>NC_035168.2:11905861-13105861 GCF_001659605.2 Manihot esculenta
GTCTACTATGGTATGGAAACTCTCCTTTTCTGCTGGAAGAATCAAGGAAGCATACCTGGGATGAAGTCTCATGGTATATCTCCTTGCTTTCTTCTGATCAGTATCATAGGCTTGACCCACGTACTGAAGCAGATCCAGGAACTTATCTGTGAATTCATCAACACTCATCTCATCTGTCTGTCTCAACTGTTCAAATTCAATTACTTTCATCTCCCTGGAACTATCAGGAAAAGCCCACCCTGCAAACTCATTGGCGAACTCTCCCCATGACATGCTGTCCATTCTAGGCTCCACATAATTCTTAAACCATTCTCTGGCCTTCTTGCATTTTATTGTGAAACCTGCCATCTCAATGGCTCTCCTATCATCTGCTCCCAATTCACCGGTGATCATCCTAACTGCTCTGAGGTAATCAAATGGATCATCTCTTGTGTTGTATTTAGGAGCATCCAATTTCAAATACTCCGTCATTTGGACTTTACCTCCAGATGAGCTAGGTTCATGTCTGTCAACAACAGGGGCTACTGGTTCTGGTGGTAGTACTGGTTCATTTGGCTCTAAGTGTGTTGCACTTGGATGGGTAGGGGAAGATGGGTACATAGGATATGGTGGATAGTACGGATACGGCATATAAGGCATATAAGGAGGATATGGCACAAAACTAGAGTACTCCGACATACCTCCCATCGGATACTCTGGATAGCCAAAACCTGAGGTCTGAGCACCTCCCTGCGACTCTCCCATACCTTCCTCAAAACTGCCTATACCCATGCTGTCATCTCTAGACTGATCAATCTCCATAGCTTCCCTCCTTTCCTCTGATCTTCCTCCCCTAGCTGTTCCTCTTCTGCTCTCGTCGACAGACCTTCTAGGGTCTATTGACGTACCTTCCCTGCTAGATCTCTGAGACCTTGCCCTTGGCAATGCAGGAGGACGAGCAGCTGATCTCTCATTCTCTGGTGGGACTCCAGTCAATCGAGCTGATCGACGAGTTCCTCGCATCTTTACTCTGGAAACACAACATATAACATACCACTTGAGCACATAAACATCATATATCAAGCATACACATACAACACTCATGGCATATCATAGCAGATAGGACTCAAGACCCTATCCTAGTGGACATGATTTCCTATTGTGCTTGACCACTTCTAACCTTTCTGAGCCCAACACTGTCTCTATAGGTCCGATCATGTGAACCTAGGGCTCTGATACCAATCTGTAACGACCCCAAAAAGGACCGTCACCGGCGCTAGGATTCAGGTCGGCTTAAGGCCGCCAGAACCCGTAGCAAGCCTGCTATACTCTCTGTGTACCTGTAAACCTCATACATGATCATACATTTTCTGTGAACATAAAACTCTTTGCTGAACCAAGGCTTAACCTGTGCATGCACTATCTCTGTACTCTGTACTCATGTACTCTGTACTCTGTATCCCTGACTAGAGCTTGCTCTAGATGGGTGAACTCATACCTGTTAAGCCTGGTTTTCACATACAGGAAAACATATATACATATATAGATCATGTATAAAACATACATCACTAGGTCAAGCAACAACTATTACATCTCTTTAATATTACATGTCCACTCTAAGCTATTACAGATCTCTTTACTTTTTCTGTACTCTGCTGGACTGTCCCTGTATACTGTACACTGAACCTGCAAAACTGGGGTTAAGGGAGTGGGATGAGCTCTATAGCCCAGTGAGTAGAACAGTAAAACATCTCAGTAAAATATGATCTCATGGAATGCACCATATCACAGACAAGCCACATCAAGAGTAAATCTGTCACCACATAGTCCCAGTAACTCTGTGCCAGGGCGTAGAATCGAGCACCTGGTCTTCCTGTCATATATGTATATGTGTATATAACACCTCTGTACTTACCATTGCCAGGGCGTAGTCAAAGGCTCCTGGACTTTGCTATACCTGCCAGGGCGTAGTCAAAGGCTCCTGGACTTTGCTATACTTGCCAGGGCGTAGTCAAAGGCTCCTGGACTTCCTGTCTGAGACTATTGGATCATTCAGCATTCACTCACATCACCAAATAACAATGCAATGCAACATATTCGTGTATACTAATGCAATCAACCTATGGCATAATCATGATGCATGTGATATGCTAAAAGCAGTTTGTGGTTCAATTAAAAGTCATAAGTTTAGTTCCACTCACCTCTGGCTATCTGGACTGACTGACTCTGCAGGCTCTGAACCTCTGGAGCCGTACTCACTGCTGCTCTCTCTGGTTCCTCTGGTCTGTACCTATACAGATGGACTCAAATGAGGGACCAAACAAGCGTAGACATACCTCTCTTACACTACCCAAGAAACCCCTTAATCTCACTCTAAAACTCATGCAAATCATGCAAAAGAAAAGCTGGACAGAACCCTTTTGGCGGCAGGTTCGGCGGCCGAATGTCCTCTCCAGAGACGAAACTCAAGTACCTCCGGCGGCACCTTCGGCGGCCGAAACTCCCAAACAGAGCCGAACATGCAAAACAGGCTGTGGCAGCCAAGCCACCATGCAAGAGGTTCGGCGGCCGAATGATCCTTCGGCTGCCGAACCTGAGTTCATCCAGAACTCAGCTTCACCGGCAAACCATCTCCTCCTTCCCTTCAATCTCTCCAAACATGCTTACCTCATCTACTCAACTCACATATACTCAAGTATATGGTCACACAGGGGTCCAAAACTATCTAATAACCCCAACAACAAAACAAACATAACACATAATCATGAATACATGCATAAAGCATCAAAACTAGCATTTAAAACCTAAGCATACATCTCCTTCCACAAATCCCCCTAAAACCTTCAGAAAACATAAAAAACATATTCAAGAGCATCACTTACCTCCTATAACAAGAAGATGAACACTTTAAACAAGGGAAAACGGATCACCTCTTCTCACACTCTCAAACTCTCTCAAACTCACTTTTTGCTTCACAACCTTCAAAACTTGGTAAACGAGCAAACTCCTGCATGAGCTGCTCAAACTCAGCACAAATAAACTAAGGGAGACGTGGCCAACTTCTGGCAACAAGTTGGACATAACACCTGTCCATAATGCTGACTAAGGATGGCTCAAAAGCTGGCTGACCAACACAGCTTCGGCTGCCGAATCGCATGCAAAACCATGCAACATTCGGGGGCCGAACCTGAACTTCGGAAGCCAAACATTGAGCACTTTCGGCGGCCGAACTTATCTTCGGCGGCCGAACTTGGCTCCTCTGCCTTGGTTCATTTCAACTCAAAACTCAAAACTACAGAACTGTAAAACCAGAAAACACCTCATAATACTGAGAAAACATAACTCCTACCCTTCTATAGAATCCCAACACCCCGGATCCCACCAGACAACAGGAATTCCGGTGCCGGACTCTAACCGGGTATTACAGGGTCCTTTTATAGGGGCTGCCAGACCACCTTTCGGCAGCCTAAGGTGCCTCCAAATCTCATGCAAGTTCGGCGGCCGAACATGAGGTTCGGCGGCCGAACCTTTGAAACTTTCGGAAGCCTAACTTGCCCCCCTAAACCATCCAATGTTCGGCGGCCGAACTTGAGGTTCGGCGGCCGAACTTGAGGTTCGGCGGCCGAACCTGGAAATGCCTTCATGGTCTTTTCCTTTCAAAACTCATTTTCCTTCTTACTTAAAATCATCAAATACATTAAAACATTTTATAAAAACATGATTTTACCCTTCTAGAGGTTTCCGACATCCGAGATTCCACCGGACGGTAGGAATTTCGATACCGGAGGCTAGCCGGGTATTACAAGCAGGGTTCTGCCTTGCTGGGGAACCCAGTTTCGGCGGCCGAAAGAGGGTTCGGCCGCCGAACATGCTAAGGAGGTGGTTTTGGCTGCCTAAGCTTGCCCCTGAAAGTTTAGACTTTCAGCTCTGGAGGGGGGTTTCGGCCGCCGTAGGTGTCGCCGAAGGTAGGGGACTTTCGTCTCTGGAAAGGACTTTCGGCAGCCGAAGGTGCCGCCGAAAGTGCCTGACTTTCGTCTCTGGAAGGGACTTTCGGCCGTCGAACCCGCTGCCGAAAGTGCCCTGTCCAGCCTTCTTTTGCATGTTTTCCTTGATGGTTTTAGGATGTTTTAGGGGGTTTTTGGGGAGGTTTATAGAGATGTCCTTGCGTTAGGTTTGTAACGACCCGAAAACCGGACCGCTACCGGCGCTAGGATCCAGATCGGCTTAAGGCCGCTGGGACCCGTAGCAAGCCTGACATATAACCTGTGAACCTGTCAATTCCCGTACATGATCATACATACTCAAAAAAACCTGTGAACTTTTTCTTTCCATAAACCAAGCTCAACCTGTAAAAATACTCATAACATAACATAACCCACACACTGGAGCTCTCATCAAAAGCTCCAATGGGGTAACCCAACATGCATACATTAAGCTTGGTTAAACATAAACATCATAAAAACATTCTATAGATCATGTATCAAAAGGGATAACCATACATATAGGGTCAAGCACAACCTCTAATCCTCAATATCATTATTACATTACAATTTCATCATGTCCACAATTTCTAACTATTACATGAAATCAAACTTTACTCCTGCCGACCTCCTGGTCTACCCTGTACCTGCAAACCTGGGGATAAGGGGAAAGGGGTGAGCTACTAGAGCCCAGTGAGCAGAATAATATAACATTCAATTTATTTTTCATGCTTTCATGAAATGCAACATATCACAAACAATTCACATCAAGGATGAACTTGTCACCAATAGACCACTACTGAATCCAATAGTGCCAGGGGCGTAGTGCAGGCCACATCTGGTCTTTCTCTTATACATAACATATCATAACATATCCAATCATGCCGGGGGCGTAGTGCAGGCCACTTCCGGTCTTTCTCTTACATAGTGCCAGGGGCGTAGTGCAGGCCACATCTGGTCTTTCCACATCATATCATAACGTAGTGCAGCTAAAGGATCATCCAATATTCATCCACATCAACAACATATTATGCAATGCAACATATTCGTGATTTCTAATGCAACAACCTAAAGTATCCCATGGCATCTGTGATGCATGATTCATGCTAAGATTTTCATTTATTTAAAAGATAAGAGTTTATTCTACTCACCTTAGTTAGCTCTGACAATGACTGAGGCAGCTAACTCACTGCTGGGGTCCTCGATTCCTCAGGTCCGAACCTACACAGGTGGACTCAAATGAGGGACCATACATACTAGAACATGACTCTAAAAATACTCCCCAAAAACCCCCTTAAAACACCTCAAAATATCAGTGGAAAGCATGCAAAGGAAGGCTAAACAGGGCACTTTCGGCGGCAGGTTCAGCGGCTGAAAGTCCCTCCAGAGCCGAAAGTCAGGCAGGTTCGGCGGCACCTTCGGCGGCCGAAACTCCCAGACAGAGACGAAACTCATGCATGTTCGGCGGCACTTTCGGCGGCCGAAACTGCCCTCCAGAGATGAAAGTCCTCTTTCGGGGGCAGGCTTCGGCAGCCGAAGGCTGCTTCCACAAGGGGGTTCGGCGGCCGAAAGTTCCTTCGGCGGCCGAACTTGAGTTTCTCCAAAGTGGTAGAAACTCAGCTCCAACATGCACAAACGCCTCTCAAACCTTTTAAACATGCAAAAACCTATTCTACAACACTCCCAATCATACACAATCAAGCATACAAGTTCATAGGGGTCCCAAACTAGCCTAAACCCCAACTACAACACATCAAACGTACTCACATTGCTCATAAACACACATTAAACCCATAAACTCAAAACAACCTAAACATGCATTTCTACTCCATGAATCAACTTAAAACTTGTTTAAAACATATAGTGAGCTCAAGATCGGCCCTTACCTCTTGAAGATCGAGAGGAAAATGACCCTAGCTCGGAGGTGGGAGGGATTGAGTTTCTTGAACCTCAAAGCTCCAAAACTTGCTTTATACTCGAAAATCTTCAAGACAAAGTGAAAACTTGTGAAAAATCATGAAGAATGGAAGGAAGAAACTCAAGATCGGTGAGGGACGGCGGAGAGCTCACCTTGACCGAAAATGGGGAGAAAAGCTCGCCCGTTTTCGGCTAAGGGACCCTTTTATAGGTGGCTGGCCAGGCCACATTCGGGGGCTGAACGTGCCTCCGCATGCATGCCATGTTCGGCGGCCGAACATAAGGTTCGGCGGCCGAACCTGGTTTCCCTCACTTATGCTTTCGGGGGCCTAAGGCACACCCGAAATGCCTGCATGTTCGGCGGCCGAACTTGAGGTTCGGCGGCCGAACCTGAGTTTTTCCTCCAAGGTTATTTCATGCAAAAACTCATTTTCTTTTTTGAGTCCATCTGTGTAGGAACGAACCAGAGGAGCCAAAGAGATTAGCAGTGAGCACTACTTCAGAGCTTTCAGAGTCAGCCAGAGGTGAGTGGAACTAAACTAAATCTGTTTTATATGAGCCAGTAAATGCTTTTTTATAGCATGTTTCATGCACCATGATTATGCAATAGGGTGATTGCATTAGAATTCACGAAGATGTTGCATAAGCAAATAAACATCACATAATACCCATGCACATGCATAAATCATGGCATTACATATCAGCATATAGACAGGACTATTGGTATGTGTAGAGGACTATTGGTGACAAGTCCATCCTTGATGTGATTTGTTTGTGATGTGATGCATTTCATGAAAGCATAGATTTTAATATATTGTTTTACTATTCTGCTCACTAGGCTCTAGTAGCTCACCCTTTTCCTTTAACCCCCAGGTTTGCAGGTTCGGGATAGACAAGGAAGTCAGCAAGAGTAAAGGTGTCATGTTTGTAATAGTTAGTTGTGGACATGAAAGATAATGTAATGTAAAATATTGTGTAAAAATGTTATGAGGTTTAGTATTGTGCTTGGCCCTAATGTTATGTTAATCCGTTTTTGTACATGATCGTTATAAAATGTTTTAATGTTAAGAAATATTAGACCAAGCTTGATGTATGATATGATGTCCCACTAGAGCATTTGATGAGGGCTCTTGTGTGGGGTTTATGTTATGGTTATGATACATGCACAAGTCAAGTTTGGTGAATGAAAAAGTTTAAAGTTTTATGTAAATGTATGATCATGTATGGGATTTATCAGGTATGTCATGATGTATGTTAGGCTTGCTACGGGTCCCGGCGACCTTAAGTCGATCTGGATCCTAGCGTCGGTAGTAGGCCGATTTCGGGTCATTACAGATTGGTATCAGAGCCCTAGGTTCATATGGTCAGACCTAGAGAGTGTCGGGCTCATAGATGTTCTAGAAGGGCAAGCACAATAGGAAAATCATGTCCACTAGGATAGGATATAGAGTCCTGTCTTGAATGATGATATGAAATGCCATGATTTTATGCATGTGCATTAATGATATGTTATGTATGATGCGGGTTCATGTGTTTTCCATATGAACCATATGGTGCTAATGTTTTATGTGATGTGTGCTGTTTTTTCAGTAAGCAAGATGAGAGGTACTCGTCGATCTGCACGATTGACTGGAGTCCCACAAGAAAATGAAGGCATGGATACCCGTCCCTCTGCATTGCCTAGGGCAATGTCCTACAGATCTAGCAGGGAGAGAGTGTCAAGGGACCCTAGAAGGTCTTTTGATGCAAGCAGAAGAGGAGCAGTACAGGGAGGAGTGTCAGCTGAGGGGGAAGAAATGGATGTTGATCAAAGAAGGGATTGAAGTTTGGGTGTAAGCATGTCTGAAGAGGGCATGGGAGAATCTCAATGTAATACCCGGCTAGACTCCGGTATCGGAATTCCTACCGTCCGGTGGAATCTCGAATGTCGGAGACCTCTAGAAGGGTAAAACCATGTTTTCATGAAATGTTTTAATGTTTTGATGATTTTAAATGAAAAGGAAATGAGTTTTTGAATAAAAACAACCTTGGAGGAAAACTCAGGTTCGGCCGCCGAAACTCAAAGTTCAGTCGCCGAACATGCATGCTTTTCGGGTGAGCCTTAGGCCCTCGAAGGCATAAGTGAGGGAAGCCCAGGTTCGGCCGCTGAACCTCAAGTTCGGCCGCCGAACATGGCATGCATGCGGGGGCACGTTCGGCTCCCGAATGTGGCCTGGCCAGCCACTATAAAAGAGCCCCTTAGCCGAAATGGGCGAGCTTTCTCCCCATTTTCGGCCAAGGTGAGCCCTTCCGCCATTCCTCACCATCTTTGAGTCCTTTCCTTCAAATCTTTCACCATTTTCACTAGTTTCCACTTTATTTTGAAGATTTTCGAGTTTAAAGCGAGTTTTGGAGCTTTGAGGTTCAAGAACTCAAATCTCTCCCATCTCCGAGCTAGGGTCGTCTTCCTCTCGATCTACAAGAGGTAAGGGCCGATCTTGAGCTCACTACGTATTTTTAACAAGTTTTAAGTTGTTTCTTGAAGTAGAAATGCATGTGTAGGATTTTATGAGTTTTTGGGTTTATGTTGTGTAATACCCGGCTAGAATCCGGCACCGGAATTCCTTTTGTCTGATGGAATCCGGGGTGTTGGGATTCTATATAAGGGTAGGAGTTATGGTTTCTATGTGTTATGAGGTGATTTATGGTTTTACAGTTCTTTAGTTTTGAGTTTTGAGTTGAAATGAACCAAGGCAGAGGAGCCAAGTTCGGCCGCCGAAGATAAGTTCGGCCGCCGAAAGTGCTCCATGTTCGGCTTTCAGTTCGGCCCCCGAACGTTGCATGGTCTTGCATGTGATTGGGCAGCCGACGATGAGTTGGCCAGCTAGCTGAGTCATGGCTTTTGACAGATGTTGGCCTCAGATTCTTGCCATGGAATGGCCACGTCTCTTATGACTCATCTGTACATGTTTTTGGTTGTTCTTACAGCAGTTTGAGGTGCTTGCAAAGGTGTTGAGAGTTGAGAGAAACAAAAGTTACGCTTTTGAGATTTTGAGAGTTTGAAGAGAGGTTGATCTGTTTTTCCTTTGTTCAGTGGGTGTATCTTCCTGTTTCCAGAGGTAAGGGCAGTTTTAGACCCTGTTTATATGTTTTTCTGAAGGGTTAAAGGAAGGAGAGGCATGCTTAGGTTATTCATGGTAGTTTTTGATGATTTATGTATGTAGACATGTTGATGTGTTATGTTTGTTTTGTTGTTTGGGGTTATTAGCTAGTTTTGGACCCCTGTGAACATATACTTGAGTATATGTGTGTTGACTACGTGAAGGATGCATGTTAGAAAGTGTTGAAGGGAAGAAGGAGATGGTTTGCCGTTGAAGCTGAGTTCTGGATGAACTCAGGTTCGGCAGCCGAAGGTTCATTCGGCCGCCGAACCTCTTGCATGGTGGCTTAGGCTGCCACAGCTTGCCCCCGCGAGTTGTGCATGTTCGGCTCTGTTTGGGGGATTCGGCCGCCGAAGGTGCCGCCGAAGGTGCTTGAGTTTCGTCTCTGGAGAGGACATTCGGCCGCCGAACCTGCCGCCGAAAGTGTTCTGTCCAGCTTTCCTTTGCTTGCTTTGCATGACTATTAGAGAGAGTTTTAGGGGATTCTTGGGGAGTTTAAATAGAGTTAGTCATAAGCTTATTTGGTCCCTCATTTGAGTCCATCTGTATAGGTACAGAGCAGAGGAACCAGAGAGAGCAGCAGTGAGTACTGCTCCAGAGGTTCAGAACCTGCAGAGTCAGTCAGTCCAGTTAGCCCGAGGTGAGTGGAACTAAACTTATGACTTTTAATTGAACCACAAACTGCTTTTAGCATATCTCATGCATCATGTTTATGCCATAGGTTGATTGCATTAGTATTCACGAATATGTTGCATTGCATCGTTATTTGGTGATGTGAGTGAATGCTGAATGATCCAATAGTCTCAGACAGGAAGTCCAGGAGCCTTTGACTACGCCCTGGCAGGTATAGCAAAGTCCAGGAGCCTTTGACTACGCCCTGGCAATGGTAAGTACAGAGGTGTTATATACACATATACATATATGACAGGAAGACCAGGTGCTCGATTCTACGCCCTGGCACAGAGTTACTGGGACTATGTGGTGACAGGTTTACTCTTGATGTGGCTTGTCTGTGATATGGTGCATTCCATGAGATCATATTTTACTGAGATGTTTTACTGTTCTACTCACTGGGCTATAGAGCTCATCCCACTCCCTTAACCCCAGTTTTGCAGGTTCAGTGTACAGTGTACAGGGACAGTCCAGCAGAGTACAGGAAAAGTAAAGAGATCTGTAATAGCTTAGAGTGGACATGTAATATTAAAGCGATGTAATAGTTGTTGCTTGACCTAGACCTAGTGATGTATGTTTTGTACATGATCTGTATATGTATATATGTTTTCCTGTATGTGAAAACCAGGCTTAACAGGTATGAGTTAACCCATCTAGAGCAAGCTCTAGTCAGGGATACAGAGTACAGAGTACATGAGTACAGAGTACAGAGATAGTGCATGCACAGGTTAAGCCTTGGTTCAGAAAAGAGTTTTATTTTTACAGAAAATGTATGATCATGTATGAGTGGTACAGGTACACAGAGAGTATAGCAGGCTTGCTACGGGTTCTGGCGGCCTTAAGCCGACCTGAATCCTAGCGCCGGTGACGGTCCTTTTTGGGGTCGTTACATGTTGGTTTATGGACAATGTATGTTGGATTTGAGTTGTTTGATGTGTTGTAGTTGGGGTTTAAGGTAGTTTGAGACCCCTAGGAGCTCGTAGGCATGTTTTGGTTGAGCTATATGCATGATGGTGTGAGTTGGGAGGCAAATGTGCATAAAGGAGCCAAGTTTCTGCCCTTTGGCAGAAACCAGGTTCGGCAGCCGAAGGAACTTTCGGCCGCCAAACATGGCTGGGGAGGCAGGCCTTTCGACTGCCGAAGTTGCCCCCGAAAAGAGACTTTTGTCTCTGTCTGGGACTTTCGGCCGCTGAAGGTGCCGCCGAACCTGCCTGGGTTTCAGCTCTGGAGGGACTTTCGGCCGCCGAAGGTGCCGCCGAACCTGCCCTGTTCTGCCTTCCTTTGCATGTTTTTGCATGATTGTTTTGAGGTGTTTTAGGGGGTTTTTGGGGGATGTTTTTAGAGATATGTTTTAGTTGTTTGGTCCCTCATTTGAGTCCACCTGTGTAGGTTCGGACCCGAGGAACCGAGGACCCCAGCAGTGAGTTAGCTGCATCAGTCTTTGTCAGAGCTAGCCAGAGGTGAGTAGAATAAACCTTATGTTTTTAAAGCAAATGAATTATACAGTTGAGCATGTTCATGCATCATGAATGCCATTGTAACGCCCCGGAAATCCGGACCGCTACCGGCGCTAGGATTCAGGTCGGCTTAAGGCCGCCGGAACCCGTAGCAAGCCTACATACATCCTGTTTACCTGTTTAATCCCATACATGATCAACAAACATACATAAGAATTAAAACTTTTCTTTTTCTTCATATACCAAACTCAACCTGTGCATGCACTGTATTCATCATATACATAAACATTAATCCCTCTGTGGGATTTCATCAAAGCCTCTATGGCAATATACATTCTGTGTTGAGTTGGTTCACATATACATCATAAATTAAGATCATGTACATACCAAGGGATTAACATATACTATGGTCAAGCACAACTCTATCCTCAATAACATAATTACATAAACATAACTGTTCAAAACTTTACATTACATTCTTATCATTTGTCATGTCCACATACTCTAGCTATTACATACATATGACTTTTCTCTTCTTTTCTTCTCTAACAATCCCGTACCTGCAAACCTGGGGGTTAGGGGAGAGGGGTGAGCTAGATGCCCAGTGAGTAGAACTATAAAAAGAATATTTAAAACATGCTATAATGGAATGCATCATTGCACAAACATTTCACATCATGGAAGGACCGACCCAAAAATCCCTCAGCTCCATGCCCGGCCCTATTATGGGCACCACAGGACTTCGTATTGCCCGGCCCTATTATGGGCACCACAGGACTTCGTATTGCCCGGCCCTATTATGGGCACCACAGGACTTCGTATGTCGGAGCTATTGCCCGGCCCTATTATGGGCACCACAGGACTTCGTACACAGGACTAGTGAGTCGTGCAATGTCCCTCCTCATCAACCACAATATAGTAATGCAATGTAACATATTCGTGATTCTAATGCAAACATCCTATATTATAGTCATGATGCATGAAACATGATAAAACATTTAATTTAAAAGATTAAGTTTAGTTCCACTCACATCTGGCTGACTCTGTCAAACTCTCAGCAGCTGGCTCACTGCTGGGGTCCTTGGTTCCTCGGGTCCGAACCTACACAGGTAGACTCCAATGAGGGACCAAACACATATAAACATATCTCTAATATATCCCCCAAAAACCCCCTAAAACATCATGAAAACATCACAGAAAATATGCATGAAATGGCTGAACAGGACACCTTCGGCGGCACCTTCGGCGGCCGAAAGTCCTGGACAGAGACGAAACTCAGCTAGGTTCGGCGGCACCTTCGGCGGCCGAAAGTGCCAGACAGAGACGAAAGTCTCTTTTCGGGGGCACCTTCGGCAGCCGAAAGCTGCCTTCACAAGAGGGGTTCGGCGGCCGAAACTCCCTTCGGCTGCCGAACCTGGTTTCTGCCAAACGGCAGAAACTTGGTTCAAATGAACCTCCTGCCTCCCAAAACCATAGATCATGCATATTTCTCAACCAAAACACACACATACAAGCTCCTAGGGGCCTCCAACATGCATATACCCCATCTACAACACTTCATTCACACACAAACAAGCTACATTGCTCAAACATCATCAAAACCCATAAACTCAACATATACCCTAACATGCATTCTACCCATAGATCTTACTTAAAACTTGTTTAAAACATAAAAAGGGTTCAAGATCGACCCTTACCTCTTGAAGAAACGAGAGGAAAGCGATCCTAGCTTGGAGATGGAGAGATTAAGCTCTTTGAACCTCCAAGAACTCAAAACTTGCTCAAAGCTCACAAATCTTCAAAACAAAGTTATAAACTTGTTTAAAACCATGAAAGATCTAGAGGAAACACTCAAGATCGAGGGAGGAACGGTGGAGACTCACCTTGGCCGACAATGAGAGAGAAAAAGCTCGCCCGTGCGGACCAAGGGGACCCTTTTATAGTGGCTGGCCAGGCCACGTTCGGGGGCCGAATGTGCCTCCGCATCCATGCAAATGTTCGGCGGCCGAACATAAGGTTCGGCGGCCGAACCTGCACTTCCCTCACTTAGACTTTCGGGGGCCTAACGTGCCTCCCAAAGTCCATGCATGTTCGGCGGCCGAAAGTGAGTTTCGGCGGCCGAACCTGAGTTTTTCCTTAAAGAATTTTCATGCAAAAACTTGTTTAAAATCATACTTAAAACATTAAAATTCATGAAAACATTTTATAAAAACATGCTTTTACCCTTCTAGAGGTTTCCGACACCCAAATTCCACCGGACGGTAGGAATTCCGATACCGGAGTCTAGCCGGGTATTACATTCTCCCCCCCTTAAGAACATTCGTCCCCGAATGTTCCTCAACTAGTACATGCATAGCAAAACAACATAACATACATATAAAACACATAGGGACTAACCTTAAAAGAGATGGGGATATTGCTGGAGCATGGACTCCCGTGTCTCCCAGGTACATTCTTCCATATTGTGGTGGTTCCAAAGGACTTTCACCATCGGGATTTCCTTGTTCCTTAGCTTTTTGATCTGAGTGTCTAGAATCCGCACTGGTTGTTCAACATAAGTGAGATCCTCTTGGATCTCCACATCAGGCTCACTAAGAACCTTGCCCGGATCTGACACGAACTTCCTCAACATGGAAACATGGAAAACCGGATGGATTCTCTCCATAGAAGCAGGCAAGTCCAGCTTGTACGATACGTTCCCAACTTTTTGCAAGACCTCAAAGGGTCCGATGTACCGCGGAGCTAGCTTACCCTTCTTTCCGAACCGAACCACCCCTTTCATTGGGGACACCTTGAGCAATACTAGATCCCCCTCCTGAAACTCTACCTGTTTCCTGCGGGTGTCTGCATAACTCTTCTGCCTGCTTGTAGCAGTCTTGATTCTTTCTCTGATCATGGGTACCACTCTGCTGGTGATCTCTACAAGCTCAGGCCCTGCTAAGGACCTCTCTCCAACCTCTTCCCAGCAAACAGGTGACCTGCACTTCCTCCCATACAAAGCTTCATATGGAGCCATCCCAATGCTAGCATGATAGCTGTTATTGTAGGCGAACTCTACCAAGGGTAGATGTTGCCTCCAAGAACCGCCAAAATCTAGCACACACATCCTGAGCATATCCTCTATTGTCTGGATGGTCCTCTCTGATTGTCCATCAGTCTGGGGATGGAAGGCAGTACTGAAATCCAACCTGGTACCCATAGCATTCTGCAGACTCCGCCAAAACCTGGAGGTGAACTGGGGTCCTCTATCTGACACTATAGAAACTGGGACCCCATGCAGCCTGACAACTTCATCCACATAAACCTGCGCTAACTTATCCACTGAGTAGTTGCTCCTAACAGGGATGAAGTGAGCAGATTTGGTGAGTCTGTCCACAGTCACCCATATGGAGTCTAGTCTGTTGGATGTTGCCGGTAACCCCACTACAAAATCCATAGCTATGTTCTCCCATTTCCACTCTGGAATCGGCAGTGGGTTAAGCATTCCAGCCGGCTTCTGATGTTCCAGCTTCACCCTCTGACATATTTCGCAGGCTGACACGAATTGTGCCACTTCCCTCTTCATAGCTGGCCACCAATACACTCTCTTCAGATCCTGGTACATCTTGGTGGCTCCAGGGTGAACACTGTACCTTGCATTATGAGCCTCTCTCATAATGTCTCCTTTAAGCCCGATGTCATCTGGTACACATAGTCTGTTCCCATAGCGGAGGATCCCCTTATCATCGAATCTGAACTCACTATCTTTGCCTGACTGAACAGTCCTGGCAATCTTCACTAACTCTGGGTCCTCGTGCTGTTTCTGAGCCACCTGCTCCAGAAACACGGGGGTTACTTTCATCTGTACGATCAAAGCACCTGTACCAGACAACTCCATCAGTAGACCCTCATTGATGAGTTTATAAAATTCCTTCACCACCGGTCTCCTCTCTGCCGTGATGTGGGATAGACTGCCAAGTGATTTCCGGCTTAAGGCATCAGCTACTACATTAGCCTTACCCGGATGGTACTGGATCTTGCAATCATAGTCACTCAACAGTTCTACCCATCTCCTCTGCCTCAAGTTCAGCTCTCTTTGGTTCAAGATGTGCTGCAGGCTCTTATGATCTGTGAAGATCTCACATTTTACCCCATAGAGGTAATGCCTCCACATCTTGAGGGCAAAGATAACTGCTGCCATTTCCAGGTCATGTGTGGGGTAATTCAACTCATGCCTCTTCAGCTGTCTAGAGGCATAAGCGATCACCCTACCATTCTGCATCAACACACAACCCAGGCCTACTCTGGATGCATCACAGAACACTGTGAAATCCTCATTGCTGTTTGGCAGAGCTAACACTGGTGCTGAAGTCAACCTCTTCTTGAGCTCCTCAAAGCTTTCTTCACACTGATCGGTCCACTCGAATCTCTGATTCTTTCTGATTAATCTGGTTAAAGGAGCTGCAATCTTAGAGAAGTCCTGAACGAACCTCCTGTAGTAGCCAGCCAAACCCAAGAAGCTTCTGATCTCTGTCACTGAGGTGGGTCTTGGCCAGTTAGTCACAGCTTCAACCTTCTTGGGGTCCACTTCTATCCCATTCTCTGACACTATATGCCCCAAGAATGATATGCTCCTTAACCAGAACTCACACTTGGAGAACTTGGCATACAAGCCATGTTCCCTCAAGGTCTGTAATACAATCCTCAGATGCTGGGCATGCTCCTCTGCATTCCTGGAATACACTAGGATATCATCTATAAAGACAATAACGAAGTGATCCAGGTATGGTCTGAATACTCTGTTCATGAGGTCCATGAATGCTGCAGGGGCGTTAGTCAACCCGAACGGCATTACAAGGAACTCATAGTGCCCATATCTGGTCCTGAAAGCTGTCTTCGGTATGTCCTCTTCCCTTATCCTCAGCTGATGGTACCCTGATCTCAGATCTATCTTGGAGAAACAACCCGCTCCTGCTAGCTGGTCGAATAGATCATCGATCCTTGGCAATGGGTACTTGTTCTTGGTAGTGACCTTGTTCAACTGCCTGTAGTCGATACAAAGTCTGAGGGATCCATCCTTCTTTCTCACAAAAAGCACTGGAGCACCCCAAGGTGAGGTACTCGGTCGGATGAAGCCCTTATCTACCAGATCTTGCAACTGTTCTTTCAGTTCCTTCAATTCTGCTGGTGCCATCCTGTAGGGAGGGATAGAGATCGGTCTAGTTCCAGGCATCAGTTCAATCTCGAACTCTATCTCCCTAGCAGGTGGTAGTCCTGGAAGCTCTTCTGGAAAGACATCCAGAAATTCTCTGACAACTGGCACTGAGGCTGGCTCCCTGACCTGATTATCTAGCTCTCTCACGTGAGCTACATACCCCTGACATCCTTTCCTAAGCAGTCTACGAGCCTGTAGGGCCGATATCAGACCTCTAGGCGTACCCCTCTTGTCTCCTCTGAAGACAACCTCTGACCCGTTCTGATCTCTGAACCTGACTACCTTGTCCCTGCAGTCCAAGGTAGCACCATGGGTAGATAGCCAATCCATCCCTAGAATGACGTCAAAATCTGTCAAGTCTAGAACCACAAGGTCGGCGGAAAGGCATCTTCCCTCAACAAACACTGGACAATACCGGCAGACTGACTCTGCCACTGTCGGGTCACACTTGGGTCCACTGACCCATAGGGGACACTCTAATCCAGAGACCATCAACCCTAACCTCTCAACTGCCCTCGGAGCGATGAAAGAATGGGATGCACCCGGATCCATTAATGCATACACATCAAAACACCCAATGATGAGATTACCTGACACCACGGTGTTGGATGTGTTCGCCTCCTGCTGAGTCATTGTGAAGATCCTGGCTGGAGCTGATGGACCTTCACCTCGGGAACCAGAAGAAGAGGCTGCCCCTCTCCCTCTACCTCTGCCACTGCCCTGTGTTGTGGCTGGAGCTGCTGGTTGTGCCACACTACCCGAAGCTGTCTGTTGGGGCTGGCCCATGAAAGGTGCTCTAGGACAATCCCGAGCTATGTGTCCCTCCTGGCCACATCTGAAACATGCATTGGTCCCCCATCGACACGCTCCCTTGTGTGGCCTCCCACACCTTTGGCATTCTGCACCATCGGAGCCTGAACTCGAGCCACCGCCAAATCCTAGACCGGATTTCAGCTTATTCCAGAACTTATTCTTCTTGGGCTTCTTAGTGCTACTCCATCTCTTACTACCTGAACTCTGAGTAGAGGGTCTTGGCCCTCCTCTGCCTGGGGTCTTAACCCCTGAAGACTGGGTCACTGATTGCTTCACTGACCCCTCAACTATGGCACTGGCCTCCATTCTTCGAGCCATATCTACCACCGTGTGAAAACTCTCCCTCTCAGCTGATTGAATCAATGAGGAGTACCTGGACTGTAATTTCATGACATATCTCCTGGCCTTCTTCACATCTGTATCTAGAGCTTGCCCTGAGAAGGGTAATAGCTCCAGAAATTTATCTGTGTACTCCTCTATGCTCATGTCTTCTGTCTGTCTCAGTTGCTCAAACTCAATCATCTTTAGCTCTCTAGAGCTATCTGGAAATGCCCATCCAGCAAACTCATTAGCAAATTCCTCCCATGTCATACTGTCTAGTCTCGGGTCCACATAGCACTTGAACCATTCCTTTGCCTTTTTGCACTTCAGGGTGAACCCTGCCATCTCAATGGCTCTTCTATCATCTGCCCCTAGCTCATCAGTGATCGTCTTCACTGCTCTCAGGTATTCAAAGGGATCATCCCCTGACTTATATTTAGGAGCATCCAGCTTAAGGTAAGCTGTCATTTTCACCTTACTCCCACTGGCTGAGCTAGGTCTAGGAGGTTGAGTATCTGGGGCTACTGGTTCTGTAGGAGGTGGAGGTGGGGATGCAGCATTCCCCGAGGTGGGGTTTGCTGGGTGAGGATGGAAGGATGAGGGTGGATAGGCTGGGTACTGTGGGTACGGTGGATAGAAAGGTGGATAAGGCATGTGAGTAGGGTAGGGATTAAAGCTGGAGTAATCCGACGTACTTCCCATCGGATACCCGGGACTCTGTGCATAGGGTGGGTAATAGGGTGGAAAACCATACCCCGAGGCCTGAGTGCCTCCTTGTGACTCCCCTGTCTCTTCTTCTGTCATGCCAACATCCAGATTCCCATCCCTTCTCTGATCTTCTTCCATAACCTCCCTCACATCTGAAGAACTTCCTCCTCTTTCTGTCCCCCTTCTGCTAGTATCAAAAGACCTTCTAGGGTCCCTTGATACTCTTTCTCTGTTTGTTCTGCATGACATTGCCCTAGGCAATGTGGGAGGACGGGCGCTTGTGCCCTCATCCTCTGGTGGGACTCCTGTCAATCGTGCAGATCGACGAGTTCCTCTCATTCTGTTTCTGAAAAACAGCACATAACTCACAAGCATTAGCATCATATGGTTCGTGTGGAGACACATGAACCTACATCACATACATGGCAAACATAGCATATCATTTATGCGCATGCATATAGTCATGGCATATCACATCATCATAGTAAGACAGGACTCTACATCCTATCCTAGTGGACATGACCTTTCCTATTGTGCTTGACCCTCTAATACTTCTATGAGCCCGACACGCTAGGTCCGACCATGTGAACCTAGGGCTCTGATACCACTCTGTAACGCCCCGGAAATCCGGACCGCTACCGGCGCTAGGATTCAGGTCGGCTTAAGGCCGCCGGAACCCGTAGCAAGCCTACATACATCCTGTTTACCTGTTTAATCCCATACATGATCAACAAACATACATAAGAATTAAAACTTTTCTTTTTCTTCATATACCAAACTCAACCTGTGCATGCACTGTATTCATCATATACATAAACATTAATCCCTCTGTGGGATTTCATCAAAGCCTCTATGGCAATATACATTCTGTGTTGAGTTGGTTCACATATACATCATAAATTAAGATCATGTACATACCAAGGGATTAACATATACTATGGTCAAGCACAACTCTATCCTCAATAACATAATTACATAAACATAACTGTTCAAAACTTTACATTACATTCTTATCATTTGTCATGTCCACATACTCTAGCTATTACATACATATGACTTTTCTCTTCTTTTCTTCTCTAACAATCCCGTACCTGCAAACCTGGGGGTTAGGGGAGAGGGGTGAGCTAGATGCCCAGTGAGTAGAACTATAAAAAGAATATTTAAAACATGCTATAATGGAATGCATCATTGCACAAACATTTCACATCATGGAAGGACCGACCCAAAAATCCCTCAGCTCCATGCCCGGCCCTATTATGGGCACCACAGGACTTCGTATTGCCCGGCCCTATTATGGGCACCACAGGACTTCGTATTGCCCGGCCCTATTATGGGCACCACAGGACTTCGTATGTCGGAGCTATTGCCCGGCCCTATTATGGGCACCACAGGACTTCGTACACAGGACTAGTGAGTCGTGCAATGTCCCTCCTCATCAACCACAATATAGTAATGCAATGTAACATATTCGTGATTCTAATGCAAACATCCTATATTATAGTCATGATGCATGAAACATGATAAAACATTTAATTTAAAAGATTAAGTTTAGTTCCACTCACATCTGGCTGACTCTGTCAAACTCTCAGCAGCTGGCTCACTGCTGGGGTCCTTGGTTCCTCGGGTCCGAACCTACACAGGTAGACTCCAATGAGGGACCAAACACATATAAACATATCTCTAATATATCCCCCAAAAACCCCCTAAAACATCATGAAAACATCACAGAAAATATGCATGAAATGGCTGAACAGGACACCTTCGGCGGCACCTTCGGCGGCCGAAAGTCCTGGACAGAGACGAAACTCAGCTAGGTTCGGCGGCACCTTCGGCGGCCGAAAGTGCCAGACAGAGACGAAAGTCTCTTTTCGGGGGCACCTTCGGCAGCCGAAAGCTGCCTTCACAAGAGGGGTTCGGCGGCCGAAACTCCCTTCGGCTGCCGAACCTGGTTTCTGCCAAACGGCAGAAACTTGGTTCAAATGAACCTCCTGCCTCCCAAAACCATAGATCATGCATATTTCTCAACCAAAACACACACATACAAGCTCCTAGGGGCCTCCAACATGCATATACCCCATCTACAACACTTCATTCACACACAAACAAGCTACATTGCTCAAACATCATCAAAACCCATAAACTCAACATATACCCTAACATGCATTCTACCCATAGATCTTACTTAAAACTTGTTTAAAACATAAAAAGGGTTCAAGATCGACCCTTACCTCTTGAAGAAACGAGAGGAAAGCGATCCTAGCTTGGAGATGGAGAGATTAAGCTCTTTGAACCTCCAAGAACTCAAAACTTGCTCAAAGCTCACAAATCTTCAAAACAAAGTTATAAACTTGTTTAAAACCATGAAAGATCTAGAGGAAACACTCAAGATCGAGGGAGGAACGGTGGAGACTCACCTTGGCCGACAATGAGAGAGAAAAAGCTCGCCCGTGCGGACCAAGGGGACCCTTTTATAGTGGCTGGCCAGGCCACGTTCGGGGGCCGAATGTGCCTCCGCATCCATGCAAATGTTCGGCGGCCGAACATAAGGTTCGGCGGCCGAACCTGCACTTCCCTCACTTAGACTTTCGGGGGCCTAACGTGCCTCCCAAAGTCCATGCATGTTCGGCGGCCGAAAGTGAGTTTCGGCGGCCGAACCTGAGTTTTTCCTTAAAGAATTTTCATGCAAAAACTTGTTTAAAATCATACTTAAAACATTAAAATTCATGAAAACATTTTATAAAAACATGCTTTTACCCTTCTAGAGGTTTCCGACACCCAAATTCCACCGGACGGTAGGAATTCCGATACCGGAGTCTAGCCGGGTATTACAGCCATGTGATGAAATAGGTTGTTTGCATTAGAATCCACGAATATGTTGCATTGCATTTATGATGTTGATGTGGATTGGTTATTGGATGACCCTTTAGTCCTCATATGATATGATGATGCTACGGCATGAGATGGTATGGAAGTCTAGGTTGTACCCATTCTACGTCCCTGGCACTATGTAAGAGAAAGTCCAGGTTGTACCCATTCTATGTCCCTAGCACATTGGTATGTATGATATGTTATGTTAAGAGAAAGACCGGTTGTACCCAGTCTACGTCCCGGCACTTTGGAATGAAGAGGACTATTGGTGACAATACCATCCGAGATGTGATTTGTTGTGATGTGTTGCATTACATGATGGCATGAGATTTTAAATGTTGTTTTTCATTATTCTGCTCACTGGGCTCTTGTAGCTCACCCCTTTTCCCTAATCCCCCAGGATTGCAGGTACGGGCTAGACAGAGAAGTCAAGAAGAGTAAAGTCATATGTTGTAATAGATAGGAAGTGGACATGATAAATTGTATAATGATGTAAAGTTGAATAGTCATGTTATGTATATTGATATTGAGGATTAGCGGTTGTGCTTGACCCTATGGATGTTGTTATCCCTTTTTAAATACATGATCTTAGATGTTTTATGATATAGATGTTGGCCAACTCAACACATGTATATCGCCCATTGGGGCATTGATGAGATCCCATTGAGGGGTCAAGTTTATGATTATGATTATGTTTAGTGCATGCATAGGTTGAGTTTGGTGTATGAGGAATGAATGAAAGAAAAGTTTTAATTTTTATGTATGATTGTTGATCATGTATGGGATTGAACAGGTTTACAGGTTACATGTCAGGCTTGCTACGGGTCTCGGCGGCCTTAAGCCATCTGGATCCTAGCGCCGGTAGCGGTCCGATTTTCGGGTCATTACAGAATGGTATCAGAGCCCTAGGTTCATATGGTCGGACCTAGAGTGTCGGGCTCATAGGTGTTATAGAAGGTCAAGCACAATAGGAAGATCATGTCCACTAGGATAGGATGTGGAGTCCTGTCTTGCATGATGATGTGAAATGCCTTGATTATATGCATGTGCATTAATGATATGTGATGTATGTGATGAGGGTTCATGTGTGCCCGCATGAACCATATGATGCTAATGTTTGCTTGTTATGTGCTGCCTTTCAGAAAACAGGATGAGGGGAACTCGTCGATCAGCAAGATTGATTGGAGTGCCACCTGAGGATGAGGGCATGAGCGCCCGTCCTCCTACATTGCCTAGGGTGATGTCTAGTAGGTCTAACAGAGAAAGAGCAGCAAGAGACCCTAGAAGGTCTCTGGATATGGGTAGGAGCATATCAGTGAGGGGAACAGTTCAGGGAGGAATGTCAGAAGGCATGGGGGATGATATGGATGTAGAGCAGAGGAGGGATGGCAGTCTGGGAGTTAGCATGTCAGAAGAGGGAATGGGAGAGTCCCAAGGAGGCACTCAGGCCTCGGGATTTGTTCAGCCACCCCACTACCCACACTTCTCACAAAATCCCGGGTATTCGATGGGAGGTACATCGGATTACCCTAGCTTCACCCCTTATCCCACACAGATGCCATACCCACCCTACTACCCACCATATTCACAATACCCAATGTATCCACCCCCACCTTACTATCCAAACCCTACCTCAGAAAATGTTGCACCACCTACAGAACCAGCAGCCCCAGCTACCCAACCTTCTAGGCCTAGCTCAGCCAGAGGGAACAAGGTCAAGATGACCGACTACATGAAATTGGGTGCTCCTCAGTATGAAAAAGGGGATGACCCATTTGTGTATCTTGAAAGGGTTAAGGTGATCACAGATGAGATTGGGGCTGATGACAGCAGAGCCATTCAGATGGCTGGGTTCACTCTTAAGTGCAAGAAGGCACGAGAGTGGTTCAAGAATTATGTGAACCCCAGAGTAGACAGCATGTCTTGGGAGGAGTTTGCAAACGAGTTTGCAGGATGGGCTTTCCCAGATAGTTCAAGGGAGCTGAAGATGATAGAGTTTGAGCAGTTGAGGCAGACTGATGAGATGGGTGTAGAGGAGTTCACAGACAGATTCTTGGAGCTGTTGCCATTTGCAGGGCAAAACCTTGACACGGATCAGAAAAGGTCAAGGAGGTATATCATGAAACTCCACTCTAGATATTCCTCCTTGATCCAGTCAGCAGATAGGGAGAGCTTCCATGCCATAGTGGATATGGCCCGGAAAATGGAAGCCAGTGCCATCGTACGGGGAGCAGTCAGACAGTCTGTGGCACAGCCTTCTGGTTCCAAAACCCCAGGCTCTTCTTCTCTGAGTGCAGCAACTTCAGGTAGCAAAAAGTGGAGTAACACCACTAGGAAGCCCAAGAAGAACAAGTTTTGGAACAAGGTCAAGTCTAGTCTGGGACTAGGGAGTGGCTCAAGCTCTGGCGCGGATAATGCAGTCTGTGCAAAGTGTAGTAGGCCACACAGGGGAGTTTGCCGAGCTGGGACGGCAGCCTGCTTCAGATGCAGGCAAGAGGGACACATGGCTTGGGAGTGTCCTAGGGCAGCTTTTGGAGCACAGTCTCAGCAGACAGCTTCTGGTAGTGTGGCTCAGCCAGCAGCTCCAGCCATGACTCAGGCCAGTGGCAGTGGCAGAGGCAGAGGGAGAGGGGCAGCCTCTTCTTCAGCGGGTTTCAGAGGTGAAGGTCCATCAGCTCCAGCACGGATCTTCACAATGACTCAGCAGGAGGCAGATGCATCTAACACCGTGGTGGCAGGTAATTTAGTCATTGGTTGTTCAGATGTGTATGCCTTGATGGACCCTGGTGCATCTCATTCTTTTATTGCTCCGAGAGCCGTCCAGAGGTTGGGGTTGATGATCTCTGAGTTAGAGTGTCCTCTCTGGGTCAGTGGACCCAAGTGTGATCCATCAGTGGCAGAGTCAGTCTGCCAGTGTAGTCCTGTGTTTGTTGAGGGAAGATGCTTGTCCGCCGACCTAGTGGTTCTAGATTTGACAGATTTTGACGTCATTCTAGGGATGGATTGGCTATCTACCCATGGTGCTACCTTGGACTGCAGGGACAAGGTAGTCAGGTTCAGAGGTCAGGATGGGTCAGAGGTTGTCTTCAGGGGAGACAGGAGGGGTACACCTAGAGGTCTGATATCAGCTCTTCAGGCTCGTAGGTTGCTTAGGAAGGGATGTCAGGGGTATTTGGCTCATGTGAGAGAGCTTAGCAGTCAGGTTAGAGAGCCCGCCTCGGTGCCAGTGGTTAGAGAGTTTCTAGACGTCTTCCCAGACGAGCTACCAGGTTTACCACCTGCTAGGGAGATAGAGTTCGAGATAGAATTGATGCCTGGAACCCGACCGATCTCTATCCCTCCCTACAGGATGGCTCCAGCTGAGTTGAAGGAATTGAAAGAACAGTTGCAAGAGTTGGTAGAAAAGGGCTTCATCCGACCGAGCACTTCACCTTGGGGTGCACCAGTTTTGTTCGTGAGAAAGAAGGATGGATCCCTTAGACTTTGTATCGACTACAGGCAGTTGAACAAAGTCACTACCAAGAATAAGTACCCATTACCAAGGATCGACGATCTATTCGACCAGCTAGCTGGAGCAGGTTGTTTCTCCAAAATAGATCTGAGATCGGGGTACCATCAGCTAAGGATAAGGGAAGAGGATGTGCCGAAGACAGCCTTCAGGACCAGATATGGGCATTTTGAGTTCCTTGTAATGCCGTTCGGGTTAACCAACGCCCCTGCAGCGTTCATGGATCTCATGAATAGAGTGTTTAGTCAATACCTGGATCACATCGTTATTGTCTTCATTGATGATATCTTAGTGTATTCCAGGAATGCAGAGGAGCATGCCCATCATCTGCGGTTGGTTTTGCACCTTGAGGGAACATGGCTTGTATGCCAAGTTCTCTAAATGTGAGTTCTGGCTGAGGAGCATCTCTTTCTTGGGGCATGTGGTGTCAGAGAATGGTATAGAGGTGGACCCCAAGAAGACAGAAACTGTGGCTAACTGGCCTAGACCCACCTCAGTGACGGAGATCAGGAGTTTCTTGGGTTTGGCAGGTTACTACAGGAGGTTCGTTCAGGAGGTTCGTTTAGGACTTCTTGAAAATAGCAGCTCCTCTGACCAGACTAACCAGGAAGAATCAGAAGTTTCTGTGGACCGACCAGTGCGAAGAGAGTTTTGAAGAGCTTAAGAAGAGGTTGACTTCAGCACTAGTTTTAGCTCTGCCATCTAGTGATAAGGACTTTACGGTCTTTTGTGATGCGTCCCGTGTGGGACTGGGCTGTGTACTGATGCAGAATGAGAGGGTGATTGCTTATGCTTCTAGGCAGCTGAAGAAGTATGAGTTGAATTACCCCACACATGACCTTGAGATGGCAGCAGTAATCTTTGCACTCAAGATGTGGAGGCACTACCTCTATGGGGTAAAATGTGAGATCTTTACAGATCATAAGAGCCTGCAGTACATCCTGAGTCAAAGAGATTTGAATTTGAGACAGAGGAGATGGGTAGAGCTGCTGAGTGACTATGATTGCAAGATTCAGTATCATCCAGGTAAGGCGAATGTCGTGGCAGATGCCCTAAGCCGGAAGTCACTAGGCAGTCTATCCCACATCACGGCAGAGAGGAGACCAGTGGTGAAGGAGTTTTACAAGCTCATTGATGAAGGTCTACAGTTGGAGTTGTCTGGTACAGGTGCTTTAGTGGCCCAGATGAGAGTGACACCTGTGTTTCTGGAGCAAGTGGCTCAGAAACAACATGAGGACCCAGAGTTAGTGAAAATTGCCAGGACTGTTCAGTCAGGTAAAGATAGTGAGTTCAGATTTGACAACAAGGGGATCCTCCGCTATGGGAGTCGATTGTGTGTACCAGATGACATAGGGCTAAAAGGAGACATTATGAGGGAGGCTCATAATGCAAGATACAGCGTTCACCCCGGAGCCACCAAGATGTATCAAGATTTGAAGAAGGTTTATTAGTGGCCAGCAATGAAGAAAGAAGTGGCACAGTTTGTGTCCGCCTGCGAAGTATGTCAGAGGGTGAAGCTGGAACATCAGAAGCCGGCTGGAATGCTTAACCCGCTACCTATTCCAGAATGGAAATGGGAGAATATAGCTATGGACTTCGTACTGGGGTTACCGGCGACGTCCAACAGATTGGACTCCATATGGGTGATTGTGGACAGACTCACCAAATCTGCTCACTTCATCCCTGTCAGGAGTGGCTACTCTGTGGACAAGTTGGCGCAGGTATATGTGGATGAGATCATCAGGCTGCATGGGGTTCATGTTTCAATAGTGTCGGATAGAGGGCCCCAGTTCACCTCCAGGTTTTGGCAGAGTCTGCAGAATGCCATGGGTACCAGGTTGGATTTCAGTACTGCCTTCCACCCCCAGACGGACGGACAGTCCGAAAGGACCATCCAGACTATCGAGGATATGCTTAGAATGTGTGTGCTAGACTTTGGCGGTTCTTAGAGGCAGCATCTACCTTTGGTGGAGTTTGGCTACAATAACAGCCATCATGCTAGCATCGGGATGGCTCCATATGAAGCTTTATATGGGAGGAAGTGCAGGTCACCTGTTTGCTGGGAGGAAGTTGGAGAAAGGGCCTTGGTAGGGCCTGAACTAGTAGAGATTACCAGCAGGGTGGTACCCATAATCAGAGAAAGAATCAAGACTGCTGCCAGCAGACAGAAGAGTTATGCAGACATTCGCAAAAGACAGGTAGAGTTTCAAGAGGGGGATCTGGTATTGCTCAAGGTGTCTCCAATGAAAGGAGTGGTTCGCTTTGGGAAGAAAGGTAAACTAGCCCCACGATACATCGGACCCTTTGAAATCTTGCAGAAGATTGGAAATGTGTCGTACAAGCTAGATTTGCCTGCTTCAAGGGAAAGAATCCATCCGGTTTTCCATGTTTCAATGTTGAGGAAGTTTGTGTCAAATCCGGGCAAGGTTCTTAGTCAGCCTGATGTGGAGATCCAAGAGGATCTCACCTATGTTGAGCAGCCAGTGCGGATCATAGACACCCAGATCAGAAAGCTAAGAAACAAGGAAATCCCGATGGTGAAAGTCCTCTGAAACCACCACAATATGGAAGAGTGCACCTGGGAGACACGGGAGTCCATGCTCCAGCAATACCCTTATCTTTTCTGAGGTTAGTTCCCTGTGAGTTTTATGTGCTTTGCATGTTCGATATGTGTATACCATGCTATATGCTAGTTGAGGAACATTCGGGGACGAATGTTCTTAAGGGGGGGAGAATGTAATACCCGGCTAGACTCCGGTATCGGAATTCCTACCGTCCGGTGGAATCTCGGATGTCGGAGACCTCTAGAAGGGTAAAACCATGTTTTCATGAAATGTTTTAATGTTTTGATGATTTTAAATGAAAAGGAAATGAGTTTTTGAATAAAAACAACCTTGGAGGAAAACTCAGGTTCGGCCGCCGAAACTCAAAGTTCAGCCGCCGAACATGCATGCTTTTCGGGTGAGCCTTAGGCCCCTGAAGGCATAAGTGAGGGAAGCCCAGGTTCGGCCGCCGAACCTCAAGTTCGGCAACCGAACATGGCATGCATGCGGGGGCACGTTCGGCTCTCGAATGTGGCCTGGCCAGCCATTATAAAAGAGCCCCTTAGCCGAAATGGGCGAGCTTTCTCCCCATTTTCGACCAAGGTGAGCCCTTCCGCCATTCCTCACCATCTTTGAGTCCTTTCCTTCAAATCTTTCACCATTTTCACTAGTTTTCACTTTATTTTGAAGATTTTCGAGTTTAAAGCGAGTTTTGCAGCTTTGAGGTTCAAGAACTCAAATCTCTCCCATCTCCGAGCTAGGGTCGTCTTCCTCTCGATCTACAAGAGGTAAAGGCCGATCTTGAGCTCACTACGTGTTTTTAACAAGTTTTAAGTTGTTTCTTGAAGTAGAAATGCATGCGTAGGGTTTTATGAGTTTTTGGGTTTATGTTGGTTTATGGACAATGTATGTTGGATTTGAGTTGTTTGATGTGTTGTAGTTGGGGTTTAAGGTAGTTTGAGACCCCTAGGAGCTTGTATGCATGTTTTGGTTGAGCTATATGCATGATGGTGTGAGTTGGGAGGCAAATGTGCATAAAAGAGCCAAGTTTCTGCCCTTTGGCAGAAACCAGGTTCGGCAGCCGAAGGAACTTTCGGCCGCCGAACATGGCTGGGGAGGCAGGCCTTTCGGCTGCCGAAGTTGCCCCCGAAAAGAGACTTTCGTCTCTGTCTGGGACTTTCGGCCGCCGAAGGTGCCACTGAACCTGCCTGGGTTTCGGCTTTGGAGGGACTTTCGGCCGCCGAAGGTGCCGCCGAACCTGCCCTGTTCTGCCTTCCTTTGCATGTTTTTGCATGATTGTTTTGAGGTGTTTTAGGGGGTTTTTGGGGGATGTTTTTAGAGATATGTTCTAGTTGTTTGGTCCCTCATTTGTGTAATACCCGGCTAGACTCCGGTATCGGAATTCCTACTGTCCGGTGGAATGTCGGATGTCGGAGACCTCTAGAAGGGTAGAACCATGTTTTATAGAAATGTTTTCATGCATTTTAAATGATTTTAAAGTGTGAATAAAATGAGTTTTTGCATGAAAAGTCCTTGGAGGAAAACCCAGGTTCGGCCGCCGAAAGTCAAGTTCGGCCGCCGAACATGCATGCGTTTTGGAGGCACGTTAGGCCCCCGAAAGCATGAGTGAGGGAAGTCCAGGTTCGGCCGCCGAACCTCATGTTCGGCCGCCGAACATTGCATGGATGCGGAGGCATTTTCGGCCCCCGAACGTGGCCTGGCCAGCCACCTATAAAAGGGGCACTTAGCCGAAATGGGCGAGGTTTCTCCCATTTTCGGCCACAGCAAGCTTCCGACCTTCCCTTTGCAACTCTTGTGTTCTTCTTCCAAATCTCTTCCATTTTTCTTGAGTTTTAAACTCACATTGCAAGTTTTGAGCGTTTAAAGCAAGTTTTGGAGCTTTGGGAACTCAGGAGCTCATTTTCGTGGATCTCCAAGTTTAGGTCGTCTCCCTCTCGATCTTCAAGAGGTAAGGGCCGATCTTAAGCTCCTTATGTGTTTTAAATAAGTTTTATGCAAGATCTATGAGTAGAAATGCATGTTAGGGTATATGTTGAGTTTATGGGTCTATATTGATGCTTTGAACAATGTGGCTTGCTTGAGTTTGTTTGAAGTGTTGTAGTTGGGGTATTTGATGTTTTGAGGCCCCTAGGAACTTGTATGCATGATTTGGTTGAGATATATGCTTGATTTGAGGTTTTGGGAGGCAAGGGGTTCATGTGAACCAAGTTTCTGCCCTTCTGGCAGAAACCAGGTTCGGCCGCCGAAGGGAGTTTCGGCCGCCGAACCCCCTTTGTTGAGGCAGCATTCGGCTGCCGAAGTTGCCCCCGAAAAGAGACTTTCGTCTCTGTCTGGGACTTTCGGCCGCCGAAGGTGCCGCCGAAAGTGCCTGACTTTCGGATCTGTCCAGGACTTTCGGCCGCCGAAGGTGCCGCCGAAAGTGTCCTGTTCAGCCATTTCATGCATATCTCAATGTGATATTTTCAGGATGTTTTAGGGGGTTTTTGGGGAATATTTTAGAGTTATGTTCAGGTATGTTTGGTCCCTCATTTGAGTCCACCTGTGTAGGTTCGGACCCGAGGAACCGAGGACCCCAGCAGTGAGTTCAGCTGCTTCGGTATTGTCAGAGTCAGCCAGAGGTGAGTGGAACTAAACTTAATCTTTTAAATTAAATGTTTTATCATGATTCATGCATCATGATTATGCAATAGGATGATTGCATTAGTTTCACGAATCTGCCGCATTGCATCAATTGTTGTTGATGTGGGTGAATGATGGATGACCCAATTAGTCCAAGACAGGAAGACCAGGACCCCATGCTACGGCCTGGCACAGAGTAAGAAAGACCAGGCCCCAGTCTACAGGCCTGGCACAGAGTAAAGCACGGTTATGGGACTCGAAGACCAGGAGCCCAGAGGAGGCCCTGGAAAATGGTAAGTAATGTATGTATGACAGGAAGACCAGGACCCCATGCTACGGCCTGGCACAGAGTTAACTTGGACTATTTGGTGACAAGTTCACCCAACCCTTATGTGAATTGTTTGTGTTATGATGCATTTCATAGAGCATAGTGTTAAAATGTTTTAATAGTTCAGCTCACTGGGCTTTTAGCTCACCCCTCTCCCTTTACCCCCAGGCTTGCAGGTACAGGATATAGCAGGAGTCCGGATAGTGTAAGGAAGTCATGTTTATGTAATAGCGAGAAATGGACATGATCAAATTGTAATGTAAAAGTACAGTATAGTTATGTAATGAGCTTTATGGATGTTAGTGTGTGCTTGACCATAGAATGTTGTATCCCTTTTTATACATGATCTTAGAGATTTTGATGATATTTATGTAAACCAGCTCAACACAGGTTATGTTACCCTTTGAGGGCACAGATGAGATCCCACAGAGGGATCAAAGTTATGTTCATGTTTATGCTCAGGTTGAGTTTGGTTGATGAGTATGTAAAGAAAAGTTTTAATTTTTATGCATGTCGTTGATCATGTATGGGATTATACAGGTTTACAGGTCTTATGTCAGGCTTGCTACGGGTCCCGGCGGCCTTAAGTCGACCCGGATCCTAGCGCCGGTAGCGGTCCGATTTTCGGGTCGTTACAATTTGAGTCCACCTGTGTAGGTTCGGACCCGAGGAACCGAGGACCCCATCAGTGAGTTAGCTGCATCAGTCTTTGTCAGAGCTAGCCAGAGGTGAGTAGAATAAACCTTATGTTTTTAAAGCAAATGAATTATACAGTTGAGCATGTTCATGCATCATGAATGCCATGTGATGAAATAGGTTGTTTGCATTAGAATCCACGAATATGTTGCATTGCATTTATGATGTTGATGTGGATTGGTTATTGGATGACCCTTTAGTCCTCATATGATATGATGATGCTACTGCATGAGATGGTATGGAAGTCCAGGTTGTACCCATTGTACGTCCCTGACACTATGTAAGAGAAAGTCCAGGTTGTACCCATTCTACGTCCCTGGCACATTGGTATGTATGATATGTTATGTTAAGAGAAAGACCGGTTGTACCCAGTCTACGTCCCGGCACTTTGGAATGTAGAGGACTATTGGTGACAATACCATCCGAGATGTGATTTGTTGTGATGTGTTGCATTACATGATGGCATGAGATTTTAAATGTTGTTTTTCATTATTCTGCTCACTGGGCTCTTGTAGCTCACCCCTTTTCCCTAATCCCCCAGGATTGCAAGTACGGGCTAGACAGAGAAGTCAAGAAGAGTAAAGTCATATGTTGTAATAGATAGGAAGTCGACATGATAAATTGTATAATGATGTAAAGTTGAACAGTCATGTTATGTATATTGATATTGAGGATTAGCGGTTGTGCTTGACCCTATGGATGTTGTTATCCCTTTTTAAATACATGATCTTAGATGTTTTATGATATAGATGTTGGCCAACTCAACACATGTATATCGCCCATTGGGGCATTGATGAGATCCCACTGAGGGGTCAAGTTTATGATTATGATTATGTTTAGTGCATGCATAGGTTGAGTTTGGTGTATGAGGAATGAATGAAAGAAAAGTTTTAATTTTTATGTATGATTGTTGATCATGTATGGGATTAAACAGGTTTACAGGTTACATGTCAGGCTTGCTACGGGTCCCGGCGGCCTTAAGCCGATCTGGATTCTAGCGCCGGTAGCGGTCCGATTTTCGGGTCGTTACACTCAAGGAGGCACTCAGGCCTCGGGGTTTGCTCAACCACCCCAATATCAACCCTTTCCACAGGGCCTTGGGTATTCAATGGGAGGTACATCGGATTACCCCAGCTTTAACCCTTATCCCTCTTTCATGCCTTACCCTCCTTTCTATCCACCATACCCCCAGTATCCAATGTATCCACCCTCACCTTTCTATCCAAATGTACCCAACCCTAATCCAGGAAATGTTGCACCTCCTCCACCACTCCCTGAACCTGTAGCTCCTGAAGTCCAGGTGTCTAAACCTAGCTCATCTGAAGGGAGCAGAGTTAAGATGACTAATTACTTGAAGTTGGATGCTCCCAAGTTCAAGACGGGAGATGATCCATTTGAGTACTTGAAGACAGTAAAAATGATCACAGATGAGTTAGGGGCAGATGACAGTAGAGCCATTCAGATGGCGGAGTTCACACTCAAATGTAAAAAGACCCGTGAGTGGTTTAAAAGCTATGTGGACCCAAGATTGGACAGTTTAACGTGGGAAGAGTTTGCTAATGAATTTGCAGGGTGGGCTTTCCCTGGTAGCTCAAGGGAATTGAAGATAATTGAGTTTGAACAGTTGAGGCAGACTAAAGAGATGAGTGTGGACGAGTTCACAGATAAGTTCTTGGAGCTGTTGCCGTTTATGGAGCAAACTTATGATACAGATCAGAAGAAGGCAAGGAGGTATACCATGAGGCTTCACTCTAGGTATTCCTCCTAATTCTTGCAGCGGAAAGGGAGAGCTTCCACACTATTGTGGATGCGGCACGGAAGATGGAGGCTAGTGCCATCATTCAGGGGACAGTTAAGCAGTCTGTGGCACAGTCTTCGGGTTCCAAGACCCCAAGTGGGGGAAAGTTGGGTCCCTCTTCTTTGAGTGCAGCAGCTTCAGGCAGTAAGAGGTGGGGTAGCACCACCAAAAAGCCAAAGAAGAATAAGTTATGCAATCACTTGAAATCAGGTCTGAGACTCGGTGGTGGCTCGAGCTCGGGTTCAGATGGTGCAGAATGTTTGAGGTGTGGCAAGCGACACAAGGGAGTGTGTCGGTTTGGGACCACAGCTTGCTTCAGATGTGGGCAAGAGGGACACATGGCTCGGGAGTGTCCTAGGGCACCTTTCATGGCACCATCCCAGCAAACAGCTTCTAGTAGTGTGGCTCAGCCAGTAGCTCCAGCCGTGACTCAGGGCAGTGGCAGAGGCCGAGGGAGAGGGGCAGCCTCTTCTTTAGTAGGTTCCCGAGGTGAAGGTCCATCAGTTCTAGCTCGGATCTTCACTATGACACAGCAGGAGGCGAACACATCCAACACCGTGGTGTCAGGTAATCTCATCATTGGTTGTTCAGATGTGTATGCTTTAATGGACCCTGGTGCATCTCATTTTTTTGTTACTTCGAGAGCTGTTGAGAGGTTAGGGTTGATGGTCTCTGGGTTAGAGTGTCCCCTCTGGGTCAGTGGACCCAAGTGTGATCCATCAGTGGCAGAGTCAGTCTGCCGATATAGTCCAGTGTTTGTGGAGAGTAGATGCCTTCCAGCTGACCTTGTGGTTCTAGACTTGACGGATTTTGATGTCATTCTCGGGATGGATTGGCTATCTGCTCATGGTGCTACCTTGGACTGCAGACACAAGGTAGTCAGGTTCAGAGATCAGGATGGGTCAGAGGTTGTCTTCAGAGGAGACAGGAGGGGTATGCCTAGAGGTCTGATATCAGCCCTACAGGCTCGTAGGTTGCTCAGGAGAGGTTGTCAGGGGTTTCTAGCTCATGTGAGAGAGCTGGATAGTCAGGTTAGGGAGCCCGCCTCAGTGCCCGTGGTCAGAGAGTTTTCAGATGTTTTCCCAGATGAGCTTCCAAGACTACCACCTGCTAGGGAGATAGAGTTTGAAATAGAATTGATGCCTGGAACCAAACCAATCTCTATCCCTCCCTACAGGATGGCGCCAGCAGAGTTGAAAGAGCTGAAGGAACAGTTGCAAGAGTTGGTAGACAAGGGTTTCATCCGACCGAGTACCTCACCTTGGGGTGCTCCAGTGCTGTTTGTGAAGAAGAAGGATGGATCCTTGAGACTTTGTATCGACTACAGGCAGTTGAACAAAGTCACTACCAAGAATAAGTATCTGTTACCTAGGATCAACGATCTATTTGACCAGCTAGCAGGAGCAGGTTGTTTCTCCAAGATAGATCTAAGATTCGGGTACCATCAGCTGAGGATCAGAGAAGAGGATGTGCCGAAGACGACGTTCAGGACCAGATATGGGCATTATGAGTTCCTAGTAATGCCGTTTGGGCTGACCAATGCCCCTGCAGCATTCATGGATCTCATGAACAGAGTGTTTAGCCAGTATTTGGATCACTTTGTTATTGTCTTCATTGATGATATCTTAGTGTATTCCAGAAATGCAGAAGAGCATGCCCATCATCTGAGGTTAGTTCTGCAGACCCTGAGGGAACACGGCTTGTATGCCAAGTTCTCCAAGTGTGAATTCTGGTTGAGGAGCATCTCATTCTTGGGGCATGTTGTATTAGAAAACGGAATTGAAGTGGACCCCAAGAAGGTAGAAGCTGTAGCTAACTGGCCCAGACCTACTACAGTAACAGAGATCAAGAGCTTTTTGGGTTTGGCAGGTTACTACAGGAGATTCGTTCAGGACTTCTCTAAAATTACCGCTCCTATGACCAGATTAACCAAGAAGAACCAGAGGTTTGTGTGGTCTGATCAGTGCGAGGAAAGCTTTGAAGAGCTGAAGAAAAGGTTGATGTCAGCACCGGAGTTAGCTCTGCCTACCAGTAATGAAGACTTCACAGTGTTTTGTGATGCGTCCTGTGTGGGACTGGGTTGTGTGTTAATGCAAAATGAGAGGGTAACTGCTTATGCTTCTAGGCAGCTGAAGAAGCATGAGTTGAATTACCCTACACATGACCTAGAGATGGCAGCTGTGATCTTTGCACTCAAGATGTGGAGACATTATCTTTATGGGGTAAAGTGTGAGATCTTCACAGATCATAAGAGCTTGCAGTACATCTTGAGTCAGAGAGAGTTGAATCTGAGGCAGAGGAGATGGGTAGAACTGCTTAGTGACTATGATTGCAAAATTCAGTACCATCCGGGTAAGGCAAATGTTGTGGCAGATGCCCTGAGCCGGAAATCATTTGGCAGTCTATCCCATATTATGGCAGAGAGGAGACCGGTGGTGAAGGAATTCTATAAGCTCATCAATGAAGGGCTGCAGTTGGAGTTGTCTAGTACAGGTGCTTTGATAGCTCAGATGAGAGTGACACCCGTGTTTCTGGAGCAGGTGGCTCAGAAACAGCATGAGGACTGATAGAGCATATTTTAGTCCACTTTATCATGATGATATTGATGTTTACTTACATCTATTCTACCTAATTTTGTGGTTTTAATCATGTTTTGCAGGTATTAGGTGTAAAGAGACAATCCGGAGAAAATTCTCTTAAAAATGCCAAAAAAGTGCCAAAAACAGAAAAGTCACCTTCGGAAGCACCTTCGAAAGCCGAAAGTGGCCTCCAGATTCGAAACTCCACCACCTTTGAAAGCACTTTCGGAAGCCGAAAGTCTCATCCAGAGCCGAAACTCAACCACCTTCGGAAGCACTTTCGGAAGCACTTTTGGAAGCACTTTCGAAAGCACTTTCGGAAGCCGAAAGTCACCCACCTTCGGAAGCACTTTCGGAAGCTGAAAGTCTGCTCCAGAGCCGAAAGTCCAGCCTCCGAAACTAAGCTTAGGCAGTCGAAAGTCCCCCCGAACAGCCCCTTCCTTATTCAAGAAGCCAAATCTTAAAGATCACATGTTTCCCACTTCATGCCATGCACGTTCAAAATTCAAAACAAGGCTCCACCTTCCTCTTCAGTGCATGAAGAAGACTTCTTGGATACACCTTGGGCAACAACAAAGACCAAAAAGTCCTTGCAACTCCACACAAGGCACATACAAGACCAAAGGCATTTTGGGCAAATCTCTAAAAGATGCATGGACACCCAAGAAACCCTAGACAGCCTCTCAACACCTATTTAAAGGCCTCAAGAACACAAGAAGAGAGAATTCAACTCTTCAAATTTGGCCAAGCAAGGGCTGCCACACTCCAAGGCTTTTCCATCAAATCGGTTCCTCTTTCTTCTTCTTTTCTTCTATTTTCTATTTTGGTTTAGCCATGAGTGGCTAAAACCCCTAATTCTAGTTGAAGTTTGGTTGAAACTAAGGTTGTTTAAAGGGTTGTGAGATCTGAACATAAAGTGTTTGCTTTTGATTTGTTCAATATTCATACAATTGTGTGCTTAATTCTAAGATTGCTTTGTTGTTTTGATCAAATTGGCCACTTGATTCTTGATTGCAAAGTTAATTGATTGTTAGTTGGGATATTTTTTAGTCCGTAATTGCTGGAAATATTCTGACCTAAGAACACTTGGTGTAAAAACTGAGGAATTGTATGATCTAGCAACATCTCATGCGTTTGAGTAGCTAGGGTTGGATCTCTCTCTTTCTTCATGCAATTGACAATTGCTTTGATGCCTAAGGCCCAAGGACGTTCCTTGGCAATTTGTTAATTAGTAATTGATTAGAGAACGTTCCCTAATTGATTTAATCATAAGGAGAGACATGGTGGTGAGAAGCGTTTTCCATCCCCATAACCAATCTATTGAACCAATTAAGAGAACATAAGTTTCAATGATCAACCCAAACAACCAAAGTGGATCCATATCTTCAACTAGACCTTTCTCATATTGATTTCCTCTTTTATTTTAATTACTTGCTGTTTTAATTGCTTTCAATAGTTGTTAGTCAAACCATTCTCAAAACCCCCTTTTTTACTTTGTTGCACTTTACTTTTGCTCTACTTGCTTTCAATTGTGCTTTCAGTTGATTCTGATTGATCTTGTTTGGGAAAAATAGATAAGTACTCAATTCTCTGTGGATTCGATCCTTTACCACTATCTGCAGTTGTAAGATTGTTGATAACCGTAGAGGTTATTTTTTACCGGCTTTGACAACCGCGAGTCAAGGACCCAGAGTTACTGAAAATTGCCAGGACTGTTCAGTCAGGCAAGAATGAAGAGTTCAGATTTGACAGCAAGAGGATCCTCCGCTATAGGAGTAGATTATGTGTGCCAGATGACGTGAGTCTGAAGGGAGACATTATGAGGGAAGCTCATAATGCTAGATACAGTGTTCACCCTAGAGCCACCAAGATGTATCAAGATCTGAAGAGAGTTTACTGGTGGCCAGCTATGAAGAGAGAAGTGGCACAGTTTGTGTCCGCCTGCGAGGTATGTCAGAGGGTGAAACTGGAATATCAGAAGCCGGCTGGAATGCTTAACCCACTACCGATTCCAGAGTAGAAATGGGAGAATATAGCTATAGACTTCGTGGTGGGGTTACCGGCAACGTCCAACAGCTTGGACTCCATATGGGTGATTGTGGACAGACTGACCAAATCTGCTCACTTCATCTGTCAGGAGTGGCTACTCTGTGGACAAATTAGTACAGGTGTTTGTTGATGAAGTGGTCAGGTTGCATGGGGCTCCTGTTTCTATAGTGTCTGATAGGGGACCCCAGTTCACCTCCAGGTTTTGGCGGAGTCTGTAGAATGCTATGGGTACCAAGTTGGATTTTAGCACTGCTTTCCATCCTCAGATCGATGGACAGTCAGAGAGGACCATCCAGACTATTGAAGATATGCTCATAATGTGTGTGCTAGATTTTGGTGGTTCTTGGAGGCAGCATCTACCCTTGGTGGAGTTTGCCTACAATAACAGCTATCATACTAGTATCGGGATGGCTCCTTATGAAGCTCTTTATGGGAGGAAGTGCAGGTCACCTGTTTGCTAGAAAGAAGTTGGAGAAAGGGCCTTAGCAAGGCCTGAGCTAGTAGAGATCACCAGCAGAGTAGTGCCTATCATCAGAGAAAGGATCAAGACTGTTGTGAGTCGGTAGAAGAGCTATGCAGATGTCCGCAGGAAGCATGTGGAGTTTAAGGAGGGAGATTTGGTGTTGCTCAAAGTGTCTCTTATGAAAGGGGTGATTCGTTTTGAAAAGAAAGGTAAGCTAGCTCAACGGTACATTGGACCCTTTGAAATCTTACAAAAGATCGGGAATGTATCGTACAAGTTGGACTTACCTACTTCAATGGAGAGAATCCATATGGTTTTCCATGTTTCCATGTTACGGAAGTTCGTGTCAGATCCGGGCAAGGTTCTTAGTGAGCCTGATGTGGAGATCCTAGGAGATCTCACCTATGTTGAGCAGCCAGTACGGATCCTGGACACGCAAGTCAGAAAGCTGAGGAACAAGGAAATTCTGATGGTGAAAGTCCTTTGGAATCACCACAACATAGAAGAATGTACCTGGGAGACACGGGAGTCTATGCTCCAGTAATACCCTCATCTCTTTTAAGGTTAGTATCTGTGTGTTTTTATGTGTTAGTGTGTTATGCCATGTTATGCTTGTTTGGTGAACATTCGGGGACGAATATTCTTAAGGGGAGGAGAATGTAATACCCGGCTAGACCCCGGCATCAGAATTCCTATTTTCCGATAGAATCTCGAATGTCGAAAACCTCTAGAAGGGTAAAATATGTTTTTCTAAAATGTTTTAACATGTTTTTATGGTTTTAATGAAGAAAGAAATTGAGTTTTGAAAGAAAATGTTTTGGAGGAGAAACCCAAGTTCGGCCGCCGAAAATGGTGGAGTTGCAGAGGCACTTTTGGCTTCCGAAGGTGGTCTGGCCAGCCACCTATAAAAGGCCCCCTGTCCGAAAATGGGCGAGTTTTCTCTCTCTATTTTCGGGCAAAGTGAGTCTCCGCCACTCCTTTGTCGATCTTGTGTTTTCTCCTCAAATGCTTCAAGTTTTGATAAGTTTTAACTTGGTTTTGAAGATTTTTGAGCTAAGAACGAAGTTTTGAAGCTCGGAGACCCCGGAGCTCGATTTCTCCCATCTCTGAGTTTGGATCGCCTCTCTTCTCATTTTTCAAGAGGTTAGTGGAGATCCTACCCTTCTTTTATGCTTTATGTAAGTTTTGAGGGGTTTTAGAGAGTTTTAATGCATGATTAGGCTAGTTGTAAATGTTAGGGTTTATGTGAGTTAATGATGGAATGTATGTTATTGTATGTTAAAATGAGTTGTTTTTGGGGTATAGGTTAGTTCTAAGCCCCTAAATGCTTGAGGATGTGTTTATGCATGTTTTTGCATGAGTTGCTTTGAGTTGGAAGGTTTGGTTGGCTGAATGTGGGAGAGAAGCTCGAGTTCTGCCATTCTAGAAGAACTCAGGTTCGGCAGCCGAAACCATGTTCGGCCGCCGAACCTGTCGAAGGAGGCAGTTTTGGTTGCCGAACCCTGCCCCCGAAAGTTTGGACTTTCGGCTCTGGAGGGGACTTTCGGCCGCCGAAGGTGACTGAGTTTCGGCTCTGGAGGGACTTTCGGCCGCCGAACTTGCCGCCGAAAGTGCCCCGTTCAGCCTTCCTTTGCATGCTTTCTATGAATATTTTATGGTGTTTTAGGGGGTTTTGGGGAGATGTTTAGAGTCATGTTAGTGTATGTTTGGTCTCTCATTTGAGTCCACCTGTGTAGGTTCGGACCCGAGGAACCGAGGACCCTAGCAGTGAGATAGCTGCTTCAGAGTCTTTTCAGAGTCAGCCTGAGGTGAGTAGAATGGATCTTTATGTTTCAAAGCAAATAAATTTCAAGCATGTTCATGCATCACGAATGCCATGATATATACTAGGTTGTTTGCATTAGAATTCACGAATATGTTGCATTGCATACTACGATGTTGATGTGGATGGATGTTGGATGACCCATTAGTCCTCAATATGATATGATGACGATGATATGGTATGGAAGTCCAGTGAGGCCCATTCTACGCCCCTAGCACGATGTAAGAGAAAGACCAGTGAGGCCCATTCTACGCCCCTGGCACATTGGAATGTTATGTTATGTTATGTTAAGAGAAAGACCATTGAGGCCCATTCTACGCCCCTGGCACCATTGGAATGTGTAGAGGACTATTGGTGATAAGTCCATCCTTGATGTGATTTGTTTGTGATGTGATGCATTTCATGAAAGCATAGATTTTAATATATTATTTTACTATTCTGCTCACTGGGCTCTAGTAGCTCACCCCTTTCCCTTAACCCCCAGGTTTGCAGGTTCGGGATAGACCAGGAAGTCAGCAAGAGTAAAGGTGTCATGTTTGTAATAGTTAGTTGTGGACATGAAAGATAATGTAATGTAAAGTATTGTGTAAAAATGTTATGAGGTTTAGTATTGTGCTTGGCCCTAATGTTATGTTAATCCCCTTTTGTATATGATCGTTATAAAATGTTTTAATGTTAAGAAATATTAGACCAAGCATGATGTATGATATGATGTCCCACTAAAGCATTTGATGAGGGCTCTTGTGTGGGGTTTATGTTATGGTTATGATGCATGCACAGGTCAAGTTTAGTGAATGAAAAAGTTTAAAGTTTTATGTAAATGTATGATCATGTATGGGATTTGTCAGGTATGTCATGATGTATATTAGGCTTGCTACGGGTCCCGGAGACCTTAAGTCGATCTGGATCCTAGCGTCGGTAGCGGTCCGATTTCGGGTCATTACAATTAATACAGAAAAAATGGCTAGTTGCTTATTTCAGTGAGAAACTAAATAGTACACCTTTGAGTTGCTCAACTTATGAGTTATATGCATTATTGAGGGCGCTTAAGACTTGGTAATATTATTTGCTTCCAAAGGAATTTATGATATATACCGAACACGAGTCTTTGTGTCATTTGAAAGGACAAAGCAAGCTGAGCAAGGGATCTGCCAAATGAGTGGAGTTCATTGAATCTTTTCCATATGTGATCCAGTACAAACAAGGGAAAGAGAATATTATGGCAAATGCGCGGTCTCAAAGGTACACTGTTATCTCTACATTTTATACAAAACTGTTGGGATTTGAGCGTCTAAAAGAATTATATGCACATGAAGTTGATTTTGCTAATGTGTATAAGGCCTATAAGCATGTGGCATTTCATGAATTTTATAGGCATGAGGGCATCCTTTTGAAGAAAAATAAGTTCAGTGTGCTCAATTATTCATTGTGTAAATTACTTGTGTGTGAAGCCTATGGTGGTTGATTAATGGTTCATTTTAGTATTGATAAGACATTAAGGATATTGCATGAGTATTTCTTTTATCCTAATATGCATAAAGATGATGAGCGCATATGTGCATGTTGCATTTTATATAAGCAAGCTAAGTCTAGGACACAGCCTCATGGGTCATACATGTCATTACCTGTACTTACACACCCTTAGGTTGACATATCTATGGACTTTGTGTTGGGATTGCCTAGAATGAGAAAAGGCTGAGATAGTATTTTTGTGGTTGTAGATAGATTTCTCAAAATGGCATATTTCATACCATGTCCATTGGACAAATGATGCCACTCGTATTGCATACTTTATTTTTCTGTGACGTAGTTCTCTTGCATGGCATTTGTAATACAATCATGTCTGATAGGGATATTAAGTTTTTTAGTCATTTTTGGCATGCATTGTAGTCCAAGTTAGGGACTAAGCTTTTCTTCTCAACTACTTTTCACCTTTAAACAGATGGCCAAACAGAAGTAGTTAATTGTACCTTAGGCACTTCATTGTGTGCTATCCTTGGTAAAAATTTAAAAACATGGGAAGATTGTTTACCGTATATTGGGTTTGTATATAATAGGAGCAAGCATTCTACTACAAGTTTTTTACCTTTTGAAACTATATAAGGCTTTAACCTACTTATTCCTCTTGATTCATTGTCTTTGCTTATTAATAAACTTGTTAGTGTTAATAGGAGTAAGAAAGCAGAAGTGATTTATATACATGAGAAAACACATCAACAAATTGAGAAAAAGAATGAACAAGTAGCTGCCAAGATAATTAAGGGAAGATGCATGGTGACATTTGCACTTGGAGATTAGATGTGGGTTTACATGCCCAAGGATAGATTTTCTACCAAAAGGAAATCAAAGTTAAATGCTTGTGGTGATGGTTCATTTTAAATTATTGCAAAGATCAATGACAACGCTTATAGAGTGGACCTATTAGGTGAGTATGATGTTTCTATTACTTTTAATGTTAGTGATTTGTCTTCTTTTGATTTCGATATAGGTTCAAATTTGAAAATGAATCCTTTTGAAGAGAGGGTAAATGATTGAAATGCTATTCCACATGCACAAGTATTGGAACTGATTTGGAGTAAGTTCTATACATGGAGAATTTCTCAAGTCCAATCATGAGATCTCGAACTAAACATTTCAAGTATTAACTTCATCTCTTTGTGCAATTTTGGATTGAAAGAGACTGTCTAAATATGAAAAACTGCATAGTGATTGTATTAAGAAGCCTAAATATATAAATACAATTGGACTTATAAATTTATTTAGTTAGTTTAGATTTTTGGGGCTTGTTTTAAACTTGCTGGCTTTTTTACTTATTTTGAACGAATTGGGCTTGTTAAAATCAGCATTTGATTTATTTATTTGGATTAGCTTGATTATGTTTTAAGTTTGTTTAGGTTTGAGTGTGTTTTAGGCTTAATAGATTTTATTATTTAAGCAATTTTATTCAAGGAGAAATTTGGAGAATCTATTATTTAAAAGGCCATCCACTCGATTGTTTCATTTAATACTCCACTATCCACCACAACTCCATCTACATACATTGGGGATTCAAACATCAATAGAGTATACGAAAGAACACCATCTTTATGGACTTGAAAATAATTTAATTTTATTTGCATTGTAACCCTTAAGTCATGGCTATATATACTAACTATAGTATTTTATTTTATCAAAAAATATCAGAATTTTCTTTATTTACAATTTTAACTCTCTTTTATTTTTTTATACAAGGTCAATTGATTATTTTACTGCTACTCAAATTCAATTCTTATTTCTTATATTTCTTTAAATAACTTAATTTCATTATATTTAAATAAATTTCCTTTGATCTTTTTTTCAATTTCTTCTTAGTTGTGCTTTTAGATGTAAGAACAAATCATTTTAATTGTTAAGTAATTTAACTTCTTGATTTAAATTTTGAGCAAGAGTTTTAATATCATCTTATTGATCTTGGGGTTCGCGTCATGAGTCCTCGATTATGTAGTCAAAAGTTGCGAGCATGCTCATCTGGCAAGCGATATCAACAATGTTGATTCAGCAACGACCCGGAATGTTGGGGGCTTTTTGCAAAATAAGGTTTAAAATAAAAAATATTTTTTAAACTCTGGTCCGTGGAAAAAAAATTTTCGAATCAGGGTGAATCAACCCTCTACCGCACTTTATAAGTGCGATAGAGAGCTGTTGACCCAAAAAAAAATTTTTTTTTAAATAAAAAAATTCTACCGAACTTTTAAAGTGCAGTAGAATTTTTAATTTTTTTTTTATATCTCTACTGCACTTGTGCAAGAATCCTTGGCAGAGAGGGCAGAGACGAGTCTTGTCTCTGCTCTATCAGCAAAGAGGGCAGAGACAATACCCATCTCTGCCTTGTCAGCAAGAGGCAGGCACGCCTCCTGCTGAAATCTTCTACCGCACTTTACAAGTGCCGTAGAATCTCTGCCAGGTGCAGAGATTCCTGCACCTGGCAGAGAGACGCTCAATTATGGTACCGAGCTTTTGAAGCTCGGTATTATACCCTCCCCACTATAAAACTCCACCCCTTCCCTGCCCCATCCTTTTCTCTCCACGCTTCCTTGTCATTCTTTGTTCTCTCCATGCTTTCCCTCCATTCTCTTTTCTCTCACTTTTCTCTCAGATTTCTCTTAAAATTTTTGTCATATTTATCTCAATATTTCCTCTCAACCCATTTCAACCAAATTTTCTCTCAATATTTCTCTTTCTCTTCCCAACCCATTTCAATAAAAATTTCTAATTCTGCCTTCAAAATTTTCTGTCCACTATCAAACCCTTTCAAATTAATATACATTTTCTATCTTCCCAACTCTATTAACTAAATTTTCTCGCCTTTAAATCCTCTCAAATTCTCTGAAATTAATCTGTTATATTTATTTCATATTAGTGGCGGAGTTGAAATTTTCAACTAAAAATGTATGTTTTATATTAATTTTTTTAATAAAATTTAGAAAAATAAATTTACTAATTAAAAAGTTTGTGTTGTATAGTTTTCTCTATTCCCGATACAGTGTTTGTGGACGCGTGAAATTTGTGGTCGACTTTCATACAAGTCATTAGATATTATTTATAAAAGTATGATATTTTTTTAATTAATTAGTAAGATATTTATGTTGTTGAAAAAAATTGTAGTTTGTATGTAATTAGTAGTAAAAAATGTATAGTTGTGTTTATTTAAAATTATAAAAAGTAATATAAGAAAATGGAAAAAAAATTTCTGATTTATAATAATGTGATAAATAAAAAAATATGTATGAAAAAATAGGGTGTTGTGATAAAAAATTATTGGGATAAATAATTAATAAAAGTAGAAAAACTCTATAAATATAAATGTTGTGAATATTTTGTGTAGGAAAAGTATTAGGAAATTAGAAAATTAGGAAAAAATTATTTAGTTAAATATATTTTATTAAAAACAATAAATGAAATAAAGAGTGGTGAAATAAATTTATAATAAATCTGAAAATTTAGTTATTTAAAAAATTTAATATATATAGGTTGTTGTGATCAAAATTGTAGGGATTAAGGTAGTATTAAAGTAGAAAAAATTTATAAATATAAATGTTGTGAATTTTTTGAGGTGGAAAAATATTAAGAAATTAGGAAAAAATTATTTAGTTAAATTTATTTTATTTAAAAAATAAATGAAATAAAAAGTTGTGAAATAAATTTATAATTTAATCTGAAAATGTAGTTATTTAAGAAATTTAATATTTATAGGATGTTTGGACAAAACAAATGTAGAAATAAAATAGGAAAAAGTTATAAATGTAAATTTTGTTGTGATTTTTTTGTATAGGGAAAATATTTGAAAATGAAGAAAAAATTATTTAGTTAAATATATTATATTTAAAATTTTAAAGTAATGTTTTGTGGGGAAATAAATTTATATTATTAATAATAAATCTGAAAATTTTGTTATTTAAAAAAATTTAATATATATAGATTGTTGTGATCAAAATTGTAGGGATTAAGGTAGTATTAAAGTAGGAAAATTTATAAATGTAAATGCTGTGAATTTTTTGAGGTGGAAAAATATTAGGAAATTAGGAAAAAATTATTTAGTTAAATTTATTTTATTTAAAAAATAAATAAAATAAAAAGTTGTGAAATAAATTTATAATTTAATATGAAAATGTAGTTATTTAAGAAATTTAATATTTATAGGATGTTCGGAAAAAAAAAATAGGAATTGTAACGACCCGAAAATCGGACCGCTACCGGCACTAGGATCCAGATCGGCTTAAGGCCGCCGGGACCCGTAGCAAGCCTGACATAAAACCTGTAAACCTGTATAATCCCATACATGATCAACAACATACATAAAATTTAAGACTTTTCTTTCCATGAACATCAACCAAACTCAACCTGTGCATAAACATAAACATAACTTTGATCCCTCTGTGGGATCTCATCTGTGCCCTCAATGGGTGACATAACATCTGTTGAGTTGGTTTACATAAACATCATACGAATCTCTAAGATCATGAAATTTACAAGGGATAACAACAATCTATGGTCAAGCACACATCTAACATCCATAACATCATCTCATTACATGACTATACTGATAAAGACTTTACATTACAATTTGATCATGTCCATTGCTAGCTATTACATAAACAGAACTTCTTTACTCTATCCGGACTCCCGCACTATACTGTACCTGCAAGCCTGGGGGTAAAGGGAGAGGGGTGAGCTAAAAGCCCAGTGAGCCGAACTATTAAAACACATTAACACTATGCTCTATCAAATGCATCATAACACAAACAATTCACATGAGGGTTGGGTGAACTCGTCACCAATTAGTCCAAGTTAACTCTGTGCCAGGCCTATAGAATGGGGTCCTGGTCTTTCCTGTCAGAACATACATTACTTACCATTTTCCCAGGGCCTCCTCTGGCTCCTGGTCTTCAAGTCCCATAACCGTGCTAGACCATAGGATGGGATCCTGGTCTTTCCTTACTCTGTGCCAGGCCTGTAGACTGGGGCCTGGTCTTTCTTACTTTGTGCCAGGCCTGTAGCATGGGGCCTGGTCTTCCTGTCATGGACTAACTGGGTCATCCGACATTCACCCTCAACAACAACAATTTATGCAATGCGGCATATTCGTGAAAACTAATGCAATCATCCTATTGCATAATCATGATGCATGAAACATGATAAAGTATTTAATTTAAAAGATTAAGTTTTAGTTCCACTCACCTCTGGCTGACTCTGACAACACCGAAGCAGCTGAACTCACTGCTGGGGTCCTCGGTTCCTCGGGTCCGAACCTACACAGGTGGACTCAAATGAGGGACCAAACATACTTGAATATAACTCTAAACTACTCCCCAAAAACATCATGAAATAATCATAGAAATACATGCATGAAATGGCTGAACAGGGCACTTTCGGCGGCAGGTTCGGCGACCGAAAGTCCCTCCAGAGCCGAAAGTCAGGCAGGTTCGGCGGCACCTTCGGCGGCCGAAACTCCCAGACAGAGACGAAAGTCTTCTTTCGGGGGCAAGCTTCGGCAGCCGAATGCTGCCTCCATAAGGGGGTTCGGCGGCCGAAACTCCCCTCGGCGGCCGAACCTGGTTTCTGCCAAAAGAGCAGAAACTTGGTTCACATGAACCCCTTGCCTCCCAAAACCTCAAATCAAGCATAGATCTCAACCAAATCATGCATACAAGTTCCTAGGGGTCCCAAACAGTCATATACCCCAACTACAACACTTCAAACACACACAATCAACACACATTGTTCAAAACATCAATATTAACCCATAAACTCAACATATATCCTAACATGCATTTCTACCCATAAAACAACTTAATGCTTGTTTAAAACACATAACAAAGGTGGATCCGAGCTTACCTCTTGAAGAAACAAGAGGAAAGGCGATCCTAGCTTGGAGATGGAGAGATTGAGCTCTTTGAACCTCCAAGTACCCAAAACTTGCTCTTTACTCACAGATCTTCAAAACAGAAGTTAAAACCCGTGAAAATCATGGGAGATCTAAGGAAAACACTCAAGATCGAGGGAGGGGTGGCGGAGACTCACCTTGGCCGACAACGGGGAAGAAAAAGCTCGCCCGTGCGGACCTAAGGGACCCTTTTATAGGTGGCTGGCCAGGCCACGTTCGGGGGCCGAATGTGCCTCCGCATGCATGCCATGTTCGGCGGCCGAACATGAGGTTCGGCGGCCGAACCTGGACTTCCCTCACTCATGCTTTCGGGGGCCTAAAGCACACCCGAAACGCATGCATGTTCGGCGGCCGAACTTGAGGTTCGGCGGCCGAACTTGAGGTTCGGCGGCCGAACCTGAGTTTTCTTCAAATGCTATTTTCATGCAAAAAAACTCATTTTCTTTCATGCTTAAAACATTAAAAACATTAAAATTCATGAAAACATTTTCTAAAACATGTTTTTACCCTTCTAGAGGTTCCCGACTTCCGAAATTCCACCGGACGGTAGGAATTCCGATACCGGAGTCTAGCCGGGTATTACATTCTTTCCCCTTTTAAGAACATTCGTCCCCGAATGTTCCTCAACTAGCACATGCAAAGCAAACAACATAACATACACACATAAACACATAGAGACTAACCTTAAAAGAGATGAGGATATTGCCGGAGCATAGACTCCCGTGTCTCCCAAGTGCATTCTTCCATATTGTGGTGGTTCCAAAGGACTTTCACCATCGGGATTTCCTTGTTTCTCAGCTTCCTAATCTGTGTGTCTATGATCCGTACTGGCTGCTCAACATAGGTGAGATCCTCTTGGATCTCCACATCAGGCTCACTAAGAACCTTGCCCGGATCTAACACGAACTTTCTCAACATAGAAACATGGAAAACCGGATGGATTCTTTCCATTGAAGTAGGTAAATCCAGCTTGTACGATACATTCCCAACCTTTTGCAAGATTTCAAAGGGTCTAATGTACCGTGGAGCCAGCTTACCTTTCTTCCCAAAGCGAACCACTCCTTTCATTGGAGACACTTTAAGCAATACCAGATCCCCCTCCTGAAACTCCACTTGTCGTCTGCGGATGTCTGCATAACTCTTCTGTCTGCTTGCAGCTGTCTTGATTCTTTCTCTGATCATGGGCACCACCCTGCTGGTGATCTCTACTAGCTCGGGTCCTGCTAAGGACCTCTCTCCTACCTCCTCCCAGCAAACAGGTGACCTGCACTTCCTTCCATATAAAGCTTCATATGGAGCCATCCCGATGCTAGCATGATGGCTGTTATTGTAGGCAAACTCCACCAAAGGTAGATGCTGCCTCCAAGAACCGCCAAAGTCCAGCACACACATTCTCAGCATATCTTCTATGGTTTGGATGGTCCTCTCTGACTGTCCGTCTGTCTGTGGATGGAAGGCAGTGCTAAAATCCAATCTAGTACCCATGGCATTCTGCAGACTCCGCCAAAACCTGGAGGTGAACTGGGGCCCTCTATCTGACACTATTGAAACAGGAACCCCATGCAGTCTGACTATCTCATCTACATACACCTGTGCCAACTTGTCCACAAAATAACCACTCCTGACAGGGATGAAGTGAGCAGATTTGGTGAGTCTGTCCACAATCACCCATATGGAGTCCAATCTGTTGGACGTCGCCGGTAACCCCACTACGAAGTCCATAGCTATATTCTCCCATTTCCACTCTGGAATAGGTAGCGGGTTAAGCATTCCAGCCGGCTTCTGATGTTCCAGCTTCACCCTCTGACATACTTCGCAGGCTGACACAAACTGTGCCACTTCTCTCTTCATAGCTGGCCACCAATAAACTTTCTTCAGATCTTGATACATCTTGGTGGCTCCGGGGTGAATGATGTATCTTGCATTATGAGCCTCTCTCATAATGTCTCCTTTTAGCCCTATGTCATCTGGTACACATAAACGACTCCCATAGCGGAGGATCCCCTTATTGTTGAATCTGAACTCACTGTCCTTGCCTGACTGAACCGTCCTGGTAATCTTCACTAACTCTGGGTCCTCATGCTGTTTCTGAGCCACCTGCTCCAGAAACACGGGTGTCACTTTCATCTGAGCAACCAAGGCACCTGTACCAGACAACTCCAACTGTAGACCTTCCTCAATGAGCTTGTAAAACTCCTTCACCACTGGTCTCCTCTCTGCCGTGATGTGGGATAGACTGCCTAGTGACTTCCGGCTTAGGGCGTCTGCCACAACATTCGCCTTACCCGGATGATACTGAATCTTGCAATCATGGTCACTCAGCAACTCTACCCATCTCCTCTGTCTCAAATTTAAGTCTCTTTGACTCAGGATGTACTGCAGGCTTTTATGATCTGTGAAGATCTCACATTTTACCCCATAGAGGTAATGCCTCCACATCTTGAGTGCAAAGATTACTGCTGCCATCTCAAGGTCATGTGTGGGGTAATTTAACTCATGCTTCATTAGCTGCCTCGAAGCATAAGCAATCACCCTCTCATTCTACATAAGCACACAACCCAGTCCCACACGGGACGCATCACAAAAGACTGTAAAGTCTTCATCACTAGATGGCAGAGCTAAAACTGGTGCTGAAGTCAACCTCTTCTTAAGCTCTTCAAAACTCTCCTCGCACTGGTCGGTCCACAGAAATTTCTGATTCTTCCTGGTTAGTCTGGTCAGAGGAGCTGCTATCTTCGAGAAGTCCTGAACGAACCTCCTGTAGTAACCTGCCAAACCCAAGAAACTCCTGATCTCTGTTACTGAAGTGGGTCTAGGCCAGTTAGCCACAGTTTCTGTCTTCTTGGGGTCTACCTCTATCCCATTCTCTGACACTACATGCCCCAAGAATGAAATGCTCCTTAGCCAGAACTCACACTTGGAGAACTTGGCATACAAGCCATGTTCCCTCAAGGTCTGTAGAACCAACCTCAGATGATGGGCATGCTCCTCTGCATTCCTGGAATACACTAAGATATCATCTATGAAGACAATAACGAAGTGATCCAGGTACTGACTAAACACTCTATTCATGAGATCCATGAATGCTGCAGGGGCGTTGGTTAACCCGAACGGCATCACAAGGAACTCAAAATGCCCATATCTGGTCCTGAAAGCTGTCTTTGGTACGTCCTCTTCCCTGATCCTCAACTGATGATACCCGGACCTCAGATCTATTTTGGAGAAACAACCCGCTCCTGCTAGCTGGTCGAATAGATCGTCGATCCTTGGCAATGGGTACTTGTTCTTGGTAGTGACTTTGTTCAACTGCCTGTAGTCGATACAAAGTCTAAGAGATCCATCCTTCTTTTTCACAAACAGCACTGGAGCACCCCAGGGTGAGGTACTCGGTCGGATGAAGCCCTTGTCTACCAGCTCCTGTAACTGCTCCTTCAACTCTTTCAATTCTGCTGGCGCCATCCTGTAGGGAGGGATAGAGATCGGTCGGGTTCCAGGCATCAGTTCTATCTCGAACTCTATCTCCCTAGCAGGTGGTAAACCTGGCAGTTCGTCTGGGAACACATCTAAGAACTCTCTAACCACTGGCACCGAGGCGGGCTCTCTAACCTGACTATTAAGCTCTCTCACATGAGCCAAATACCCCTGACATCCCCTCCTAAGCAACCTACGAGCCTGAAGAGCTGAGATCATACCTCTAGGTGTACCCCTCCTGTCTCCTCTGAAGACAACCTCTGATCCATCCTGACCTCTGAACCTGACTACCTTGTCCCTGCAGTCCAAGGTAGCACCATGGGTAGATAACCAGTCCATCCCTAGAATGACGTCAAAATCTGTCAAATCTAGAACCACTAGGTCGGCGGACATGCATCTCCCCTCAACAAAAACTGGACTACACTGACAGACTGACTCTGCCACTGATGGATCACACTTGGGTCCACTGACCCAGAGAGGACACTCTAACTCAGAGATCATCAATCCCAACCTCTCTACGGCCTTCGGAGCAATAAAAGAATGAGATGCACCAGGGTCCATCAATGCATATACATCCGAACATCCAATGACGAGATTACCTGCCACCACGGTGTTGGATGCGTCTGCCTCCTGCTGTGTCATTGTGAAGATCCGTGCTGGGGCTGATGGACCTTCACCTCTGAAACCCGCTGAAGAAGAGGCTGCTCCTCTCCCTCTGCCTCTGCCACTGGCCTGAGTCATGGCTGGAGCTGCTGGCTGCGCTACACTGCCTGAAGCTGTCTGCTGGGACTGAGCCATCGGGGCCGCTCTTGGACAATCTCGAGCTATATGCCCCTCCTGACCACATCTAAAACAGGCTGTAGTCCCTAACCGACAAACTCCCTTGTGTGGTCTACCACACCTTGCACAAACTGCATTATCCGCACCAGAGCTTGAGCCACTTCCAAATCCCAGACTAGACTTGACTTTACTCCAGAACTTGTTCTTCTTACCCTTGGGTTTACCCCATCTCTTACTGCCTGAAGTTGCTGCACTCAAGGTAGAGGGATCTAACCTTCCCCCACCCGGAGTTTTAGAACCGAAAGACTGTGCCACTGACTGCTTGACTGTCCCCTGAACGATGGCACTGGCCTCCATTTTCCTGGCCATATCTACTATGGCATGGAAGCTCTCCCTGTCCACTGACTGAATCAAGGAGGAATACCTGGAATGAAGTTTCATGACATACCTCCTTGACCTCTTTGAATCTGTGTCCAGACTCTGCCCAGAAAAAGGCAACAGCTCCATAAATCTGTCGGTGAACTCCTCCACACCCATTTCATCCGTCTGCCTCAACTGTTCAAACTCTATCATCTTCAGCTCCCTTGAACTATCGGGAAAAGCCCATCCTGCAAACTCGTTTGCAAACTCTTCCTAAGTCATGCTGTCCACTCTCGGGTTCACATAATTCTTGAACCACTCCCGTGCCTTCTTGCACTTAAGCGTGAACCCGGCCATCTGAATGGCTCTACTGTCATCAGCCCCAATCTCATTGGTGATTACTTTAACCCTTTCAAGGTACACAAATGGGTCATCCCCTTTTTCATACTGAGGAGCACCCAATTTCATGTAGTCGGTCATCTTAACCTTGCTCCCACTGGCTGAGCTAGGTCTAGGTGGCTGAACAACTGGGGCTGCTGGTTCTGCAGGTGGTGGAGGTGGTGCAACATTTTCTGAGGTAGGGTTTGCTGGATTTGGATAGTAGGGTGGAGGCGGATACATTGGGTACTGAGAGTACGGTGGGTAGTATGGTGGGTATGGCATCTGTGTGGGATAAGAGGTGAAACTAGGGTAATCCGATGTACCTCCCATCGAATACCCGGGATGTTGCGAGAAATGTGGGTAGTGAGGTGGCTGTACAAATCCCGAGGCCTGAGTGCCTCCCTGGGACTCTCCCACTCCTTCTTCTGACATACTGACTCCCAAACTGCCATCCCTCCTCTTCTCTACATCCATATCATCCCCCATGTCCTCTGACAATCCTCCCTGAACCGTTCCTCTGACTGATCTGCTCCTACCCAGATCCAAAGACCTTCTAGGGTCTCTTGCTACTCTGTCCCTATTGGAGCTGCTAGACATTGCCCTAGGCAATGCTGGAGGACGGGCGTTCATGCCCTCATCCTCAGGTGGTACTCCAGTCAATCTTGCTGATCGACGAGTTCCTCTCATCCTGTTTTCTGAAAAACAGTGCACAGCACATAAACATTAGCATCATATGGTTCATGTGGGCACACATGAACCCGCATCACATATATCACATATCAGCATATCATAAATGCACATGCATGTTATCATGGCATTTCACATCATCATGCAAGACAGGACTCCACATCCTATCCTAGTGGACATGATCTTTTCCTATTGTGCTTGACCTTCTCTAACATCTATGAGCCCGACACTCTAGGTCCGACCATATGAACCTAGGGCTCTGATACCATTCTGTAACGACCCAAAAATCGGACCGCTACCGGCGCTAAGATCCAGATCGGCTTAAGGCCGCCGGGACCCGTAGCAAGCCTGACATAAAACCTGTAAACCTGTATAATCCCATACATGATCAACAACATACATAAAATTTAAGACTTTTCTTTCCATGAACATCAACCAAACTCAACCTGTGCATAAACATAAACATAACTTTGATCCCTCTGTGGGATCTCATCTGTGCCCTCAATGGGTGACATAACATCTGTTGAGTTGGTTTACATAAACATCATACGAATCTCTAAGATCATGAAATTTACAAGGGATAACAACAATCTATGGTCAAGCACACATCTAACATCCATAACATCATCTCATTACATGACTATACTGATAAAGACTTTACATTACAATTTGATCATGTCCATTGCTAGCTATTACATAAACAGAACTTCTTTACTCTATCCGGACTCCCGCACTATACTGTACCTGCAAGCCTGGGGGTAAAGGGAGAGGGGTGAGCTAAAAGCCCAGTGAGCCGAACTATTAAAACACATTAACACTATGCTCTATCAAATGCATCATAACACAAACAATTCACATGAGGGTTGGGTGAACTCGTCACCAATTAGTCCAAGTTAACTCTGTGCCAGGCCTGTAGAATGGGGTCCTGGTCTTTCCTGTCAGAACATACATTACTTACCATTTTCCCAGGGCCTCCTCTGGCTCCTGGTCTTCAAGTCCCATAACCGTGCTAGACCATAGGATGGGATCCTGGTCTTTCCTTACTCTGTGCCAGGCCTGTAGACTAGGGCCTGGTCTTTCTTACTCTGTGCCAGGCCTGTAGCATGGGGCCTGGTCTTCCTGTCATGGACTAACTGGGTCATCCGACATTCACCCTCAACAACAACAATTTATGCAATGCGACATATTCGTGAAAACTAATGCAATCATCCTATTGCATAATCATGATGCATGAAACATGATAAAGTATTTAATTTAAAAGATTAAGTTTTAGTTCCACTCACCTCTGGCTGACTCTGACAACACCGAAGCAGCTGAACTCACTGCTGGGGTCCTCGGTTCCTCAGGTTCGAACCTACACAGGTGGACTCAAATGAGGGACCAAACATACTTGAATATAACTCTAAACTACTCTCCAAAAACCCCCTAAAACATCATGAAATAATCATAGAAATACATGCATGAAATGGCTGAACAGGGCACTTTCGGCGGCAGGTTCGGCGGCCGAAAGTCCCTCCAGAGCCGAAAGTCAGGCAGGTTCGGCGGCACCTTCGGCGGCCGAAACTCCCAGACAGAGACGAAAGTCTTCTTTCGGGGGCAAGCTTCGGCGGCCGAATGCTGCCTCCATAAGGGGGTTCGGCGGCCGAAACTCCCCTCGGCAGCCGAACCTGGTTTCTGCCAGAAGGGCAGAAACTTGGTTCACATGAACCCCTTGCCTCCCAAAACCTCAAATCAAGCATAGATCTCAACCAAATCATGCATACAAGTTCCTAGGGGTCCCAAACAGTCATATACCCCAACTACAACACTTCAAACACACACAATCAACACACATTGTTCAAAACATCAATATTAACCCATAAACTCAACATATACCCTAACATGCATTTCTACCCATAAAACAACTTAATGCTTGTTTAAAACACATAACAAAGGTGGATCCGAGCTTACCTCTTGAAGAAACGAGAGGAAAGGCGATCCTAGCGTGGAGATGGAGAGATTGAGCTCTTTGAACCTCCAAGTACCCAAAACTTGCTCTTTACTCACAGATCTTCAAAACAGAAGTTAAAACCCGTGAAAATCATGGGAGATCTAAGGAAAACACTCAAGATCGAGGGAGGGGTGGCGGAGACTCACCTTGGCCGACAACGGGGAAGAAAAAGCTCGCCCGTGCGGACCTAAGGGACCCTTTTATAGGTGGCTGGCCAGGCCACGTTCGGGGGCCGAATGTGCCTTCGCATGCATGCCATGTTCGGCGGCCGAACATGAGGTTCGGCGGCCGAACCTGGACTTCCCTCACTCATGCTTTCGGGGGCCTAAAGCACACCCGAAACGCATGCATGTTCGGCGGCCGAACTTGAGGTTCGGCGGCCGAACCTGAGTTTTCTTCAAATGCTATTTTCATGCAAAAAAACTCATTTTCTTTCATGCTTAAAACATTAAAAACATTAAAATTCATGAAAACATTTTCTAAAACATGTTTTTACCCTTCTAGAGGTTCCCGACTTCCGAAATTCCACCGGACGATAGGAATTCCGATACCGGAGTCTAGCCGGGTATTACATAAAATAGGAAAAATTTATAAATGTAAATTTTGTTGTGAATTTTTTGTGTAGGGAAAATATTTGGAAATGAAGAAAAAATTATTTAGTTAGATATATTATATTTAAAATTTTAAAATAATATTTTGTGGGGAAATAAATTTATATTATTAATAATAAATCTGAAAATTTAGTTATTTAAAAAATTTAATATATATAGGTTGTTGTGATTAAAATTGTAGGGATTAAGGTAGTATTAAAGTAGGAAAAATTTATAAATGTAAATGTTGTGAATTTTTTGAGGAGGAAAAATATTAGAAAATTAAGAAAAAATTATTTAGTTAAATTTATTTTATTTAAAAAGTAAATGAAATAAAAAGGGGTGAAATAAATTTATAATATTCATAATTAATCTGAAAATGTAGTTATTTAAGAAATTTAATATGTATAGGGTGTTCAGACAAAAAAAACATGTAGGGAATAAAATAGGAAAAATTTAAAAATGTAAATTTTGCTGTCAATTTTTTGTGTAGGAAAAATATTTGGAAATGGAGAAAAAATCATTTAGTTAGATATATTATATTTAAAATTTTAAAGTAATGTTTTGTGGGGAAATAAATATATATTATTTATAATAAATCTGAAAATTTAGTTATTTAAAAAATTTAATATATATAGGTTGTTGTGACCAAAATTACAGGGATTAATGTAGTATTAAAATAGGAAAAATTTATAAATGTAAATGTTGTTGTGAATTTTTTGTGTGGGAAAAATATTAGAAAATTAGGAAAAAATTATTTAGTTAAATTTATTTTATTTAAAAATAAATGAAATAAAAAGTGGTGAAATAAATTTGTAATATTCATAATTAATATGAAAATGTAGTTATTTAAGAAATTTAATATGTGTAGGATGTTCGGACAAAAAAAAAATGTAGGGAATAAAATAGGAAAAATTTTTAAATGTAAATTTTGTTCTGAATTTTTTGTGTAGGGAAAATATTTGAAAATGGAGAAATTTATATTTTTCATAATAAATCTGAAAATTTAGTTATTTAAAAAATATAATATACACAAGTTGTTGCGACTAAAATTAAAAGGGAAAATTACTTCTTAGTCCCTGAGGTTTAACGTAATTAACACTTCTGTCCCTCTATTTTGGCGACCCAACACTTAAGTCCCTCACTTTCTCTTCCGTCCAAATTCATAGTTCTTCCGTCCATTTAAACCGTTTGGTCAAAGAGTCAAAAGTGAGAGGTGATAATTTTTTCCAGAAATACCATTCTCTTAATGTGAAATTCCTTTTTTTTTCTCTTTCATGTTTTCTCCAGTTGCAGAAGAAGAAGAAGAAGAAGAAGAAGAAGAAGAAGAAGAAGAAGAAGAAGTTGCAGCAAGGGTAGGAAGAAGAAGAAGAAGTTGCAGAAAGGAGGGTAGGAAGAAGAAGAAGAAGAAGAAAGAAGAAGAAGAAGAAGAAGTTGCAGAAAAGGGTAGGAAGAAGAAGGAGAAGAAGAAGAAGAGGCATTTGGGTTTGGGTTTAGTGAGGGTTAATTTTGTCAATTCACGTGTCCCAAACGGCTATTTTGGACGGAAGGACTACGAATTTGGATAGAAAATAAAGTGAGGGACTTAAGTGTTGGGTCGCCAAAATAGAGGAACATAAGTGTTAATTACGTTAAACCTCAGGGACTAAAAAGTAATTTTCCCAAATTAAAAATATTAGGAAATGAAATTTATATATATATATATAGCAAACATGGATGGTGTTATGATACATATGTATTTAGCTTCTAATTTATTTTTATTTGTAATTTATTAAATTATTATTGTGTAATAGGTGAATTAGGAAGAAAAATGACTACTCCGCATGGTATAATGTACTGGGGCGGTCACATAGTTAATATTGATATTGGATATAATTATGTTGGTGGACAGTCTAGAAAGTTTCGTATCAAAAAGAAATTAAATTATGAGGAATTAGTGATTAAAATAGTTCGTACCATTAAATTGTCAACGCATGAAGATATGATAATAATGATTATTTTTAGACAACCGATGTTGGAAAATGATATTATTAACTATGGATTAGCACAACTAAGTGATGACGAAGATGTGGACATGATGTTTGACTACGTATCAACAATCAGGCCAGTAAATTCAATTGTATTATATGTAGATAATTTATCTCGTCATCATAGAACAGAAGATGGAGGAGTTGGCCCTTCAACTAGTTGTCCAATCGTTATGGAGGGTGAAGGTGAAGAAAATATCCGGGATGATAATTGTCTAGTTGTATGCATAGAAACGTGTAATGAATTACAGCACAATACACAAGATGTTGGTCAGGGTGAAAACGATGATGATACTGATTTTCTTGATGATTTAGATACTGATGGAGATGATACTTAGATTGACGAGGAAGACGACATTCTAAGTGTTCAATTAAATGATGGAGATGATCATGATATAAATTCTTCAATGTGTTTTAATAGCGGATATGAAAATCCTATTACACTATTGATATTTCCACCTCCGTATTCTGAAATTGACTCTGATGTAATGAGAGTTGATCCTTATGCAAAAGATCCATCGAATTTGTTCTAAGATAAGTCGAAAGAATTCTCTGTAGGAATGATATTCAGATCTCAAGAGGCTGTCATCGCTGCCGCGAAAGAGTATCATATACTGCGACATCACCAATTTTGTTATGATGAAACTAAGAGTATGACTTATTCGATCAAGTGTAAAGATAAATTATCTGGTTGTCAATGGCACCTTCGTGCATCTCGCAAAGAAAATGCTGATATTTGGAAGATAATAAGATATCATGGTCCACACATCTGCAAAAATGCATGTGTTAGTAAAGATCATGGTCACCTTGATTCTAGATTTATCTGTGCATTTATCTTACCCATGATCGAACAACAATTAGATATGAAAATTGCCACTCTTCAGGCTGAGATTAAAGATAAGGTTGGATATGAACCGTCCTATAAGAAAATATGGATGGGAAAATAATTTGCAATTGAAAAGATTTTTAGTGGATGGGAGGAATCATATGGGAGATTACGTAAGTTCATGCATGCTATTGTGAATTACAATCCCGATACAGTTGTCGCAATTGAAGATGATCCACACTGGATTGAAGGTCGTTTGGATGGGAACGTTAGAGTATTTGATAGAATGTTTTAGGCATTTCAATAATCAATTGAAGGATTCAGGTTTTGTAGGCCAGTCGTCTTTGTTGACGGAACTTTTTTATATGGAAAATATAGTGGCTGTATTCTTTGTGCAACCGGCCTTGATGGAAATAATATGATTTTTTCATTAGCATTTGCATTAGTTGATAAGGAGAATAGTGACAACTGGTGATGGTTCATGAATTGTCTTTGATTATATGTTACCAACAGAGAAGAATTATGTGTCATATTTGACAGACACATTGGGATTAAAAAGGCAACGCAAAAAGATTGGTGGCAGCCCCCATCAGCCAACCATCGATATTACATTCGGCATATATTAAGCAATTACAATAAGAAATTTAAGAATACCGATATGAAGGAAGCTTTGCGCAATACAGGTCAGTGATTCAATTTCAATATAAACAAGTCATTCGTTTATGTATTCTTAATTAGTGCTCAATATATAAACATTCAGTACTTGCATTTTTACCTTTCAGCTAATCAGAACCAGAAGCGAAAATTTTATGATGCCATGAATAAGATACGAGAAGTCAGTCCTGAAACATTTGAGTGGTCCCTTAAAATACCTTTAGAAACATGGACACGGTCACATGATGGAGGAAAAAGGTATGGATCCATGACAATAAATACCATTGAATCTGTCAATGGGATGTTGAAGGGATTTCGCGTATTGCCCGTCACAGCTATGGTCGAAAAAATTTTCTACCAATGCACTAACTACTTTGATATACGTCGCACGACGTATTTGAATCAAATGCAGATGGGGCACACTTTTACACATGCATGTGCAGAAATAATTAGGAATAACGAGATGAAAGCAGCAAGGCATCGGGTGACACGATTCAGTAACGAAACTTTAATTTTTGAAGTTCGTACCAGTGGCACCGGGAACAAGCAAGTTGTTAAACTAATAGAAGGAACATGCACTTGTAGTAAGTTTTAAGAGATGTGAATCTCATGTTCACACGCCATAGCAGCTTGTCTGTCGAAATCCATGGATTATGATCAATATGTTGATACATACTACACATTGGAACACACTCTTAAATGTTATGGCAGTATGTTCAACCCATTGGGTCATTCTGATTACTGGCCAGAACCTGACGGTAAACCTCTAATTCCTGATATACAAAGAATTAGAAAAAATGGTCGACCAAGAAATAGCAGAATTCAAAACGATATGGACTGGAGGGCATTAAAGGTTTCTTTAACTTCTAAAAACCATTGTACTACATGTGGAAAGTCTGGTCATAATAAATAAACATGTATCATCAAGCGTTGTTGAACTGATTTATGTGACTGTAATTTGATAATTTCTCTATATTAGACGGATTAATTAAACACTGCAAATTGAAATACATATTATGTTTAAGAGTGTTGATGATAATGATTTTGTAAAATGTTTGCAACCTTTATGACCTCCATGTTGTTAGTGATCAAAATAGGTAACATAGGCATAGTACAATTTCTTACTATTATAACTTATATTACCCAAAATTATGTCATTGTAGGGACAATGTCCGCTTTGATATATATGCCAGGTGACATTTTTAGAATGACAGGATGTTGTTGGGTACTGGACGATGATTTTATATATCCGTTAGATCCTAATCAACATAATTCTGATAAAGTTTACAACATCATGAAATCTGAATGGTCATATAGGGTGGCTCAGTCAACAGATTTATGTGAGGAGCCTAATTTACTAAATATTAAAGTACCAAGGAAGAAAAGCGATTCATATATCAATCGATAATATTAATCAGTTCCGAAATGCATTATATCGTATACGAAAGGAAAAAAATCGTATTAAAATACGATTAAATAGGTGGTATTTTACATCCAGAGCTGAAGATTTTAAGGCAGATGGTGATATCAATCAATATTGAATTTTTTATAATTTAGGCAATACACCAGAGTACCAATCCGATGTGCCACTGTCGGATGATAATTGTAATAATTGAAAAGAATATTAGAATAGTTTGTAAAATGTTAAAGTGGAAAAAGATATTTGGTACATTAATGCTTATGATCCTTATGCGTACCTTTCTTTTGTTAAGCAAGAAAAAATTATTGATCATAATACATTCACTTTAGATAACATAGTAATACAAAGTACATACATTCCGCATATTACATGTATAACACATCCAATTGTAGATAACATAACAATACAATTATTTGCCACCACAAATATTAAACTGTGATACTAGATAACATAAGGTAACAGTTACTCTTCATCAGACATTCCTTCACCAGATGCATAATTTGGATTATTCATTATATTTCTTATCTCAGCTTCTGTGAGCTCACAATCCACTACAGTTGCTTGTTCTTTTGCCAATTTATACATGTAAAACCTGCAACGATGAAGCAACAATCTATTGTTTTTATTTCGAATGATACGAAGGTTCCTTTCATATGCCCTTATATTATTCCTTGCCATGTTAAGAGAATGACGTTTTATAATAGGAGCACCCAATGACTGCAAATCACCAAGAAGTTTGTTTGATTCGTCAAACCTGAAACTCCACTCTCTTCTCAAACTAGCATAATATTCTCTACGATCACCATGCTTCTCTTTCTTATAGTCATTATTGAAATTTGGAAGCAACCACACTCGACTCTCTCTATTGAATGATGAACTTCCAGCCATTCTTCTATGATCACACAATGATGCAAAATTTTCGTATTTATATACAATATGGATCACAAGCATTACATGTCACATGTATTGCGCTATTACAATAATGACATGGAAAAATTTATCTTGCATGTGACTTCTCTGATAAATACTACAAAATTATGACATGTACTATTATCTTGCATGTAACTTTTCTGATATATACTATAAAATTATGACATGTACTATTATATTGCATGTGACTTTTCTGATACATACTACAAAATTATGACATGTACTATTACATTGCATGTGACTACTCTGATACATATTACATCTTGAAACATGTACTATTATCTTGCATGTGACTTTTCTGATACATATTGCAGATTTACAACATGCACTATGACATTGCAAGTGACTAGTTATGAAACATAATACAAAAAATATGATATGTACATCGGCATTGCTTGTGTATTTTCTTACACATAATAATTCTTTGAATGTGACTCTAAATGTACAAATTGCTTGCATGATATTACGGAACTATCGGATATGGACGTATCTGATAAAATTGCATGTTACTCGTACTTATGTTTTTTAAAAAAATTATTATCAATTTATGACATATTTGTTCATATTTTATTTCACAGATATGACGGGCAGACAAAATTATCGTGATTACACGAGCCCGGGCCCTCTTGATCAGTCTTTATTGACACAACAGCAGTCTCATAGATCACAGTAGATTTGGAATGAGGAAATTGAAAATGAGTCACTACATTGTAGGAGATTTGCGAGTGTTTTGAAGCAGGATTTCCACCCCCGTATTGAGGCCTATCTCAAAATTTCTAGATTTTATGGTGCTGTCAGATTAGGCTTCTTTTCGCTAGATCATCATTTAATTACATCACTGGTTGAGAGATGGCATCCAGAAACGCACACATTTATGGTGTCAGTGGGAGAGTGTACAATTACTCTCCAGGACATCGGTGTTATTTTCGGCCTACCTATTGATGGAGATGTTGTTGTAGGTAATTCTATTATCAATTGGATGATGTACTGTCAAGATTATTTAGGACTCGTACCTCCCGCTAATATAATACGGGGTAGCTCGTTGCCATTAAGTTGGTTAGTCGAAAACTTTAATGAGCTACCAGATGATGCTGATGAAGAAGTGGTCTAGAGATATGCCCGTGCTTACATTTTGTGGATCATTGGGGGTTCTTTATTTACTGATAACAATCCTAGTAGGGTGAACCTAATGTTTTTGCCTCTAATTGCTAATTTACACAGAGCAGGCATGTATAGTTGGGGTTCAGCTTGTCTTGCCTGGTTATATTTAGGAACTTTGTCGGGTCACTGATCCGAGAGTGTCTCAATTAGGTGGAGCCCTAAACATCCTGCAAATATAGGCATGGGATCGATTTATTTTAATATCACCATCTATAAATATACGAGACCCACATAATGATGCTCCACTAGGAAGTCGGTTAGTATTTTATGATTATTATGACATTATTATGATTTACATGTTACGCATTTATATTTAATTCTTTTATTTTTTTTTTAATAATTTTAGGTGGAGTAATGCATGACGTATCACTCAAGTTGTGACACATGTCTTGACAGAAATATGCTATAAATTTGACAGAATGGGTGTCCTAGAGGTATTATACAAATTACGGAATGTACTTCAATTACTATGATATTTCTAACAAATTTCTAATAAATATATACTTTTTTCATTTCAGATGGTATGGGAGCTATATTCCGATGAACTCCTTGCATCATTGCCATTATATTGCACGCAAGGACGTGACATTTGGAGAGCAGTGGTTCCCTTGATCCGCTTCCACGTGGTAGAATGAAATCAACCTGATAGAGTGTTGCGCTAATTCGGAATGCAACAACCAATACCACATCCACCGCGGCAGCCAGCTGATCTTCATAACACATCTCTATTATCATCCGACAGTAATTGGATTACAATTCATGCACGTTGGATTGCCATTTGGGAAGATAGATGGTAAAGGTTGGTTGAAGTAGCACCATCAGATGGGCCACTACATTATCATTCAGAGTATCTAGAATGGTATAGACGAGTTTATCGTCGATGGATATCGCATCGTGGTGCAGCTATTGGCACGGTGGTAATATTTTATTATTCATTACATTTTCATATGTTTATTTTTTTTAACCATATCAATGTTTAATTATTATTTTCCCAACAGGAGAATGGTATCGAGAATATACATTTAATTAATCGACAGTTTCCTAATCCGGGCACAGATCTTATTGAAAGACAAACAACAGCAATGTTCTATGCCATGAAGGAAGAGAAACGAATAACAGAGATACCTCCACTACAGCCGGTACCTCGGGCACAACCTATGCCAGATGATCCTGAAGAGCCTGTTGAATCGCCGAGGAGGCCTAGGCGTAGACGTAGCTCTCGCTAAGAAGCTGATGCTGATGTACATACCACTATCCCGGCAAATGTCATCATTCTGGTACCCATTTCATTCCACACTCATCGATCATTTGGTGAGGTTGAACAACCTTTAGCAGGACTAGTGTTTCACAAGAAGGTGGATCACAATATACTACATGGACACATAGTAGTTATATGTCACCACCTCATATAACCCCGACACAGTGGTCCTTCCAGCAGATTGATAATCAAGATAATCCATTTCAGATGCAGACCTCGATAGGTAGTATTTTTGATGCTTTTGCACGACATGCTAGCTCTATTAATGCATTTTCGGCTAGATATTCTGTGGATATTCCTTCATCTAGCCTAAGAGCACAACCATTATCTGGTAATTTTGTACAGTACACATTGGGGTAGCAGTACTCCAATTTTGCATCTGATGATATCTATTTATCATCGCATTACACTGCAACACAAGATCTGAGCTCGGTGGCTCCTGATCTTAATATTAATCCTGCTGCTGCTGAAGGTGAGGATACAAGTGGTGAGCGCCAGCCATATAGAACTCGACGTCCACATGAAAGAAGGGGACGTCCATGCGGTACAGAAGGACATTTGGGACATCATTAACATTATTTTATTTTTATTACATTCCATAACTTTTAATTATTTATTTATACGTAATTTTTTTTTAATTTTTATGATTCATAAATATTATATTTATTTATTTATAAATATGACTCTACTAAAAATAATAAATTTTATGAATAAATATAAAATATATGTTATTATTTTTAAAATATAGATAATTATGATGTTATATTTAAATAAATATAATTATAATATTATATTTACATATACTTTTAATTATTAAAATAAATTCATATATGATCATTATTATGATAAATTTTATTTATATTAAAATGATTAATATTAATATAATTTTTATAATTATATATATATTTAATATATAAATAAACAAAATTAATATAATATATATTAAACAAACCTTAGTATTACTGCACATGTGAATTGCTGTGAAGTGCGGTAATAGGATGTGAAGCGCGGTAATAGAAAAATTGATTGAAATGTCAAAAATTGCAAAAATTAATTGCAATCATTTCAAAATTTGAGATTCATGGGGAGAACATTCCACCGCACTAGAATTTTTAATTTTAAAAAAAAAATTCTTCAAATAAAATTTTACTGCAAGTTAAAAATGCGATAAAATATTTTTATTTAAAAAAAACATTTATTTTTGAATCATCGCCTCTCCACCATACTTTATAAATACAAAAATTAATTCATCATAATTCAAAAATTTTTTTTTACAGACCAGAATTTAAAAAATATTTTTTATTTTAAACCTTATTTTGCAAAAAGCATTCGCGCGAGAGATGGAAATTTCCTCCAATAACTGCAAAGATAAAAAAAAATGTCTAACACCAATACAGGGTCACCTTCAAAGTTTTTCAAAGATAAGTTATAGAAAATATATGACTTTACTACGAAATGATAAAAGGAGGATTAATCTTTAAAGCAATATGTCATCATGTAATACTTTTATATCCCCTTCCAGTCATTTACACTTGCTAATCCTTTAACTTGTCTTCTTCAGCCATCATAAACTCAGGACGAGTCAGCCATGCTACTAAAGAAACATTTAGACAAAATCAAGAAAATTTAACAAATGGAGAAGAAGAAATACGGGCAAAATTAGAGGTAAAATTCAGGGTCGTAGAACTAGCTGCGGCGAGACAATTAACCAACACCTGAGTTCCTATGGCTTTAAGACTAGCAACATCCTCGTCTTTTTGGGTCTAGATCAACTTCCTGGTTTACATCTGCTTGCAAAACCACAGTCCTCCCATTTCCCATGGAAGGAGCATCCTGTTTGTTGAATTCATTAGACATAACCTTCCGGCTTAATATATTGAAAATCTCTCTAACAACTGTCTGAAATGCCGCAGTTACATTGGAGGAATCAAGTGCTGAAGTTTCCATGAAAAACAAACTCTGTGCCTCTGCCAAGTCCTTGCCTTCAGCTGTGGATACCTCTCTGGCATCCTTCAGATCAGACTTGTTGCCAACAAGTATAGTTACTACATTCATGTCAGAGTGTGCTGTCAAAACCCAAAATAACAAAATCAACACTCTTTTTATCACAGTCGGGAAGGATGCATAGTAAGTATCCCGGTAGGCATCAAGCGCTATAACAAACTAATAAATTAAAGGAAATGGAGAAACAAAGCAACCACCAAAATTAAATAAGTTCCTACAATTTTCAGTGGAATAGAAATGCCATATCAACAAGCTGCAGAAGGGAATGTTGGTAATAATATCACCATAGCAATAATTCAATACTAAAATCTACATTATAACATTAACAACTTTGAGTATCATGCTGAATTATAAATTGCATTCTATTCGTATCAATGTACTTCAAAACATGTTCAATAAATTTAGACTAATTATAAATGTTCTAACTTCTTTCAAATGATCAATGCAAAATTCGTGCCAAGATAAAGTCAATACACATCATGGAAATAAAATTTCTTAAAATTCTTCTATTGCTGGACCATGAAACACTAAGCAAGGAGTTCAAACTGATAATTTCCCTGTTCAAACAGTATTCCAAAAGTTTTTTTTTAAAAAAGGGGATCATTCCATTTCTGATTCATCAATTGGCCATTCGATCCATATAAAACTTATCTGCTGGCAAACAAAGTTCCTACATGCACCACATTTTATGCAGATTAATCACATTTGAATTGTAAGACCATGCATAATCTTCAGAGTGTCAAAAGGAAAACACAATAAAGAAAGGGATAGGGAAAAAATTTTAAAAAAAATTTGAATATTCAACAAAATTGTGATCAATCTTACTTTGGAGCTCATTAAGCCATTTGCCAACACTATCAAATGTCTGGCGCCTACTTATGTCATATACCAGGAGAGCTCCCACTGCACCTCTGTAATACGCAGATGTAACAGCCCTGAAGCGTTCCTGTCCAGCTGTATCCCAGATCTGTGCTTTAACTTCCTTTCCATTAATACCCATCTTTTGGGTCTGGAACTCTACTCCAATAGTCGACTTTGAGTTGGGATAGAATTCATCCCTAGCAAATCTTGCAAGCAAATTTGATTTTCCCACAGCTGAATCCCCAATTAAGACAATTTTAAAAAGGTAATCCTCTGTTTTTTCCTCCTCAGAATAGATATCCATTTTCCACTGTTCACCAGATTGTCACTTTACAAAAGTATGTCAAGCAAAACTAACCCAATAGATTATAGATCTCTAGGGGGCTTAAATACTAAGAAGTATTAGTCTCCTAGCAAAGATTATGAAATAGAAGTGGAAAACTCCAAGATCCAGGCAGAATAGAAGGAAACTTGTCAGGAAGGAAAAGTATTTAGAGGAAGAGGCTGCAGTCATCAAATGTTTAGAAGAATACAGCAGAATCCAGGAGATACCTATCTTCCAGAAGTTAAGGTTTGGGGCAAAAGAAAAGAATAGAAACTTCTACTACTCCACCCTCTGCTTCGGTGATTCCTGCCAGCCAAGTGAAAACATGCCTCTTTTTATTACAACTAATAAAGGCCTCCAATGCCCAGTTCAAGATCTCTGCAATGTCAAGAACGCATCAGTGTCCAAGCAACTATATAAAAGTTACATACTTAATACCACAATGTTCTTGGCACGCAAAGAGGCAAAAAAAAATAAAAAGAAGCTTCCACCTACCAATTCAGTTTAGAAGGCTATCTCAGAAAATAGGTTTCTGAACCAAAAATGGGTCCAGACGTCTGATCATATGATATGCAGGTTTTAATAATTCTACAACATTCATTTTCACCATGTTCATTCAAAATCATTTATTGTTGACATTCTTTATCCCTCCCTTTGGAATGAAGAATTTCATAAGAATTCAATCAATTGATTTCTTTTCTAACAATTCTTTTATTTGAAATGAAGGAATTCAATTCTTTTTAACTTGAAAATTTTTCATTTTAAAATTTTCATTTTAAAATAAGTAGAAATCTTACAAGATTTTGCTTCATTTTAATTTTTTCTTGGAAAATGAATCATACCAACGAGGGGTACAGGAAAATGATTTTATTATCCAAATGGTGGGTGGATAAATTTATTTCTCTTTGAATAATGAAAATAGACATTTAGAAGGAAAAAGGCACACAAACAATTACTTCAAAAATGTTGGGATTCAAGTAGTTTATAAGGAAAAGGAACAAAGGTCTCAAAGCATGATAAATCAGTTTGAAAGAAAATGATTATGTATATATTAAATAAAAGGTAAAAATTGACAATAGGATTGGAAACTGATTAATAAAAGTAAAAATGAGAGCAAAGGATGTATTCTAGAAACTAGAAGTAATTAACGAAAGTACAGAAAAATTATACTATGTCAAGAATAGGAGTTCGATTTCTTTGAAAAGGAAAATAACCTTAGTTCTTTTCATTAAGCAGAAATTCTTGATAAATCAGATCAGTAGCTTTTATTCCGCCAAATCCTACACTTCATTAAATTCAGAGGTAGGAGCGCCCTCTCCCTTAGGGAGATGAGAGAAATGGGGTTTGAAGAAAATTTATTCTTAAAATGTGTCGATCTATTTTCCATTTTTAATTAAAGTACACAACAAAACTACAGTAAAAATTTAAAATCATATAGAGAAAATTATTTCAACTTAGAAACATCCCTAGCAGTGCAAAGAGGCAACATCAGGGAGAAAAAAGAACACTCAACTGCTCAACCAGAGCCTACAACTGCTATCCCCTTAAATGTAATAATTTTCCAGTCCAATCAAACTCTACACTCCACAGTTTTTATTTATAATTTTGGCAACTTAATAATTTTCCCTTAATTAAATAAGAATAAATCTAATCAAAAGTAGCCAACACATCAAGTATCATTTCGAAACAAATTTTGTTTATGAAAACGGAATTTTAAATAGATAATACAGATATCCAAACCAAACCGAATTAAAAGACCTAACCAAACCAAATGAACCAAAATAAATCTCAACTATCCAATAGATTACAGAATTCAGAAAATGAGAACACCTATATTTCATCATTCATCCAAACAAAACAATGCAATCAAAAAGTCTTCAAAAATGAACCAACAACCAACAATCAATATGTTCAAAGAAAAATAAAACCTATTTGTTCAATAATCAACCCTAAAAATCACTCACACACCCCTTAATCAAATAGCAAATAGTGAAATTAGAAAATCCAGTTGATAGCAATAACATTAAGGCGGGGGGTTGAATCGCTGCAGCGATAAGAAAGAGGTCAGAGTCGCTCACTCATAGAAGAATCGGTTGTCGATGACGCATAATGAGGACAACAGGGAGGGTCCAGAGGGAGAAACACCGACCGCGACAGAAAGATGAAGGCAAGACGCAATTGCGTGACGGTAGTCGCTAGCAGAGGCGAGATGAAGAAGCGGAGACGCGAGAAGAGGCGAGACGGAGAAGTGGAGACACAAGTAGAGGCCAGAGCAGCTGATCGAGACGCAAGAGTGAAGTGGTGAGGACTGAGTAGAGAGGAGAAGTGAATCGACAGCATACGCAGCAGTAACGAACGAAGAAGAAGAGGGCAGAGGAGGAAAATTAGGGATTTGGATTTGAGGCTTAAATGAGGGCGGTGGACGGGGCTAGAGGTAAACTGCATGTTAAAGGCTATGGCTATCGGGCTTAAGCTTAAGTCAGCCCAGAAGCCCCATAATCGGTATGCAAGGTCTAAATTCGATCGGTTTACTTTTCCACTGAATTTCAGTTTATTAACTGAACAGAACCAAAAAGTGAAATTTTATAAAATAATAATATAATTGACTCCGGCTTGTTTGGTTTAATTATTGGATACAACTGATAGTTATAGTTGATAGCTGATAACTTATTTTAATTTTTATATTTTAAGTATGATAAATTATGTGTAGCAGTCCAATCCAAATAATTTTAAATTCACTTTTCACTTGATTTAAAGTAGTTAAAATTCAATGTGGAATGTGATAATGCTTTCCCACTCGATTTTGTAAGTTTTCATTGCAATCATGCTATGCTGAATTTGATACAATTGATAAGTTAGAACTGAATCCTCCGGTATTTGTGATTTATTAGTGTTTCGGATAGCTTCATCTCGTCCCACGAGTAGCCCTTTCCCTGTAGGTCCACTAGTCTGTATAATTTTTCTAACGCAGGGTGGCCCTAATACCAATTGTAAGAACGTAGTCCAAACTTATCTAAACAAATTTTTAGACTCACTTTTCACTTGATCCAAAATGATTAATCCAAATTATTTAGTAGTTTGTGGTAGCTATTATATATAATTCCATTTTTTTCATAATCAATCAATGTGGGATGAGATATTATGTTTAACTGTTATAGTTAGTATGAAAAATGACTAATAAGGACATATATTAATTGATGCGGTCGAAAGGAGAGTTATGTTGTGATTGGCTAAACCTGCGAAAAAGAGAACGTGAAGTGGTTGGTGCCTATGGCGGCTATTTCAATGCTCAAGTTAATAAATTGGAGAATAAGGCGAATGTAGAACTTGAGAGTAGTTGTGTAAGAGAATTGCATACCTTTGCCTCTATGATCGTTAGCTTTTATACTGTAAGAAAATAAAATTAATGTGTATTTTTTGAAAATCCAACGATGATGTGGTTGGCTGTTTGATAAGAGATTTTGCCAGCTAATCAGTCGGTGATTTCACGATTACAAGCATAATAGGGGTATGTTGGCTTATGCCTGTTAACGATAAATTTATGCCAAGACTCGACCTCTTCAAGAGAGGGCGAGTCTTGATAAAAAAATCGAGTGTAATGGTGTCCAAGTCTCCCTTTCCTTGGGTGAGATTGGGCATCCGCTTATCAAACTCTTACCACGTGATCCTATTTTGTGGTGACAACTCATGGCTCACTTTGGATGATTCTTATGTAGCACCAAAGGTCTCTCTGCTGGTTTTCGATTCTTCATATTCGAAGGTGACAGTTTGTCTTCTTGATATAAGACATGTGGCATGATTAGATTAGTCTTCCCTGCTTATGTCATTTTACCTGTCTCTGCCTATAAATGATGATTGCCTTATTTCTCGAGCCGTATTCAAAACTCTGCCATCTATGCCATTGTATAGAAACCTTTCTTCTCTACTTTTGCTTACAATTGATGTATGCGAAAGTCCCGACCACTCCTCTTCTCCATTTTGACTCCCTTGTTTTAGAGTATTTCCTGTTTGCTTTTCCTTTTATAAAATGAATAGGGGTACCTTCTGTTCTTCTTCTTCTGGTGGAAGTTTTTCCTCTAACATTTCCTTCAATGGCCTCAACAAATAGCAGCTAAAGGTGAGTCTTTATGAAGACGCACAAGTGATCTAGAAGCATACTGTTTTAACTCTGTGTATTGACTGAGGACTGTAATCAGCCTGACTATATTAAACTTATAAAGGGCTTTATGCTGGCCATGGTGTTAGCCTCTTTAATAGTTTCCAGTGTCGAGACTCCTGGCAAAGGGGTTTGATTGTGCAAGACTGATTTCGAAGGTCAGTCCAGGAGGGCAGTTGGAGAAATGGTTCCTTTTATAAGGCTTTACTTGGATAGATGACATCTTCCCGGAGGATAAGGTCAAACAAGAGGGAGAGGGACAAGTTGAGGAAAAACCCACCGACTGGGTCTCTGCTAATAGATGTAAAAAACATTGGTGTAATAGAGACTTGGGAGGAGGAAATTGAAGGCCTCCATCTTCCCATGTGATCTTTTGTAATTAAAAAAATATATATTTTGCATATCTCGTCATTATTCTCAATAGGTTTTTATATGTTCCGTACCCTCATCCAATCATCACTACTAATGACTTAAATAATCTTTTAACAATTAGCTAAGGGGTTACCACCAACCAATCCAAGAAACTAGTGATCATTGTCTTTTGCCAAAAAAAGAGGCTAAGGTAGGTTCACTTAGCAGGGCCTAGCACTCAGTTGAAGGTCATAAAATAATTTGAAGAATTTTTGCAAAATAGGATCAATACTTGGGCATGAGACCTGGTGGACTCCCACCTTCTGAGAATGAAATGCCTTAGAGAAATTTTGCAATATGGGACTTACATCCGGTTGCTCGTCTTGAGGCTTGGTCATAAGAATCATTCTAACAACTATAATCTCTGACTGACACCTTTGTCTTTTGGGAATTGGCATCCACAGGTTCGCTTGTCAATTGCTTGCCCGGTTGCGTAGCATAAGATTCTTTATTTTGTGAGACTAACACCTGGATTGCGGCTTAGCGAAACTCGCCTTGTGGCCTGGCATGAATGTCTTTTTTTAGTGAGACTAACACCCGGTCTTCTATCCTGGCAAAACTCACCTTGTGGCCTGATATGAATGCCTTGATTGGTGGGACCAATGCCCGGATTATAGCCTGGCAGAACCCACCTTGTGGCCTGGCATGAATGCTTAGATTGGTGGAACCAATGCCCAGATTGTGGCCTAGCAGAACCCGCCTTGTGGCCTTCAATGAGTGCTCCTTAATCATTTTTTAAGAAGGTAATTCCATTGTTCCTTGTCACTAAAGAGCACAACATATGAAAAAATACCTCATTAACTGTTATTGATAAAATTTTATCAGATTACAAATATTTCAGAAGTAGGAAATGACTCAGCTATCTAACTTGGCTAGCTTATAGGACCTTGGGTGAATGACCTTTATGACCCTAAACAGTTCTTTCCAGTTTTCGCCCAACTTACCAAACTCGGCATCACTGCTTATTACATTTTTTCTTTTAAGGACTAGGTCCCCCATGTTAAAAGCATGCGGCCAGACTTTACTATTGAACATTCTGGACATTTTATTTTTATAAACCGCTATTCTGATTGCGACCTTTTCTCGTAGAAATTCAACTTGATGCAAATTGAATTATTCTTCAGGATATCCTGAAATCCCAGGGTGTTGTATTCTGAAGCTGCTTACTTGGATTTCCACAGGGATAACTGTCTCGGTCCCATATAAAAGAGAAAAGGGCATTTCTATTGTGGCTATCCTCGGGATTGTTCTATATGCCCATAGTCTATGGGGTAATTCCTCAAGCCAATTGCCCTTGGCTTTGTCGAGCCTTTTCTTTAGCCCTTGTAGGATAGTCTTGTTTGTAACCTCAGTCATTCCATTGGTTTGTGGGAGATAGGCTGAGCTGAACCTTAAGTCTGTAACAGCCCGCATCTCCGGACCGCCACCGGCGCTAGGATCCAGATCGGCTTAAGGCCGCCGGGACCCGTAGCAAGCCACTAGACATGTTAAACTTCTGGTCTAATCCCATACATGATCAAACTTTTCTTGAAAACTTAAGCTTTTGTTTCAGAAAAACCTTTAAACTTGTTTTCCTTACCTCCGCTTGACCTATGCATGAAAACATAGAACCTCATACCAGATGGGTCATCAAGCTTGCTTTAAAACCATGTCCGCTTTGGGTCAAGGGATTGAAACCCTTTCTTCCCTCACGGGCCATTCAAATCTCATAACATTAAAACATTTCACATCATGAAAACCTTTAACTCTTTAACATCAAGACATTTTCTTAAGATCATGTAAACCAAGGGATCAACCAACTCTAGGGTCAAGCACAACTCTATACATCACATGACATACTATACTTTCTATCCTCTAGCTTTTCATTAACTCTTTACATACATCGTCAATATCATGTCCTTTATATACATCATGTCCACTACTATACTATTCAAGCATACAAAACATAACATCTCTTGATATTCAGCTTACTTAACATATACATGCTTTTTCCTTTACATAAACTAAGCTATACTATTACATCAAAACACGGCAACCCATGCTTAAACTCTGCTTTCCCCATAGCTTACTCTGACTTACTCTGGCCTAACTTAGCTCTGGCCCTGCAAAACTGGGGTTAAGGGAAAGGGATGAGCTACGGGAGCCCAGTGAGTAGAAACAGATAAAACAGTTCATTCATTCATTACATGCTTTCATGATATGTGTCACCGCACAAACATTCCACATCTCGGATTAGACATGACCTCAAAACTCCCTCTGTCGGCACCCGATTCCCATAGGAACTCACACAGGATTTTCACTGCCATGACAGATCGTGGGCTATTGATGTCGCCTTGGTCCAATCCCCACTATCAGTAAATAATGCAATGCACCATATTCGTGAGTCTAATGCAATCATCCTATTACATAACATGGCATTCATGATGCGTGTCTTATGCTCATACTGTCATTACCTTTAATCATCAATTTAAAACATGCAAAGTTAGTTCTACTCACCTGAAGCCACTGCTCAGCTAACTCTACTGGGCCAACTAGCACTGAAGCTAGACACCTCGATGTCTCGGGTCCGATCCTACACAGATGGACTCACATGAGGTACCAAACAACTCGAACATAGACATAAACATCTCCCTAAAAACCCCCCTAAAACATCCTCAAAACATGCATAGAACATACTCATGAAAAGGCTGGACAGGGCACTTTCGGCGGCACTTTCGGCGGCCGAAGGTCCCTTCCAGAGACGAACCTCATGCATGTTCGGCGGCACCTTCGGCGGCCGAACCCTCTCTCCAGAGACGAAAGTCAGGCACTTTCGGCGGCCGAACATTACCTTCGGCGGCCGAAAGTCTGCTTTCAAGCCAACACTCAACTTTCGGGGGCAAGGTTAGGCGGCCAAACCCTGCATCCTCAGGCAGGTTCGGCGGCCGAAACTACCTTCGGCGGCCGAACCTGAGTTCATCAGAACTCAGCCTCTCGAGCATACCAGCCTCCCAACCCCCAAAACCAACCTCAACCTCACATACTCTCTCCCAAACATGCATACACACTCCCACAAGCATAAAGGAGCAAAGAAACTAGCTTAAACCTACCAACACAACACCACATAACATACATTGGGCATAAACCCACAAAAGCCTAAACATGCATAACTACCCATACATAAACATTAAAACTTCATAAAACTTATTTAAAACTTCATTAAACCATAAGGGAAAACCAAGATCTACACTTACCTCTTGAAGATCGAGGGTTGGTGCAATCCTTAACTCGGAGGTGTGGAGGATCCAAGCTCCAAAAGCCTCCAAGCTCCCAAAACTTGATTTAAGCTTAAAACTCTTCAAAACAAACGTAAAACTCATGAAAACTTGAGGGATGGGTAGGGAAAACATGAAAAAGACCAAAGGAAGGCAAAAACTCACCTGAGCTCGGGAATGGGGAGAAAACTCGCCCATTTCCGATCTGAGGGCCCTTTATAGGTGGCCTGGTCAAAGACCTTCGGCAGCCTAACGTGCCCCCTAAACTCATGCATGTTCGGCGGCCGAACTTGAGGTTCGGCGGCTGAACCTTAGCTCATTCAAACAAGGCTTTCGGAGGCCAAAAGCGCTCCCAAAACCTTTCCATGTTCGGCGACCGAACTTCACCTTCGGCGGCCGAACCTGGCAAAAGTCTCCTTGGTCTTTTCTCTTCAAAACTCAAAACATTTCTTTTACAACTATAAAACACTTAAAACCATTTTAGAAAACCTTTCCTTAACTCTTGTTATACCCCTCAAAAAGGATCCGACATCCGAAACTCCACCGAACGGTAGGAATTCCGATGCCTGAACGAGCGGGGTCTTACAAAGTCAATCTCCCATTTCCTACAGAAATCTTTAAATCTGGAGCTCGCAAACTGAGTTCCATTGTCAGTGATTACTACCTTTGGGATTCTAAACTGAGTGAAGATGTTCTTGCTGACGAAGGAGATCACTTATTGGGTGGTGATGGACTGTACTGCCTCAGCCTCGGCCCATTTACTGAAATGATCCACTGCCACGATTACAAATTTTCTCGACCCGGTTGCCTTTGGAAATGGTCCAAGGATATCTATCCCCCCACTGAAAGAAAAGCCAGGAGCTTCCAATTGCTGCTTGTATCTCTCCCGAGGTCCTTGAGATGTTCGCATGTACTTGACATCTTTAATATTTCTAGACAAGTTGCTTCACATCTTAAATTATCATTGGCCAATAATACTCTTGTCTGAATGCTTTTTGGGCGATCCCCCGAGCTCCTTCATGGCTCCCACAATCACCTTCATGAATGTTCTTTAGGCTTTTCTGGCCTTCCTCCTCCATAACACAATGCAGCCATGACTAAGTTGAGGACCTCCTGTACAACCAGCCATCAATTAGTGTATATTTAGAGGAATTTTTTATTACCTGTTTGGCGCTGATAATTTATTGGCTGATAGATCATCTTGTGTCAAAAAATTATATACAGACGTCATCCACAATTTCCCCTCCTTTATAGGAAAAGACTCTGCTTCGTCAGTCTCTGAAGTGTGCAGTTCCTTAAACTGAAATGGTTGAGTCAGGTGCTGTTCACCCGCCACCACCATTTTGGCTAGAAAATCTACCTCTTCATTGTCACCTTTAGCCACCTAGCAAAGCTTTCAACTACCTTGCCCGTCTTTGATCCTTTCCATTAAGGACCGAACCTTTTCCTCGTACTTAACAAAGTTCGGTTCTCGAACTTTAAGTTGTCCCTTGCACTGATTAATAACCAATTGTGAGTCATTAAAAATAGTAGATTTCTATATACCTAATTTCTTGATGATTCTTAGTGCCATTATTACTATCTCGCACTCGGCTACATTATTGGTAGTGTTGAATGCGAATTTCACCGCATATCGAAACTTTATACTGGTTTGACTTTGCAAAAGGATCCCAATTCTAGAACTCCCGACTATGCAAGCTCCATTTTCCAAGACCTTCCACTCCTCTATGGTTGATTTAGGGGATTCCAAAGACTCTAACGGTGGGGTCATTTATGCGATAAAATCGGCTACTGCTTGGGCTTTCATGGCCTTTCTTGGGACGTACCTAATATCAAAGGCGGAAAATATTACTGCCCAGGTGGATGCCCACCCTAACAGTTATGACCTATGTAGAACCTTTCACAAAGGATAATTTGTATTGACTTTCTATGGTATGTGACTCAAAGTATGGACATAGCTTTGTGGCTGACATCAGAACTGCGAACGCCAACTTTTCGAGAGGAGGATAGTTCAGCTCTGCCCCCTTCAAGACTTAGCTGGCATAATAGACTGGACTTTGTTCTCCATTGTTCTCACGAATGAGTACCAAGCAAACTATTTCTTGTGTCACAGACAAGTATAAAATTAAAACCTCGCCTTCGACAAGTGAGCTTAGCAATGGGGGATATGATAGAAAGGTTTTCAAACTTTCAAATGTTTTTGCATATTCTTCCCCTCACATAAACTTACCTTTGCCTTTTAAGGCTTTAAAAAATGATAGACACCTTCTGGCTAAGCATGATATAAACCGACCCAGGATTGTGACTCACCCATTTAACTTTTATACTTCATTAATGGTTTTAAGTGCTTCCATATTTTGGATGACACTAATCTTTTCAGGGTTTGCTTTTATGCCTCTTTCATAAATTATATACCCTAAAAACTTTTCAACTTTTACTTCGAAGGTGCACTTTTTAGGGTTTAGTTTCATACCTGCCTTTTCCAGTACATCAAAGACTTTCTGGATATCATCTAGATGATCTTCCAAGGATCGACTCTTTACTAGGGGTGAGCAGTATTCGGTTCAAACCGAAAAAACCGATCGAACCGAACCGATTTGAAAATTTGGTTCGGTTTTTTATACATTTCGGTTCGGTTCGGTTTTTAATTTCAAAAATTTTAGTTATTTTGATTCGGTTCGGTTTTGATCAGAAAAAAATCGAAAAAATCGAACCGAACCGATTAGTAATAATAATATATTTTTTCAATAATATAGAGAAATTAAATCATATTAAGATTAAAATATTTTAATTAAAATTTAAAATATTAAAAATAAAGTGTAAAAAATAAAAAAAAATTATTAAAAATCGAAATCGATCAAACCGAACCGAATCAGACCGGTTCGGTTCAATTCGGTTTCTGACCAAAATCGGTTCGGTTCGGTTTTCATAAATACTAAAATTTCAGTTTTCGATTTATTCAGTTCGGTTCGGTTTTGAACCGAACCGACCAAATGCTCACCCCTACTCTTTACCACCATGTCATTCATGCACACTTCAACTGTTGACCTCACCATGTCTTTAAAGATGCCTGACACGAGCCTTTAGTAAGTCGCCCTGCATTTTTTAGTTCAAATGGCATCACCTTATAATAGAAAACTCCTTCATTTGTAATAAGCGTAGTCTTCTCTGCATCCTTAGTGTACATCATGATTTGGTGGTAACCTGAAACAACATCAGAAAAGAAAACTACTACATGACTAGAGATCGAATCTACTAACCTATCGATAGATGGTAATGGGTAATGATCTTTTGGACACGCTTTATTCAAGTCGGTAAAATTCACGCATATTCTCCATTTCTCATTAGCCTTCTTCATTAGGACGACATTGGCGAGCCATATGGGATACTGGACCTCCTTTATTAATCTTGCACTTAATAGCTTGTTAACCTTTTCTTTAACCTGTTGCCTCTTTAGTGTGAGTCTTCTTTTCTTTTGTTGGACCAGTTTGACTACTTTATCAATAGACAACTTATGAATGCTAAGAGCCGGGTCTACCCCTGTTATATCTTTTAGAGACCAAGCAAAAGTGGTCATTCGGTATTTGATCAAACCAAATTTAGACCCATTTATCATGTTGTTATTAATGTTAATTTACACATTTTCTGCCTAATTCTGTGGTTTTTATCTTATTTACAGAAAACGGTGTAAAGAGGTAACTTGGTGAAAATGCTCTTAAAACTGCCTAAAAGAGGATAAGGGAGAACAAGCATGGTTTGCCTAAGCCAAGTTGCAGCTTGTAACGACCCGGAAAACGGACCGCTACCGGCGCTAGGATCCAGGTCGGCTTAAGGCCGCCGGAACCCGTAGCAAGCCTGACATAAAACCTGTAAACCTGATTAATCCCATACATGATCAAGAATATACATAAAAATTAAAACTTTTCTTTCATACATTCTATCATACACCAAACTCAACCTGTGCATGCACTGAACATAGTCATAATCATAAGCATTGACCCCTCTGTGGGATCTCACTAATGCCCCAATGGGCGGTGTAATATACGTTGAGTTGGTTTACATAAACATCACAAAACATCTAAGACCATGTATAAAAAGGGATACCTTACACATTAGGTCAAGCACAATCTCTAATCCTCAATATCCTTACATACATTACTATTCATAACTTTATATCATTTTACAATTTATCATGTCCACACTCTATCTATTACATACACATGACTTCATTACTCTTGCGGACCTCTTGGTCTACCCTGTACCTGCAAACCTGGGGAATTTGGGAGAGGGGTGAGCTACTAGAGCCCAGTGAGCAGAATAATAAAATATTTAAAACATATGATAACATGGAATGCATCACATCACAATCATATCACATCAAGGATGAATTTGTCACCAATAGTCCTCTACATAGTCCAACTGTGCCAGAATGTAGAATGGGTCCTGGTCTTTCTCTTACATGGCATAACATAACATTCCAATGTGTCAGAACGTAGAATGGGTCCTGGTCTTTCTCTTACATAGTGCCAGCGAACGTAGAATGGGTCCCACTGGTCTTACATTCCGTACCGTACATATCACATCGTCACATCATAGATCGAGGGCTATGGATCATCCAACATTCATCCATAACAACAACAGTAGAGTATGCAATGCAACATATTCGTGAATTCTAATGCAACAACCTAGTATATCTCATGGCATTAATGATGCGTGAATCATGCTAAAATGTCCATTTATTTGCTTTAAAAATGTAATGAGTTATTCCACTCACCTCTGGATAGCTCTGACCAGACACTGGAGTAGCTGACTCACTGCTGGGGTCCTCGGTTCCTCGGGTCCGAACCTACACAGGTGGACTCAAATGAGGGACCAAACAACTAGAACATAACTCTAAAAACATCCCCCAAAAACCCCCTAAAACTCCTCAAAACAATCATGCCAAAACATGCAAAGGAAGGCTGAACAGGGCACTTTCGGCAGCAGGTTCGACTGCCAAAAGTCCCTCCAGAGCCGAAAGTCAGGCAGGTTCGGCGGCACCTTCGGCGACCGAAACTCCCAGACAGAGACGAAACTCATGCATGTTCGGCGGCACTTTCGGTGGCAAAAACTGCCCTCCAGAGATGAAAGTCCTCTTTCGGGGGCAGGCTTCGGCAGCCGAAAGGCTGGCCTCCCAGGCAAGTTCGGCGACCGAAAGTCCTTCGGCTGCCGAACCTGATTTCTGCCAAAGGGCAGAAACTTGGTTCCTCATGCACATTTGCCTCCCAAAACCAACCAAACATGCATTTCTCCTAATCTACAACATACATACTCAAGCATACAAGTTCCTAGGGGCATCAAACTATCTTAAACCCCATCTACAACACATCAAGCATCCACATTGCCCAAAAACATAACATAAACCCATAAACCCATATACCTAACCATGAGCTAAACATGCATTCTACCCCATAGATCTACTTAAAACTTACTTAAAACATGCCATAAACTCAAGATCGACCCTTACCTCTTGAAGATCGAGAGGTGAACGACCCTAGCTCGGAAAATGGGAGAGAGAGAGTTCTTTGAACCTCCAAGCTCCAAAACTTGCTCAAATGCTCAAAATCTTCAAAACAAGGGTAAAACTAATGAAAATCGAGAAAGATTTGAAGGAAAGAACTCAAAACCGGTGAGGGATGGCGGAGAGCTTACCTTGGCCGAAAATGGAGAGAAAAGCTCGCCCGTTTTCGGCTAAGGGACCCCTTTATAGGTGGCTGGCCAGGCCACGTTCGGGAGCCGAAAGTGCCTCCGCATGCATGCCATGTTCGGCGGCCGAACATAAGGTTCGGCGGCCGAACCTGGTTTCCCTCACTTATGCTTTCGGGGGCCTAAGGCACACCCGAAACGCATGCATGTTCGGCGGCCGAACCTGAGTTTTCCTCCAAGGTTGTTTTCATGCAAAAACTCATTTCCTTTTTACTTAAAATCATGAAATACATTAAAACATTTTATGAAAACATGTTTCTACCCTACTAGAGGCTTCCGACATCCGAGATTCTACCGGACGGTAGGGTAGGAATTCCGATACCGGAGTCTAGCCGGGTATTACACAGCTGAAGTGAAGATAAATAAGGAAAGTACAGACAGTAGAGTAGTGGAAAATTCAAATTTCAAATCTTTAAGAAGTCTTTCCCTTATTAAAAATGTGAAGACACCTCAGCACTCAATTCAGCTTATTTAGGAAGCCAAATCTCAAGAAGATGCACTTGCCTCTCAAGAATTCAAAATTAAAAATTCAAAAGAGAATATTCAAAATTCGAAATTCAAAAGTCATCTCAAGGGAACCTAGGGCAACACTTTCAGCTATAAAAACCTCTCCAAGCCGCACGACCTCTCTTCCTCTTCTCTCCCATTCGGACTCCAAGCCGCCTCTCCTTCTCCAAGCCGCCGACCACTCCTTCTTCTTCTTCTCTTTCTTTTATTTTTTGTTTTGTTTCAGCAATGAGTGGTTGAAACCTCTTTTTCTAGTTGAAGATTAGGTGAAACTTTAGTTGTTTTATGGATTGGGAGATCTGAACATATATTGTTTACCTTTTGTTTATCAATATTTATGCAATTTCATGCTTAATTCCATTGTTGCTTTGTTGTTTAGATCAATAGGGCCCATTGATTCTTGATTGCAAAGTGATAATTTGTTAGTTTGGATAGTTTTAAGTCCGTAATTGTTTGGATTATTCAAACACTAGTAACTCTTGGTGTAAAAACTAAGGAAATTGCATGATCTATCAATATCACCATACGTTTGGGCAGCTAGAATTAGGTCTCTCTATTTCTTAATGCAATTGACAGTTGTTAGATGCCAAAGGCCCAAGGACGTTCCTTGGCAACTTGTTGATTAGTGATTAATTAGAGGACGTTCCCTAGTTAGTCTATGCTTAAGGAGGGATATGGTGATGAGAAGCGTCTTCCACCTCCACAACTAATTTATTAAATCAAATAAAGGAGTCTTTGTGTCAATGATCAATCCTAACAACTGAAGTGGATCCAATTCTTCAACTAGAGCTTTTCTCATTATTGAATTTATTTACTTTAATTATTTGCTTTAGTTTGTTGCTTTTAATTTTAGTCTAGTTCATCAATCTCAAACCCTCCCTCCCCATTTTACTTTTATTGTCTATTTATTTACTTGGTCCTGATAAGGAAAATAGGTGAATATCAATTCCCTGTGGATTTGATTCTTTTGCCACTATCTACAGTTGTAAAATTGTTGATAACCAAAAAGGTTATTTTTGACCGGTTTCGACTACCGCACAGTAAAAAATTGGTGCTGTTGCCGGGGAGCTGATTTAACTAATTTATTTTTCTTTCATGACCAGGATTGGACGCAAGGAAACTCTACCTTACGATCCAGAAATTGAGCGTACAATCAAGCGACTTGGGAAGCAAGTCACCACCGAAGCTGTTGTTGTCCAAGAGACAGCTGATACAGAATCTGTCACCATAGAACTAGAATCTGCCCCCAAGGAACCAGCAATCGCAGACACAGAATCAGTACCTGCTGAACTTGACCAAACAGCCGCGGAGATGGCTGAAATCAATAGACAACCTGCTACACGAGCTGAACCTGCTGTTCATGATAAATTCATACTAGAAAATCCAGCAATGAGGGCACCAATACCAAGAGAAAGAGCACTGAGAGAGTTGACAGCCCCTTTAGGTGATCAAGCACCTCTCTGTATCACCTATCCGCCATTAACAACCCCTTTTGAGCTCAAAACAGGTTTGATACACCTCCTACCTAAATTCAAAGTTTTGGAGAATGAAAATCCATATAAGCACTTGAAAGAATTTCACATAGTGTGTTCATCCATGAGGCCGCAAGGCATATCTGAAGAGCATGTGAAACTGAGAGCATTCCCATTCTCACTTGATGATTATGCCAAAGATTGGTTATTTTACTTACCATCCGGTTCAATCACATCTTGTGACGGTATGGTTAGAGCTTTTCTGAACAAATATTTTCCAACTTCTAAAGTCATAGGCATAAGAAGAGAGATAAGTGGCATTAAACAAAAAGAAACTGAAGATTTGTATGATTATTGGGAAAGATTTAAGAGATTATGCACAAGCTATCTCCAACATGACATTTCAGATAAATCACTCATATAATTCTTCTATGGAGGTTTGCTACTATCCGAAAGAAAATTCATTGATGTAGCATGTGGAGGTTCAATTGAAGATAGAACACCTCAAGCAATCAAAGAGTTGATTTCAATACTTGCAGCAGCATCTAAACAATATGGAGATAAAAGGCAGCTGCCAAGAAGAGTCAATGAAGTAAGTACATCTGCTCTCACTTCTCAAATTTCTGAACTAACCTCTGCTATGAGAAGTCTTGTCATAGGTCAAGCTCAACAAGCTCAACAACTTCAGCAAATTAGACCATGTGGGATATGTGCATGTGTAGGATACCCAACTGATCAATGTCCTACACTTCAAGAGGATGACCAGCAAGTAAATGTAATTGGAGAATTCAATGGCCAGCCTAGACATAATCCCTACTCTAACACCTACAATCCAGGTTGGAGGGCCCATCCGAACTTCAGCTATGCTAAGGCTAATAACTACCAAAACTATCAAAGAAATCCAGCCCAAGCAGCACCTCTAAGTTCCAATATACACCTTGAGGAGATGATGAAGTCATTGGCAAATTCTGTGCAAAGTCTCCAACAGCAAATGGGTTAAATAGCCACTTCAGTGAGCAAGCTTGAATCTCAAGGTAAGTTACCTTCCCAAACAAAGGTTAATCCCAGGAAAAATGTAAGTACTATCATGTTAAGAAGTGAGAAAGAGCTTCATGATGTCAAGGCTGTTGATGGAAGTTCACAAGTGCAAAGACAAGTTGCTGAAGAAAAACAGCCAGAAAACTGTTTGCCCAAACAAACTGGTCAAACAGAACCAGTACACCAGCAAAAGGCAGACCAGCAAGAAATAATCAAGATTCCACCTCCCTTTCCAAAAAGCTTTGAAAAATCACAAAAAGAAAAAGAAGAGAGAGAGATCCTTGAAATCTTTAGGAAAGTGGAGATTAACATACCGTTACTTGACGCTGTGAAATAAATTCCAAGGTATGCAAAATTCTTGAAAGAACTATGCACTAACTGAAGAAAGCTTGCTGAGAAAGAAAAGGTAAGTGTGGGAGAAGTTGTGACAGCTGTCATAAAGAGAGAACTCTCAGCCAAGTGCAAAGATAGAGGGATGTTTGCTGTCTCTTACAAAATTGGCAATGTGGGCATCAAAAAGGCCATGTGTGACTTAGGTGCATCAATTAATGTTATGCCTCTTTCTATTTATAATTCTTTGAATGCAAGTGTAACGCCCCGGAAATCCGGACCGCTACCGGCGCTAGGGTCCGGGTCGACTTAAGGCCGCCGGGACCCGTAGCAAGCCTGACATATAACCTGTAAACCTGTATAATCCCATACATGATCAACAACATGCATAAAAATTAAAACTTTTCTTCATACATACTGTCATCAACTAACTCAACCTGTGCATACTCTGATCATATACATAACATAGTCCCTCTGTGGGATCTCATCAAGCCTTAAAGGCAAAACAACCTGTGTTGAGTTAGTTTACATAAACATCATAACATAAGATCATGTATATACAAAAGGGATTAACAATACATTATGGTCAAGCACAACTCTATCCTCAATAACCTCATTACATAACATCCTGAATATTTTTACATTTCATCATAATACAATTGTCATGTCCACAAACTAACTATTACATACATATGACTTTTTCTCGTCTTGCCTTCTCTATCTATCCCGTACCTGCAAACCTGGGGGTTAGGGGAGAGGGGTGAGCTAGATGCCCAGTGAGTAGAACTGTAAAAAGAATATTTAAAACATGCTATTATGGAATGCGTCACTGCACAAATAAATCACACCACGGATGGACTGATTAAAAAATCCCTCAACTCCATGACCGGCCCTATTATGGGCACCACAGGACTTCGTATTGCCCGGCCCTATTATGGGCACCACAGGACTTCGTACTCGGAGTTATTGCCCGGCCCTATTATGGGCACCACAGGTCTTCGTATTGCCCGGCCCTATTATGGGCACCACAGGACTTCGTATATAGAAGGCTAATGAATCATCCTAATGTCCATCCACTATCATCTATCACAACAATACAATGCGGCATAGTCGTGAATTCTAATGCAAACAACCTATAATATGATCATGATGCATGAAGCATGATAAAAGCATTTCATTTCTTAATAAAAAAAGTTAAGTTAGTTCCACTCACCTCTGGCTGACTCTGACAAACTCTGTAGCAGCTGGCTCACTGCTGGGGTCCTTGGTTCCTCGGGTCCGAACCTACACAGGTGGACTCCAATGAGGGACCAGACATACATAAACATAACTCTAATATATTCCCCAAAAACCCCCTAAAACATCCTGAAAAAATCACATAGAGATATGCATGAAGTGGCTGAACAGGGCACTTTCGGCGGCACCTTCGGCGGCCGAAAGTCCTGGACAGAGACGAAACTCAGGTAGGTTCGGCGGCACCTTCGGCGGCCGAAAGTGCCAGACAGAGACGAAAGTCTCTTTTCGGGGGCAACTTCGGCAGCCGAAAGGCCTGCCTCCCCAGCCATGTTCGGCGGCCGAAAGTGCCTTCGGCTGCCGAACCTGGTTTCTGCCAAAGGGCAGAAACTTGGCTCCTTTGTGCATTTTCGCCTCCAAACCCACAAATCATGCATACCACTCAACCAAAACATGCATACAAGCTCCTAGGGGCCTCAAACAAGCATATACCCCAACTACAACACTTCAAACATACTCAAACATGCCACATTGCTCAAAAATCCCATAAAACCTAACATTTACTTAAAAACTCATACAACCCTATACATGCCATTCTACCCCATAAAATCACTTAAAACTTACTTAAAACATACATGGGGCTTAAGATCGGCTCTTACCTCTTGAAGATCGAGAGAGAGACGACCTAAACTCGGAGATCCAAGCAAATGAGCTCCTGAGTTCCCAAAGCTCCAAAACTTGGTTTTAATTGTTCAAAACTTGCAATGTGAGTTTAAAACTTAAGAAAAATGGAAGAGATTTGGAAGAAGAACACAAGAGTTGCAAAAGGAAGGTCGGAAGCTTGCTGTGGCCGAAAATGGGAGAAAGCTCGCCCATTTCGGCTAAGTGCCCCTTTTATAGGTGGCTGGCCAGGCCACGTTCGGGGGCCGAATGTGCCTCCGCATCCATGCAATGTTCGGCGGCCAAACTTGACTTTCGGCGGCCGAACCTGAACTTCCCTAACTCATGCTTTCGGGGGCCTAACGTGCCTCCAAAACGCATGCATGTTCGGCGGCCGAACTTGACTTTCGGCGGCCGAACCTGGGTTTTCCTCCAATGCTATTTTCATGCAAAAACTCATTTAGTTTCATACTTTAAAACATTAAAAACATGAAAACATTTTATGAAACATGTTCTTACCCTACTAGAGACTTCCGACATCCGAGATTCCACCGGACGGTAGGAATTCCGATACCGGAGTCTAGCCGGGTATTACATTCTCCCCCCCTTAAGAACATTCGTCCCCGAATGTTCCTCACTAGCACACATAGCATGGCAAAGAACATAACACACATACAAGGCACATAGAACTAACCTTAAAAGAGATGAGGGTACTGCTGGAGCATAGACTCCCGTGTCTCCCAAGTGCATTCTTCTAAATTGTGGTGGTTCCAAAGGACTTTCACCATCGGGATTTCCTTGTTTCTTAACTTTCTGATCTGGGTGTCTATGATCTGTACTGGCTGTTCAACATAGGTGAGATCCTCTTGGACCTCCACATCAGGCTCACTAAGAACCTTGCTCGGATCTGACACAAACTTCCTCAACATAGAAACATGGAAAACCGGATGGATTCTTGCCATAGAAGCAGGTAAATCCAGCTTGTACGACACATTCCCAATCTTTTGCAAGATTTCAAAGGGTCCGATGTATCGTGGGGCTAGTTTACCTTTCTTCCCGAAACGAACCACTCCCTTCATTGGAGACACCTTGAGCAATACCAGATCCCCCTCCTGAAACTCTAACTGTCTCCTGCGGACGTCTGCATAGCTCTTCTATCTGCTTGCAGCAGTCTTGATTCTTTCTCTGATTATGGGTACCACCCTGCTGGTGATCTCTACTAACTCAGGCCCTGCCAAGGCCTTTTCTCCAACTTCCTCCCAGCAAACAGGTGATCTGCACTTCCTTCCATACAAAGCTTCATATGGAGCCATCCCGATGCTAGCATGATGGCTGTTGTTGTAGGCAAACTCCACCAAAGGTAGATGCTGCCTCCAAGAACCGCCAAAGTCTAGCATACACATTCTGAGCATATCCTCGATAGTCTGGATGGTCCTTTCTGACTGTCCATCAGTCTGGGGGTGGAAGGCAGTACTGAAATCCAACCTAGTACCCATGGCATTCTGCAGACTCCGCCAAAACCTGGAGGTGAACTGGGGCCCTCTATCTGACACTATCGAAACAGGAACCCCATGCAGCCTGACGATCTCATCCACATATACCTGCGCCAACTTGTCCACAGAGTAGCCACTCCTGACAGGAATGAAGTGAGCAGATTTGGTGAGTCTGTCCACAATCACCCATATGGAGTCCACTCTGTTGGACGCCGCCGGTAACCCCACTACGAAATCCATCGCTATATTTTCCCATTTCCATTCTGGAATAGGTAGCGGGTTAAGCATTCCAGCCGACTTCTGATGTTCCAGCTTCACCCTCTGACATATTTCGCAGGCGGACACAAACTGTGCCACTTCTTTCTTCATCGCTGGCCACCAATAAACTTTCTTCAAATCTTGATACATCTTGGTGGCTCCGGGGTGAATGCTGTATCTTGCATTATGAGCTTCCCTCATAATGTCTCCTTTTAGCCCAATGTCATCTGGTACACATAGTCTGCTCCCATAGCAGAGGATCCCCTTACTGTCGAATCTGAACTCGCTATCATTGCCTGACTGAACAGTCCTGGCAATCTTCACTAACTCCGGGTCCTCATGCTGTTTCTGAGCCACCTGCTCCAGAAACACGGGTGCTACTCTCATCTGGGCCACCAAGGCACCTGTACCGGACAACTCCAACTGTAGACCTTCCTCAATGAGCTTGTAAAACTCCTTCACCACTGGTCTCCTCTCTGCTGTGATGTGGGATAGACTGCCTAGTGACTTCCGGCTTAGGGCGTCTGCCACGACATTCGCCTTACCCGGATGATACTGAATCTTGCAATCATAGTCACTCAGCAGCTCTACCCACCTCCTCTGCCTCAGATTCAGATCCCTCTGACTCAAGATGTACTGCAGGCTCTTATGATCTGTAAAGATCTCACATTTCACCCCATAGAGGTAGTGCCTCCACATCTTGAGTGCAAAGATTACTGCTGCCATCTCAAGGTCATGTGTGGGGTAATTCAACTCATGCTTCTTTAGCTGCCTAGAAGCGTAAGCGATCACCCTCTCATTCTGCATCAGTACACAACCCAGTCCCACACGGGACGCATCACAAAAGACTGTAAAGTCCTCATCACTAGATGGCAGAGCTAACACTGGTGCTGAAGTCAACCTCTTCTTAAGCTCTTCGAAACTCTCCTCGCACTGGTCGGTCCACAGAAACTTCTGATTCTTCCTGGTTAGTCTGGTCAGAGGAGCTGCTATCTTTGAGAAGTCCTGAACGAACCTCCTGTAGTAACCTGCCAAACCCAAGAAACTTCTAATCTCTGTCACTGAAGTGGGTCTAGGCCAGTTAGCCACAGTTTCTGTCTTCTTGGGATCTACCTCAATACCATTCTCTGACACTACATGCCCCAAGAACGAAATGCTCCTCAGCCAGAACTCACATTTAGAGAACTTGGCATACAAGCCATGTTCCCTCAAAGTCTGCAAGACCAACCGCAGATGATGGGCATGCTCCTCTGCATTCCTGGAATACACCAAGATATCATCTATGAAGACAATAACGAAGTGATCCAGGTACTGGCTAAACACTCTGTTCATGAGATCCATGAATGCTGCAGGGGCATTAGTTAACCCGAACGGCATCACAAGGAACTCAAAATGCCCATATCTGGTCCTGAAAGCCGTCTTTGGCACATCCTCATCCCTTATCCTTAGCTGATGGTACCCCGATCTTAGATCTATTTTGGAGAAACAACCCGCTCCGGCTAGCTGGTCGAATAGATCATCGATCCTAGGCAATGGGTACCTATTCTTGGTAGTGACTTTGTTCAACTGCCTGTAGTCGATACAAAGTCTAAGGGATCCATCCTTCTTCCTCACAAACAAGACCGGAGCACCCCAAGGTGAGGTACTCTGTCGGATGAAACCCTTTTCTACCAGCTCTTGCAATTGCTCTTTCAACTCCTTTAACTCGGCTGGAGCCATCCTGTAGGGAGGGATAGAGATCGGTCTAGTTCCAGGCATCAACTCTATCTCGAACTCTATCTCCCTAACAGGTGGTAAACCTGGAAGCTCATCAGGAAAGACATCTTGAAACTCTCTGACAACTGGCACCGAGGCCGGCTCCCTGACTTGACTGTCTAGCTCTCTCACATGAGCTAAGTACCCCTGACATCCCTTCCTAAGCAACCTACGAGCCTGAAGAGCTGATATCAGTCCTCTAGGTGTGCCCCTCTTGTCTCCTCTAAAGACGACCTCTGACCCGTTCTGATCTCTGAACCTGACTACCTTGTCCCTGCAGTCCAAGGTAGCACCATGGGTAGATAGCCAATCCATCCCTAGAATGACGTCAAAGTCTGTCAAATCTAGAACCACAAGGTCGGCGGAGAGGCATCTTCCCTCAATAAAAACTGGACTGTACTGGCAGACTGACACTGCCACTGACGGGTCACACTTGGATCCACTGACCCATAGGGGACACTCTAACCCAGAGACTATCAGACCTAACCTCTCAACGGCTCTCGGAGCAATAAATGAATGAGATGCACCCGGGTCCATTAATGCATACACATCAGAACACCCAATGACGAGATTACCTGACACCACGGTGTTGGATGTGTTAGCCTCCTGCTGAGTCATGGTGAAGATCCTGGCTGGAGCTGATGGACCTTCACCTCGGGAACCAGAAGAAGAGGCTACCCCTCTCCCTCTACCTCTGCCACTGCCCTGAGTTGTGGCTGGAACTGCTGGCTGTGCCACACTACCAGAAGCTGTCTGCTGGGGCTGGCCCATAAAAGGCGCTCTAGGACAATCCCGAGCTATGTGTCCCTCCTGTCCACATCTGAAACATGCATTAGTCCCAGCTCGACACACTCCCCTGTGCGGTCTTCCACATCTCTGGTATTCTGTACCATCTGAGCCTGAGCTCGAGCCACCGCCAAATCCCAGACCGGATTTCAGCTTGTTCCAAAACTTATTCTTCTTCGGCTTCTTGGTGGTGCTATCCCACCTCTTCTTACCTGAACTCTGAGAAGAGAAACCTGGTCCTCCTCTGTTTGGGGTCTTAACCCCTGAAGACTGGGTCACTGACTGCTTCACTGACCCCTCAACTATAGCACTTGCCTCCATTCTTCGAGCCATATCCACCACAGTGTGGAAACTTTCTCTCTCAGCTGACTGAACCAACGAGGAGTACCTGGAATGCAGCTTCATAACATATTTCTTGGCTTTCTTCGTATCTGAATCTAGAGCTTGCCCTGAAAAAGGCAATAGCTCCAAGAATTTATCCGTGAACTCCTCTACACTCATGTGCTCTGACTGCCTCAGTTGCTCAAACTCAATCATTTTCAGTTCTCTAGAACTGTCTGGAAAAGCCCATCCAGCGAACTCATTCGCAAATTCTTCCCATGTCATACCGTCTAGTCTCGGGTCCACATAACACTTGAACCATTCCCGTGCCTTCTTGCACTTTAAAGTGAACCCTGCCATCTGAATGGCCCTGCTGTCACTTGCCCCTAGCTCATCAGTTATTGTCTTCACTACTCTCAGATACTCAAAGGGGTCATCCCCTGACTTGTATTTGGGAGCATCTAGCTTGAGGTAATCTGTCATCTTTACCTTGCTCCCATCGACTGAGCTAGGTCTAGGAGGTTGAGTAACTGGGGCTGCTGGTTCTGTAGGTGGTGGAGGTGGAGGTGCAGCATTCCCTGAGGTGGGGTTTGCCGGGTTTGGATAGAAAGGTGAGGGTGGATAAGCTGGGTACTGTGTGTAGGGTGGGTAGAAAGGTGGATAAGGCATGTAGGTAGGGTAGGGGTGAAAGCTGGAGTAATCCGATGTGCCTCCCATCGGATACCCTGAACCCTGTGGGAAGGGTGGATAATGGGGTGGAAAACCATACCCCGAGGCCTGAACGCCTCCCTGAGACTCCCCTGTCCCTTCTTCCTGCATGCTCACATCCAGGTTCCCATCCCTCCTCTGATCCTCTTCCATAACCTCCCTCACATCTGAAGAACTTCCTCCTCTATTTGTCCCCCTTCTGCTAACGTCAAAAGACCTTCTAGGGTCCATTGACACTCTATCTCTGTTGGCTCTACAAGACATTGCCCTAGGCAATGTAGGAGGACGGGCGCTCGTGCCCTCATCCTCAGGTGGCACTCCAGTCAATCGCGCAGATCGACGAGTTCCTCTCATCCTATTCTCTGAAAAACAGCTCATAACAAGCAAACATTAGCATCATACGGTTCATGTGGGCACACATGAATCCTCATCACATACATCACATAGCATAGCATGTCATCAATGCACATGTACAAAATCGTGGCATTTCACATCATCATACAAGACAGGACTCAACATCCTATCCTAGTGGACATGACCTTCCTATTGTGCTTGACCTTCTATAACATCTATGAGCCCAACACTCTAGGTCCGACCATATGAACCTAGGGCTCTGATACCATTCTGTAACGCCCCGAAAATCCGGACCGCTACCGGCGCTAGGGTCCGGGTCGACTTAAGGCTGCCGGGACCCGTAGCAAGCCTGACATATAACCTGTAAACCTGTATAATCCCATACATGATCAACAACATGCATAAAAATTAAAACTTTTCTTCATACATACTGTCATCAACTAACTCAACCTGTGCATACTCTGATCATATACATAACATAGTCCCTCTGTGGGATCTCATCAAGCCTTAAAGGCAAAACAACCTGTGTTGAGTTAGTTTACATAAACATCATAACATAAGATCATGTATATACAAAAGGGATTAACAATACATTATGGTCAAGCACAACTCTATCCTCAATAACCTCATTACATAACATCCTGAATATTTTTACATTTCATCATAATACAATTGTCATGTCCACAAACTAACTATTACATACATATGACTTTTTCTCGTCTTGCCTTCTCTATCTATCCCGTACCTGCAAACCTGGGGGTTAGGGGAGAGGGGTGAGCTAGATGCCCAGTGAGTAGAACTGTAAAAAGAATATTTAAAACATGCTATTATGGAATGCGTCACTGCACAAATAAATCACACCACGGATGGACTGATTAAAAAATCCCTCAACTCCATGCCCGGCCCTATTATGGGCACCACAGGACTTCGTATTGCCCGGCCCTATTATGGGCACCACAGGACTTCGTACTCGGAGTTATTGCCCGGCCCTATTATGGGCACCACAGGTCTTCGTATTGCCCGGCCCTATTATGGGCACCACAGGACTTCGTATATAGAAGGCTAATGAATCATCCTAATGTCCATCCACTATCATCTATCACAACAATACAATGCGGCATAGTCGTGAATTCTAATGCAAACAACCTATAATATGATCATGATGCATGAAGCATGATAAAAGCATTTCATTTCTTAATAAAAAAAGTTAAGTTAGTTCCACTCACCTCTGGCTGACTCTGACAAACTCTGTAGCAGCTGGCTCACTGCTGGGGTCCTTGGTTCCTCGGGTCCGAACCTACACAGGTGGACTCCAATGAGGGACCAGACATACATAAACATAACTCTAATATATTCCCCAAAAACCCCCTAAAACATCCTGAAAAAATCACATAGAGATATGCATGAAGTGGCTGAACAGGGCACTTTCGGCGGCACCTTCGGCGGCCGAAAGTCCTGGACAGAGACGAAACTCAGGTAGGTTCGGCGGCACCTTCGGCGGCCGAAAGTGCCAGACAGAGACGAAAGTCTCTTTTCGGGGGCAACTTCGGCAGCCGAAAGGCCTGCCTCCCCAGCCATGTTCGGCGGCCGAAAGTGCCTTCGGCTGCCGAACCTGGTTTCTGCCAAAGGGCAGAAACTTGGCTCCTTTGTGCATTTTCGCCTCCAAACCCACAAATCATGCATACCACTCAACCAAAACATGCATACAAGCTCCTAGGGGCCTCAAACAAGCATATACCCCAACTACAACACTTCAAACATACTCAAACATGCCACATTGCTCAAAAATCCCATAAAACCTAACATTTACTTAAAAACTCATACAACCCTATACATGCCATTCTACCCCATAAAATCACTTAAAACTTACTTAAAACATACATGGGGCTTAAGATCGGCTCTTACCTCTTGAAGATCGAGAGAGAGACGACCTAAACTCGGAGATCCAAGCAAATGAGCTCCTGAGTTCCCAAAGCTCCAAAACTTGGTTTTAATTGTTCAAAACTTGCAATGTGAGTTTAAAACTTAAGAAAAATGGAAGAGATTTGGAAGAAGAACACAAGAGTTGCAAAAGGAAGGTCGGAAGCTTGCTGTGGCCGAAAATGGGAGAAAGCTCGCCCATTTCGGCTAAGTGCCCCTTTTATAGGTGGCTGGCCAGGCCACGTTCGGGGGCCGAATGTGCCTCCGCATCCATGCAATGTTCGGCGGCCGAACTTGACTTTCGGCGGCCGAACCTGAACTTCCCTAACTCATGCTTTCGGGGGCCTAACGTGCCTCCAAAACGCATGCATGTTCGGCGGCCGAACTTGACTTTCGGCGGCCGAACCTGGGTTTTCCTCCAATGCTATTTTCATGCAAAAACTCATTTAGTTTCATACTTTAAAACATTAAAAACATGAAAACATTTTATGAAACATGTTCTTACCCTACTAGAGACTTCCGACATCCGAGATTCCACCGGACGGTAGGAATTCCGATACCGGAGTCTAGCCGGGTATTACAGCAAGTGCACTTAAAGACACTACAGTGGTCATTCAATTGGCTGACAGATCTATAGTATACCCAAAAGGAGTTCTAGAAGATGTTCTAGTGCAAGTAGATCAACTTGTCTTTCCAGTAGACTTTTATGTGATTGATATGGAGGAAGACAATAGCAACACACTACTTCAGACATCCTACTTGGATGACCTTTCTTGAGCACAGCCAGAACTAAGATAGATGTGCATGATGGCACATTGACCATGGAATTTGAAGGGGAAGTAATAAAATTTAAAGTTTATGATGCCATGAAATATCCCCATGACATGTCCCCTGTTTATGGTTTAAATATCATTGATTGTTTGAGCCAAGAAGTTTTTGATATGAATCAAGATGATGTGCTAAACAATGACTTTTGCCGGGAGGCTAGCAAAAAAGATGAAGGAAGCCAAAGGGAGCCAAATTTGAAAGCAACAGTCTGCTGCATTCAGCAGATTGACTGCAACCAAATGCAGATAGACAGAGGGCCGCCCGCACCACTTCAGTAAGCAGAGCTCAGATCGCCCAAATTAAAGGAAAAGGCAGAATCCAGTTCAGCCAGACATCCAATGCAGATCAAACACTTGTCTACCCAAACAGAAGCTCTCCATGCGGCAACCTCCAGAATGTGCAGAAAGTAACTTACCCTCTGATATGCCCAAGCACACAAAAGACAAAATAAAGAAGAGTGCAAGACGCGATGTTTGGGATGAACGATACCTGAAACCATACTATGAAGGGTTCACAGTGCAAGTAGTGGAAGAAGTTCCACTGAATCATCCTCCACAGCTTGCTTAGTGTTTCGCACCAAACAACCACACCAGTGGAGTACTCAGTTGTAATACCCGGCTAGACTCCGGTATCGGAATTCCTACCGTTTGGTGGAATCTCGGGTGTCGGAGACTTCTAGAAGGGTAAAACCATGTTTTTATAAAATGTTTTAATGCATTTTATGTTTTTAAGCAAGAAAGAAAATGAGTTTTTGCATGAAAATGGCATTGGAGGAAAACTCGGGTTCGGCCGCCGAACATGCATGCGCTTCGGGAGTGCTTTAGGCCCCCGAAGGCATAAGTGAGGGAAGTCCAGGTTCGGCCGCCGAACCTTATATTCGACCACCGAACATGGCATGCATGCGGAGGCACGTTAGGCCCCCGAAAGTGGCCTGGCCAGCCACCTATAAAGGGGTCCCCATGTCCGAACGGGTGAGCTTTTTCTCCCCATTTTCGGCCAAGGTGAGTCTCCGCCGCTCTCATGCCGATCTTGAGTTCTTCCTTCAAATCTTCCATGATTTTTATGAGTTTTTACCTTTGTTTTGAAGATTTTTAAGCAAATAGCAAGTTTTGGAGCTTGGAGGTTCAAGGAACTCGATCTCTCCCATCTCCGAGCTAGGATCGTTTTTCCTCTCAATCTTCAAGAGGTAAGAGCCGATCTTGAGCTCATTATATGTTTTAAACAAGTTTCAAGGTGATTCTTGGGGTAGAAATGCATGCTTAGGTTAGTTGAGCTTTGTTAGGTTTTGTGTTGTGTTTATGGATAATGTAGGTTGCTGAGTTGCTTTTGATGTGTTGTAGTTGGGGTTTAGGATAGTTTGAAGCCCCTAGGAGCTTATGTATGTATTTATGCATGTTTTGGGTTGAGTTGTATGCATGATTGAAGGTTTTAGGAGGCAAATGTGCATAAGAGCCGAGTTTCTGCCACTTTGGGAGAAACTCAGGTTCGGCAGCCGAAGAGACTTTCGGCCGCCGAACCTGCCTGTGGAGGCAAGCTTTCGGCTGCCGAAGCCTGCCCCCGAAAGTGGACTTTCATCTCTGGAGGGGACTTTCGGCCGCCAAAAGTGCCGCCGAACATGCATGAGTTTCGCCTCTGGAGAGAACCTTCGGCCGTCGAAAGTGCCGCCGAAGGTGCATGACTTTCGACCGCCGAACCTGCTGCCGAAAATGCCCTGTTCAGCCCTCCTTTGCATGAATTCTTTGATTGTTTTGAGGTGTTTTAGGGGGTTTTGGGGGATATTTTTAGAGTCATATTCTTGTATATTTGGTCCCTTATTTGAGTCCACCTATGTAGGTTTGGACCCAAGGAACCGAGGACCCCAGCAGTGAGTCAGCTGCTTCAGTTCATTGTCAGAGTTAGCCTGAGGTGAGTGGAATACCTTATGTTGTTTCAAAGTAAATAAATAAATTCTGAGCATGATACACACATTATGAATGCCATGAGATATACTAGGGTGCTTGCATTAGAATCCACGAATATGTTGCACTGCATTCTTTGTTGTGGATGTGGGTGAATGTTGTATGATCCGATTAGTCCCTGAGGAAAGACCAGGACCCCATTCTACGACCTGGCACGGTATGAAAGAACAGGACCCCATTCTACGGCCTGGCACGGTATGGAACGCGAAGACCAGGTGCCCAGATGAGGCCCTGGGGCAATGGTAAGTAATGTTATGATATGACAGGAAGACCAGGACCCCATTCTATGGCCTGGCACGGATATGATGCTGGGACTATTTGGTGACAGGTTCACCCTTGATGTGATTTGTCTGTGATATGATGCATTACATGATGGCATATGTTTTAAATGTTTTAGTATTCTGCTTACTGGGCTCTAGTAGCTCACCCCTTTCCCTATATCCCCCAGGTTTGCAGGTACGGGCTAGATCAGGGAATCAAGAAGAGTAAAGTCACGTGATTTGTAATAGTTAGATGTGGACATGATGATTTGTAAAATGATGTAAGAATATGAGCAGTCATGTTATGTAATATTGATATTGAGGATTAGAATTGTGCTTGACCATAGTATGTTTGAATAATCCCACGTATATACATGATCTATGTTTTATGATGTTTATGTTCAACCAAGCTTGATGTCTGATGAGATACCCCATTGGAGTATGTGATGAGGCTCCAGTGTGTGGTTTATGTTTATGTTTATGTGCATGCACAGGTTGAGCTTGGTAAAAGAAAAGAAAAAGTTCTCATGTTTATGGATATGTATGATCATGTATGGGATTTGACAGGTATTTAGGATGTATGTTTGGCTTGCTACGGGTCCCGGCGACCTTAAGTCGATCTGGATCCTAGCGCTGGTAACGGTCTGGTTTCCGGGTCGTTACATCAGTTTCCTTTGAACTTTAATATTTCCAATATATTGAGGACAATGCATGAATTAGCTGTGGGGGTGCATATCTATGAATTTTTTAAGTCCATTTTAGCTCTAATTTTTAGTTAGCAAACATTAGGTGAATTTTTTTTCATTTTTGTAATTTTTGCCTTTAATGCACACACATGTAGCCATAGTTTTTTTTTTTCTGTTTTGGTATGCTTTACTCAAACACATAGGCTATGTTGAATGAGCTTTCTTTTCATGACCCCATTGATGTAATGACTCTTTAAACCTAAGTTGAATCAATTGCAGTGAGTTGTATTCATTTTTGGGAATTTCCTTTTGAATTGAATCTTTGAGCTTGCTATAGTGAAAAATATATGACATTACTCATTAGAGAGAATAATAAAGATGTGTGAAAAACTAAATATGACTTATTTTAGTAATTGGTGTTGATTTGCCCAATTCGTTGAGAGAAAGAAATTCAGCAAAGGCAAAGACTTCAAAAGCACAAATTAAAAATTGTTCCAATGGTCAAAAGATTATGAACAGAGCTAGTAGCCATTTGGATAGGTGACCAACTGAGTAACTGAGGGTGGGTATCACAAATATGTACCTTCACGTCAAAAGGTTGGTGACTTTTTCAAGCAAGAATAAAGTGCTTCAAGTAAAGGCAAATCACTCCAAGAGCTAGTAAGAGTCTAAACTAAACAAGAATATGTGCATGTATAATCTCTCTAATGAGGAAAACAATGAGTAGCCATGGTAGGTGAAGGGAGACGAGGAAAGAATGAGAGTAACCTTGGTGCATACACTCTTCACTGCAATGCTTCAAAGTAGGAGTCTAGAGTAAGAGTTTAAGTGGAAATAAAGGATCAAGTAGCAAAGAGAGCTTGTTTGACTAAGTTTATTTGCTTGAGGACAAGTAAAGGGCTAGGTGTGGGGGTATTTGATCAGATCAAATTTAGACCTATTTATCATGTTGTTATTAATGTTAATTTATACATTTTTTGTCTAATTCTGTGGTTTTTTATCTTATTTTGCAGAAAGCGGTGTAAAGAGGTAATTTGGTGAAAATGCTCTTAAAACTGCTTAAAAGAGGATAAGGGAGAACAAGCATGGTTTGTCTAACCAAGTTGCAGCTGAAATGAAGATAAATAAGGAAAGTACAGACAGCAGAGTAGTGGGAAATTCAAATTTCAAATTTTCAAGAAGTCTTTCCCTTATTAAAAATGTGAAGACACCTCAGCACTCAATTCAACTTATTTAGGAAGCCAAATCTTAAGAAAATGCACTTGCCTCTCAAGAATTCAAAATTCAAAATTCAAAATTCAAAAGAGAACATTCAAAATTCAAAAGCCATCTCAAGGGAACCTAAGGCAACACTTTCAGCTATAAAAACCTCTCCAAGCCACACGCCCTCTCTTCCTCTTCTCTCCCATTCGAACTCCAAGCCGCCTCTCCTTTTCCAAGTCGCCGGCCACTCCTTCTTCTTCTTCTCTTTCTTTTATTTTTTGTTTTGTTTCAGCATGAGTGGCTGAAACCTCTTTTTCTAGTTGAAGATTAGGTGAAACTTTAGTTTTTTTATGGATTGGGAGATCTGAACATATATTGTTTACCTTTTGTTTATCAATATTTATGCAATTTCATGCTTAATTCCATTGTTGCTTTGTTGTTTAGATCAATAGGGCCCATTGATTCTTGATTGCAAAGTGATAATTTGTTAGTTTGGATAGTTTTAAGTCTGTAATTGCTTGGATTATTCAAACACAAGTAACTCTTGGTATAAAAACTAAGGAAATTGCATGTCTAGCAATATCACCATACGTTTGGGCAGCTAGAATGAGGTCTCTCTATTTCTTAATGCAATTGACAGTTGTTAGATGCCAAAGGCCCAAGGATATTCCTTGGCAACTTGTTGATTAGTGATTAATTAGAGAACGTTCCCTAGTTAGTCTATGCTTAAGGAGGGATATGGTGGTGAGAAGCGTCTTCCACCTCCATAACTAATTTATTGAATCAAATAAAGGAATCTTTGTGTCAATGATTAATCCCAACAACTAAAGGGATCCAATTCTTCAATTAGAACTTTTCTCATTATTGAATTTCTTTACTTTAATTATTTGCTTTATTTTGTTGCTTTTAATTCTAGTCTAGTTCATCAATCTCAAAACCCTCCCATTTTACTTTTATTGTCTATTTATTTACTTGGTCTTGATAAGAAAAATAGGTGAGTATCAATTTCCTGTGGATTTGATCCTTTTGCCACTATCTACAGTTGTAAAATTGTTGATAACCAAAAAGGTTATTTTTGACCGGTTTCGACAACCGCACAGTCAGTATTTTAGCAACTCTATTAAACGGTTCTTTGTTTCACCAGTTAATGCAGTACCAAATCATACCTTTTGATCCTTACCTAGCTGGACCTCTTCTATCGGGTCTACTGGCTCTAGCTTTATGTGAGATTTCGATTTTCCTAGCAAGTCGATGGTATTGTTGCTTTCTCGAGACTTTTTGTGGGGTGTCTGTAACATTCTTTGGCTATCTTCAGGTTGCCTCGAACTATGGATATCCTCCCTAGAGCTGGTAACTTAAGACACATAGCACCCATATTAATAACTATACCATGGCAGTTTAGAATTGAATGGTCGAGTATCATATTCTATGCAAGTGGGATATCTACCACCACGAACTCAGCATACAACTCCCGTTTATGCTTCTTGTCACCCAGCACTAGGGGGAGGTTGATGGTGCCTAGTACTGCTACGGTCTTATCTCCTAATCCTACTAACGAATAGAAAACTTTGATAAGACTATTTTTATCCAATTCTAACTTATTAAAAATATTTAAGATGAGAAGGTTAATAGAACTAACTGTATCCACCAATACTCGCCTTGCTTCATACCTGTTTAGAATGATCTTGACGACCAACGGGTCATTTTGAAAGAATTCTATCGCTTTGTCTGCAGGTCCGAACCTTACTTTCTGTTTGGCCCATGGCTCCTGTTCAACTGACAGGACGTCTTCTGCTAAGCATTTATTTTTCCTTTTGCCATCATCAGATTCTCCTACAATGACATGTATGACCCCGACCATTTAGAGAGAGAGAAGAAAGATTTTTTTCTCATAGAAAATGAATAAAAGACCGATTTTAATCCAAATGAGCATAAAATATTCAATGGATTTTTCGGCAATGAAACCAAATGATGCGACCAAAAAGAAAACTGTATTATGATTGGCTAAACTTGCAAAAAAGGGAATATGAGCTGGTTGATACCTAAGGTAGCCACTCCGACGCTCAAGTCAATAAACTAGAGAATATGACGAATGTTGAACTTGAGAGTAGTTGTGTAAGAGAATTGCGTACCTTTCCCTCTGTGATCTTTAACTTTTATACCGTAAGAAGATGGAGTTAATATAATATTTCCTGAAAATCCGGCGATGGTGTGACCGACTATTTGATAAGGGATTTCGCCAACTAATCATTTGATGATCCCGCAATTACAAGCGTAATGAGAGTATGTTGGCTTATGCCTGTTAATGGTAACTTTATGCCGAGACTTGACCTCTTTAAAGGTGGGCGAACCTTAATGAAGAACCAAGTGTAATGATGTCCGGATCTCCCTTTCCTTGGATGGGACCGAACATTTGCTTATCAGACCTTTACTACGTGATCCTATTTTGTAGTGACAATTTATAACTCACTTTGCATAATTCTTGTATAGCATCATTAATTTATTATATTAATGAAATAAATATAAAAATTTTAATTTATTTTACAATATACAAAATATTTAAAAACATAACTTTTAAAATATAATTATTTATAATGCATATATAAAATTTTTTATCATATAATAATAAATAATATAAATATTTTAATTATTTATAATATATTTAATTTATTATTATATCTTATTATTTATTAATGTAAAAAATTAATTTAAAAAATTATAATTAATAAATTTTAAAAAAATAATATTGTCTAAATAAAAAATAAAGTCAAAATAGCTATCAGTCGATAAGAAACAACTATCGTTATAGAGTTGATCTCAAATGCAGCGGATAGATCTCATATCAGTTTCTTATCAGATATAAGTTAAGTTTTAAAACTTTTACCAAACACTATGATTTTGCTGTTTAGATGCTCATTAACTAATTGTATCCAACCTCTAAACTAAACACCCTCAAATTATTTGGATTAATTAATTAAATCAAAATAAATGAATTAGTTGAATTTGATTAAGAATTTTGCTTATAACCAAAAACTACTTACTTTCTTTATGTTTCTCTACTTATTTTTTTTTTATTCTTCTCTTCAGAATCTTTGAATAATAGTTTTTATATTTTATTTTAAATAATATAACTTAATATTGTTTCTATTTTATATTTATAAAATCATAATATAGACTTTACATCAAATATTCTATATTTTGAAAAATCTTACATCAAATATTCTATATTTTCAAAAATCTTTTTATTTCCATCAATGTTAACACAATATGTTGGAAGGAGGTAGATATCAACAACATTCTAGGTATTTCTATAAGAAAAAGGATTGAATAAAATTATAATGGATTATCTAGACAAGTCGGTCTTATTCCATGTCATCAAATGACATGTTACTATTAAGCAATATATTTTTGGACCAATAAAAATCGTATCTAAAGAGATATTTCACATAGTCAAAAAACATATATCTTAGTATTTTTTTTCTTATATTAAAAAGAAATGAAGACATTTTTTAGTGATCATTGCTAGTAGCAATAAAACATATTCCCTCGTTTGATATGAATAGTTTTGCAAGAAAAAAATTTAAATGATTTTTTGCAAAATCATTCATAATTTCATCTCTATACATGATAAAAAAAATTTCAAGTTAAAAAGTTTTGTATCTTTTTATTTCAAATAAGAATTTTATAAAAAGAAAAATTCAATTGAATTGAATTTTTAAAAAAAATTTTATTCCAAACGGAGAGATTAAGAGATGTACTTGAAAAAAATTGTTTTCCTGTTTTAGTAAATTCTAATTCAATCAAGTGTGAAGTATATTAATTTTGTAAATAAGATACAGATTGTGAGTTCAAATCTATATATTAGAATCCATGTACTAGTTTTATGATTTTTCTCATTGGTATTGCTTTAATATTCAGTACTAGTAAAATGTATTTAATAAGTGTAGAACATTAAAAAATAATTAAGATTGCTTTTTAGAAAATTTTTAATGAAATTTCTGAAATTTGGTCATGATCGTATGCTTTGCTTTAGACCTTAATATCTCTCCGTATGATTTATACTACTAAAAAAATAGAGAGGTCAAGCCTTATAATGGTATATTATATGTTTAATTTCATTGATTGGAGAAATATGACCCTCCAAATTTGAGAAAAAAATCTCAAAATTCAAAGTTTTAAAAAAACTTATACTCTAGACTTCCTATTTGAATTCTCTTAGAAATTATTAATGTTGAATTTTAATGGAAAGAATAAGAAAAATAAGAATTTTTTCGCTGACATAAATTTAAGTTTAATGAATAAAGCAATAAAAGGGGAGAAAATAAATATATTTTGTTTTTTTTTTACAGAACGTGACATTATTAGTTTTGGTTAAGTTGTTGCAAACTACAAACCGTACAAGTGCACAGTTTCTAATGATATTCACATAGAATACCAATCGAAAAGGCTTAAAATAATTCTAAAAGTTGAGAATGATAAAATATTTTGAATACTGGCACTCCACCTTTTCCGACGAACTCCGTAAACTCTCTAAAATGTATCACACAACTGGCTCTCATAAGAAGCCTTTTATACTGAAACTCTAGGATTTTAGCATAATAATATTTATTTATTTAACTAATTAAATAAATAAATTACAACTATAATACAAAACTTTAATAAACAAGTCATATAAATTTTAGACAATTTTAATTAAGTTTTTACTTAATTAATTAGATCAAAATTACAATCCTTTCGAATTATAATTTTATTCTAATATCATAAAATTTATATGCGATCAAGTTCTACTTGATTTAACTTCTCATTTTATTCTCTCATGCTATTCTTTATGTGTGACCATTAGATTTCAAATATATTAACAATAAATATAATTAATTAATTAATTGATTTGAAAGTCAAGAATATTGTCTAGCAATATATCAAAACAATCCAAATATTTAGAATGTCAGTTTGACTTAACTTTTCAGTATATGGAGATTAGGGAAAACATTTAGAATGTCCCAATTTAACACTTAATATATGAAGCGTATTTGTTATATTAAATCATATTAGTTCTCATTTATTAGTTATTGACCTATTGTAGTTTCAAATCTAATTTGCTAATTTTATTCTACCTCACACAAGGATTTTATGATCAATGTTAGCAGAGGACAAATAGAATATTCTCTAAGAAATCTAAGGTGATGAATCTTATCTCAATCACATAAATACATTCATACAGTTTCTAGTATATTCAATTCATCCTTATTTATTACTCATGAATTAAGTAACGTGTAAAATGAATCAAAACATACAAGTCTCTATATAAGATGATTTATTGATTTCAAGTCAAGTGATCACTTACACAACTATCACCTGAATATATATATGTTATTTTCTATACGGAATCCTTTATTGATTTCAAGTTGTTTACACAACCATTACTTAAGTAATTCATAAACATAGGTTATTCTCCATATGGATTCCTCAGACAAGTTAGTTTAATGTACTTATTTATAAAATAAGCAGTAAACTTATTTATAAAATAAGTACCTACAAATTAGTTTCGGATATCTTACATATTTCAACCTATGAGATTGGTTGCTTTCTCAAAAATGAAATAACATAATATGTATCAGTTAACAACTCTAATCGTTGTCCAATAACGATAAAAATATTGACTAAAAACATTTAGAAATATTACTTAAATGTAATAGGAATCTCACAATTACAACCACATTATAATTTTTTTTATATAGTAATGTAGTCTCATGGACTTTACCTTTACTTTTTAGACATTATTTGCTATGGACTTCTTATGAACTTTGAACTTTATGAACATTTTTAAGTATTTTTATGTATTTATTATGAAGATGAATTATAATTTTTATGAATAAAATTTAATTTATATTGAATATATTTCATAGTCTTGTATTATTTAAATTATATAAGAAATATCAAAATAACAATATAAAATTATTTTGTTGATTATATTAATTTACAATATAATTGAAAATTTTCTTAGAACTTTCGACAGATTTATGATAAATATTATTAAAATTATGCCAAGATTCCTGACAGATGTCTTATAGACATATGTTATTGCTAGTTGTTTCGGATACATTTTTGACGAACTTGTTAGTGAAAGCATTTTATTTTTTTGATAAAATTAGCAACAAATAATACTTGTAATTAAAATTTTCAACTAGTTGGACCGTTGCAAATCTGTCACTAACATTTTTGACGATGCTAAAAATTTGTTCAATGATGCTAAAAATTCGTTTAAAAAATTAGCGATATAGAAATTTAAACAAAGATTATGGTCCATCAGAAATCTATCATTGTAATTATTAATAACAAATTTTAACCTATTTGAGATGAAAATTTTTATCATTATAGTCTATTTTTTTTATAAATCAAAATCAATATATTTGATAATATTGATAAATATGTGATCATTCAAACGTTTTTAACCGATGAAAACTTGTTTTGGACAATTGTAATTTTTTAAGATTTTATGCTTTTATATTTAAATGATATTATCCACTAATTAAAATATTTGATTCTGTCAACGGCTATAACTTGAACCCCTTATGACGTGGATATTAATATAGATATGTTGAATGAAATAAAAATGTCGGTTGTCCACATAACTGTTCGCATAAAATTTAATGATAAAAGAAATCAACCATAATATTTTTTTATTATTAAGTTGTAATTTATAAAATGCATCATATAAATAATAACTATTCTAAGGTATCAAATCAAGAAGGAAGCTTCCAATTTGATTGGTGGAGGGACAAATGATAGATGAGGAGCAAAAGAAATTAGAAGCATATGATGGAGAAGCTTCGTTGGGAATAATAGCAACAAATTTAGATTTTGATTACCACTGTGCATGTTGGACAATTTGGGTCTGATTTCTAAACCACAATATCCTAAACTCTGCTTGTGGGGTTATGGGCTCTTTTTATACTAAAGCTAAAATTGTTGCAATTCTTAAAAAATAATATTTTATTTATTTTTTAATTTTTATTTATTTATTTTATTATTATTATTTTAAAATTAACTAAAAAAATTCAATGTATTTAATTATAAAATAAGAGATAATAAAATAGTTTTTCTTTTCCATTCATTTATTTTTTTCGAATATTATTTTTTTTTCTTGAAATTTTAATGATAATCGGAACCCATATCAGCATATTCCTCCGAATATCCTTCAAGTGGAAGGACTAGATTCCCTCATGCTTTGCTTTTCTTTTTTTTTTTTTCCCTTCAAATTTTACTTCATTCAATTACACAATATTTAAAGTACAAAAATTTGGGATAATTCAATTTGATTAATTTTTAATTAATTATTATGTTAAAAAATATAATTTTTTGTTTTTTGTTTTACAGAAAATAATTTTAAATAATAATTTTATTTGCATTATTTAGTCTTTTTTAATTAATTTAATTTAAAATATTTTCTATAAAATAAATAAAGTTTTATAAAAAAAATAATTTCAAAAATAGTAAACTTTATATATAATTATATAAAAATTCTTGTATTACATTAAACTTGTAAAGATACTTTTTCTAATATCATATCAGATAAAGTAAATTCATATATAATTATAATTTTAAAATTAAATAATATCACGATTTTTCACCACATTATCAAGTCAAACATTTTGATAAGTCAATTAATGAAAATTTTGTTAAATTAATTCTTTGATTTTTGTCACGAATATAAAAGTTATATATATTTAATAATATTTTTCAAAAAAAAATATTTTTTAAACATAAATTATTTTATATTTAATAACTAAATCAAATTATTTATTAGCTAACTATTATAATCAGTTATCAGTGACGATTATTATCAAATATATCCTTTAATTAGAAGTGTTCAATAGTTGATTTGAATGAAATTTGCATTCAAATAATTTTTATCGATTATAACATATAATTAATTGATTTTATAATTAAATTCAATTATAAATTATATATCTTTTAATCATTCAAATCATCTACTAGTTTTTTACTCCATCAATTATTAAAATTAATTTACTATACTAATTATGAAATATAATAAAAAAATATAAATAAAAAATATCATATAAATTAAATAAAAATAAAATAATTAAATTTAAATATTACATTTTAAATAATAAATAAGCAAAAAATATCTAATTACTTTTATAAATCATAAACTTTTAAATCTTGAAATTAAAAAAAATATATATTAACTTCAAAATAAAAATTATTATTTTAATTCAAAATTTTCAGAAATAAAAAAATTAAAATAATTTCTGTATATTATTTTAATTATTTTCAAAAATATGATTAATTTAATTTTTTAGAAATTAAAAAATAAAATATATTTTGCTCATTATTTTATTTTTCTTTTAAAAATGTGACTATTTTTAAAATTTACACGAATTAAAAATAAAATAATTTATACATATTAATTTAACTTTTTTATAAATGTGATTAATTTTAATTTTATGGGGATTAAAAAATTTTAGCCTTGAAATAATTACAGAAAAAATAAAATAACATATTTATAGAATATACTGTAAATATAAAAATATGATTAATTTTTAATTTTTTAAAAATTAAAAAATAAAAATAAATAATTGAATTGAGAAATAATAATAGAAATAAAAAAAAATCTCATTAGTATTATATTCAAATCAAATACAAAAATTAAAAAAAAAAAAGATAAAATTAAAATAAAAAATGTGTAATTGAATTAAAATGATTAATTATTGGTCAATCAATAAAAATAAAAACAAAACTCTTTAAATTGTATAAAATATTTAAATCAATCCTATATAACTATTTACTCTATACCTTTAATGTTAGTGGTACATTTTTTTTATGATACGTGTTAAATCAGAAATATGAAAATATTTAACACTCATCCGAGTTTAAAGTAAAGGCTTAATATTTTTTTTAAATAAATAATAAATAATAATTTATATTTGATGTTATACTCGAGTTCTCTCTAAAATAAATTATGAGTTGTGATTAAAAAAACAATAGGTTTATATGGAAAGGATATAATAGGTTTTTAAATTTTACATAATGATATTGACATATATTAGTTTTTCAAAATAAATAAATAAAAGGTGGCTGCAGAGATTTTTAAGAAATAAATCTAAATCTAGTCCCGAAAATCTTTATCCGACCAAATAAATTCTTTTAATTTTTTTAAGTAAATAGACTTACAATTTAGATTTAAGGTTAAATATGTTAAATATATTAAATATTAATTTTAATTATAAATTATTACTTCTGAAATTTTAAATAGTAAAATTATATACTATTTTAACTAAAATAAAAATAAAAATAAAAATGAGAAATAAAAAAATAAGAATCACAGTTAAAAAATCTTTAAAAAAATTAATATTTTAATATATTAATACGTATTTAGTCTTAAAAATTAAAATGTATTATAAAGGAAAGGGTCGACTTAAACTTATTTCGGACATTTGTATTTCTATTTTAAAAAATGAAAAATTTTGTAATAACAAATTAAAAATTGTAGTGAAGTCTAACAATTTTAGATTTGATTTTGGCTTATTGGAAAAAAAAAAACTTCAAATATTAACTACTTTTCAGATTTATATTACAATTTTAAAATTTTAGATAATAAAATTAATTTTTTTTATCCTTATTTCAATTTTATTTATTTATTTATTTAAATTAATTTTAATAAAAAAATTTATAATAAACATGTCATATCACATAAAATTATTTTTTAAAAGATCTATTTACATTGATTTATATTTATATTCAAAATCTTAAATTTTGAATAATAAATTTTATTTTTTTTAAATTTATCCCGATTATAATTAAAAATACTAAATTGAATCTAAAAAATTATTAAAAGATTACAATATATTCTCTAAAATTTACACTAATAAAAAAATTTTTAAAATACATATTTTTACTTTAACAATGCCTTTTTTTATTAATCTCATTACTTATTTTTCATTCTCATTTTTATACATATATTATAGTTTAATAAAAATTTAAAATATAAAAAAATTATAATAAAAAAATATAATATTTTATTTTATTTAATATTATTAATATAAAATATAATTTTTTATCGAATCAGTAAATAAATTAGTATAAATCATAAATTTACTTATTATATAGGTGATTAACAAATTTAAATTTTTATAAAAATCATAAAAGGATGACTTTATATATTAAACATATAATATTTTATTTTATTTAATATTATTAATATAAAATATAATTTTTTATATTTTAAAAATATATACAAAATAATTTATAATATTAAATATAAACTTTTAATTAAATACTTTAATATATAATATTAATGTGTAATATTTTATATAGTAAAAATTTTATTTGCAATAAATATTTATTTATTATTACATGTAATAAATATAAATAAATATATTTTTAATATAAAATTCAAACTAAAGAATTATATATTTATTAATATAAAATTTTAGAGACTATATTAAAATTTATCACTAATTTTTTTAAATTTAATTTAGTATTTTTGGTTATAATAATGATAAATTGAAAAAAATGTAATTTTATTATCAAAAATTTAAAATTTTGAATAAAAATATAATTAAACGTTTGATTTTTTTTATTTAATAAATTTTTATAAGAATAATTCTTAAAAAAGATATAAGGTTTAAAATTGAAAAAAACATTTTAAATTTTTTGTCCAACGGGACTTTGATTTTTGAAGGATGATGCATAAAATTTACTCCAAAAATAGAATTTGATGCAGGGTGTAACTATGACGTGACCGGTAACAGTTGCAGATAGTGTCTAACTGTCCATGTGTATTTAAGCAGAAACGAAGCCCACGTTTCGTTTCAGCAATGCTGTAACGCCAAGGCTCCTCCTCTCAAACAAAAAGAAATCCTTTCGCATTTCATCATCTTCCTCATCAACACCACCCACTAATCCACTTCCTCTCAATATGGATGAAAATGGTTCGACCCCGTTCAAGTTTTCTTCATTATGTTGGTTCTCTGATTGGCATCTGCTTCTTTAATTTAATTTCAATTTTCTTTTGAAGTTTCGGTCTCTGAATTCCTGGAAACTGCTGTTGAAGCAGCCAAGATCGCTGGCGAGGTATTCTTATGATTTCTTTTTTTTTTTTTTGAGAAAACTAAATCTGGTTTTTTAATTTTTTTTTTTTTTTTGGTTTTGTATTTTGGTTGATTACAGGTTATCCGCAAGGGATTTTACCAGACTAAGCATGTGGAGCACAAGGGCCAGGTACCATTATACACACGCACGCACACAGACCCTTTTCTGCTCCTAGTCTCTGCTTTCTTTCTCCAAAGTGTTAGGTTGTAGAATAAACAGGGAACAATGTTGATGTATCAAGTTCATATATATGTTCTTTTTACATTACAAAGATAATCTTGGCAATGTAGTTGAATATCCAGATGCATTTTTGGTACTTTTTTTGTGACATCATTAATACAGTTGGATATAATTGCTGGTCGTAGTATTAGAATGAGAATTTGCTGCATTCTAATGTTAACATAGTTTCTTCAGAAAATTGGAAGGTGATGCAAACTAAAAGAGGAAATGCACCAGAAAGAGAAGAAACATAGAAGAATTGAAGAACATAGAGAGAATCCTAGCCTTTACTCATATCAATTGCACCAATTACAGAGAATGTTTTCCCCTTCTACAGGTTACCCTTTTATACCTCTCCCTCAAACTTCCTTCCCCTCAAGGAAGAAAACTGAAAAACAGAAATTGAACAAACACACTAAGAAAACAAAACTTCTGCTACAACTGTCAACATATATCCAAGTAGTATCTGCAGTGGAATGCCTTTATTTGAAGCAAAATCCTTGCAAGTTGCAAAAAGTCAATTGCATTCTTACAAACACATGCTGTGCATCCTTGCTCCATCCATTGAACTTCATTTTTCATTCTTTCCTCCATTTCTCATACTCATTTTCTTTTAAGAGTTTAACTGCATCCTTGGCAATCTCGCAGACCTTCCATTCATCAGCGTCATGATCAACTTTGTCAACTTGTTCATGTTCCTTTGCCTGCATTTCTGCAACCTGTTTTCTCTTCCTCTTCCTCAAAAGTTGATTTCATTTGAACTCCAGCATTTTATCAAGCAATTGAATTGCTTCTGATTTTCATTCCAAGGCCTTGCTTCATCCATGAGACGGCAAAGTGGCTCTATCTGAGCTATTAATTTTGACATCAAAGAGTTTTCAATTGCAGTATCCACAGAAAATTGTGGTTTTGCTTTGCAATAAGATTTCTATCTCCTATATTCTTGGAAAAACCACAAGCAACAGGGTTATTGGACTCCCTTTTCCCACATTCAGCAAATTCTTTAGTCTTCTTCAATTTCACCAATTCTCCTTCGGGCTGCAAGATTGGTGGGCAATCTCGCTAAACACTGTCATTGATGACAGAAACTTTTTCTATTGATGGTCAATCTTGTTGAACATTATCATTGATGGCAGAACATTTTCCTGGATTTGTTGATGTTCCTCTCTATTTTCATCATCATCAGATGACCTTCTTCATCTATGATGTCACTTATGATAGTCACTCTATTTGGTGCCTTGTCATAATCCTTGCTGGTGCTAAATTGCAAAATCACGCCATAAGCACAAGCCCTTGTACTTTCTGTCATTCAATTTTGATAAGTTTTCATGACTCAGAAGGGAATATAAGGGTGTAATGGAAGGAAAAAGGAGTTGAATCTTGATGGATGGGTACTATTTGTTAACCAAGGAAAAGAAGGAAGCTAGGAAGAGAAGATGGAAAAATGGATTTGAGAAGAACGAGAACTAGAACGGGAAAGTAGGATAATGAGAAAGAGAAGGATATGAAAGAGGGAGAACAGGAAAAGAAGGATTACAATGAACAGAGAAGAAGGAAGAACCCTAGATTCAAGAAAGAAGGTTGTAGGAAGAGTTAGTTCAAGAATTGAGACAGTCTAAAAGTAAGAACAAAATACAGAAAGAAAAGATAGAAAGAATCAAAGAGATAACAAAAGGAAAGAAAAAAAAAAAAAAAAGAAACCAAAAGTGAGAAAAATCGGACTTTTCTGATATCATTGATGCAAACTAAAGGAGGACATGCACCAGAAAGGGAGAAACAGAAAAACTGAATAACTTAGGGAAGAAAGGAATGAACACAGAGAGAATTCTAGACTTTGCTCGAATCAGTCCTTCCAATTACAGAGAATGTGTTCCCTTTTGTACAAATCATCTGTTAGCTCACATCAATCAATATTATACATGTATCAAAAATTTAAGGGAAAGATGGAAACGGAAATACTCATAAGTTTTCTGCTGCAGATTCATAATATGTTGAGAATGCCACAATAAAGAATATTGATGTTTGGGTAATTACTATTTTTTAGGATAGTCAACTATAATTCTTGAGTAAAAGATGTATTTACTAGATTTAATGGGACTTAATTAATAACCTCTCTCCCTGTATATAGTGTATTAAGAGCCTCTACTGTTTATTTATTTATTTGTGGGCATGTATATTCCAATTTTCAGAAAAAGTGCACATTTCACAAGCTGCACTGAGAATGATGAAGTATATAATTCCTTATACTTCATTGTCTTTCCTTTCCTTTTCGTTTGGGGGAATGGGGGGATGGGTGTGTGAGGGATTGAATTTAAGGAAAAGGAACAGAAGTTAGCATGAGCATTAAATGCCCGTGGATATGGGCATGTAATTACTAATTATGCATGACTTCTGCTTCATTCTCAATTGCAGGTGGATTTAGTTACAGAAACTGATAAGGCGTGTGAAGATCTCATTTTTAATCATCTCAAGGACCGCTACCCTACACACAAGGTTGACTCCTAGGGTTCCCTTTCTTCTCCTTCTAGCTAATTAAGTTAAAGATTTTTGCTCAGTGAGGAGCGTAGTCTCCTCAGATTAATTTTGTTATTCTATTGAAGCCTTTTCTTTTACTGGTTTTAATCTTAGTTCATTGGGGAAGAAACTACTGCTGCATATGGTACTACAGAGCTGACTGATGAACCCACATGGATAGTTGATCCTCTTGATGGAACAACCAACTTTGTGCATGGGTATGTGATTTCTTGTTTATTTGATACATAATTTTTTTTTTTTTGCTTTTATATCAAAACATATTTGGTTGTAGGTTTCCCTTCGTGTGTATTTCTATTGGCCTTACAATTGCAAAGGTTCCCACTGTAGGAGTTGTTTACAACCCAATCTTGAATGAGGTGAAAAATCTAATTCTAATACTCTCTTCTGTTTATCATATCAGGCCAGCTATTGGTTTCTGATTTTTCATGGATAACAATATTATGTTGATGATGCAAAATTATCCAACTGATTTATATGTTGCCTGAATGATATTTCCAACTTCCAAGTCTCATCAAATTGTACCTACCAACAGTTGATGAACACTAATTAATTCCCATCTACTTTTCAATTATGGGCTATCCATATGCAAGTGTTGAGTAAAACTGAAGCTAATTATCACAAGGAAATTATTTAACCATGTCTTTTATTTTACTTCTTTCCCATAATGGGGACGTGATCTTATATTGACCCATTGATGCTTGCGGCAGTTTTAAATTATGTCATAAAAATATGTTACTTCGCATGAAAAGTTAACATTTTGTACTTACTGTAATGTAGCTTTTCACTGGCATCCATGGAAGAGGTGCTTTTCTTAATGGAAACCCCATAAAAGGTAATTGAGTTGACTATTATCAATCTTCAAGCTTTGATAAACTCGTTTACTTTTTTCCCTGCAATGTTTAATTAAATGTGTTCCTGTTCTTAAATGTACAGTATCTTCTCAAACAGAACTTGTAAAATCTCTTCTTGCAACAGAGGTAATTGTTTTTGCCATTTCTTTATCTGCTAGTTATGGACATAGTTTTGGTTTGATAAGGAAGTAGAGATGGAGTTAAAATTAATAGTGTTCATAAACAATTGAGTAATATTACTACCCAATCATGTGTGCTGTGTTAACCAAATTAATTGTTGGAATTTGGTTAGACTTGAGATCAAAGTTCTGTCTTTTATGGGGTTTATATAAGCCCAATGGTATATTTGATCTATTTTAAACTTTAAAGATCTTATTTGATCCATTTTAATAGTTGAAGGGCTTGTTTGGATCTAAAAAATAATTAAGAGCTTCAATGATTATTGGCCTATACTTTAAAGGCCAAAACAGGCCTTCTGCCTTAAATCAGTTTATGAACTTTTTGACATTGCAGATGCATTATGTATTTTAGCTTTATTAAATACCGTGTGTTGGACATTCTATTCTTTTATGAACTAGTCTTTTACATGCATAGCTGATGACAAATGAAGAACATTATGTTCACATACAATCAAAATGAAGTCTGAATCTCTGAGATTGCTTTAGGGCCTCGTATTTAGTTCTTGATTTTTCCATCTACAAGAAACATTTATAATTTGGGAGGGATACTCTTATAAGAATGCTGTGGTCCCATTAATCTTTATTTGGGGCTTGGATGCCTTTGTCATTTGAGGGTGCACTTCCATACAAACAGAGCTACAGAAGGTAGCGTTGTTTTCATAAGACTTTTCTTATGTTATTGATTCATGCCACATAAGGAAGCTTTCACTCTAAACTTCTGTGCTCCCCAAAATTTGTATGGACTGCCCTCCTATATATACCATATACAAATTTGAGGTCTGTGCCCTCTGGTTATGTTTTAAAATAAGTTATTGAGGCTATTATTGGTGATGTAACCTGTGCCCTTTGGTCCTTCCTATAGGATCAACCTAAGCAGCAGAAACATGGAAATAGGAAATGACACAAACATATATAGTACATTTGCAATGATTTTATTATCTCTGTATCACATTCATTTTTTCTTTAAAAATGCTAGTTAACATAGACACCAACCTGAAATAAAGGTTTCTTCAATGATAACTATATCAATGTGCATCCTCTTTATCGTTGAAAACTTTAATATCTTGAATTATTTTTGAAAGAGGGATTTTTTTTCTGTTGCTTTATCAGAGTAGAATAGTGAAATATTAAATGTTTTATTCTTGGCTCAGTTTCTCAACTTCGCGATTTTTCCCCTGTTTCAGTACCTTTTTGTTTTCGATTGGCTCAGTTAAAATTCCCATTTTAGAATTTTTTTTAAGGTGAAAAGTAACTGCTCCAATGTGCTCGAAGTTTCTTGAATTATCACTTGATTTTCCAAAATTATATAAGCAAAAATTAGAAAAGAAGAATTTTTTAAAGTTCCTGAGATGTTTCCACAATGTATCGATGAAACTGTCAGACATCAGAACACATGCCTTGTAATGATTTCCGTGCTTCACATAGGTTCAAATCCACTCTTCTTTCTTCAAGTCATACTTGATCTTTTGATGTTGAATCAAGTACATACTTTTGTGCATAAATACTATTTTGCTTAAGGTGGAATAATATTAAGAACTGATCAACTTAAATTCTGCTATGAGCAGGCTGGAACAAAACGTGATAAGACTACTGTGGATGCCACTACAAACAGAATTAATAGCTTGCTTTTCAAGGTAAGTCTAAAACTTGCTTCCATTCTTTGGTAAAATTTGTCGGGTTCCATAAGCTTCATATCAGATTCTCTTCTTATCAGGTGAGATCCCTTAGGATGAGTGGTTCCTGCGCACTGAACCTTTGTGGAATTGCATGTGGAAGACTTGATTTATTTTATGAAACTGGATTTGGTGGTCCATGGTATGTGCTTCTGATTTATTTGAGCAAAATAGAGTGCAATACATACAAGATTGACATTATTACTCCGATGATCAGGGATGTAGCGGCTGGAGTTGTGATCATCAAAGAAGCTGGAGGACTTGTTTATGATCCGTAAGTGATAAATTTGTGTATGTTTTTTTTTTTCCCTTTGTACGAGTTAACTAGGAGTATAAAATTACATCAAAAGTACCCACCAGAAATTTATATCATTATCTGTCCTCACACACCTTAAGGGAGCGAGTATGTGTGGGAAGATATAATGTTAATAATTATCTCCAAAGTTACGGGACAACTAGTATAAATTACCCAGTCAACCAGGGGAATACGAGTATATGACAAGTTAGTGCTGCAGTTTGTGGTCTCAGAATAATACTATGGGCTAAATGTCAAATTTGCATGAGTCATTGTCTGGTGACAGTCACAAATCAATTCATCAGTTGGGCATTCAATAGGTCAATACCTTAAGCTACACGACTAGCAAGCCTTGACATATGCACATGCAAATCCCATAGTGGCGTTGTCATGACACTAAGAACACAAATACGCTGAGATTTTGTTCAGAATATAATAATTATATTAAGGTTTTGGTGGTTGTTGTTTGACATCAGATCTGGTAAAGATTTTGACATCACCTCTCAGAGAGTGGCAGCTTCAAACCCTCTCCTCAAGGATGTCTTTCTGGAAGCTTTGCAGCAATCAGAATGAGAGCAACCACTTTTTCTGAAAATTACAATTCGCCAGATGCTTAAGAATTCAGTTGTTGACAACTTATACCAACTAGTTGATAATTTGTAATGATTCTTCCATATGGCTTGTGGCATTCTAGTAATGCCAAATTATGTGTAGAATTAATCTTGGTAAAAAAACATTATACTTGAAATAATTGCATGTATATGCATTTACTTTAGTTCAATTGATATTTTCAGTCAATTTTTATGTTTTAAAGTGAAAGAATTATTTTAGTACTGTTATGTTTTATTATTTAAATTAATAATTTTAATTTAAAAAAATTATTATAATTTATTTTAAATTATTATATTTTTTATATGTTAATATTAAATGTTTTAAAATTAATAAGAATGTATATAAGTAATAATAATTAGTATTATTTTAAATTTTTTAAATTAACAAATAATTAAATAAAAATATAAAATTATTGCGAAAGGGAAATATCATTTAATTATATAATAAATATACGTTGTTGACTAAACATCCTAAATTATAATTATAGAAGTATTGTTTTACAGTATTTTTTTAATATGTGGACTCCAGCCCGCCATCTGGCGTATTTTATATTTATCCATTTGTCCTTCATCCATTTTCAAACTTGACGTATTTGGTTTGCAATGGCAGAAATATCCGAAGGTCTACAATTATGAAATTTTTTATTTATTTATTATGATTTTCTTTTTCTGAATGATCTACAATTATGATTTTACCGATCAAAAATCTGGGTGGCTTGAGTCCAAAGTGAGGAAAAATCATACTCTTTTCTATTATGGAAAATTGTACTTTATATTTTAATTTTTAAATTATATTATAATTAATAGATAATTTTTATATTTTTAAATTAAATATTTAAATTTATCTATTTTCATTTCGTTTAAATTCAGTCTATTTATTCATATCTCCATTAATTTTAAAAATAAATAACTGATCAAATCTCTAAAAATTATTTTTTTTTATAATATTTTTATTATATTATACCACACATATAAAAGAACCTTTTATATTTAAAAATTTATTTTTTTTTTCATTTTAAAATTTTTATATATTAAAATATATCACTCCTCAATTTAAATTCTACGATTTTACATTTAAATTTTTTAATTTTTATATATTAAAACAGATCATACTTTTAATTCTTAATTTAACATTTACAATACATAATTTTACGTCTAAATTTTTCATCTTTTATATATTAAAACACATTATTCTCTTAATTTAAAATCTACCATTTTATATTTAAATCTTTTAATTTTGGATAATTTACGATTTAGTCCCTAAGTATTATCATTATTAACAAGTCAGTCCCTATATTTTTAGAAACCTATTAAAATGTCCTTATGTTTTATTTCCATCAACGAAATAGTCATTCCGTCCTATTTTTCGTTAAAATTAGATAAAGGAGGAGAGAGAAAATTTTTAAAATCCAATTTTACCCTCAAATAAAACCATTTATTTAGTCCTTGTATATTACAATTATTAACAAGTTAGTCCTTACATTTTTAAAAATCTATTAAAATATTTTTATCTTTTTTTATATCTATTAAAACGTCCTTATCATTTTTTTCCGTCAATGAAATAGTCCCTATCTTTTCTCATATCTATTAAAACATTCTTATCGTTTTTTTATGTCAACGAAATAGTTCTTCCTCATCGTTTCTTTCTGTCAACGAAATCATCCCTCCCTATATTTTTAGAAATTTATTAAAACGTCCTTATTGTTTTTTTTTTGTCAACCAAGTAGTCCCCATCTTTTCTCAGATCTATTAAAACGTCCTTATCGTTTCTTTTTGTCAACGAAATAGTACCTATCTTTTCTTTCGCCCTCCTCCTCCTCCTCCGAAAAAGAAGAAGAAGAAGAAGAGAAAGAAGAAGAAGAAGAGAAAGAAGAAGAAGAAGAAGAAGAAGAAGAAGAAGGAGAAGAAGAAGAAGAAGGAGAAGGAGAAGGAGAAGGAGAAGAAGAAGAAGAAGAAGAAGAAGAAGAAGAAGAAGAAGAAGAAGAGAAAGAAGAAGAAGAAGAAGAAGAAGAAGAAGAAGAAGAAGAAGAAGAAGAAGAAGAAGAAGAAGAAGAAGAAGAAGAAGAAGAAGAAGCAAAAGCAGAAGAAGGAGAAGAAGCAGAAGAAGAAGAAGAAGAAGAAGGAGAAGAAGCAGAAGAAGAAGAAGGAGAAGAAGGAGAAGAAGAAGAAGCAGAAGAAGCAGAAGCAGAAGGAAGAAGAATTGATGAAGAAGAAAAGGAAGGAGGAGGAGAAGGAGAAAAATAATGGGGGGTAATATAGTCTTTTACTATATTTTTAACGGCAAAAATAGACAGAAGGACTATTTCGTTGACAGAAATAAAACATAAGAACGTTTTAATAGGTTTCTAAAAATACAGGGACTGACTTGTTAATAATGGCAATACCCAGTGACTAAATCATAAATTACCCTTTAATTTTTATATATTAAAACAGATCAGTTTTTAAATTCAAAATATGTTATTTTTTCAAAATTTTCACCATTTTCAATTTTCTTAATATTAAATCAAACAAAATATATAACATCAATTTTTTTTTTTTATACACAAACACAAAACAATTTCAAATTAGCTAGTTTGCTGCTATTTTTAAAATTTTTTGGTATAGAATTTAAATAATTATAAACACTTAATTCTTTCAGTCCCTAGATTCAAAATCTGTAATTTTGTCAAAACTTCCACTATTTTCAATTTTTCTTGGAATTTTTTTAATACATAACCACAAAACAATTTAAAATTTTCTGAGCTGCTGCCATTTTATAAATTTTCTGGACACTTAAATCTTTTAATTTTTATGTATTAAAACAGATCAGCCCTGAATTCAAAATTCACAGTTTTTTCAAAGTTTCTATTATTTTTAATTCCTCCTATCTTTCATAGCCAAAACAAACATTACAAAACAAACAATTTCATTCATTCAAATACCTCATACAACTAAACAATTTTTACTATTATTACGAGCAATAAAAATATATAAATTAACAATAAAATTTTTAAATTTCTTAATACATTTGTCAACTTGCCATTCACTTTTGGAGGAGAGAATAAGAAAGGAAGAAGGAGGATTTAGGTTTTTAGATGTAAACGTTTCTTTTAAATGTATTGTATGGTGTAATAAGGGTACTGTGAGAAGTATAGTGCAATAAGAGTATTGTAGGAACAAAAAATAAATTTCAGATGTTTAACTAGCTATTTACCTTTAAATTAATGGAGAAATGGATGGAGAGACTATGCATTTGGATAGAATAAAAGTACATGGTTTTAAGTGTTCGGATTTAAAAATATAGAAACTGATTTGTTAATTGTAATATAACTCAGAGATTAAAGTGTAATTTATCTTTAATTTTATTAAAATAATATCTTTTAGTATCAAGTGGTTAACAAACAACAATAACTTTTAGATATTGTTAGAAATATTATTTTTTTGATTATGATATAATAGAGTACTAATCCTTAGTTCAATTCGGGACTTAAATCCATGGACAATCCTATCAGTTATGTTTCATGAGATTTAGCCATGACAATTTCTGTTTAAATAGAAAAATTAAGATATTATTAGAATGATTAAAATTATTAAATTAAAAAATATATATTTTTCACTTAGTATTTTTATATAAAAAATTAAATGTTTTTTATGGTGATTTTATCTAAATATTTTAATTTTAAACTAATTATTTAAACCTTTAAATTTTAAAGAATTTTATCTAAAATTTAAATTCAATTTTGCTTGTTAAAAATGTTTCAAATCATATTTAAGTTTATCCTATTAATTCTATTTAAATATTTATAAATACATATACATATAATTCAAGTGTAATAATTGATTATTTATTAATTTTAATTTTGGCTAAAATTTTTAAAAACTAATAATTTAAATAATTATTTTAAAATTGAATTAATTGTTTAAAAAAATTATAAATGAACGTTTAATTGTTTTTTAATCCAATAGCTTTTTCCTTATTTATATTATATGTTGATTTTCAGTGTTTGTTAACAACAAATTACGGCCAATAATTTATAAAAGTTTTCCTTGTAGTGCACTCATAGAATTGCAAATGGTAGATAAGTACATTTGTCATTGACGAAGGGCTTCAAAATTCTAATGGGAATCCATCCAACTACTCTTACTCACCAAATTCTAAAACTAAAAGGTGGAAATATATATATATATATTAATGCGAAAAAAAAAAAATTTATGCTATGGTTGGTTAAACCTGTAAAAAAGAGAAAGTGAGGTGGTTGGCGCCTACGATAGTCACTCTGATGCTTAAGTCTGCAAACTGAAGAATATGACAAATGTCTGAAATTACTTAGAACTTGAGAGTAGTTGTGTAAGAGAATTGCATACCTTTGTCTCTGTGATAGTTCATTTTTATATTGTAAGAAAACGGAGTTAAATATAGCATTTTCTAGAAATCTAGCAATGATGTGGCCAGCTCATTGATAAGGAATCTCGCCAGTTAATTGGTCGGGAATCCCGTGATTATAGGCGTAAAGGGAGTTTGCTGGATTGTAGCTGCTAACAGTAACAACTTCTTATAAAGACTCGACCTCTCCAAGGGAGGGTGAGCCTTGATGAAGAGCCGAATTGAAGCCGACCTGAAGCGTTCGGTCCTTCTTTTTCCTCAATGGGATTGAACATCATCTGATCAGACCTTTAACACGTGCTCTCATCTTCGAGTGCCAGCATATGACATTCTTTGGGTAATTATTGTGTAATATTAGAAGTCTCCCGCTGGTCTTTGATTTTTTAAATTTGAAGACGATAGTTGTCTTCACGATCTAAGGCATATGGGTTATTTGGATTAGCCTTCCATACTCGCATCGCTTTGCCTGCTTCTGCCCATAAATGACAATTACCTTGTGGGTATGAAATAAATTAAAAATAACAAACCGAACTTAACACCCGGTCAAGATAATGACTTGGAAATTTTATTAGTCAGGACTGATACCCAGTCGTTAGCCTTGTGGATACCTTTCTAGTGGCCTGGTCGTGAAATATGTCACAGTCTAGAGTGTAAATTATATCAACCGTCCTAAGTGGAATCGTGCGGCCTTAGTTTAGTTTGTCAAACTAAGTCAGCTTCTATCTTGGCTGAGCACGTGCTGTCTTTGCTTTTTTCTTACTCGCCTTGTCGACCAACCTAGTCCAAGATCTTATCCAGTGCCTAGCCAAAATTGATTCAAGTGATATAGTAACGCTTTGGCGATTTTTTGGGCTTTCTCTTGCCCCGGTGATTTTTCGGACATGTCCTAGCCTTAGTGACCTTCTGGGTATTCTCTAGCCTGGCGCACTTCCGAGCATTTTTCAGTCCTATCGAGCTTCTAGGTGTTCTCTAGCCCTGACGAGCTTCTAGACATTTTCCAGCCCTATCGTCAAAAAGTCTTGCCTGCCTACAATGGGTCTTCTTTCTTCTAAAAAAGTTTTGGATTTCTAAGAGTGATTGTAAGAGCATTGACAAATGCCTTGGAGACTTTTTGTGAAACGGGACTAACACTCGGTTAGTTGGCTTGGCGTATACCGCCTTGTGGCCGGACATGAGTGCCTTGATTAGTGGGACCAACGCTTGGTCTTCTGGCCTAGCAGAACCTGCCTTGTGGTCTGGCATGAATGCCTTAATTAATGAGACCAACGCTTGGTCTCCTGGTCTGGTGGAACCCACTTTATGGCTTAGCATGAATGCCTTATTTAGTGGGACCAATGCTTAGTCTTCTGGCCCGGCGGAATCTAGCTTCTGGCATGGCATGAATGCCTTTTTTAGTGGAACCCATGCCTGCTTTGTGGCTTGGCATGAATGCCTTTTTTAATGGGACCTGATCAAGCCAAAATTAGTCCCATTTTTCATATTGTTATTAATGTTAATTTACACATTTTCTGCCTAATTTTGTGGTTTTGATCTTATTTTGCAGAAAATGGTGTAGAAGGATGATTTGATGAAAAATGACCCTAATTCTATCCATAAGAGAATAAAAGAGAACAAGCCTGGTTTGCCCAAACCAAGTTGTAGCTGAAATGGGAGAATGATGAGAAAAGCGCAGATTTGCTATTTGACCAGATTGTTTGCCCAAACAAACTGGGCAAACAGACCTGCAGAACAGAGAAAGAGTGACAGACAGCACCAAAATAGACTGTTTGACCGAGTTGTTTGCCCAAGTAACTTGGACAAACAGAATTTGCGACAGCAGACAGCAGAAATGCGGGAAACGCGGGAAACTTGGAATTCAAGCCTTCAAGAAGTCTTTCCCTCCCCAAACATGTGAAGACGGCTCAGCAAATCTTCAAGACACCTCAACACTCTATCCCACATATCAAGGAATCCAAATCTCAAGAAGATTCAATTGCCTTCAAAGAATTCAACTCCAAATAGGAAAAGGACTCCATCTAAACAAGGAAACAAAGGGTTGCACAAATCAGATATAAAAGGACAGCAAACTAGCAAGAAAAGAATGAATCAATCTTCGAAAACCACACCAATAGCCGCGTGCCACACCAGCCGGCCGATCGGCCCTTCCTCTTCTTCTTCTTGTTTTCTTTCTTGACTTTTGTGTTAGTTTCAGCCATGAGTGGCTGAAACCCTGTTTTTAGTTGAAGATTAGGTGAAACTTCAGTTTGTTTACGGATTGAGAGATTTGAACTTATTATGTTCTTCTTTTATTTATCAATATTTATGCAATTTCATGCTTAATTATATTGTTGCTTTGTTGTTTAGATCAATAGGGCCCATTGATTCTTGATTGCAAAGTGATGATATGTTAGTTTGGGTAGTTTAAGTCCATAATTGCTTGAATTATTCGAACACAAGTAACTCTTGGTGTAAAAACTAAGGAGATTGCATAATCTAGCAATATCACCATACGTTTGGATAGCTAGAATTAGGTCTCTCTATTTTTTAATACAATTAACAGTTGAATGAATCTAAAGCCCCAAGGACGTTCCTTGGCAACTTGTTGATTAGTGATTAATTAGAGAACGTTTTCTAGTTAATCTATGCTTAAGGAGGGATATGGAGGTGAGAAGCGTCTTCCACCCCCATAACTAATTTATTGAGTCAAATAAAAGAATATAAGTGTCAATGATCAATCCCAACAACTGAAGTGGATCCAATTCTTCAACTAGACTTTTATCATTATTGAATTCTCTTTACTTTATTATTTGCTTTACGTTATAACTTTTAATTCTAGTTTAGTTCATCAAATCTCAAAACCCCCCTTTTATTTTATTTGTAATTTATTTACTTGGTCTTTGATAAAAAAAATAGGTGAGTATCAATTCCCTGTGTATTCGATCCTTTTACCACTATCTACAGTTGTAAAATTGTGGATAACCAAAAATGTTATTTTTGACTGGTTTCGACAACCGCACAATCAGGACCAATGCCCAATTTATGTGGCATGAGATGCTTTTGTTTAGTGGATCCAATGCTCAGATGGCCTGATGGAAATTACCTTGTCGCCTTGTTTAGTGGGTCCAACATCCAGATGGCTTGGCGAAAATTACCTTGTGGCCTTATTTAGTGGGTCCAAAGCCCGGATGACCTAGCGATTTGCCTTATGGCCTTTGTTTAGTAGATCCGACACTTGGATGGCCTGGCGATTGCCTTATAACCTTTATTTAGTGGGTCCAATGCCTGGATGACTTGGTGATTTGCCTTATGGTCTTTATTTAGTGGGTCCAACACTCGAATGGCTTGGCGAAAATTGCCTTGTGGCCTTTGTTTAGTGGGTCCAAAACCCGGATGTCCTGGCGATTTGCCTTATGGCCTTTGTTTTAGTGGTCTTTCATCCTTTTGAAGAAGACAACCCCATCATTCCTTGTTCTTGAACAACAGAACACATGAAAAGTACATTGTTAACTATTTTTTATAAAACTTTCTTAGGTTACAAATATTCTAGAAGTAGATATTGACTCGGCCATCAAGCTTGGCCAGCTTATAAGACCTTAGACGAATAACCTTTGGGATCCTAAATGGTTATTTCTAGTCTTCGCCCAACTTACCAGACTCGAAATCTGTTATATCTTGTTCTTTTAAGGACTGAATCTTTATCGCTGGGTCCTTCTGTGGTTACATGAATAACCCCTACAGGTTCTCTATTAGGGGTGGTTACCTTGATTCAGGTCTTCTTTCTTCCCTACTCTTCCCAGTGAAATTTCGAAGTGTGCTAATCCTTATTAATATCTCGATCTCGTCTTTTAATTGCCAGTGATCCTCTATTGTATATTCGTGGTCTCCATGAAAATGGAAGTGCTCGATCTTATCTCGTCTTTCTGCTTTCTTAGAGTTGAACATTTGATTTCCTTGTCATTTTTCTTGGTTCATATTAAAATATGTGTCTGTGAGTCATTTAGTGGAGTGTAATTCTTATTGAGTCATTTAGTGGAGTGTAATTTTTATACTTACCTCGGTTGCTCCTTCCTCGGGACGCTAGGTAGTTCCTACAGTCTTTTTCAAATCTTCGCTTTTCTGGTTTATAGGTTTTCTTTTTACTGTCTTTTTTTCCTCTTCCTGTCATTCCCAGTATCTTGGAGCAGCTCATACTAGCTTTTAGCCAATGTCCTTCGGAGCATCATCTGATGACTGCTATTCCTCAAACTTGTCCTTCTATTTGGACTGCGTCTGGATTGCCCCTATCATAGTCCTTGAGATATCAATGGAGACTTGCTCCCTTTTCCTGAGAGCTATGAGTGACGCCTCCTCTCGAGTTTTGTATTGCTTGAAAGTAGCTTGTAACCTTCTGATGTACTGGAGTATTTGCTTAATGGTTAGATTGCTGGGATCTGCTTCGCTGACCATAGAGGGTGTATTTTGTCCATTGTCAGGGGTGGAAGAGATGACAACGCTCCCATTGGTAGCAACCTTAGCAACAGCTCGAGAATTTTCAGCCATTTCAAGAGAGAAAGGAGAGATTTCTTTTTAAGAGAAAAGGGGATAAGAGACTGATTTTAATCCAAATGAATAGAAAAGATTCTACGGATCCTCCGACAGCGGAACTAAATGATGCGGCGGAAAAATAAAACTATGTTGTGATTGGCTAAATCTGCAAAAAATAGAAAGTGAGGTGGTTGGTGCCTATGCAGCACTCCGATGCTCAAGTCAATAAATTGGAGAATAGGGCGAATTTCTAGAATTATTTAGAACTTGAGAGTAGTTGTGTAATAAAATTATATACCTTTATTTCTGTAATCGTTGGCTTTTATACTGTAAGAAAACAGAGTTAAATATAATATTTTCTGAGGATCCGACAATGATACAGCCGGCTTGTTGATAAGGGATTTTGCCAACTAATTAGTTGGGGACTCTGTAATTACAAGCGTAAAGGGGTCTGATAAATTGTAGCCACTAACGGTAACAATTTATTGTGAAGACCCGACCTCTTCAGGTAGGATGAGTCTTGACAAAGAGTCGAACTAAGGCCGACCTAAATTGTTCGAGTTTTCTTTTCCCTCAATAGAATCCAACATCATCTGATAAGATATTTATCATGTGGTCCTGTCTTCGAACACTAGCATATGATCTTCTTTGGACGACTATTGTGTAATATATATATTATATTAGAATAGTTAAATATAATTCTTCAGCATTTAAATATAAAATAATTTTATAGTGTGAATTAAAATAATAATTTTGCATATTCTTCTATATGAACACCTATCTTAGCTAAAATTATATTTTATTTTCAATTTTCATGTGATAAACTAATAAAATTATATTAAAATTTAATTAGAAAGCCTAGTTGCAGCCAGAAGCAGTGTTAGCGCTGAAAATCAATCTATATTTACTTATAATAGAATAAATTGTAAATAAAATCATTTGGTTTTAGGTGGAGCCTTCTCAACAGACAATCCAACAACCAAACCTACCATTTGTTTCTTCTATATAAGAACTCTATTTCTCTCTTCCCAAACCTCATACTGAAAATTCCATTTGCCTATCTGTTTCTTTGATTTATTTTTGGCTTTCTTGGGTCTTCTGCAACCATGTATAGAATGCTAAATCTCGTATTATCTCTCTCATTTTTCATGTCTATGATTCTCTCTTCATCTGCTCAAAAATGTTCTAGCTATGCCTTCTCTAGCAACCAAGTCTTTAGTGCATGCAATGATCTTCCTTATTTAAACTCATTTCTGCACTGGAATTATAACTCATCATCAAGCAAGCTTAAGATTGCATATAGGCACACAGGAGTCAGTTCCTCCAGATGGATAGCTTGGGCTATAAACCCTACTTCAACTGGGATGGTGGGTTCACAAGCACTTGTTGCATTCCAACAATCTGATGGAACAATGAGAGCTTATACTTCTCCTATCAGCAGCTATCAGACTTCACTGCAAGAAGGGAAGCTTAGCTTTGAAGTCTCAGATTTATCTGCTTCATATTCTAACAATGAGATGATCATATTTGCTACCTTGGGAATTTCAAACATTGGCTCTACTACAGTGAACCAGGTTTGGCAAGAAGGTCCAGTTTCTAGTGACTCTCCTCAGGTGCATTCCACTACTGGGGCTAATGTGAAATCCATGGGAACTGTTAACCTTCTTTCTGGGACAGTTGGGGCTAGTGGAGGAAATGACAAAACCAGGAAGAGGAATGTAAGTATACCTGAATTGCTTTATTTTCCAAGATCTGGGCTTTCTTTGGCTTTATTTCTCAGTAATTTACAATACAGTCATGAGTTTGCACAATCCACGCCACTTTAATAGAAATGACTTAATTTTTGATATTTTGTTCTGTTACCAAAAATCCTTTAGTAAAAATTTACTGTTAGATTGTTATCCGAATTGTAATTTTGTAACAATTTATGCCCAATAATTTATTATTTATAGCAATCCCTTCCATTAGAATTTAATAGAATAACTATTTTTTTAACAAAATAAGAACTTAATTAGGAACTAAGTTACTTCTTATTAAAAAGCAGGGATTAAATTGATGTTTTACTAAAATTATAGGGACTATATTGTAATTACCTTTAATTTAGTTCTGGTTCTAGTTGTTTTTTTTTTTAATGATTCTGTGCGTGTGTTTTTTTATTATTGACAAGAAACTATATATTATTAAGGACATGAATCCTTTTTGCTCCTTCAGATATATACCGTGACCATGAATTAAGGAAATAATTTGATTTGTAATTATTCAGACAGAATAAAATCCTGATAAAGAAGTGAATGTAAAAAATTTCAGATTCATGGAGTGTTAAATGCAGTGAGTTGGGGGATACTGATGCCCAGTGGAGCTCTAATAGCAAGGTACTTGAAGGTATTCAAATCTGCAGACCCAGCATGGTTTTATCTACATGTTAGTTGTCAATCCATGGCCTATATTGTTGGAGTTGCTGGATGGGGTACTGGTCTCAAACTGGGCACCAACTCTTCCGGTGTACAATATGATTCCCATAGAACAATTGGAATCATCCTTTTCTGTCTTGGAACCCTTCAGGTATGAGAAATTTACTATTGAATCTTTGAATTTTATCACTAATAACCATTTAATTTTTAGTATATTTTTGTACTAAAAGTGTATGCTTTACTTTGCTTTGAATTTAGGTGTTCGCTTTGCTTCTAAGGCCAAAAACAGATCACAAGTATAGAGTCTACTGGAACATCTATCACCATACAGTTGGATACAGTGTTATTATACTTAGCATCATCAATATATTCAAAGGATTTGATATCCTAAACCCTGACAAGAAGTGGAAGAACGCTTACATTGCTGTGATTGCTGCTTTGGCCTTCAATGCTGTGTGGTTGGAAGCCTACACATGGTTTCTAGTGCTGATCAAGAGGAGAAGATCAGAGAGTGGAAGCAAGATGATGATGCCTCAGGGCATCAATGGATCAAATGGGGTTAATGGACTTGGTGATAGGCAACACCAAGGCGTATAGATAATCTCAATGGCAAATACATTTATGAATAACGTTTTGAAAGCTCTATGAACGGAGGGGAGGTTAGGATTAGGAGTGATTCTTTTTTGCAGGGTAGTAGATTGTGTTTGGATGGCATTTGCTTCTTGATTTGTACATATCGTGTTGCTTTATAATTTATTATTAGTATTATAAATAAAAAAATAAATTACGTTAAAAATTCCAATATTTTTGTGTTTTATAATTTAATTTAATTTTATTTAGTCTTAATAACTTAGGTCTAACTCAATTCCAATATGGGTGTTGATCCCCTATTTTATTCACTAAAGAAATCATAAGACAATTAGAATACAAAATATGAACATTGGCAAAACACAATTTACTGAGACCATCATTTAATTACATGTCGACTACATAATTAATGCATAGTTCTACTATAAGTACATAGAAGAAAACTAAAACATACTCCTATACTCTGGAGTCCTTTGCTATAAACTCATGTACATGCACACTTGAAATTAGAGGAGAGAGATGGGCTATTAGAATAGTTCAGTGAGTAGAATATAAAACATTTCTAATTAAATTTAAGTCATATGTCTCATGTATGCAATATAACACAAATAATTTACAACATGGTAGGTTTATCACTAGTAGCCCCTTAATCATCCTACGTGTCCAATTCTGATTAGAGTTTCTCAAGACTTTCTCTTAATATATGACATAATAATCTACAATACTAGAGCATAAAAGGTATCTTGACTTGGACTTTCACTTAATATAGTACCAACGGCGTAGAATGGAATTTGACCTGGACTTCTATATCCATTATAACATACACATAAACCTAGGGGCTAGTGGGTTATCCAATACTTACCATTCACCAATAGTTAAATGTGCAATAACATATTCATGATTCTAATGAAAAAACTTAATATAATCAGGTATTCATGATGTATGGGCATTTTGTTTTCACTTTTTTAGATTTAAATTAAAAAAAAAAAGAGATAAATTTAGTTTTACTCACATCTTGAAAGCATATTGTACTATGGCCGACTAGCAGTTATCTCACCTGCAATGCTCCTTGGTTTTTCAAATCCCATCCTATACAAATGGATTCAAATAAGGAACCAAACATGAACTGTTATAATTCTAGAACTAATCCAAGAAATCCCTAAATACTTATAAGACAACACAAAAAGAGTACTGAAAACAACTAAACAAGGGATTTTCAGTGACGCCTTCAGTAGCCTAAAATCATAGTACAAAGGCAAAAGTCAATGTTGAGAAGCACCTGAAAAAGGTGACAGTACTAAAGTGCACGATCGACAGCTAAACCTAGATTTCTTTTTGGTATTAAACCCAATTATGTATTATGTAAGAAAGACCCAAAACACATTTTACCTATTTCAAACACACCTCAAAGCAGTAAAAAACGTATAAAACACTTAAAGCAACCTTAAACACAATACAACTAACATGCATTAGGTGTAGCTTCAAAATATCATTCATAAACATAAAAGCATTTTTTAAAATCAAGTTCAAACTCAAAGGAGAAAATTGTGAAATCACATTGCAATCACTTCTATGCCTTTAACAGGTCCATGAAATGTCTTCTAACCATTTATATCATGTATGCAATCCAAATTAAAATTAAAATAGTAAAGAACATGTATGTAACTCCTAAAATCTAAAGGACACTTAAACCCTAAATAACATGTGAAATCAACATGCAATAGGTCATTCAATCCCATCATGCTTTAAAGAACTAAAAGATTAAATTTGCTAGCTTATCTCTTATAGAATTTAACTCCAATAAAAAATTTAAAGAGGAAGAGAGAGAGAGCTTGAAGAAGAATCAAGAACTTGAATACAAGTGTAAATCTTTGAAACCAAGAATAAAGATTTTTAGAATGTGTTATATTTAAGTTGAAAATAGCTAAAAGAATGAAAGGAGAGCAGGAACTCACATTTGCTCAAAATAGAGATAAAATGTCACTTCGTGTCGAGCTATATGCTTTTCATATGTGGGTTGAAAAAGCCATATTTGGTGGCCAAATATGCTCCATCTGGTGGTCAAATGTGACCCATTCAGTGGTTGAAATTAAAATATTTAAAATTTATTTTTTATAAATATTTAAAATACATTTGTGAAAATTTTATTTTACCATTTCCTAAGATATTCAGTCTCGAGATTTTGTTGAAAATTCAGGATTCTGATACTAAAATTTAGATGGGTATTACATTCTCTCCTCTTAAGAATATTCGTCTTTAAATGTTCATCTAAGCATGTTCAACACATAGCATACAAACATAACTCAAAGCACATCAAAGGAAATACATTAAGCACATAGGAAAGTAACACAAAGGACTATCTAAACACTTACCTTAGAGAGATGTGTGTACTACTTAAACATAGATTCCCTAGTTTTTAGGTACACTTCTCCACATTGTAGTGATTCTATAAAACTTTCATAAAGCACATTAAAGGAAACATCAAGCACATAAGGAAAGGAACACATATGACTATTTAAACACTTACCTCAAAAGAGATGTGGGGACTATCTAAGCATAAATTCTCTAGGTTTTTAAGAATATTCCTCCATGTTATAATAATTCCATAAAACCTTCACTGTCGAAATGGCCTTATTTCTTAACTTTCTAATTTGAATGCCCATACTTAGCATTGGCTACTCAATATAGCTAAAATATCCCAAGATCTCGATATTAGGCTCATTAAGAACCTAGCTCAAATCAGACACAAACTTTCTTGGCATAAAAACATGGAACACTAGATGGATTTTCTTTATGAAAGCAGGTAGATATAGCTATAAGATATATTTCTAATCCTTTGCAAGATTTCAAAGGATCCTATATATATACTAGAGCTAGTTTAAGTTTCCTTCCACAAGGAAACATCCTTTCATTAGATAGACCATAAGCAATATTGTATCTTCCTGTTGGGAAACTACTTGCTTCCTTTGGATATCTCCATAACTCTTTTATTTGTTAGTTTTTATATTGAACTTTCCTCTGATGATGAGTACTGCCTTGTTGGTAATTTCTACTATTTATGAGCCTATTAAGACCTTTTCTTTGACTTCTTTCAAACAAACTAGCAGTATATACTTTATTCCGTATAAAACTTCATAAGATATCATCCCAATGCTAGCATGATAACTATTATTACAAGCAAACTCCACCAATAGTAGATGTTGCTTTCAAGAGTCATCAAAGTCTAGTATATATATTCTCAACATATCCTCATGGTTTGGATTATCCTTTTTTTACTATCCATCAGTATGGGGATGGTAGGTACTGCTGAAATCTAACCTAGTGACCATATCATCTATAGATTATGTCAAAACTTAAACATTACTAAATTATCTTATCTGATGCTATAAATATTAGAGCTCTATGTAACCTAATGATCTCTTCTACATAGATATGTACTAGTTTGTCCACATAGTAACCACTCGTGATTGGGATAAAGTGAGCAGACTTGGTCAATCTGTCTATTATCACTCATATAGAATCATGTCTGTTGGATGTTACTAGTAACCTAACTATGAAATAAATACCCACATTTTCCTATTTTCACTCCAAATTTGGTAGTGGGGTTAAGCGTTTTAACTGTCTTTGGGTATTCCAACTTTGGTCTTTGACATACCTCACATGCAAATACAAATGAAACCACCTCTCTCTTCAAAGAAGGCCATCAATGTGCTTTCTTTAAATCTTGATACATTTTGGTAGCTCTAAAATGAATATTATACCTTGCATTTTGAGCTTATCTCAAGATGTCTCTTTTCAACTTAATATCATTTGATACACATGATCTGTTACCATAATTCCTTCTATTGTTAAATCTAAACTCACCATTCTTTCTTGTTGTAACGACCCAAAAATCGGACCGCTACCGGCGCTAGGATCCAAATCGACTTAAGGTCGCCGGGACCCGCAGCAAGCCTAACATACATCCTGTACAACTGGTATAATCCCATACATGATCAAACATAAAAACTTTAAAACATAAAACTGTAAACTTTTTCTTTCTTTCATACACCAAGCTTAACCTGTGCATGCACGAACTCATAAACATAAACCCTAACACTAGAGTTCTCATCATTTCCTCTAGTGGGGCAACATACATTAAGCTTAGTTTTCATGTCTCAATACAAAACATACATAAAGACCATGTACAAGGGGATTAACCACACACTAGGGCAAAGCACAACTCTAACTATTACATTACATTATAGCATTTTACACTTTGTTACATATCTTTATATTATATCATGTCCACTACTAATCTATTACATAAACATCACCTCCTGATCTCCTGACTATCTCTGTCCCTGCAAACCTGGGGTTAGGGGAGAGGGGTGAGCTATAAAGCCCAGTGAGTAGAACAATAATAAAAATCATTTAAACACATGCCATCATGAAATGCATAACATCACAAACAATACACATCAAGGATGAACTTGTCACCTATAACCCTCTACATGTCTCTATTATAACATGTCCAACTATGCCAGGGGCGATACGGCCTCACCTGGTCTTCTCTTACATATCTCATATCATAACATGTCCAACTATGCCAGGGGCGATACGGCCTCACCTGGTCTTCTCTTACATATCTCATATTGCCAGGGGCGATACGGCCACACCTGGTCTTTCCATCACATATCATATCATCATCATATCCTATCATAGTGAGGGCTAGAGGATCATCCAATATTCATCCACATCGTCATCATAGTAATATGAAATGCATCATTTTCGTGAAGTCTAATGCAATCAACCTATTACATAACATGGTATTCATGATGCATGAACATGCTTAAAACATTTGATTTATTTTAAAACATAAGGTTCAGTCCTACTCACCTCTGGCTAGCTCTGGATAACCTCTGAACTAACTCTGAAGCAGCTAACACTGCTGACCACCTCGGTTCCTCAGGTACGATCCTACACAGGTGGACTCAAATGAGGGACCAAACACATTCTAAACTACTCATAAATAACTCCCCAAAAACCCCCTAAAACATCCTCAAAATATGCATAGAAAACACCTAAGAAAGGGCTGGACAGGGCACTTTCAGCGGCACTTTCGGCGGCCGAGGGTCCCTTCCAGAGACGAAAGTCATGCAGGTTCGGGGGCACTTTCGGCGGCTGAACCCTCTCTCCAGAGACGAAAGTCAGGCACTTTCGGCGGTCGAACATCACTTTCGGCGGCCGAAAGTCTGCTCCAGCTCTGAAACACAACTTTCGGGGGCAAGGTTAGGCGGCCAAACCATGCATCCATAGGCAGGTTCGGCGGCCAAAACTCCCTTCGGCTGCCGAACCTGAGTTCTTCCAGAACTCAGCCCTTGTGCATACCAGCCTCCCAACCCCCCAAAACCAACCAAAAACTCACATACTCTCTCCCAAACATGCATACACACTCCCACAAGCATAAAGGAGCACAAACCAACTTAAACTCCTCAACATAACATCACATAAACAAACATTGAGCACAAACCCACATAAACCTAAACATGCATATCTACCCATGCTCAAGTATTAAAACTCAAAACTTCATTAAAACATAAAGGAAAGTATAGATCTACACTTATCTCTTGAAGATCGAGGGTTGGTGTGATCTCTAACTTGGAGATGGGAGGAAACAAACTCCTTGGGCCTTCAAGCTCCAAAACTTGATCTTTGAACTTAAAACTCTTCAAAACAACCATGTAACTTATAAAAACGTGAAGGATTTGAAGAAAAAGCATGGAATCGACTAAAGGAGAACATGAACGCACCTGAGCTCGAGAATGGGGAGAAAACTCGCCCATTTTCAGTCCGAGGGCCATTTATAGGTGGCCAGCTAAACCTCCTTCGGCGGCCAAAACTGCTGGCAAAACTTCACCACTTTCGGCGGCCGAACTTGGGGTTCGACGGCCGAAAGGATGTCACCTTCGGAAGCTTAACGTGCCTCCTAAACTCATGCATGTTCGGCGGCCGAACTTCACTTTCGGCGGCCGAACTTCACTTTCGGCGGCCGAACTTGGCAATGCCTCCTTAGCCTAATATTTTCAAAACTCAATTTCCTTTCTATTAAAACCATAAAATCATATGCAAACATTTTAGAAAATACATTTTAACCCCCTAGAAGACTCTGGCACCACTAGAAATCCAGATTCCAACGGAGATTCCACCGGAAAGTCGGGATTCCGATGCCAGGATCTAGTTGGGTATTACATTCTTCCCCGTTTTAAGAACATTCGTCCCCGAATGTTCAAACAAACATGCATTCTTAAAACATAGCATCAAGCATACATAATCAAACAAGCAAACAAGCAAGCAAAGTCTAAAACCTCTCTCTAAAGAGAGACACAGGTACTGGCTGGAGTATGAACTCCCAGATCTCCTAGGCACACTTTTTCCATTAACTGGTGATTCCTAAGGGCTGTCACCATCAGGATTCCGTGTTCCTTAACTTCTTGACTTGTGTGTCTATGATCCGCACTAGCTGCTCAACATAGGCGAGATTCCCTGCGATCTCCACCTCTGGTTCTTAAAAAACTCATTCGGATCTGACACGAATTCTCATAATCTGGGAACATGGAAAACCAAATGGATCTCCTCCATTGAAGTAGGTAAACCTAACTCGTAGGATACATTCCCAATCCTTTGCAGGATCTCAAAGGGTCCGGTGTATCTGAGAGTTAATTTACCCTTCTGCCCATACGAATCACCCTCTTTTTAGGAGACACCTCCAGCAAACTTCAACATGCTACCGCTGCGCACTCTGACAAAACTCTTCTCTCTTCTGAAACTCTACATGCCTCTTGCGGACAACTTCATAACTCTTCTGCTGACTCACAGCAGATTTGATTCTTTTTCTGACTACGCAGTTTTTACCAATTTCCTCTGCCTCAGGTTCTTCTCCCTTGACTCCAGATCCATTGCAAGCTCTTTCGATCCGTAAGGATCTGACATCATACCTTATACAGGTACTGCCTTCACTTCTTGAGTGCAAAGATTACTATTGCCATCTCTAGATTATGTGTAGGATGATTCAACTCATGCTTCTTCAACTACCTGGAAGCATAAGCAATCACCCTGCCACTTTACATTAACACACAATCTAGTCCCACACGGGACGCATCACAGGACACTGTGAAATCTTCATTATTGGCAGGCAGAGCCACCACTGGTACTGTCATCAACAATTTCTTTAGCTTTTCAAAACTCTCTTCACACCGATCAATCCACACAACCTCTGGTTCTTTCTTGATCAATCTGGTCATAGGAGCGGCAATTTGGAGAAGTCCCAGACGAACCTCTCATCCTCTCGTAGTAACTTGCCAAACCCAGAAAACTTTTAATCTTTATCACAGTGGTGGGTCTAGGCCAATTAGCTACAGTTTCTACCTTCTTGGGGTCTATTTCAATTCTACTTTCTGATACAACTCACCCCAAGACTGAAATGCTCCTCAACCAGAACTCACACTTGGAGAACTTGACATACAAGCCACGTCCCCTCAAGGTCTACAAAACTGTCCTTAGATAACGGGCATACTCCTCTGTATTTCTGAAATTCACCGAGGCATCGTCAATGAAGACAACTACGAAGGAATTCAGATTCTAGCTAAACACTTTGTCTATGAGTCCCATGAATGTTGTAGGGGTATTTATTAGTCCGAACGACATTACTAGAGACTCATAGTGCCCATATCTGATCCTTAACGCCGTCCTTGGCACACCTTCTTCCTTAATCTTAACTGATGGTACCTGAATTTCCAGATCTATCTTAGAAAGACAACCAGCTCCTGCTAGCTGGTTTACAATAGATCATCGATCCAAGGTAGCAGATACTTACTATCGGTAGTGACTTTGTTCGACTGTCTGTAGTCGATACGAAGTCTTGGGGATCCATCCTTCATCCTCATAACAACACTGAGACACTCCAAGGTGAAGTGCTCAGTCAGATGAAAACCCCTAACTACCCGCTCTTGAAACTTGCTCTTCCTACTTTTTTAACTCTGCAGGTGTCATCCTGTAGGGAGTGGTAAGGACAGGTCTAGTCCCCATCATCACTTTAGTTTCAAACTCTATCTCCCTAGCAGATGGTACACCTGGCAGCTCGTCTAGGAAAACATCTAAGAACTCACTACTGGTACCGAGGCAGGTTCCCTGACCTGACTACTAAACTCTCTTGTACGAGCTAGAAACCCCTGACAACCTCTCCTGGGCAACCTACGAGCCTGCGGGGCTGATATCAAACCTCTAGGTATCCTTACTCTGTCCCCTCAAAGGACTACCTCTGATCCATCCTGACCTCTGAACCTGACTACCTTGTCTCTGAAGACTCAGGTAGCACCACTAGTAGAAGAACCAATCCAACCCTAGAATGACGTCAAACAGTCAAATCTAGAACCGCTAGGTCGGCTGGAAGGCATCTACTCACAACATACTCTGAACTATACCGGCAGACTGACTCTGCCACTGATTGATCTCACTTGGGTCCACTGACCCAAAGGGGATACTCTAACCCAAAAGCTATCAACCCAACCTATTTACGGCTCTCGAAGCAACAAGGAAAGAGAAACACATCAGGGTTCACAAAAGCATACACACCAAACATAAGAGAGTGGGATTACCTGTCACTGCCATGTCCGATGTGTTAGCTTCCTACTGCGCCATGGAGAAGATCCTAGCTGGAACTGATGGACCTTCACCAAGGGAACTTGCTGAAGAAGGGGCCGTCCCCCTTCCTCTGCCTCGACCACTGCCCTGAAACATGGCTGGAGCTACTAGTTGAGTCCTACTATCTGAATCTGTCTGCTGGAACTGTGCCAACAAGGTCGCAGTGGGACACTCACGTGCCATGTGTCCCTCCTGTCCGCACCTGAAACATGCTGTTGTCCCAATCCTACAGACTCCCTTGTGCGGCCTTCCGCACCTCGTACATCTGAAGCCATCCAAACCAGAGCTCGAACCATCACCTAATCCCAGACCAGACTTTATCCGATTCCAGAACTTGTTCTTCTTTGATCTTCTGAGACCTCTGTCTCCCTTCTTATTTTTTGTAACATCCTCGCCCAGAGAGGAGAGATTAACATCACTTGTCCCCGGGATTCTGAGACCCGAAGACTGTGCCACAGACTGCTTAATGTCCCTTGGATGATGGCACTAGCCTCCATTTTTCGTGCCATATCCACTATAGCATGGAAACTCTCCTTCTCTGCTGACTGAATCAACGAGGAATACCTGGAGTGGAGCTTCATAACATATCTCCTAGACTTCTTCAGGTCTGTGTCTAAACCTTGTCCTGCAAACGGTAACAGCTCCAGGAACCTGTCTGTAAACTCATCTACACCCATTTCTTCCGTCTGCCTTAGCTGCTCAAACTCAATCATTTTCAATTCTCTGGAACTATCTGGAAAAGCCCATCTTGCAAACTCATTGGCAAACTGCTCCCAGGATAAGCTTTCCAGCCTTGGGTCCACATAATTCTTGAACCATTCCCTTGCCTTCTTGCATTTCAATGTGAACCCTGCCATCTGAATGGCTCTACTATCACTTGCTCCCAACTCATCAGTTATCATCTTCACCGTTCTGAGGTACTTAAAAGGGTCATCGCCTGTTTCAAACTTAGGGGCATCCAACTTCAAGTAGTCCGTCATCTTTACTTTACCCCCAACGGATGAGCTAGGTCTGGGTATCTGGACATCAGGGACCATTGGTTCAGCTGGTGGAGGAGGAGGTGCAGCATTCCCTGGGTTAGGGTTTGCTGGACCTGGGTCGAAAGATGAGGGTGGAAACATGGGGTACTGTGGGTAAAAGGGAGGGTAGGGCATGAAGGTGGGGTATGGGTTGTAATGAAAGAAATCCGATGTACCTCCCATCGGATACCCTAGCCCTTGTGGGTAGGGTGGATACTGTGGTGGAACAAAACCCGAGGCCTGAGTGCCTCCTTGGGACTCTCCCATATCCTCTACTGACATACTCATGCCCAAACTGCCATCTCTTCTCTGTACATCCTCCTTAGATTCCCTCACATCATTTGACATACCACCCTGAACTGATCTCCTCCTGCTCGTATCAAAAGACCTTCTGGGGTCCCTTGATGTACCTTCTCTGCTTGATCTACAAGACATTGCCCTTGGCAATGCAGGGGGATGGGCATCCATACCCTCATTCTCTGGCGGAGCTCCAGTCAATCTTGCCGATCGACGAGTTCCTCTCATCCTGACTTCTGAAAGCATAACATATCACATAAACATTAGCATCATACGGTTCATGTGGAAACACATGAACCTACCTCACATACATAGCATAACATTAATGCACATGCATATTATCATGGCATTTCACATCATCATACAAGATAAGACTCCACATCCTATCCTAGTGGACATGATCTATCCTATTGTGCTTGCACTTTTATAACCTCTATGAGCCCGACACACTATAAGTCCGACCATGTGAACCTAGGGCTCTGATACCAATCTGTAACGACCCGAAAATCGGACCGCTACCGGCGCTAGGATCCAGATCGACTTAAGGTCGCCGGGACCCGCAGCAAGCCTAACATACATCTTGTACAACTGGTATAATCCCATACATGATCAAACATAAAAACTTTAAAACATAAAACTGTAAACTTTTTCTTTCTTTCATACACCAAGCTTAACTTGTGCATGCACGAACTCATAAACATAAACCCTAACACTAGAGTTCTCATCATTTCCTCTAGTGGGGCAACATACATTAAGCTTGGTTTTCATGTCTCAATACAAAACATACATAAAGACCATGTACAAGGGGATTAACCACACACTAGGGCAAAGCACAACTCTAACTATTACATTACATTATAGCATTTTACACTTTGTTACATATCTTTATATTATATCATGTCCACTACTAATCTATTACATAAACATGACCTGCTGATCTCCTGACTATCTCTGTCCCTGCAAACCTAGGGTTAGGGGAGAGGGGTGAGCTACAAAGCCCAGTGAGTAGAACAATAATAAAAATCATTTAAACACATGCCATCATGAAATGCATAACATCACAAACAATACACATCAAGGATGAACTTGTCACCTATAGCCCTCTACATGTCTCTATTATAACATGTCCAACTAAGCCAGGGGCGATACGGCCTCACCTGGTCTTCTCTTACATATCTCATATCATAACATGTCCAACTATGCCAGGGGCGATACGGCCTCACCTGGTTTTCTCTTACATATCTCATATTGCCAGGGGAGATACGGCCACACCTGGTCTTTCCATCACATATCATATCATCATCATATCCTATCATAGTGAGGGCTAGAGGATCATCCAATATTCATCCACATCGTCATCATAGTAATATGAAATGCATCATTTTCGTGAAGTCTAATGCAATCAACCCATTACATAACATGGTATTCATGATGCATGAACATGCTTAAAACATTTCATTTATTTTAAAACATAAGGTTCAGTCCTACTCACCTCTGGCTAGCTATGGATAACCTCTAAACTAACTCTGAAGCAGCTAACACTGCTGACCACCTCGGTTCCTCAGGTCCGATCCTACACAGGTGGACTCAAATGAGGGACCAAACACATTCTAAACTACTCATAAATAACTCCCCAAAAACTCCCTAAAACATCCTCAAAATATGCATAGAAAACACCCAAGAAAGGGCTGGACAGGGCACTTTCGGCGGCCGAAGGTCCCTTCCAGAGACGAAAGTCATGCAGGTTCGGGGGCACTTTCGGCGGCCGAACCCTCTCTCCAGAGACGAAAGTCAGGCACTTTCGGTGGCCGAATATCACTTTCGGCGGCCGAAAGTCTGCTCCAGCTCCGAAACACAACTTTCGGGGGCAAGGTTAGGCGGCCAAACCATGCATCCATAGGCAGGTTCGGCGGCCGAAACTCCCTTCGGCTGCCGAACCTGAGTTCTTCCAGAACTCAGCCCTTGTGCATACCAGCCTCCCAACCCCCCAAAACCAACCAAAAACTCACATACTCTCTCCCAAACATGCATACACACTCCCACAAGCATAAAGGAGTACAAACCAACTTAAACTCCTCAACATAACATCACATAAACAAACATTGAGCACAAACCCACATAAACCTAAACATGCATATCTACCCATGCTCAAGCATTAAAACTCCTTAAAACTTCATTAAAACATAAAGGAAAGCATAGATCTACACTTACCTCTTGAAGATCGAGGGTTGGTGTGATCTCTAACTTGGAGATGGGAGGAAACAAACTCCTTAGGCCTCCAAGCTCCAAAACTTGATCTTTGAACTTAAAACTCTTCAAAACAACCATGTAACTTATAAAAACGTGAAGGATTTGAAGAAAAAGCATGGAATCGACTAAAGGAGGACATGAACGCACCTGAGCTCGAGAATGGGGAGAAAACTCGCCCATTTTCAGTCTGAGGGCCATTTATAGGTGGCCAGCTAAACCTCCTTCGACGGCCAAAACTGCTGTCAAAACTTCACCACTTTCGGCGGCCGAACTTGGGGTTCGGCGGCCGAAAGGATGCCATCTTCGGAAGCCTAACGTGCCTCCTAAACTCATGCATGTTCTGCGGCCGAACTTCACTTTCGGCGGCCGAACCTGGCAATGCCTCCTTAGCTTAATCTTTTCAAAACTCAATTTCCTTTCTATTAAAACCATAAAATCATATGAAAACATTTTAGAAAACACATTTTAACCCCCTAGAAGACTCTGGCACCACCGAAAATCCAGATTCCAACGGAGATTCCGCCGGAAAGTCGGGATTCCGATGCCGGGATCTAGTCGGGTATTACACTTGTGGAACTTCTCTTACTATTTTCACCAACTCTAGGATTTGATGCTATTTTGTGCCACTTGCTATAGAAAAACAAGTGTGTGTCATTTTCATTTGTGACACCAAGCCATTTGTACCAAAAAACTCTAACTACAACTCCATTGACTAATTTGTAGAACTCTTTTATTATTAGTCTTTCTTTCCACTGTAATTTAAGACAAACTGCCAAGTGACTTCTTGCTAAAGACATCTACTTATACCCAATACCAAAGGGTCAATTTTTGGAGGCCTAAAGTCCACCTAGCAAAGATTAAATTTGCATTATAAGAGGTGGGATCCTAAATTTACTTTAAAATAATTAATCTCCATTTTTCTCCATATTGGGTAGTGGGTTAATTTTCTTTTACATAAATGTTGTCTGATAATTTTTAGTTGATGCTTGAATTGATTAAATAAAAATTATAGTATTGAATATGAAATTATAGTAATTAAAAAAAATTTTAAAATTTCATGATTTTAACCAAATCTATTTTTGCTTCCATTGTAAGTGTTGGGCAAGGTCATAGGAAGCTTTTAAGCTCGAGTAGAACTAGCACCTCCTTGATCCATACCATAGGGCTAAAGGCTTAATGGTCCATTAGTTTGCGTGAAGGTGCTGTGCAATGCATAGATTTTTCAAAAATACAAAAATAGAATCATACGGGGTTATATCCTCTATTGCCAAACTGTGGGTACATGAATTCTCCATAATTGATTAGGATCTCATCTTCCCATAATACTATCATGAGTCCCAGATATTTTAGCACTTAATGAAAAGCGAAGGAAAGAAGTTGCCACCTAGATGAAAGTACGGAATAAACAGAAGGACATAGTTGCACGACCTACCCTTAGCAGGGGTCCACTATCCTTCTTAATCCATAACCTATGATCTAGGTTCGGGATAGTGAGTAGGAAAAATGGAAGGTGTTGGGTACCCTTCTTGCCTGAACTTTACCTGAGAACTTGAACCAGCCCCCTACATCAATTCTTATGTTTTGTCTTTAAGTATTTATTGAAAAATCTGTTTTAGATATATGCAGTCTACTTGTTACACATGCGTCAATCATGCAAAAGCACCTATTTCATGCATATCCACTAGGCTAAGCAGGCAACTTTCTATCGTAAATTAATGTGAAGGAGTTACTAAGTTGACCTGATTAATTATATTCCTATGCTCATTTCATGTCATTGACTAATTTACATCAAAGAAGGGAATATAATCATGCATAATTTCTAAGTTCATATTCAGTACACATAGCAGAAAAGGTCTCACTAGGTTTCTAGCATACATCTTTAAAGTCCAATTTCATGGTCATTTTACCTTAAGGTTATTATTACTTAGTCATCTTCATGTCAAAGTGTAAATTACCCCTTAAGTATATGTAATTATGTCTCTATCATACCAAAATTGCTTTTAAATTACTAAGTGAGCTGTCTAACTTCCTAATTTAATTACATGCATAATAGGTGAGGTGCATAAAGTCATCCATGGAAAGGGAAAGAGAAATAAATTAATCAAATTTAAATCCTTAGCTAAAGAAAGAGTGAGGAGAATAAAATTAATTTCAATGGCCATAAGAAAGGAGAGAAGAGAAATAATTAATTTACAAATCCATAATTAAAAGGTTAAAAATTTGCTAACTAAACCTATCCTATTACAAGGCCTTTAGGCCGATCACCCTTTGCAAAGGGCCTTCATGTCTAAATAGGTTTTCATCATATGCTCCATAGGTCCAACAAAGAAGAAACTTGCTCATCAAAAGGGGAAGTGCTATTTGGTCAAAGTAGGAAAAATAGGAGAGGGAGATTCTCTTTCTTTATTCAAACTTTCTTACTATAATCTAACTTACCATAACTAAAAAAAATAAATGTGAAATAAATAAACTAAAAAAGGCAAGAAAATAAATTCAAAAGAAAGAATCGAACAAGGTAAGAAAATAATTCAAAAAATGAAAGAAAATAATTCAAATATGAAAAGAAATGTATTAATTATGCAAAGAAATATATTAATTATAGGAAGAAATATTTTTAGTTAAGGTAAGAAATAAATTTTTAAAAAAAGTAAGAAATAGTTTTAATTTTTTAATTTAGGTAAAAAATTTATTCTAGCATGAAAAATGATATTCACGAGCATAGTAAGCAATAAAATTAGATAAGGAAATTATGCCAATATGGAAAGAGAATAAATTAAATATAGTATGGAAAGAAAAGAAAAATAAAATATGGCAAGAGATAAATTAAAATATGAAAAAAATAAATTAAATAAAGTGAGAAATAATAAGAATTAAGGAACTTACAACAATTAAATAATTTATTCAGATCTGCATAAGAAAAACAAATTTAAGAGAAGAAAAAAGGAGCAACTCAAAATTTTCAATTATAAAAGAGAGGTTCTGCCAATCCTAACTATCAAAGGGAAACTCTAGCAGTCTTCTACCATATGTTCTAATACTCAAGTACAAGTTAATAAAATGAATTAAAAGATAAAAATATAAAAAAATATAAATAACTAACCAAGTTCATAAAAAACACAAAGATTAGGCCTACCAAAAATTTCTACTTCATTGTTGATAATTGTGGCACCAAAAATCAAAATTCAATAAAAAAATAGCAAGCATATTCATAAAATTATATAATTTTATGAGAATTTCCTACGCATATAGAATGCATAGGACGAAAACAAAAATTAGATTTATATTTTCTAAGTTATTCTAATCGCAAAAGGGTTGTCACAGTATAGATTATAATTTGCAAACTAATATTATTTTTAATATAATACTATATTAAATTTATAAACATGAAAATTTTAAAACATAAAATTAAAATACACTTCTTAAACTTAATTTTAGGCTCAAGAATTATCTCATTTGGTGATAAGAAGATCAATTTATTAATCCTTTAAGTTTTGGATACTGCATTGTAACTTACTAAAATTCTAGATTTACTTCTGTAATTTTAAAAATTCATAACTAATTCAATATAAAGCAGAAAGATATAAATAATATATAAAAATTGAAGGAAATTTCGTGAAAAAATTTAAAAAGAAAAATATATAGAGATTTATAATTTTTTTCCAATCGGCATGGAGAGCCTCAACAGAGTTGATCACTCATATGGTGTCATGTGCAAAATTTGTATTGCCCTTAAATTTCACATTAAAATTAACGTGTGAGGTGTCTAACACTCAAATTAATTCAAAAACATGCAAAGAAACTATTTTTATACTATGGAATTATTTATTTCAATAGATTACCTTGAGATTAAATAAGAAAGAAAGGAAGAAGAGGATAAATCTAAGGGGTTGGCTTGAAGACTTAAAAGGGAGACTTTTTTTTTATTTTCCTTGAATAAAAATCCATACAATTTAGAGAGCCAGGGGTAAGAGGTAATTACCATAAGGAAAAGTGGAGAGAAAAACTATGGTTAATTAGAGTTTTTAAGAAGAAAAAAATATTTAAATAGTAAGAGAAACAAAAAAAGAAAGAAAATAAATTATTATTTATTATCTGTCGGTCAACCTTTTTATTTATTTACTTTTTTTTTCTTTCTTCGTTCTCTTCTCTCTCTTTTTAATTTAATTCTTTTTTTTTTCAATTCAATTACTTAAATAAATTATTCTTACATGATTTTATTATTTTTATTTTTTAATAGTTTTTCATGACATAAAATGTCTCTCAACGGTTCTAAAAATTAATTTTAACTATATTCGGACCATAATGTGATTCTCATTATTGATTCCTTACTAGTTTAGATATGCATGTACCTCAGTACGAAAAAGGAGGTCTACAAGAAGTCGAGTCAAAACTCAAAGTTTACACAAATTTCTTATTTAACTTCAGCAATCGAGCGAGTGATAGAAGATGGCAAGTTCAAACTTTTTTGCTTAGGGTTTGACAAATCCTAGATGACCTCCAGCCTTCACTAAAGTAGTGGGTAAACTATGGACTCCTGATTTTTGTATTGTATGGACATGGATATTTGTAGTAAATATTTGATAATGAGAATCCTACCTAGTTCAAATCTTAGATCAGTGTGTGTATAAACTATCATTGAAGTGTGAAAGAAAAAACTTTCTTTCAGGAGTTAATTGCCCCCACTATGTTTGCTGTAGAGTTGTGCAACACTCCTTCAGGATATAATAAAGCTAAGAAAATTACAGACAACAATTTTGTGATTTTCCAAAAGAAATTCAGATTTAAGGGAGAATAAGAAAGTATACATAGAGATTGGAGTAACTGTTTGTGACTATTGGAGGCAACTTTCCAGACAGACATGTCTGTATATCTATTGAAGACACCTTTTCAGACAAATACAAACATGTTTGGATAAAAAAATATTTTTTAAAGAAGAATCCCTATCTGAATTAACCACATGCCAGATCTTTGATTTATAATATAATTTATTAATTTTGGATTTCCTTCAAAATTTCCCTCCAAAACACTTCATGTTTAAATTAAAGTTTCCCACAATATAAACATTTGAAAAGTATTGTAATCTTTCTATATGGGATTCTTTATTTTCATTCTCACAACTAATTTAAAACAAACTATTTTTATAATGATTCAAACACATGGAAAGTAAGTTAAAGGAGCTCTAAGGTGATATTTTATACCATAAAAAAAAAACTACTAATTATTAAAAAAGGATAATTATCCTCACGTCCCTATAATATAATCTAACTAATTAAAATGTCACTATATTTCTCAAATTATATTAAAATATCCCTATAATTTATTTTCATTAATTATAGAAATAGCCAATTTAGCCGTTAGTCAATATTCTTAAATTTTTTAATTTTAGATTTACTCTCCATTTTAAAAATATAACTATTCTCAACTCTACTTCCTCAAGCACCTCTCCCTCTCTTTTTCTTTGTCTCTTCCTCAATGGGTCGAAAAAACTCATTCTTCGATAAAATTAAGAATTGTCTAGAATATCAATACAATTGTATGACATATTTGTCTCTTCCTCAATAGGTCGAAGAAACTCATTATTCGATAAAATTAAGAATTGTCTAGAATATCAATACAATTGTATGACATAGAGCTGGATGAATGTGAGGAGAGCACTAATATAATATGAACTTTAAGGTGAAAATGCGAAGGAAACAACAATAGAGCTAAAAGGATTTTAGACTTTTACCCCTTGTTTGGCATAAATGATTTTACAAGAAAAGAATTCAAATGAACTGGCAAAATCATTCATGATTTCATCTCCATATATGATGAAAATTTTTCAAGTGAAAAAATTTTTAAATTCTTTTATTCCAAATAAGAATTTTACAAGAAAAGAATTCAATTGAATTGAATTCTTACAAAATTTCTGATTCCAAATAGAGGGTAAGTGATTGGTATGAGATTTCATTTTTTTGTTAAATATAATGTATGCATGTAATGTAGCATCAAGAACTAATGAGATTGTCTAGTCTAAACTTTCTTCTATTAACGGTCGATTTACTCTATAAATTAAGAGGAACTCTTAAACCTTGAAGAGAGCAATTAGAATGCGGACTGCAGGTTGAACATTAATAAAAGAGGCCGAGAAAACATTCACAATCATCTCCCACCCTGATAACTAGATAGTACTTTCAAACTCGGATTTTTGAAGAAGTTATTTTTATTGGACAATAAAATCAAGCTTTTTGCCAAAAGAAACCATATTACTAGAAAAAAGAAAATTACTTCTTTAAACACTTGCTCAATCAAGCAAAAAATTCATTCTATGGATTGCTCATAAGTTGAATTGTCTATCCGAAAAAAAAAAAGAAAATTCAAGAAATTAAAAAATAATATTAATTTCAATACTTTTCTTAAGATTTCAAATAATCTTTAGCGTAATTTAGACTTTTTAAAAAAATTTATCTGCCAAAAGAGATATAAATTAAAGGGATATTCTTTTATATTAATGGAAATAAACTATTGAAGTATTTTAATTTAATTTATAAATATAGAAATATTTTAATTATAGGTCATTTATTAGGGATATGAGAGTAATTATCTCTAACTAAAAATAAAAGAAAATGAAGATAAAAATAAAAGTAATGATAAAATGAGGTGAGATTCGTGAAATGAAGAGAATTTGACTTAAACCTACCATTCAGCCAAAGGCATGCTCTACGAGTCTCTTTTATTTTTCTGAACCTTTTCTATGAGGCCTAAGGTCTATTTAGACCTTAGGATTAATGGATTTTGGCTTAAAAAAATAAAAGGTGGTCAAATGGGCTGTAGATTCTAGCCCATTCAGCTAACCAAGGTAAAATGGGATCCCAAACACAATTTTTACAATTTATACAGAATCTTAAAGGAAATAATTAAAATAGAATTGAATCAAGGTTAACCCATACATCAACCTATGGCGAGGCATTCAACCACTACTTTCCCTAGCTCTGAAAAAGTTTCTCTCTACTTCCCAAAAAGAAAAAGTGAACACTTTAAGGCAGCTACCCCCCTCCCCTCCTTTGCTTCCTCTTTTCTTCTTGTTGTCTTTCTTTTATTTGATTTAAGGTAATCTCTCTCAAGAATAATTAAATATTACATATTAACACCCTAAAGTGTGTTCTTTAATTTATTTTTAAGTGTTGATTACCTTATCCATCTTGTTTGATGTGATATTTAAGGGCAACACAATTTTATGCATATTAGCATAGTGGCACCCCTTTCTGTAAATGCCTCCCAAAATCTTTTTATCGCATTCTTCATTTCATTCCCTATAATTTTTATATATTATTTGCATGAATCTAAATTTAAATTTTCTATATTGAGTTATGATTTTTTAAAATTTGAGAGACAATCAATGTCATTCTGGACAATTCTAACAGATGGTTTCATTTTGAGGGTCACTAACTTGATTATTGTATCACTAAATCAGGTGATTTTTGAGTTTTAAATTAAAGTTTGAAAAGCTCTCTGTAACTTTTCTCTTTAGATTTTTTTTTAATATTCAGACCTCTAAATACATGTTATACGGTATACAAAATTGATGTTTAGAATTTGCCGACTTTTGAAATAACCAAATTGCAATAGCGATATACAGGTGTAATATTTTTTTTTATTGATTTTTTTTTTAAATTTTTAGTTATTTGTTTCTAGTGCAATAAAAATATTTTGGAAGGTATTGCTTCTGTCAATCAGGATAAATTACCTAGAAAGGAAAGGGCACTGCCAAGCTTATATCCATAGAATTATTTTGCTTTTAAATATCATATCAAACTTAATGGAGGACGTGCGCAGATCACAAAAATAAATAAAAGAACACACTTTAGAATGTTAATATGCTATGTTTTATTATTTTTGAAAGAAACTAGCTTGAATCAATAAAAAAAGAAAAAAAAGAAAAAGAAATAGAGCAATGAGCGGGACGGCAGCATAAAGAGAGGAGATGGCTGTCCTAATGTGTTTTCTTTTTCTTTTTGGGAGATTGAGAGAAAAATTTTAGAGCCAATGAGAGAGGTGGTCGGCTGCCTAATCGAGTGGAGAATGGCTCTTAATTGTTCTTTAGGGTTTGGGAGAAAAAGAGACTTATATAGGATAGGAAGAAATCTAACTCTCATTAGAAAAGAAATTTCCTTTCTCCCTTAGGTTTATGGTCGGTCAAGGGGTTGATTTACGGGCTGATTTAAATTAAGTTCTATTTTTAATTATTTTCAATAGAATTTTTTTTTTAAATCATGCATGACAGAGCATAATTTAGCCCACTTTATCATGATATTATTGATGTTTATTTACACCTTTTTTACCTAATTTTGTGGTTTTAATCATGTTTTGCAGATATTAGGTGTAAAGAGACAATCTGAAGAAAATGCTCTTAAAACTGCCAAAAAGTGCCAAATATGGAAAGTTCCAGAAAAGGAAAGTTTTCATATATGGAAAGTTCCAAATAAGGAAAGTCTTCATATATGGAAAGTGCCAAATAAGGAAAGAGTCAGAAAGCACAGTCAGCAAACTGTCCGAAATTCGAACTGCAGAATCTTTCCTGCCTTATTTAGAACATGTGCCAAAAAAGGAAAGTTTTCAAATAAGGCAGGTTTTCAGAAAAAGAAAGTCTTCAAATGAGGAAAGTGCAGAGACAAAAGCAAATAAGGAAAGCTCAGTCAGGAAATTATTTGAATTTCGAATCGCAGATCTTTCTTTCCTTATTCAAAGATGTGCACGTACTGCAGCAGTCAAATCTTCCAATTTAGGCAGCAAGGTCTCATCAAGGCACACTTGCCTCTTCTGCGTTCAGCGTTTAAAATTCAAATGAAGGCTCCACCTAAAAAGGAAAGACTGGACATATATCTTTCCACTTCTGCACATTAATGACTGCATTCTCCTACCTCTTTTGCAATCCATGCGCGCGCCACCTCTTCTAGAAGCATGATCCGCGCATCCTTCCTCTTCTGAAAGCCTTAGTACGTGCATATTTCCTTATGAACATCAAGCCACGACTTTTCTTCCTCTATTGGCAGCCTTGGATCGCTCTTCCTTCCTTTTCAAGCACAAGGTACGCTCCTTTCCTATTCTGAAGGCAATCTGCGCGCCAACTTCCTTCTGAAGCCTTGCAGTCCGATTCTTTCCTCTTTTGCAACAACTTGGGCAGCAAGTTGCATATGGGCAGCACCTTGGGCAGCCTCTACACTAATTAGGAAGCAAGGTCAGCATCTAAACTTATTTAGGAAGCACAATCTGCGCCTCCTTCCCTTTCTGAGAGCAAACCGCGCGCACCAACTTCCTTCAGCAGTGCATTTTCGCGCAGCCTTCCTTCTGAAGCCGAAAAGCGCGATTCTTTCCTTTTCAGACACATCTTGGGTAGAAAATACCTCTTGGGCAGTAAGTATGACCTAGGGCAACACTTTTCAACTATAAAAAGCCACATAAGAAGCCTCTACAGGGTCCCGAAGCTCCCCTGGGGAGACACCTACGAAATTCACATCTCTTCTTCTACATTTCTTCTTTTCTTTTATTTTTGGTTTTTGTTTCAGCCATGAGAGGCTGAAACCTCTTTTCTAGTTGAAGAACAAGTGAAGCTTTAGTTGTATTGTGGATTGAGAGACTTGGACTACATTGTTTATCTTTTGTTATTCAGTATTCTTGTGATTTCATGCTTAAGGACATTATTGCTTTGTTATTTAAGATCTCCATTGATTCTTTGTTGCAAGGTAATATATTGTTGGTTTGAGTGATTTTAAGTCCAAAATTGCTTGATTTATTCAACCATAAGAACACTTGGTGCATCACCAAGGAAATCACATGATCTAGTGTTGTCTCCATGCATGTGGGTGACTAGAATTGGTTCTCTCTATATCTTTATGCAATTGACTATTGTAAAAGGCTTAAGGCTCAAAGACGTTCTTTGGCAATTGTTAATTAGTAATTAATTGGAGGACTTTCCGTAATTGATTTAATCTTAAAGAGAGACAATGGATGTGAGAAGCTTCTTCAATCTCCATGGCCAATTTATTGAATCAACAAAGGAACATATGAGTCAATGATCAATCCTATCAACTAAAGTGAATCTGAATCTTCAACTAGAGCTTTTATCATTATTGTTTCCTCTTTATTTTTACTTGCTTTATTTATTTGCTTTCACCATTAGATTAATTGAATCAATCTCAAAACCCTTTTTTTTTTTTACTTTACTTGCACTTTATTTTCATTGTCTATTTATTTTCTGTTTGTTTATTTGGTCTTGACAAGAAAGATAGGTAAGTATCAATTCCCTGTGGATTCGATCCTTTCACCACTATCTACAGTATTTATATTGTTGATAAATGAATTGATTATTTTGACCGGCTTCGACAACCGCTCTGTCAAAATTGGCGCCGCTGCCGGGGAGTTGATCTAACTTGTTTATTTTTCTTTCAAGACCCGATCTGTACTGCGAAGAACACTATCTGAACAAAAAAAAAAAAAGAAGAAAAAAAAAAGAAAAAAAAAAGTCACCCAATCACACCACTCTTCTGAAACATCTCCATCGCACCTCTTCCATATTCAGCCACCTAACCTCTTCTGCATCCGGCCGCCGAGCCTTTCGCCAAAGGCACAGACACCATCGCAGATCTGAATCATGGATGAGATAAGTATGTCCAATATTGATCCTCGATTGTCATATCTAACCTCTCTTTTGGAAAATTATGTCCAACAACTTGAGCGATCTCGGCCATGTGGGATGTGTGCACAAATAGGACACCTAACTGATCAATGTCCTATGCTTTATGAGAATTATCAACAAGTACATGCATTTGAAGGATACTATGGACAACCAAGACATGATCCGTACTTTGACACATACAATCCATATTGGGGAGACTATCCGAACTACGACTATGCTAAGGATGACCAATACCAGGACTATCAAGGATATCAAGCCCAACCAGCACCTACAAGTTCAGATCTTGCCTCTAGCGAAATGGCAAAGATGATGCAAATGATGCAAATGATGCAACTGCAGATCGGGGAATTGACATCCGCAATGAACAGATCCGACACTCAAGGGAAGTTACCTTCTCAAACAGAAGACAATCCCAGAGAGAATGTGAATGCTATTACATTGAGAAGAGAGGAAGAGCTTCAAGATGTGTGGGATGATGATGAAAGTTCACAAGTGCAAGAACAAAGTGCTGAAGAGAAACAACCAGAAAACTGTTTGTCCAAACAAACGGATCAAACAGAACTTGTTGTTGATTTAGATATCACTGATTGTTTGAGTAAAGATGTTTTTCATGTAAATCAAGATGATATACTAAATAATGATCTTTGCAGGAAAGAGAGCCAGAAAGAGCCAGAACTAAAAGAAACTGACTGTTGCATCCAACAGGTGGACTGCAGCCATGCACAGAATGAACAGAAGCAGATCGCACCACTTCAGCTTGGTGCGCAGATCAGCCTTGCGCAGACCAAAACCACCACCTTTCGGCTCCCGAACTTCACCACCTTTTGGAAGCCGAACTTCACCACCATTCGGCCGTCGAACCTCTCACTTCAACTTCCAATGCAGAACAGTCCTCTTCCACCTCCCTTTCAGGTAAGTCCTGCACAGAAGGAGCAAACTGAATCCAATTCAGCCATTCCTCCATCGCAGAAAGCCCATGCACACAATGAACTAGTGGAAATCCAAGATCCAAAACCAAAGGAGCATGTAGATCTATGCCTGCCCAAACCGCCGGATAAGGTAGAGTTTGTTTTGCCTGAATTCAGTACTAAATTGCAGCTACCCATGGAGAAATATGAACTGGAGTTCAAAGTGCTGCCCAATCATCTCAAAAATGCAAACATAAGGGCAAGAGGCACACCTCATCTGAAAGAAGAGATGCTAATCATGTTGCTTCATGAGTACATGAAAGAAATAAGATGGGTTATGACCAAATCAAAAGGCATGCTACACTTTGTACTTAATTCTGTTGGGACTCTTTTCCCTTCCCCAATTACTTGAGCCTTGATCAAGTGGATCGCACTATGCCAACCACACCAAAGGGAAGTACTCAGTTTCTTTGTTCTTTTATGTTTTCTATACATTGAGGACAATGCATGATTTAAGTGTGGGGGTGCGGATCTCTGAAATTTTTAATTTTTTTGCTTTAGACACATTTTTCCCTTTCAGTTTGCATTCTCCTTTCAGATTTCCTTTCAGATTCATGCTTTGCGCTTCTTTCAGATTGTTTACCCAAAGTTTTTAAATTTTTTTTTCTTTTTCGTTTTTGCTTTCAATAACACACACATCCATAATCTTCTTTTTTATTTGCTTTACTCAAACTGATGAACTATGTTGGATGAACTTTCTTTCCATGACCCCATTGATGTGATAACTCTTTAAACCTATGTTGAATCAATTGCAATGAGATGTATTCATGTTTGGGAATTGCCTTTGAATTGAATCTTTAAGCTTGCCATGGTGAAAAATATATTGATGACTCTCATTTGAGAGAATGAATTGATTGATGTGTGAATAAACTTAATGTGACTTGTGTTAGCAATTGGTGTTGATTTGCCCAAATCATTGAGAAAAATAAATTCAGAAAAGGCCTAGACTTCATGAGCACAAATTGAAAACTGTTCCAATGGTCAAAAGACTATGAATAGAGCTAGTAGCCACTTGGACAGGTGACCAACTGAGTAACTGGGGGTGGGTATCACCAATATGTACCTTCACGTCAAAAGGTTGGTGACTTTTTCAAGCAAGTTTAAAGTGCAAAAAGGCTGAATAAAGTACTTCAAGGTAAGGGCAAGTCACTCTGAAAGCTAGAATAAGTCCTTAACTGAACAAATGAAATGTGCATGTATTATCTCTCTCTTGAGTAAAACCAATCCTAGCCATGGTGAGTAAAGGGAAACAAGGAAAGAGGTAAGTAACCTTGATGCATATATTCTTTATTGCAATGCTTCAAAATAGGGGTCTAGAGTAAGAGCTTAAGTGGAAATAAGGATCAAAGCAAAGAGAGCTTGTTTAACTGTGTTTGTTTGCTTGAGGACAAGCAAAAGGTTAGGTGTGGGGGTATTTGACAGAGCATAATTTAGCCCACTTTATCATGATATTATTGATGTTTATTTACACCTTTTCTACCTAATTTTGTGGTTTTAATCATGTTTTGTAGATATTAGGTGTAGAGAGACAATCTGGAGAAAATGCTCTTAAAACTGCCAAAAAGTGCCAAATATGGAAAGTTCCAGAAAAGGAAAGTTTTCATATATGGAAAGTTCCAAATAAGGAAAGTCTTCATATATGGAAAGTGCCAAATAAGGAAAGAGTCAGAAAGCACAGTCAGCAAACTGTCCGAAATTCGAACTGCAGAATCTTTCCTGCCTTATTTAGAACATGTGCCAAGAAAGGAAAGTTTTCAAATAAGGCAGGTTTTCAGAAAAGGAAAGTCTTCAAATGAGGAAAGTGCAGAGACAAAAGCAAATAAGGAAAGCTCAGTCAGGAAATTATTTGAATTTCGAATCGCAGATCTTTCTTTCCTCATTCAAAGATGTGCACATACTGCAGCAGTCAAATCTTCCAATTTAGGCAGCAAGGTCTCATCAAGGCACACTTGCCTCTTCTGCGTTCAGCGTTTAAAATTCAAATAAAGGCTCCACCTAAAAAGGAAAGACTGGACATATATCTTTCCACTTCTGCACATTAATGACTGCATTCTCCTGCCTCTTTTGCAATCCATGCGCGCGCCACCTCTTCTGGAAGCATGATCCGTGCATCCTTCCTCTTCTGAAAGCCTTAGTACGTGCATATTTCCTTATGAACATCAAGCCACGACTTTTCTTCCTCTATTGGCAGCCTTGGATCGCTCTTCCTTCCTTTTCAAGCACAAGGTACGCTCCTTTCCTATTCTGAAGGCAATCTGCGCGCCAACTTCCTTCTGAAGCCTTGCAGTCCGATTCTTTCCTCTTTTGCAACAACTTGGGCAGCAAGTTGCATATGGGCAGCACCTTGGGCAGCCTCTACACTAATTAGGAAGCAAGGTCAGCATCTAAACTTATTTAGGAAGCACAATCTGCGCCTCCTTCCCTTTCTGAGAGCAAACCGCGCGCACCAACTTCCTTCAGCAGTGCATTTTCGCGCAGCCTTCCTTCTGAAGCCGAAAAGCGCGATTCTTTCCTTTTCAGACACATCTTGGGCAGAAAATACCTCTTGGGCAGTAAGTATGACCTAGGGCAACACTTTTCAACTATAAAAAGCCATATAAGAAGCCTCTACAGGGTCCCGAAGCTCCCCTGGGGAGACACCTACGAAATTCACATCTCTTCTTCTACATTTCTTCTTTTCTTTTATTTTTGGTTTTTGTTTCAGCCATGAGAGGCTGAAACCTCTTTTCTAGTTGAAGAACAAGTGAAGCTTTAGTTGTATTGTGGATTGAGAGACTTAGACTACATTGTTTATCTTTTGTTATTCAGTATTCTTGTGATTTCATGCTTAAGGACATTATTGCTTTGTTATTTAAGATCTCCATTGATTCTTTGTTGCAAGGTAATATATTGTTGGTTTGAGTGATTTTAAGTCCGAAATTGCTTGATTTATTCAACCATAAGAACACTTAGTGCATCACCAAGGACATCGCATGATCTAGTGTTGTCTCCATGCATGTGGGTGACTAGAATTGGTTCTCTCTATATCTTTATGCAATTGACTATTGTAAAAGGCTTAAGGCTCAAAGACGTTCTTTGGCAATTGTTAATTAGTAATTAATTGGAGGACTTTCCGTAATTGATTTAATCTTAAAGAGAGACAATGGATGTGAGAAGCTTCTTCAATCTCCATGGCCAATTTATTGAATCAACAAAGGAACATATGAGTCAATGATCAATCCTATCAACTAAAGTGAATCTGAATCTTCAACTAGAGCTTTTATCATTATTGTTTCCTCTTTATTTTTACTTGCTTTATTTATTTGCTTTCACCATTAGATTAATTGAATCAATCTCAAAACCTTTTTTTTTTTTTACTTTACTTGCACTTTATTTTCATTGTCTATTTATTTTCTGTTTGTTTATTTGGTCTTGACAAGAAAGATAGGTAAGTATCAATTCCCTGTGGATTCGATCCTTTCACCACTATCTACAGTATTTATATTGTTGATAAATGAATTGATTATTTTGACCGGTTTCGACAACCGCTCTGTCAATGCACAAAATAAAAAAAATTAAAAATTATATTTATTCAAAAATATTTTTAAATTCAAATTTAAATTTATAATATTTTAAATTTTTATTCGACGCATAGTGTTGAACTGCAACATTCATTCGACAATCGAAGTTAGCATGCTCGACATTTAAAGTGTCTTGAATGCAAGAATCTCCTGCATGTAAAGTATTATTTATAAAAAATATTTAAAGTGTCTTGAATGTAAGAATCTTCAGCATGTAAAGTATTATTTATAAAAAGAATTAAAAATAGTTTTTTTAAATATATAAAAAATAAAAAATAATTAAATTATTATTCAAAATAGATAAATTTATAGTTTTAAAATTATTTTTATTTTTAAATGGATTTAAACAAATAATTATTAAAAAAAATTACAGAAAATTATTATAATTGAATTATATATTTTTGAAATCTTTATTAATTATTTAGTTAAATTGTGAGTTAAAAAAATTTAGAATTTCAATGATAATAAAAATAGGTTGAAATTTCAGAATATCATATTTATGAAAATTTTAAAAGGTAGATCTGTTGAAAAATATAATAAAAATATAAAAATTATATATTTTAGATTCTGTTTATAAAATATTTTAGTTAAATATTTTTTTTTATATTTTTTAGTATTTGGAGTAGTCAAAAAATTAATTAATAAATATTTTAAATATTTAAAATTTTTTCTTTAAAACATTTTTTCTTTTCACTTTTATATATATCTAATTTAAAAATAAAATACTTTTAATTATTAATTATTTTTAAAAAAGTGTCTAGCGGACGTTTTATATAATTTTTTCATAATTAATAATAATTTTAATTATTAATTATCTTTTTATACTTTTTAAAAATATATATATTTTTAATTTTTTTAATAAATAATATATATTGTAGACTTTATTTATAAAATATTTTTAGTTAAATATTTTTTTATATTTTTTTTAACATTTGGAGCCCCTGAAAAGATTAATGAACGAATATTTTAAATATTTTAGAATTTTTTAAAAAATTTATTCTTTTTATATTTATATATATCTAATTTAAAAATAAAATAATTTTAATTATTAATTATTTAAAAAATATCTAGATGACGTTTTATATAATTTTTTCATAATTAATAATAATTTTAATTATTAATTATTAATTATTTTTTATATACATTTTAAATATATATCTATATTTAATTTTTTTAACAAATAATACCTTATATATATTCAGCATTTTAAGTATCGAACATGAGTCTATTTTTTTATAAAATTTATATATTCGATTTGAACATATAATTTTAACAATTTTATTATCAAACTTTATAATTTGACAATATGACTGTCGAACAAAAATTTAATACTCTGTCCTCGAAAATATGTTTGAGTTAACATGATTTAAAAAAATCTTCCCAAGACCCCAATAAGTTATAAAAATTATAAATTTGACCCATGCACCCTTGTTAGGCCGAATGGCCCAAATTGAATAGCCTATTCAATCAACCTTGTTTTTTTAAGCCCAAACCCATTAATCCTAAGCCCCAAATAGACTTTAGGTCTCATAGAAAAGGCTTAGAAAAATAAAAAAGTCTATGGAGTATACCTTTAACTAAATGGCGAGTTCAAGTCCAATTATCTCACTTTATTTTTTTATTTTTTATATTTTATTTAATATTTTTATTGCCTAAAATATCATTCAAGTGATCTTTTAATTTACTTTTCATGCACTGAGACCAGGTGTGATTTTTGTTATTGAATTCTCACTATTTCAGATGTATATAGTAAAAAAAAAAAAGTAAAGAGTTTACACTTTGGGAGCCTTATATCCACCCAAGTGTTAATACCAATTCTGCCTATAAGGTTAAATCATTATAACTCTTCTTTTATCTCGATGTTGGGTCCATCGAGAGTTTTTATGTGTTTTAAATCATTTTCGGGTATTTTTTAGAGAAAAACATATTCTAATCTAGTATTTAGAGTAACATAATTTATCACCTAGACTAAAAAGAATTAAAAGTATACCTATATTTAGATTTTAAATAATATTTTATAAATTTTCACTAATTATATCTCACTCATTTGTAATCGAAAAAATATTCTCTATATACCATTACAAAGCTAATTCCGTCTAATTTCCAATGGTGCTAATATTATATATTACAAAAATCTAAATAGCAAAATATAATAATTCAAAAATAGCATCCTCAATATATTTTCAAGCATTCAAAACTGGAGAATAAAATACTTCTATGGTCTCAGTTATTTGCAATTGCATTGCTTCTCACTGAATAGTATATAGAGTAATTCCGCGGAATTTGAACCAAAGTTCCAATGAAATAGTCTACCTTTTCCTTTCTCCAAGTGAACTTATTCAAAGACATATTCTTATCTTCTCCATGCATTCAGTAAAAATTTAATAGCAAAAGTTTTTACTAAAAGAACATTTCTCTCCTTTTTGTCAAAAGCTAAAAACTTACTGCTGCCCATATCTCTTTTAATTTTCAATTCAAAAATAAAAATAAAAAATAAAAAAAGTTATGTGAGTTGGTAATTCCATGGTTCACTGTTTCATGATCCATGCAAAGGCCCATCTATTTTTTTTTTCTTTATTTGTGTGCATTCTTTTCGTTTTTTTAATTAAGTATAGAAAATTAATGGACTTTTCATATATGGTTCTACATTTTATATGGCCTTTTTTTTTGGAAAATTAATGGACTTTCTATAACAATGTCAGTGTTATAGAAAAATCATTGATTAATTTTTCGGTTTTAAAAAATATATTAAAATATTTTTAAGATTTAAAAAATTTATTAATTATTCGTTCAATTAATTTTAATCATTAAGTATTGTTGGAAAATTTAAAATACTCTCGTACAAAAAAGACTAATTAATAAATATTTTTATAAAATTGAGAGACTAAATAATAAATTTTTTTATAATAGATGAATTAAATAATAAAATACTTAACGGTTAAAGTCAATAAAAAATAAAAAATAGAGATAAAATTTAGTGATTAAATTTAAAAAAAAAATCAGTAAAATAAATTACCGATCCTTTAAATTATCGATGCTTTCAATTATCCACCTTTCACTGAGTATCTAAATTTCTAAATTATCGATATTATCAATGAAAATTTTATAATTATTTTTGTGTATTTTCTCATAGCGAACGAACGTAAATATTAATTAGTAGATTTTTTAATATTATATAGACGTCCTAATATATTTTTTAAAATTAAAAAAATAATTAATTAGTTTTTCATAATATAGGTATTAATATTACACAAGAATCACCCAAAGTGAATCACGAGTTGTCATTATAAAGTAAGGCCACATGGCAAGGATTTGATAAACGGAAATGCGATCACACCTGAAGGAAGAGAGACTCGGATACCTTAACATCCAATTTTTCATTAAGACTCGTCCTCCCCTGAATAGAACGAGTCTCGTCATAAAGTTATTGTTAGCAGGCACAGTCCAGCAAACCCCCGATTACACCTGTAATCACAAGATCCGCAACCAGTTAACTCGGCAGGATCCTTGTAAGGTTAGCTAGTCATATAATCGACGGATCATCAGAAAATACTATATTTATCTCCATCTTCTTACAATATAAAAAGGGAACGATAACAGAGGTAAATGTATGCAATTCTCTTATACAACTACTCTTAAGTATTATATTCACCTTATTCTCTATATTATTGACTTGAGCATCGAAGTGGGTACCCACCACCTCACGTTCTCTTTCTTACAAATTTAGCCAATGTAATACCCGGCTAGATTCAGACATCGGAATTCCTACCGTCCGGTGGAATTTGAGGATGTCAGAGGTCTCTGGAAGGGTACGAGAAAGTTTTCTCAAATGTGTTCAAGTGTTTTAAAGGGTTAGGGTAGAAAACGAGTTGAGTTTCGTGGAGAATTGGCCAAAGGAGTTTCTGTCATGTTCGGCCCCCGAAGGTTAAGTTCGGCCGCCGAAAGTGCCCAATGTTCGGCCCCCGAAGGTTATGTTCGGCCCCCGAAAGTTGCATGGTTTTGCATGCAGTTTCGGCAGCCGAAGCTGAGGTGGTCGGTTAGTTGTGCATGCTCCTCAGCCAGGGATTTGGACAGGTGTTGCCTCCAGATCATTGCCAGAGGTTAGGCCACGTCTCCCATGACTCATCTGCAAGCTTTTATCAGCTTATGCAGAGGGTTGGTTGTGTCTAAGTGGTTGGAAAGGTTTTTGAGAGAAAAGAAGAGTTTTGGAGGGTTGGTGAAGGTGAAGTCGTGGTGGCCATAGGTCAGTGTTTAGGTTGTCCCAGCTTCTGGTTTCAAGAGGTAAGGAACGTATGTTTAACTTGTTTTCATGGTTTATGAACAGTTTGGAAAGAGGGCAAGGGTAGAGTTGCATCTATAGGTTGTGTTTTTGATGTTTTAATGGTGTAAACATGATTATGTGTATGTTTGTTGTTTGTGTTGGGGTTGTTCGGTCGTTGTAGACCCTTTTGAACATGTACTTGAGTATATGTGAGTGAAGACGCTGAGTTATGCATGTTAGAGGGTGTTGGAGACGTTGTGCATGAGAGGAAGCAAGATTCTGCCTTCTGGAGAACCCAGCTTCGGCCGCCGAAGTGAAGATTCGGCCGCCGAACCCCTTGTGGAGGTAGTTTCGGCTGCCTAAGGTTGCCTCCGAAAGAATGGACTTTCGGATCTGTCATGCACATTCGGTCGCCGAAGGTGCCGCCGAACATGCATGAGTTTCGGCTCTGGAGAGGACATTCGGCCGCCGAACCTGCTGCCGAATGTGTTCTGTCCAGCCTTCTTTTGCATGAGTTATGTGATTATTTTCAGAGGTTTAGAGGGGATTATGGGAATTTGTTTAAGAGTTATTCAAAGTATGTGTGACACCTCATTCGAGTCCATTTGTGTAGGATTGGACCCGAGAGTTCGAGGAGGTCATCAGAGTTAGAGATATCAGAGTCAGTACAGTATCTGCCAGAAGAGCAGAGGTGAGTGGAACAAACTTATGTTTTATTTTGAAGAAAATGACACGTCTCTAGCATGATTCATGCATCATAAAATGCCATGTTATGTAATAGGTTGTATTGCATTAGAATTCACGAATTTGATGCATTGCATAAGTTGTTGTTGTGGTGTGGATGAACGTTGGATGATCCTTAGCCCTTGACATGAGATAAGATACTACTACAGAGATATGGCATGAGATAGCCATTCCAGGTCACTCCTGGATAGTCCGGGTCGCTCCTGGTACTCAGTTACAGATAGACATACAGCATAAGAGAAGACTGGGTGATGGCTCCGCCTCCCTAGCATTATTGGATTTGTTGTGATATGATACAGTAAAGAGAAGACTGGGTGATGGTTCTACCTCCCTAGCACAGTTGGGAATAGAAGTCTAGGTGATGGCTCTGCCTCCCTAGCAAGTAGGATATGTTTTTTTTATAGTAGGGGGCTATAGGTGACAAGTTCATCCGTTTGATGATTTGTTTGTGATGTGACGCATTTCATAATAACATGTAATTAATGAACTGTTTTACTGTTCCTCCTCACTGGGCTATAGAGCTCATCCCTCTCCCTTAACCCCAGTTTTGCAGGTTCTGAGATAGCTATGGGAAGTCAAAGTCAGCAAGAGTACAGAGAACAGTGATGCCTGAATGTATGTTTGTAATAGTATAGTGGACATGATGTAATTAAAAGAGTAGTTGTCATGTAATGTATCGATATGTACTATCACTTACTGGATAGACTTGTGCTTTCTCTAGTGTCGTTGTCATAGTGTGATGTATGATTAATCCCTTTGTACATGCATCCTGTTTTACGTTTCTTGATGAGAAATGTGTGAGTTGGGCTTAACGTATGGCTTTGATGAGATACCAATGGGATGTGTTATAGATTAAAAGGGTTTCAATCCCTTGAACCACAGAGATGGTAGTCCCTGGTATAGGCCCTGAGGGCCCTTTCAGATTGACATATCTGAGTAGCAGTAGTTAAGCCTACAGAGTTTTACAGGATTGTTAAGTCGTTTTATATCATGTATGGGATTTATCAGGTACACAGAGAGTATAGTCGGCTTACTACGGGTCCCGGCGGCCTTAAGCCGATCTGGATCCTAGTGCCTGTGATGGTTCGGGCCGTTACAGAGGGGTACCGGTTTCCGGGTCGTTACAGATTGGTATCAGAGCATAGGGCCTCAAGAGTACGGTGTGTTGAGATATCCCACATCGGAAAGAGGTGTTGTCTTGTCTAGGAAGGAAAGCACAATAAGTTAAAATCATGTCCACTAGGATAGGATGTGGAGTCCTGTCTTGCATGCTGATGTGAAATGCCATGATGAGTTGCATGTGCATTATTGATATGTTAGCTATATGTGTTGTGGATTCATGTGTTCTCACATGGATCATTTAATGTTTTGTGTGATGTTGTGCTTTTCAGAAACAAGGATGAGAGGAACTCGTCGATCTATGAGATTGAATGGAGCTCCGCCGGAGGATGAGGACATGGATGCTCATCTCCCCGTTCTGCAAAGGGCAACATCAGATAGTATAAGCAGAGAAGGTACATCAAGGGACCCTAGAAGGTCTGTTGATGAGAGTCGAAGGGGAGTTGTCCAGAGTGGTATGTCAGGGTTTATGAGAGAAATAGAGGAGAATGAGCAGAGTAGAGAGGGTAGCTTTAGCATGAGCAGGTCAGGAGGAGATTTGGGTGAGTCCCAAGGAGGCACTCAGGCCTCGAGATTTGTTCCACCTCAGTATCCACCCTACCAGTGGGGGGCAGAGTACCCGATGAGAGGTACATCAGAGTTTCCTAGGTATAACCCATATTCTACCTTTATGCCCTATCCTTCCTTTTACCCGCCAAATCCACCGTCATATCCACAGTATACCATGTTTCCACCCTTCTTTGGTTATCCAAGTTTAGTAAACCCTACCTCAGGGAATGTTGCACCTCCTCCACCACCAGGAGAACCAGTAGCCCCAATTGTTCAAACACCCAAGCCTAGTTCACCTGGGGAAAGTATGGTGCAGATGACAGCTTATTTGAGGTTGGATGTTCCCAAATTTGAGACTGGTGATAACCCTGTTGAGTATCTTAGAATGGTCAAGATGATAACTGACGAGTTGGGAGCCAGTGAGAGTAGAGCCATTCAGATGGCAGGGGTCACAGTGAAATGTGAGAAGACAAGGGCATGGTTCACCCAGTATGTGAACCCGAGGGTAGAAAGCTTATCCTGGGAACAGTTTGCTATAGAGTTTGCAGGATGGGTTTGTTCAGATAGCTCAAGGGAGCATAAAGAGAGTGACTGTGAGCAGCCAGGGCAGACAGAAAACATGAGTATAGAAAATGACCCAGAGAATAGTGATCGTTTCCCTTTGGGTAAGGCTGCTGCAACGAATAAAAAGAAAGTGAGAGGCCTGAAAGGATCAAAGAAAAGAGAGTTCTGGAATAGGGTACAGTTTGGCATAGGTTGTCGCGAGGGTTCGAGTTCTAGTTGGGGTAGTTCTAGCTGTACGAGGTGCGGTAGGAGGCACAAAGGAGTCTGTCGGGCTGGGACAACAGCATGTTTCAGGTGCGGACAGGAGGGGCACATGGCACGAGAGTGTCCCACTATCAGCGTGTCAGCACAGTGCCCGCAGACATCCTCAGACCATATCATTCCACCAGAAGCTCCAGCCTCGGTGCAGGGCAGAGGTAGAGAAAGAGGGGTAGTCCCTTCTTCAGGAGGTTCCTTCAGTGGACGTCCGTTAGTTCCGGCTCGGATTTTCACCCAAGATCAGCCAGAGACAGACACACGGAACACAGTGGTGCCAGGTAAACTCACTTTTGAGTGTTTTGATGTGTATAGAATATCAGTTGATGTGAAAATAGTAAAGTGTAATAGAGTTAGAGGTTCAGAGACAAAGGTTCAGAGACGAGTGAGTCGTTAAAGGTTAGTGCGCCGGGAAAAAACTCGAGAGCTATAGCCGTGGATTTGAAATCCAGGTAGAGAGAGAGTGATCTCTCATCTCTGCGTGTAGACCTCAAGGAAAGAAATAAGGCAGAGAATAGCGTAAGAAAGTGAAAAGTAAGAAAAAGAATAAGAGAAGAGTATGACATAGAAGAGAGCAGAAAAAGAACAGAATAGAATAAATGTAAAGTAAGAAAGGTTAGAAAGAGATTTCAGTTTAGTCTGGGATTAGATGGCAATTGAGCTCTAGTTCAGATAGTTCTGAATCCGTGAGGCGTGGAGTTTACACGAAAGTGGTATGTTAGTATGGGACTACGGCATGTATAGTTGCGAGCAGGAAGGACTCATGTTATGTGAGTGTCCTACTGCGGCCCTGATTGGCACAGTCCCAGCAGATGACTTCTAGTAGTGTAACTCAGCCTATAGCTCTAGCCATATTTCAGGACAGTGGGTGAGGCAGGAGAAGAGAGTTCTCCTTTTCTTTGGTCGGTTCCCGAGGGAAGATTCAGTAGCTTTAGTTTGGATCTTCATCCTGACTCAGTAGGAGGCTAACACATCGAACACGGTGACGTCAGATACGTTCACTTGAGGGTGTTCAGATGTGTAAGATATAGTGGACCCTGATGTTTCTTTCCTTGTTGTTTTGAGAGCCATAGATAGAGGAGGGTTTGATAACTTCTGGGCTTAGAGAGTTTTCTTTGGGTGGTAGACCCGAGTGTGATCCATCTGTGGCAGAGTCAGTCTGTCGGTTCCGTTCAGAGTCTGTTGCGTATGGTGAGAGTAGTGGATGCAATCCAGCTGACCTTATGGTTCTAGAGTTGACTAGTGATGTCAATCTAGGGCGGATTGGCTAGCTACTCGAGGTACTACCTACGTCTGCAAAGACAAGGTAGGAGAGTTCAGAGTTTAGAGGCTCGGATGGGTCAGAGTGAGTCCTTTGAGGGGACAGTATAGTATACCCAGAAGTTTGATAGCAGCCCTACAGGCTCGTGAATGCTTTAGGAAAGGTAGTCAGGGGTTTTCTTGCTCTTGGGTGAGAGCAGAGGAGCCAGGTCAGGGAACCAGTCTCAGTACCCATAATCAGAAAGAGAGAAAGAGAGTTATATGTGTTATCCCAGATAAGCTAGCAGGATTACCACTAGAGTCTGGACGTTAAGTGAGGATGGAGACTAGATTCATTTTCACCTCTTCCTTTGCAGTGGTACCTGTAGCATGTAAGAGTTAGAAAAAACCAGTTGTATAAGGAAGAAAGATAGTAGAGCAGTGTGAACTTGGTAGCGAAGGATTCTATCCGACTTAGTACTACACACCCTGGAATGTACCAGTGTCGGTGTGAGAACGGAAGGAGGAAACCTAGAGACTTTGTCACAACTGTGAACAGTTGCACAAAGTCACTACCAAGGATGGATATTCCCACATAGGAGTACTGATCAGTGGAAATAGCTAGTTGGAGCTGATTATCCTCCACGATAAAGCTAAGAGATGGGACCTAGATGTTGAGCATTAGAGAGAGAGTGAAAGAAGAAGCCAGTATAGTAACAAAGAAGAAACGCGGGCAAAGATCAGAGTGGCGCAGCAAAAGCGTAGAATAGTTCAGAAATATAGAGAAGCATGCCCATCTACTAAGTATTGTCGTCGATTGTAAGAGAACATGGCATAGAGGCCAAGTTCTATAATCTGAGTTCGATGTCGGGGCATACGTGAGAAAGTTAAAGCTATAGGCAAGGCATGTAGCCTTTGCTTAGAGTTATTGTGATCGGGTTGAGTAAAGAGTTAGTATAACCAGAGTAGTATGAATAGAGCGGGAAAAAATTAAAGAAGGTTAGAGAAGAGAGTCAAATTGACTGTGTACAGATAGGAGTGGTCAGTAATCAGTCGGAGTGGGGACACAGATGAAGCAGTTAAGACTCAGGGAGTGAGATAACCCGGAGTAGTATCTGTATCTCTTCTCAGAGGAAAGTGTTAAGCTTTCCTTAATTGCTTTTGTGCATATGTGTTTGTTGTGTGAACATTCGAGGACGAATGTTCTTAAAGGGGAGAAGAATGTAATACCCGGCTAGATTCAGACATCGGAATTCCTACCGTCCGGTGGAATTTGAGGATGTCAGAGGTCTCTGGAAGGGTACGAGAAAGTTTTCTCAAATGTGTTCAAGTGTTTTAAAGGGTTAGGGTAGAAAACGAGTTGAGTTTCGTGGAGAATTGGCCAAAGGAGTTTCTGTCATGTTCGGCCCCCGAAGGTTAAGTTCGGCCGCCGAAAGTGCCCAATGTTCGGCCCCCGAAGGTTATGTTCGGCCCCCGAAAGTTGCATGGTTTTGCATGCAGTTTCGGCAGCCGAAGCTGAGGTGGTCGGTTAGTTGTGCATGCTCCTCAGCCAGGGATTTGGACAGGTGTTGCCTCCAGATCATTGCCAGAGGTTAGGCCACGTCTCCCATGACTCATCTGCAAGCTTTTATCAGCTTATGCAGAGGGTTGGTTGTGTCTAAGTGGTTGGAAAGGTTTTTGAGAGAAAAGAAGAGTTTTGGAGGGTTGGTGAAGGTGAAGTCGTGGTGGCCATAGGTCAGTGTTTAGGTTGTCCCAGCTTCTAGTTTCAAGAGGTAAGGAACGTATGTTTAACTTGTTTTCATGGTTTATGAACAGTTTGGAAAGAGGGCAAGGGTAGAGTTGCATCTATAGGTTGTGTTTTTGATGTTTTAATGGTGTAAACATGATTATGTGTATGTTTGTTGTTTGTGTTGGGGTTGTTCGGTCGTTGTAGACCCTTTTGAACATGTACTTGAGTATATGTGAGTGAAGACGCTGAGTTATGCATGTTAGAGGGTGTTGGAGACGTTGTGCATGAGAGGAAGCAAGGTTCTGCCTTCTGGAGAACCCAGCTTCGGCCGCCAAAGTGAAGATTCGGCCGCCGAACCCCTTGTGGAGGTAGTTTCGGCTGCCTAAGGTTGCCTCCGAAAGAATGGACTTTCGGATCTGTCATGCACATTCGGCCGCCGAAGGTGCCGCCGAACATGCATGAGTTTCGGCTCTGGAGAGGACATTCGGCCGCCGAACCTGCTGCCGAATGTGTTCTGTCCAGCCTTCTTTTGCATGAGTTATGTGATTATTTTCAGAGGTTTAGAGGGGATTATGGGAATTTGTTTAAGAGTTATTCAAAGTATGTGTGACACCTCATTCGAGTCCATTTGTGTAGGATTGGACCCGAGAGTTCGAGGAGGTCATCAGAGTTAGAGATATCAGAGTCAGTACAGTATCTGCCAGAAGAGCAGAGGTGAGTGGAACAAACTTATGTTTTATTTTGAAGAAAATGACACGTCTCTAGCATGATTCATGCATCATAAAATGACATGTTATGTAATAGGTTGTATTGCATTAGAATTCACGAATTTGATGCATTGCATAAGTTGTTGTTGTGGTGTGGATGAAAGTTGGATGATCCTTAGCCCTTGACATGAGATAAGATACTACTACAGAGATATGGCATGAGATAGCCATTCCAGGTCACTCCTGGATAGTCCGGGTCGCTCCTGGTACTCAGTTACAGATAGACATACAGCATAAGAGAAGACTGGGTGATGGCTCCGCCTCCCTAGCATTATTGGATTTGTTGTGATATGATACAGTAAAGAGAAGACTAGGTGATGGTTCTACCTCCCTAGCACAGTTGGGAATAGAAGTCTAGGTGATGGCTCTGCCTCCCTAGCAAGTAGGATATGTTTTTTTTATAGTAGGGGGCTATAGGTGACAAGTTCATCCGTTTGATGATTTGTTTGTGATGTGACGCATTTCATAATAACATGTAATTAATGAACTGTTTTACTGTTCCTCCTCACTGGGCTATAGAGCTCATCCCTCTCCCTTAACCCCAGTTTTGCAGGTTCTGAGATAGCTATGGGAAGTCAAAGTCAGCAAGAGTACAGAGAACAGTGATGCCTGAATGTATGTTTGTAATAGTATAGTGGACATGATGTAATTAAAAGAGTAGTTGTCATGTAATGTATCGATATGTACTATCAGTTACTGGATAGACTTGTGCTTTCTCTAGTTTCGTTGTCATAGTGTGATGTATGATTAATCCCTTTGTACATGCATCCTGTTTTACGTTTCTTGATGAGAAATGTGTGAGTTGGGCTTAACGTATGGCTTTGATGAGATACCAATGGGATGTGTTATAGATTAAAAGGGTTTCAATCCCTTGAACCACAGAGATGGTAGTCCCTGGTATAGGCCCTGAGGGCCCTTTCAGATTGACATATCTGAGTAGCAGTAGTTAAGCCTACAGAGTTTTACAGGATTGTTAAGTCGTTTTATATCATGTATGGGATTTATCAGGTACACAGAGAGTATAGTCGGCTTACTACGGGTCCCGGCGGCCTTAAGCCGATCTGGATCCTAGTGCCTGTGATGGTTCGGGCCGTTACAGAGGGGTACCGGTTTCCGGGTCGTTACAGCCAATCACAGTATAACTCTATTTTTCGACCACATCAATTGGTTTCGTTGCTGAAAAATTCATTGAATCATTTGTTTTCATTTGGATTAAAACCGATCTCTTGTTCTTTTTCTTTGAAAAAGAACTCTCTCTTCTCTATCTCTTGAAATGGTCGAAGTCATACATATCATTATTGAAGGACCTGATAAGGGCAAAGGGAAAAATAAGTGCATAGCAGAAAACATCTTGTCAGTAGAATAGGAGCCATGAGCCAAACAGGAGGTAAGGTTCGGTCTCACAGACAAAGTGATTGGATTCTTTTAGAATGACCCGATGGTCATCAAGATCCTCCTAAATAGGTATGAAGTAAGGCGAGTATTGGTGGATACATGTAGTTCTGCTAACCTTCTCATCTTAAATGTTTTTAACAAGTTAGACTTGGATATAAGTAGCCTTATTAGAGTTTTTTTTATCATTAGTAGGATTAAGAGATAAGACTGTGGTAGTATTGGCCACTATTAACCTCCCCCTAATGCTGGGTGATGAAAAATATAAGCGAGAGTTGTATGCAGAGTTTGTGGTGCATTTGCATACAATGTAATACTCGGCTGCACAGTTCTAAACTACCACGGTATTGTTATTAACATGGGTGTTATGTGTCTCAAGCTACCAGCTCAGGGGGATAGCCGTGGTCCGAGGCAATTTAAGGTTGGCCAAAGAATATTACGAACACCTTGCAAAAACCTTCAGAAAAGCAACAATGCCCATCGACCTGCTAGAAAAGTCAAAATCTCACAGAAAGCCAAAACTAGCAGACCCAGAAAAAGAGGTCCAGTTAGGTAAAGAATAAAAGGAACGATTCTGTACTGTGTTAACCGGTGAAACAAAGACTCGTTTGATAGAGTTGTCAAAGTGTCAAGTAACCATTTTCGCTTGGTCTCTAAAAGATTAACAGGGATGGACCCGAATCTCATCACTTATAAGGTGTCTCTTGACAAAGCCGTCAAACCGGTCCATCAAAAGAAAAAAAGACTCGCATCGGAGAGGCAGCAAGTGATCAAAGAAGAGGTTGAAAAACTATTAATTTCAGGATTAATCAAGGAGGTCCAATACCCCACATGGCTCACTCATATGGTCCTGGCGAAAAAGGCTAACGAGAAGTAGAGAATAAGCGTGGATTTTACCGACTTCAATAAAGCATGCCCGAAATATCATTACCTGTTGCCATCTAATGATAGGTTAGTAGACTCGACCTCAGGTCATGTAGTGATTTCCTTTCTTGATACCATTTCAGGTTACCACCAAATCATGATGGACACTGAGGATGCAGAGAAGACTGCATTCATAACATATAAGGGAGTTTTCTACTACAAGGTGATGCCATTTGGGTTAAAAAAACGCGGGGCAATTCACCAAAGGCTGGTGTCAAGTATTTTTAAAGACATGATGGGGTCAACAGTCGAAGTGTACGTGGATGACATGGTGGAAAAGAGTCCATCCTTGGAAGACCATCCAGAAGATATCCAAAAAGTATTTAACATACTGGACAAGGCAGGTATGAAACTGAACCCTAAAAAGTGCACCTTCAGGGTAAAAGCTCGGAAGTTTCTAGGGTGTCTAATCTTAGAAAGAGGTATAGAAGCAAACTCTGAGAAGATTAGCGCCATCAAAAATATGAAAGCGTCCAAAACCATTAATGAAGTATAGAGGTTGAATGGGCGAGTCACAGCCCTGGGTCAGTTCATATCGTGCTTAGCTAGAAGCTGTCTCCCATTCTTCAAAGCCTTAAAAGGAAAAGGTAAGTTTGTGGGGGGGGGGGGAGAGGAGAATGTGTTGAGGCATTTGAAAGTCTAAAAACCTTTTTATCATCTCCCCTATTGCTAAGCTCGCATGTGAAGGCGAGGTTTTATTTCTATACTTGTTTGTGATACAGGAAATAGTTTGCTTGGTACTCATTCGTGAGAACAATAGGGAATAAAGCCTAGTATATTACGCCAACTAAGTCTTGAAGGGGGCAGAGCTAAACTATCCTCCTTTTGAAAGGTTAGCATCTGCAGTCCTAATGTCTGTCACAAAGCTACGATCGTACTTTGAGTCCCACACTATAGAAGCCATAACAAAGTATCCTCTGCGAAAGTTTCTACATAGGCCAGAGCTGTTAAGGTGGCTATCCACCTGGGCAATAATTGTAACAGCCCGGAAACCGGTACCCTCTTTGTAACGGCCCAAACTGCTCGGCACTAGGATCCAGATCGGCTTAAGGCCGCCGGGACCCGTAGTAAGCCTGCTATGAACTCTGTGTGTCTGTTAAAATCCCATACATGATCCGACTCGACTATTACTTATTAAAACTTGTCTTTAAAACTACCAGACTTAACCTTTAAAACACTGTACTATAGGTCCAATCATGTGAACCAAATGCTCAGACGTACTAATCTGAACTAGCCCTCAGGGCTATCTGTACTAAAGCAGTGATACTCTACCAAGTAACCTCCATGCACTATGCTCTGAAACATAGAACCCACCCTGTAGGGTCAGCATATCATAAGTTAACTTGGCTACCATAGAGTCACAGGAATCAAACCTGGTCTTCTCTATTGGCCTCTCTATGGATCACAGGAATCAAACCTGGTCTTTCCTCCGCACTGGTCTTGGGTCAAAGGAAGTAATCCCTGTCTTCCCTCACAGTTATAAGTCACTGGGTTTTCGAAACACAACATGTATTAAGCCTGGTTTGACTCATTTCTCATCAAGCAACTGTAAAACAGGATACATGCATACACTAGGGATTAACATACACTGACAATAGGCAAAAGCACATTCGAATACATGTATACCTTAACTGACTAACTATTACATCACTTTACATATATCCTTTAACTTACATCATGTCCACACTATACTATTACATATGCAAATCTGCAATCGACACTCTGCTGCTTCTCACTTCCCAGCTACTCTGTACCTGCAACACTGGGGTTAGGGGAAAGGGATGAGCTACTAAAGCCCAGTGAGTAGAAACACTGAAAAACAGTTCATTCATACGCATTTACTATGACAATGCATCACAACTCAAGCATCTCAATATATCTTGGATTAGACATGACCCCAAAACTCCCTCGACGGGCTATTGAAGTCGCCTTGGTCCAATCCTCACTAAGGTAGACATGACCCCAAAAATACCCTCTGTCAACACTGACCTGACACAATGACAGGAGCCGAAGCTTAGGCTATTGGAGTCGCCTGGGTCCACCTAATCTCTGATCACATAATATGCAATGCTTCACATTCGTGATTCTAATGCAATCACCCTAATACATATCATAGCATTCATGATGCATGCACTATGCTAAAGCATTATGTTTCTTTAATAAAAGATTACGTTTCGTTCTACTCACCTCTGCTCCTCTGGCAGAAACTGTACTGACTCTGTAACTGCTACTCCTGACAACCTCCCTGAACTGTCGGGTCCAAACCTACACAAACGGACTCGATTGAGGTGTCAAGCACACTCTAAACAACTCATAACCAACTCTACAACAACTCCCCAAAACCCCTCTACAAGCTCATAAACCAAACACATAAAGCATGCAAAAGAAGGCTGGACAGGACACTTTCGGCGGCAGGTTCGGCGGCCGAATGTCCTGAACAGAGCCGAAACTCACATACTTTCGGCGGCCGAATCTCCTCTTTCGGCGGCCGAACCCTTTCGGGGGTAAGCTTCGGGGGCCAAACCATACTCCAGAGACGAAAGTCTCCTACCTTCGGCGGCACCTTCGGCGGCCGAACCTCCCCTCCAGAGACGAAAGTCTAATCCTTCGGGGGCAGGTTGAGGCAGCCGAAACCACCTCCTCAACACATTCGGCGGCCGAACCCTCCTTCGGCGGCCGAAGCTGGGTTCTCCAGTTAGGCAGAACCTCGCTCACCTCATGCTCAACTTCCCCCAAACCTTACTCAACATGTATCTCAACACACATATCAAGCATATACGCAAAGATATGCACAAAGGGGCTTAGCCCAAGCTCAAAACCCCAAAAACAACTCAAACAACATACAAAGGCACAAAGGGTCCCTAAACCCTCACATGCACAACTCATGCAAAAACTCATGCATAACTCCCTTCTCCCTCCATAAAACTTGCTTAAAACATCATCAAACATAAGGATCAACACATACCTCTTGAAGAACAAAGGCTGGTGTGATCCCAAACTTGAAGATATGGAGATCCAAGCTCCAAAAGTCTCCAAGCTCCACCTCCTTGCTCCAAGCTCACCACTCTTGAATTCAAGGAGAAAACTCATGAAAACCTTAAAAGATTTGAAGAGAAACCATGAAATCAACCCAAGGAAAGCATGAACTCACCTTAGCCCAAAAGAGAGAGAAACCTCCTCTTTTTCCAGAGCAAGGAGCCCTTTATAGGTGGTCAACCGCCCCTCCTTCGGCAGCCTAACCTGCATGCGAAACCATGCAACGTTCGGCGGCCTAACTTGGAGTTTCGGAAGCCGAACCTATAGCACTTTCGGCGGCCGAACATTACCTTCGGCGGCCGAACCTGCATTTTGCCTCCTTAGTCTTTTCTCTTCAAAACTCATATCCTTTCTAACATAAAACCATTAAACCACTTAAAACCATCTTAAAACCTTTGTTTTACCCTGAGGGAAGGCTCCGACAACTTCGAATTCCACCGGACGGTAAGAATTCCGATGTCTGAGAAAGCAGGGTATTACAATAATATTGTCAGCCTTTAATATCAAGTATGTTCCAAGAAAGGCCATGAAAGCCTAGGCAGTAGCCAATTTTATTGCAGAAATGACTCCACCGTTAGAGCCTTCAAAATCTCCTGAATCAACCATGGAGGAGAAGTTTGGGCAGATAGAGCTTGCAGGGCTAGGGGTTCTGGAATCGGAATACTATAATCTTAAACTAGTATAAAGTTTTGCTATATGGCAAAACTCGCCTTCTACGCTACCAATAATATAGTCAAATATGAGGCTGTAATAATGGCCTTGAGAACCATTAAGGAACTAGGTATACAAAAATTTACTATTTTTAGTGACTTACGATTGGTTGTTAATCAGTTCCAGGGACAATTTAAAGTCTGAGAATCGAACCTTGTCAAACGAGAAAAAGATCCAGTCTTTAATGGAGAGGGTCAAAGACGGGCAAAGCAACTGTGAGCTTCACCAGGTGGCCGGAGGCAACAATGAAGAGGAGGATTTCCTAGCAAAAATGGCGGTGGCAAGTGAATAGCATTGATTCAACCGTTTTAATTTGAGGAACTGCACACTCTGGCAACAGATATGAAGGAGTCTTTTCCCATAGAGAAGGAAAAATCATGGATGACGCCTGTATATAAGTTTTTGACATAAGATGATATGCCATCCGAAGAATTATTGGCCAAATAGGTAATAAGAAAAACATCTAAATGTGCACTAATTGATGGCTGGTTATACAAGAGGTCCTCAACTCAGCCATAACTGCATTGTGTGACGGAGGAGGAAGGCTAGAAAATCCTAAATACAAAAATTTACTATTTTTAGTGACTTACGATTGGTTGTTAATCAGTTCCAGGGACAATTTAAAGTCTGAGAATTGAACCTTGTCAAACGAGAAAAAGATCCGGTCTTTAATGGAGAGGGTCAAAGACGGGCAAAGCAACTGTGAGCTTCACCAGGTGGCCGGAGGCAACAATGAAGAGGAGGATTTCCTAGCAAAAATGGCGGTGGCAAGTGAATAGCATTGATTCAACCGTTTTAATTTGAGGAACTGCACACTCTGGCAACAGATATGAAGGAGTCTTTTCCCATAGAGAAGGAAAAATCATGGATGACGCCTGTATATAAGTTTTTGACATAAGATGATATGCCATCCGAAGAATTATTGGCCAAATAGGTAATAAGAAAAACATCTAAATGTGCACTAATTGATGGCTGGTTATACAAGAGGTCCTCAACTCAGCCATAACTGCATTGTGTGACGGAGGAGGAAGGCTAGAAAATCCTAAAGGACATTCATGAGGGTAATTACGGGAGCTATGAAGGAGCTTGAATGATTGTCTGGTAAGCATTCAGGCAAGGGTATTACTGGCCAATGATAATGTAACATATGAAGCAGCTTGTCTAGAAGTGTCAAAGATGTCAAGTAAATGCGAACATCCCAAGGACCCCGAGAGAGATGCAAGCAAGAATTGAAAGCCCCTGGCCTTTCTTTCAGTGGGGGATAGACATCCTTAGTCCATTTTCAAAAGCAACCAGGTCCAGGTAAAGCCTTATGCAAAGAACTATTTCTCCAGTTGCCTTTTTGGCTTGGCCCTCGGAATCAATCTTGTAAAATCCAATCCACTACCCAAGAGTCTCGGCACCATAAATCATTAAAGAAGCTAACACCATGGCCAATACAAAGCCCCTTCATAAGTTTAACATAACCAGGCTGATAGCAGTTTTCAGCCAATACATAGAGCTAGGTAGTATGTTTGTCGATCACTTTCCCTCCTTGATAAAGACCCATCTTCAACTACTTTTCGTAGACCATGATCATATCCTCCACAAGGATATGATTATCCACATAAGTAGGAAGGGGGCCATTGAAGGAAGAGTTAGAGGTAGAGCTTTCACCTAAAGAAGAAGTAGAAAAGAAGGTACCCCTTCTCATTTCTCCAGAAAGGTTGCAAACAAGAAATACCTAGAAACAAGGAAGCAAAAAAACAAATGGTCAGGCCCTTCACAGGCATCGATAGAAAGCAAAAGTAGAGAAGAAGGGTTTTTATACAATGGCGAAGCCGGAAAAGCTTTGAATATGGCTTGAGAAATAAAGCAATCACCATTTATGGGTAGGAGCAGGCAAAATGACACAACTAGGGAAAGGCCAATCTCAATAAGCTACGTGCCCCAGATCAAGAAGACAAACCATCACCTTCTAATCTGAAGAATCAAAGACCCGTGAGGGACCTCTGATATTATATAAGAATCGTCCAAAGTGAGCCATGAGCTGTCACCATAAAACAATGACACATGCTAAGGGTTTGATAAATAGGAACGTGGTCCTACCTGAGGAAAGGGAGACCCGGACACCTTAACATCTGGTTTCTCATTAAGACTCACCCTCCCTTGAATAGGACGAGTCTCGATGTAAAGTTATCGTTAGTATGCACGATCCAACAAGCCCTCGATTATGCCTGTAATCATGGGATCCCCAACTAGTTAACCTGATAGGATCCCTTGCCAGGTTAGCTGGCCACATCATCGCTGGATCATCAGGAAATGCTATATTTATCTCCATCTTCTTATAATATAAAAGGGGAACAATCATAGAGGCAAATGTATAAAATTCTCTTATACAACTACTTTCAAGTGCTATATTCGCCTTATTCTCCATATTACTGACTTAAGCATCGAGAATGTGTGGTGGTGGGTGCCCATGGTAGCCACTCCGATGCTCAAGTCAGTAAACTGGAGAATAGAATGAATATAGAACTTGAGAGTAAGAGAATTGCATACTTTTATACTGTAAGAAGATGAAGATAAATATAGCATTTCCTAATAATCCGACGATAATATAGCCAACTTCTTGATAAGGGATCTACCGGGTTAACTGCTTAGGGATCCCATGATTACAAGCATAATGGAAGCCCGTTGGATTGTGCCTGATAACAGTAAATGTATGCTGAGACTCGACCTATCCAAGGGAGGGTGAGCCTTGATAAGGAACTGGGTGTTAAAGTGTTCGGGTCTTCCTTTTCTCAAATGGGACCATATTACCCAGTTATTAGATCCTTGCCACGTGGAGTTGTTATGTAGTGATAGCTTATGGCTTATTTTGGACGAATCGTTATGCAACATTAGAGGTCCCTCCACTGGTATTTGATTCTTTAGATTCAAAGATGACAGTTATTCTCATGATCTGAGGCACGTGACCCACTAAGATTGGTCTTTCCCTGCTCATGCTATTTTGCCTACCTTGTCCTTCAATAATGGTTGCTCCGTTTCTTGAGCCGCACTTAAAGCTTGCCGTCAAAACCATCTTATAAGAGTCCCTTCTTCTCTTCCAAGTATCACTTTTGCTTATAACTAAAACCTTTACTTCTAAAAGACTCGGTTGCTCCTTCTTTCTTGTTTATATTCCCTAGCTATTACAATAATTGTTGTTTTCTTTCTCCTTTTAAAATGAATAGGAATACTTCCTCTTCTTCAATTACTCCCAGTAGAGGTTCTGCCTCAAGCTCCTCCTCTAATAGCCCCATCCGTGCCCCAATCCCTATCGTTCTATTGAGGGCGGCTCCAAAAAGCGAAGATAGCTCAATTGGTGACATCTTATCCATCATATTAGAGCAAGATGTAGATCGCCTTCATGATAAATACTAATATTCTCGAGAGACTTTTCATATCTTTGCCCCTTTCTCAAGCGTTCGTGTGAATGACCTAATTATTGCAGAGAATACTATCATAATCATTAAGGAGCATATGAAGGCGGGTCTTTGGTACCCTATGAACCTATTTTTTATTGATGTCCTTCAGTTCCATAAGCTTTCAGTAGCCCAGTTGCATCCCAACAGCTGGAGAATCTTAGTGGCCTTCCAGTTCATTTGTCTTAATAACAACATTGAACCGAGTGTAGCCCTCTTCTCCTAGTTACACCAGCTGGGTACCCGCAAAAATGAAGAGCTCTAGTTTTTTAGCCGGTGGAAACACCAGACGATATTTGACTAGATGCCTTTTTCATTAAAGCGGGGGAAAAATAAGATTTTTATCCTTTGTCACCAGTCGTCTGGGGGTTTTGGACACCTTCAAAAGAGTTGGAAACTATGAGTGAAATTGAGGAAGGATGGGATCCAACCAAGGAGGGAAGAGGATGCGGCTTTAGCCTTTCACTTGAAGATGGCTAGGTCCCTTCAGAAAATGGACATCACCAAGGCAGTGAGGAATGTCATTTTGTCTTGGCAAAGTCATCTCTAGGCGAGCCAAACACAGGGTCCTCACCTATCCAGCCTTCCTAGCCTTGGGGAAAGCTCTTCCCTGGTTAGGGTTTTTTTTTTTTTTTTTGCCTCTTTTAGATTTCAAACTGCTTTACTTACTTACTTTTTAATTTATGCAGATATAGCTAGGTCAAAAAGCAAGTTTGCTGAAGTGGTGCGTGTTGGTCGCAAAGTCAAAGATGTCGTCGAGGTAACCGATCCCCCTCCCAAGCATGCTCGCTATGCAGAAGAAGTAATCATGCTTCCTCCTCCTCCTCCCCAACCTACAGTGGAAGAGTCGGCCCACTTGTAGCCTGAGTCTTCTACCATGGGTGCCTCTCGGTCTGCTCCCATTTTCGAGCCTTTTGCTGCAATCATTGCACCTATTGAGCCCATTCTTGCGATCATGAGGGTTGACTCCTTATGGCCTCCCAGCATCCAGTGCATGGCATTGGCTCTAACCCGGACGCCTTCTCTCCTTGATGATCCTAACCTGGTCATCCTCTTGACTAAGAATTCCCTGAGGCACGGTAACTGTCATTGCCTAAATGAACTCGAGATGGATGAGCTTTTTGACAATGTCATGCATTCTGTCCTAGAGAATGCCCTATGTGCCTATGTGGCCAAGGAGCGTAACAAAGTCTTGAGACCGGATTTTGGTGCTTATGAAATAGATAAGAGGCTCTTGGCAAAGGAATGCTCGAGGCTGAAGACTCGAATTGATGAGGTGGAAGGCCAAAATCCTCCTTTTGCTCCTTCTGGTACCTTTAGACAGCCCGCATCAAATTTAAGTCGACATCTCTCATAGTATCGTTTGATTTACCTTCTTTGAACTTGACTTTTCCTTTGGACCGCCTCTTGATCGCCTCTATCCGAGGCCTAGGGGTGTTAATAGAGGCTTCCTCCCTTCCCTTGGGAGCTATGACTAACGCCTCCCCTCGAGTCTTATATTGCTCGAGAGTAGCCTGCAACGTTTGGAGGTATTGGATCATCTACTTGTTATTTAGATTATTAAGATCTACTTCATTGACCATTTGGACGTGTTTTGTCTACTATCAGGGGTCGAAGAAACTATAACTCCCTCATTGGTAGTAATATTAGCAGCAGCTCGTGAACTACCAGCCATTTTGAGAAAGAGAAAAGAGAGATTTCTTTTTACGAGAAAAGGAGTAGGAAACTGGTTATAATCCAAATGAACAGAAAGAATTTGATAGATTTCCTAACAACAGAACCAAATGATGCGGTTAAAAAATAGAGTTTTGCTGTGATTGGCTAAACCTGCAAGAAAGAGAAAGTGAGGTGGTGGGTACCCGCGGCAGTCACTCCGACACTCAAGTCAGTAAACTGGAGAATAAGGCAAATATTAAGCTTGAGAGTAGTTGTATAAGAGAATTATATACATTTGCCTTTGTGACTATTCTCCTTTTATACTGTAAAAAATAGAGATAAATATAACATTTTCTGATAATCTGGCGATGATGTGGCTGGTTGCTTAATAAGAGATTCCGTCGGGCTAACTAGTCGAAGATCCTATGATTACAGGTATAACGGAAGCCCGCTGAATTGTGCCTGATAACAGTAATTGTATATTGAGACTTGATCTATCCAAGGAAAGGCGAGTTTTAATGAAGAATCGGATATTAAAGTCTCACCCACTTATCGGATTCTTGTCACTGTAGATCTATTTTACTTAGATAATTGTCATGCAACATCAACGGTATATTTTATCTTGTACTAAGATTATGGAATGATTTTAATTAATTTTTAATAATTTAAAATTTTAAGATGCGACAGATATTTTTAATAAAATTCAGAATATAAATATATATTTGACCTAAAAATTTAAACAAGCCCTGTACTGAAATTATAAATAACCATACGTTAGGTAGCCACAATTTCCCAACTGGATAAGGAAGCGTTTCCTAATTGTCAAAACCTATAATTAATTCTCAATTAATGCCAAACCAACTAATACCACTTGATGAATTGAAAGAAATAAAATAAAATAATTCAAGTGCAACTTAAATAAATAATAAGAGGTTTTCTGGGTGGTCATTTTCAAAAGAATTAATATTCTTGGCCTACAGATATCCAAATTCCAAATAAATGTAAAACAAGCCATCTTCTCAAACACAATTGATGGTGGGAGATGCTTCAGTGTGCTTGGCCAGTTGGCCATATTAAACACCTCGAATCCTGCTATTTACCATATTTAAATCATAATATATCTTTCAATTGTGCCTATTCCAACTTCATTTATTTTTTTATCAGCCATTTATTTTTGAAATCATGACCATTTTAGAAGAACATAATATTTTTATTACTATATTGAGCCATCCTTTTATTGTCGTTTAGAATAATAATAGGACTATTTTGCCCTTACTGTCACAAAATACCTATGTGGTAATGCTTATCAATAGATAATGATGGTCAAATATATAACTTCATCCCTCACATTTTTCTGAAAAATTTTGTAGTGTTTTTTATTTTTAAAATATTCTATCTCACACTTAATTTTTAAAAAGTAAAATCAAGTGAACCTTACACTATTTAATAAAGTTTATATTATACAATCACGTTGATATATAAGGACAATGTATAAGTTATCTTCTTTCGCTTTGCAATTTTTTCTATTGCCTCTTTTAGTCAATAATAATGTGACATCCATGACTTGACTACTTAAAATGCTTTACTAAAAACGTTAAATTTTTTTTAATACGTAAATAGATTACGATACTTAAGTAAAATTCATCGAGTTAAGATATATCAACGGTAAGCTAAAACTACACATAGCAATAAAAAGTCCAATTTATAGGCTAAAACAAGCTCCCGAAAATGAGCCAAACCTACTAAAGAGCCTTAGGAGCCCAACTATCCAAAAGTAGTATGGAAACCTCCTCAAATGGCGACCACCATTTGGATTCTATATACCAGTCGGAGAAAGGGGAGGCTAGGAGCTTTAAACTCCTAACATGTCCAAGACCAATACACCAAAGGCATAACAACTTAAACCCAGCTTTCACTACCGAACGTCCTATGAGAAGTCGTCCAAAGAGTCACCAAAGACGTTCTTTCAACACAAAATTGAAGGAAAACACCATATTTTAGCAATTCTCATCCAAGCTATGTATTCTAGCTCAAACTCCGACTGCCTGTAGAGTCAAAATCAATGCCATGGCAATTTCAGTATGTTATAGTCATGAAGAAGCTAATAAGAGCCAATCTATGCTCTGACTCTAGTCCATTAGTATTCAAACTCCACTATAGCAATAATCAACCAAAGCAAGGGGCCTAGATTCAAGCACCACCTAGATCCAACCTAGCAGACCACCAATATAGATCCATAAGTAACCTCTCTATAAACGCACTGGACCTATGTTCACAAACCAAAATTATACATAAACTGCAAGACAAGATTGCAGGAGTAAACAAGCCTCTCTATCGGCAAAAACACTGACCTTCTCCTACTCTGAAGAGAGCAAAAGGAAGTCTTCTAGATGTTTAGAGAAATTTCTCTCTTTAGGAAAACGAAAGAGAAAGTTCTATGAAACGCTAGTCACCTCTCATCCTTCACTACATGAACATAAATCTAATGCCAGGTGATCAGAAGTATTTATTTGGTATCGAGACTGGCCCTGGTTCACTACAAATTTGACAAATTGAAGCATTTATTTAGTACCAAACTGGCCTGGTCACTGCTCTAAAGTGGATAGATTATCTTCCACTCTCAAGGGTGTTTTGTATAAATATAAGTTTACTTTATAGACAATAATTTTTATGTAATGATATTTATTATAAAAAAAATATTTTTTGTTATTTAATTGTAATATTAAAAAATTAAAGGTATTAATAAAGTTTAAGAATAAAACGTTAATATGTTAATAACTTTAAAAAAAATTATTTTATTTTGAAAAGAAACTATTATTCTCCTTAAAATTTACTTAATTCTCTTTTTATTGAGAAAATTTTTTTACTAATTAATTATTTTAATATTAAAACATTAAAAAAATAAAAATATATATTTTTAGTGTATATATATATATTTTTTCATAAAATAAACATAATTTTTATTAATCCGTAATCTTTTTTCATCTTTTGATTCTCACACAGTTAATCATTTTACGTTAGCCTACGTTCATGACACTTTTGAATGAATATTAGATACTAGAGCTATAGATCACATTACATGCTCCTTATCTAATTTGTCACATAGAACTATTTCTCCCATATCTGTGATACTTCCAAATGGCAATAAAATCTTAGTTACAATTATTGGTACTATTAAGTTTTCTATAAATTCCATGCTTATTGATGTTTTTTAATCTTCTTTCAATGCCTAAGCTCATAAGTTCTTCTCATTATTGCCACGATTTTTATAAAAGTAATTGAAACTCAATTCACCTTCTATCTTTCATATTTTACCTAGACAATCTGCCAAAATTAGAAAATCTCCCATATATCTAAAAGATTATCACTATAACCTTTTGTCTACACTTTTCCTATTAGCACCCTTACTTCCTCACATTCCCTTTATCCACTTGAATATGTTCTTTCTTATTCCAACTTATTACCTGAACATAAGCACTTCTCTCTTGTTGATTTCTGTCACTTCTAAACCTAAAATCTATAAACAGGCTGTGAAGTATGATTATTGAAGACATGCTATGAAAGATGAAATAAAGGCACTTGAGCAAACTTCTACTTGGCAAATTACTAAGTTGCCTTCTGGCAAAAGTCCAATTTATTGTAAATTTTAGGATCAAGGATAAGGCTAATGGCTTCATTAAAAGGTATAAATCATGCTTAGTTGCTAAAGGATACACTCATAGGAAAGGATTGACTACTATGATGCATTTTCACCGATAGCAAAGATAACAACTATCAGGCTGCTTTTAGCTCTTTCAGCCATTAATAACTGGACTGTGCAGCAACTATATTAAAAATCCCTTATTACATGATGATTTAATGAAGTAGTCTATATGTTTCTCTGGACTGTGCAGCAACTATATTAAAAATCCCTTATTACATGATGATTTAATGAAGGAGTCTATATGTTTCTCCCTACTGGCTTTAAATTATCAAAACCCAATCAAGTATGTAAGCTTTAAAAATCTTTGTATGAGTTGAAACAGTTCAACAAGCAATGGTTTTCAAAACTGTCAGAAGCGCTCTTATCTTCAGTAAATGTTCAATTTCCCTCGGATCATTCACTATTTGTCAAGCATTCTCCTCCAAATATCATAGTGATCCTTGTAATATGTGGATGACGTACTAGCTATCATAGAGAATGATGAAACAACTCATTTTAAATCATTCCTTAATGATAAATTCAAGATCAAGGATCTAAGAGAATTAAAGTTATTTCTGGAACTTGAAGTATTTAGAACCTCAGCAGGTAACACATTAAATCATAAAAAATATGCTCTGGACATTCTCTCTAATACTAGTTACTTAGATGCTAAGCTTGTTATAACTCCTAGAGACTCTAAACTAAAATTAAGCAAGGATGAAAGTGATGTCCTACCTGATGCCCAACAGTATAGAAAACTCATTGGAAAACTATTATATTTAACTTCGGTAAGGCCTGCAACTCCTTTGCAGTGCAGCAGCTTAATTTAATGGATAAGCCAACATCCATTCACCTTCATGCTGCGCACAGAGTCCTCAAATACATTAAACATTCCCAACTGCTGGTATTTTCTTACCAGCAAGCTCAACTCTTCCGTTAAAGGGTTTCAGTAACTTGAACTGGGTTGGTTGTGTTGATTTTCGAAAGTTAATTATAGATTTTTGTATATTTCTCGGATGTGGGATTCAACGTATCCCCATGCCCAGAATTTTTACTTGTGCACATATTTATAGGAGGCCCAATATCGGATTCCCACGCCCAGAATTTTTACTTGTGCACATATTTATAGGAGGCCCAACATCGTATGGGAGATTCTGATACAATGTTAAATTTAGGTAGTCCTAAATCACCCCAAAATTTAGCCTATAACCCATATAAGGGGCATATTATCCCTTTCTACGATTAATGTGGAATTCAACACTACTCTACAACTTGTGGAGGAGTATTAGCTCATGTAACTAAATTCGGCACCAAGGAACTGAAAGTCAGTTGGAGAAGTTGAGCTATTACTTATGTGTATCTTAAGGCTCCTTGCATTTATATGGAAAATGTACATACACTCAATATCAAAATGAAAATTTTATTTTCTCTCTTGCAATTTCTTGTTTGTCAATAATTTTTTTAAAAGCAATTTGTATTTGAAAGCAATACAAAGAAAGAGGTATGTCCAGGCTTGTATACAGATGTAGCATATATATATAAGCTCTCTCCAACTTTTATACTTGTCACACTTCTTTGTTGCAAATTGATTTTTTTGCTTTTTCTTTGTAAGGTAAAGCCATAATATATATTCATGTCATAGTTAGATATATAATCCCTTCATTTGGAATGAATAATTTTATAAAATTTCAATTCAATTAATTTTATTTTTTATAGTTTTCTTGTTTAAAATAAAAAAATTCAATTTATTTTATGTTAAAAATTTTTTATCATGCATGAAAATGAAATCAGACATAATTTTTTAAGAATTCATTTAAATTATTTTCGTATAATATTGTTCATACAAAATGAAGGGAATATATTTATACAAGTTAATTTATTATTATTATTAGTCAAAATAAAGTACAGAGAAGTAAAAGCATATTACGAAATTAATGAAAAATAGATTAAATATAAATTATGTCAAATATATAGCTAAAAAGATTAGAGAAATTTAATTACCCATATTTGATGTATCATACTAATTCAGTGAACGAATTTCATGGGTGGTAACTTTAACCTTATATAAGTTAGATCAAATTATATAAGTTAATAGAAAATGAGTGTATCTAATATAAATTGGTAATAAAAATGAGTTTGATAGTCGTTAGATCAAATTAAGTTGTACAAAATTATCAAAATATCCTTGAAAATATAGTACTTTTTCATACTTAAATTATATTAAAATTAATATTTATATCTCTCAATTTTTATAAATAAATATTTTAATCTTTAACTTTTGATTTTATCAAATTTTTAAGCACAAGTAGTTTAATCCTTTTGATTTTATCAAACTTAAAGTCGTTTTTTAATGGTCCAAAAATGGGCCTGAAGCTTATACTACAAATCTTCTGCTGCATTCAATTGAATTAAAAGTAACGAAAAAAATAGAAAAATAAAAATTTTTTTTGACATGAATTACGTTTAACGGAGAAAAAAATAATAATTAAAAAAGTTAAATATTTTTTATTTTTTTTACAATCGTAAACCATAAATTGTCAATAATTAAAAAAAATAAATATTTTTTATTTTTTTTACGGTCTTAAACCACAAACTGTTCAAGTGTATAGTCTCCAATCATATCTACAGAGTAGCTATTGAAAAACCTTAAAACAGTTTTAAAGGATTAAGAAGGAAGAGATTTGGAAAGGTAGCTCTATGTCTTTTCTATAAATTCCAGAGATTCTCAAAAGATTTCTATCAGAGTTATTTTAAATTTTCATAAGATGTCTTTTTATACTAAAACTCTTAGAGTTTCATTATAATAGTCTTTATTTATTTAATTAAATAAATAAATTACAATTATGGTCTAGAATTTTAATAAGTAAATCATATAAATTTTAAATAGTTTTAATTAAATCATATAAATTTTAAATAGTTTTAATTAAGTCTTTATTTAATTAATTAGATCAAATCGTAATTTTTTTAAATTATAATTTTATTCTAATGCCAATTTATATATAATGAAGTATTATTTGATTTAACTTCTCATTTTATTTTCTCTTACAATCCTTTGTGTGCGACTCATTCGGTTTCAAATATGTTATCAACAAATATAATTAACTAAATAATTAATTTGCAAGTCAAAAATATTGTCTAGCAATATATCAAAACTATCCAAATATTCAGAATATCAAAAATGGTTTGTCAGTGTAATTAATATTCTTTCATTACAAATGTCCTGACTTAACATTTAATGCATAAAATGTGTCTGTAATGTTAAATTATATTAGTTTTCATTTAATAGCCATTGACTCATTAAAATTCCAAATGTTATTTACTAATTTCATTTTATCTTGTAAAAATTTTCATAATTAATGCTAGTAGAGAATAAATGGGACATTTTCTAATTTAACCTAGGGTGATGAATCATATTTCATTCACATAAAAATCTTCATATAGTACCTAAAATATCCAACTCATCCCTATTTGTTACTCATGAACCATGTAACGTATAAGATAAATCAAAATATAAAAGTCCCTATATAAGATTATTTATTGATTTCAGGTTAAAAAATCACTTACACAACCATCACCTGAGTAATCCATATTTCCATGTGAATTTTTCATGTGGGTCAATTTAGTGCACTAATTCATAAAATAAACACCTATATATTAGTTTTAGATATCTCACATATCTCAACCTATGATATCAATTGCTTCCCCTAAAAATAAAGAATATAATATATATTAGTCTCAACGACTCTAATCATTGTCCAATCATGATAAAAATATCAATTAGAAATATTTAAAGATATTGCTTAAATGCAATAAGAATTTTATAATTATAACCAAATTATAATTTTTTTTGCACAATAATATAATTTCATGGACTTTATCTTTACTCGAAGTTTAATTAAATTAACACTAAAAATAAATAATTGCCTTTATAAAATTATATTTAAATACTTAAAATACACGACTAATAATATCTAACTATAACCAAATTATCTGTAAAATATATTACTAACACCTATGCCCTCTAAAAAAGTCACCAGGAGGTGACACCTCCTGAACCTTTTCTTATTTAACTAATACAACAGCAATTCTATTAACTAACTTTTTTAAAAAAAAATATAAATTGAACCAGAGCTGATAATTTGAACCGACTGATTCTAATTCAAGAGAAGAGCCTGTATTCGGTTCTAAATGTACATCACAAATTTAACTGAGTTGATTTCGGTCTAATTTATAGTTCAAATCGGATTGCGGCAATTTAGTTGATACATGCATTTTAAAAGCTAATTTAAAATGTCCATAAGTTTTAACTATTGAGTTGTTAATGCATAAGGGGAAAAAAATACTTTGATTATTTTAATACACTTTTCAAAAATAAATGGACATAAGTGTGAATAATAGTAAAATGTAGAGTAAATAGTCATTATTTGAAATTCGATTAACTAAATATTTTTGAATATATTTAAATATAAATAAAAATAACATAGGATTTAGAAGTACTAAAAATCTCTAATTTTACACGCTTTTACATTTTAATTTTAAAATTTTAATAGCATAATACACTAAAAAATTAAAAAATAACAAATTAGAAATGAAATTTGAGAGAAGTGTGTTTGTATCCGAGTGATAACATAGGTAGTATTTTTTTATGCTTTACTAATAAACTCCATGCAACACATCAACAGTATTCAAATTAAAGGTTAGCACTTTTTTATTTAAATTGAAAAATTGAATTCAACCATTCATAGATGATTACATGAAACAACTTGGAGATCGACATTGTTGGGCAATTGGGATTATTTGTGCTCACACTACACGACTAAGAGGGTTTAAACGACACAACTCGGCAATCCAGATTGCTAGCAAGATCCAGTATTGCCTTGCTTGGGTGGCGTGTTAGTGGTTAGGGAATAGAGATTTGGCAAACCCGAAGGAAGGAGCATCTAATGTGTTCTATTTATTGACCTTTATTTGATATAAATGATTTTATAAAAAAAATTTTAAATAAATTATTATAAAATTATGCATAATAAAAATATTTTGAAATAAAAAAATCTTTTATTTAAAATAAGAAAATCGTAAAAAAATTAATTAAATTAAAATTTTAATTTCAAACGAATAAATGTAAATGAAAAAAAAAATTATGATGGTGGTTTGTCGGAGAAACCTTTTAACACATTCTAAAACTAATAGTGACGACCACAAAAACATCATTATCAGTCTCTTCCAATATTAAGTTTCAAACTCCATCATTATTCCTATGAATTAAACCAAGAGTTTACTACATTCTTTCTCTTATTAATTATCGAGTAAATCTCCACTAAATTAAATAAGTGTTTTTGTTTCTTTAATTACCACGAAACTACTTTCAAATCATTCAAATGACCTTCATATTTTTAAACTAAGTGGGTTTGGTTTAAGATTTTTCTTCACTCAAGTTATTATTTCAACTTTGATTTTCATATAAAAAATCTATTAACAGTTTAATTTTTTCAGGATAATTAATATTTAATATTTAATTTCTGTAAATATTTATCTTTATTTGCACATATAAATTATATCCACCCAATATTTTTTTTACAATATCTGTGAATATTTTAAAATAGATGTACACTATAAGAATTCATTTAATCACTAACGGATTTCACTAATAGATTGAAGTCCGTTAGAGATACTAACAGATCATACTAACGAAATATGGAAAATATATTATCCACTAACGGAACAACATAACTGTTAGTATTTCCGTTAGTGAAGAATACGTTTATTAATATCCGTCACAGATCCGTTAGTGATATACTAACAGGCATATTTTCCGTTAAAAATCCATTGATGATTTTATTATATTTATATCTAATGTTATTTTCACTAACGGACCAATAATCCGTTAGTGAATTATAAACCCAATTACACAATATACCATTTGAAATCCCTAGATCGCATTCTTATACGGTTGGAAAATCTAAATCTGTCTGAAATCCAAATTTGCGTCGAACCACTATAGCTTTCACCGCCATCACCATCCATCGTCCGCCGCCATTACAGTCGACCGGTGCGCCATTCCCGGCATCAGTGTCAACAAGTGAGCCCTTCTTTCCAGTCTTGCCATTTTCGCCAGAACTGTCCACAGGTGCGCCATTCCCTCCATCACTGCATCTTCAGTTTCTCTCCCATCACTATCCACAGGTATGCCATGTTTGTGAAATTTTTTATTTTTGCCTGATTCATGTTCTGTTCTATTCTGCTTTTCTAGTAACAGTAGCTGAGTTCATTGATTTTAGCTGTGTTGAGTTGTTAAGTCTGATCCTTAAGAGTAGGTGCTTCATATGAAAGTTTTTAGGTTTAGAACTGTAAATAAGTTGTGCCAAGTTAGCCAAGGGTAGTCTTAATTCATTTTAATCAATTTGGGTAAGCACACGCTTTTGCTGGGGTTGATTAGCTTTTAATATTTTAGGCATGAGATTAGCCTGATGCTCATTATGAGTTCTGTGTTGAGTTTAGCTATCCCTGTCTCCAAAACTTATATAGTTGAATCTGGCAGCCATCTTGAAATTTTAGATCAGTGTAGGAAATTCATGGGCAAATTTTTTGGGCTGAATAGATTGTGTTTCAAAATAGGATTTTTCAATCAACTGTCCTATGAAGGTGAAGGATTGGACAAATTTTCATGATATAGCACCCTGCCCCCAACATCATGATTTGGAGGAGCTACACTATAAATTTGTCTTTTCATGTGTGTGCTCATTTTTGTGTGTGTTGATATGTACATGAAGAATGAGAGATACGAATTCAAATAGAAAAGAAGGAATTAAAAAGATTAATGCAGGCAAGAGGCAACATTAGCTTTTGAGATTGAGACATTTTTTAGTAAAGTGCAGTTGTAAAAAAAAAATTGAGATATACAATCCAGTAGGTAGTATCCCAAAGTCCCAAACAAGCTAATGACCCATTCTTAAGGCTAAAAGCAACATTTCATAAAAAAAGTGAACTATTTCCCTACTTGGCCTTTGTAGGAATGAAATTATTTGAGAGATTTGATAATGCATCTCCTTTGATGCCAAATATGCAGGAATTGTTTTCCAAAAGAGAATGCGATTTCCTCCAATAATGACTTTGAAATGGTGAATTTTGCTCCCTGCTATCATTCATTTTCTTAATTTTGGTTGGAAAATCACGAGCTTACATTTCATTCTATAGTTTTGTTATTGTTACGTGGTTAGATTTGGCATAATCATCTTGTCACGTTACAAGCCCTTGACCTGTATTGCATTATGAGGGTCTTGTGAGTTTATGAGACCATCACAATGAGGTAGACTTCTCATTTATGCTTCATTCTGCAATTGTTCATAAATGCAACCTTGCAAACTCTTTTTTTCCCTTTTAGCAAGAACCACTTGGAGAGCTAATTTTGTGTTCCATTTACTAATTAAGGGTTTGTTTACTTGTGGAAACAATTTTTTTTTTTATTTTGTAAGAAAACTCTAGTTTTATTATCCAAGCTCTTTTTTCCTGCAATTATTGAGAAATGATTAGCCCCCTTACTGTAGAGAAATATTAAAGTTTCATCATATTTGCATATAAATTAACCAAAGACCATGAAAGACTTGGTACTTACTTAATTGCTCTTGCTGGGAAATTTAGATGGTGATTGTAGTAATCAACCCTCACTTTATCAATCAAGGCTTCGTCTAGAGACAGCATCACATTATTAAACTCGTCGATTCCTACTCGTTAATTTTTTAAATTCTTTAGTTTGGAGCTATTAAAACTCATTATCTATTTATTTTCCTATATAAATATTTACCATTTTTTGTAATGTAAATAAGTGGATTACTGTAATTCCTCTTTATGTAGAGTAAAAGAATGTTTTGTCTTAGTGATCTTAAATAAATCATATGACTATGTTATTTAACCCTCATCTCTTATTGGAGTAACTGTTTCATAGTTATACATGAAGGTTGAAATGTACACTCCACTTCTGTTATACATATAGGTTACTTTTCAGTCTGTGTTTGAATATAGTTAATATGTCTACTGAAAAAAGTTGAATGTATGCTCGTCTCAGAGAGGGTTCACTGAACTCCAGATTTTTAGAGGGAACCAATGAATTTATAGAGAAGGCTAAGAACTGCCCAGATTATTTAAATGGTGATCAGATTCGTTGTCCTTGCAATCGATTTAAGTGTCAGAACCGTAGCTTTCAAGATGAAAATACAGTCAAATATCATTTAATGAAGCATGGTTTTGTGTAAAATTACCTTGTTTGGTACTTGCACGGTGAAACTGAAGTGCATGACAGTTCTGGTGATGCACTATTAGACATGTCTTATGATTTTGATAGAGTTAATCATCCAAATTTTAATTGGTTGGAGGACATGGTCATGGATGCAACAAGTTATCATGTGATAAATAATGAGACATGTGAAATGCCAAATTCCGCTGTACAAAAACTATATGATATGTTAAATGCAGCTAAGCAAGAACTATGGCCTGGATGTGAAAGTCACTCTCAATTATCAGCGGTTTCACGTTTATTAAATTTGAAGGCAGAACATCATTTCTCAGATCAGTGTTTTGATCAGATTTGTGAACTTATCAAGAAGATGTTACTGAGTGACAATGTCATGATGGACAACTTTTACTCAACAAAGAAACTAGTGCAAGGATTGGGGCTTCCTGTAGAAAAGATACACTATTGTGTTAATGGGTGTATGATTTATTGGGGAATTGATACAGAATTAACCAGATGTAAATTTTGTGACCATGCAAGGTTCAAACGACAAAAGCATACCATGGGGAAAGGTAAGACTCTTATACCATACAAAAAGATGTATTACTTCCCCATTACACCATGTTTGCAAAGACTTTATGCATCGTCTGTTACAGCAAAGTATATGACTTGGCACAATGGCCATGCAAATGAGGATGGGGTGATGCATCATTGTTTAGATGCTCCTGCTTGGAAGCATTTCAATCAAACTCATCCAACCTTTGCAATAGAGGCCAGAAATGTCAGATTCAGCCTCTGCACTGATGGCTTTCAACCATTCGGTCAATCTAGGCAACACTATTCTTCATGGCCACTAATATTAACTCCATACAACTTGCCACCAGGGATGTGTATGAAAGATGAGTACATGTTTCTAACAATTATCATATCTGGTCTCAAGAATCCAAAGGAAAAGCTTGATATCTACATGCAACCATTAGTTAATGAATTGAAAGATCTCTGGGAAGTTGGTGTGAATACTTACGATACTTTCCAGCAGAACAATTTTAGTATGCGTGCTGCTTTAATTTGGATTAGTAGTGACTTTCCCGCTTATTCAATGCTCTCAGTATAGAGCATAGCGGGGCGCACTACATGTCCATATTGCATGGAAAATACAGATGCATTTACATTTAAAAAAAGGGGGTAAATAGACATGGTTTGATAGTCATTGAAAGTTCTTGCCATACGACCACTCTTTTCGTCGAAATAAGACATCTTTTATTGGGAATCGAACTGTCTGCAAGTCACCGCCGCCAATTAGAACTGGGGAATACTTGTTAAAAGAACTTGAAGAAATTGAGTTGACGCGGATAATAGACAATGTCAGTCATAAAATAAATGGTCGGCTTTCAAAGACAACTGGTTGGCATAAGCGGAGCATATTATGGGATCTGCCATATTAGTTATCAAACATGATTCGCCACAATCTTGATGTCATGCATATTAAAAAGAATGTAATTGAGAATATTTTTAATACGGTGATGAATGTGGAGGGAAAGACAAAAGACAATATAAAATCACGTGAAGATTTAACTAAACTATGTAGAAGACCAGAATTGAAGAAAGATCCAATCAGCGGAAAATATCCAAAAGCAAGTTATTGTTTGGACAAAGAATCAAAGATGTTACTGTGTGATTGGCTGAAAACACTAAAATTCCCTTATGAATATGTTTCCAATCTAGGGAGATGTGTTAGTAGTCGAAAGCTTAGACTATTAGGTATGAAAAGCTACGACTGTCATATTTTCATGCAACGAATTCTTCCTATAGCTCTCAAAGAATTGTTACTGAATAATGTTTGACAACCAATAACAGAGCTTAGCAATTTTTTTAGAGAACTTACTTCAACTATAGTTACTAATTAGGATATGCAACGGTTAAATGAACAGATTCTTGTGATCCTTTGTAAGCTTGAACGAGTATTTCCTCCAAGTTTGTTTGATTCAATGGAACATTTACCAGTACACCTTGCATATGAGGCATTAATTGCAGAACCAGTACAATATCGGTGGATGTACCTATTTGAGAGATATTGTAATACCCGGCTAGACCCCAGCATCGAAATTTCTACCTTCCGACGAGATCTCCGTTGGAATCCGGAATTTCTCAAATGTCGGAACCTTCTAGAAAGGTAAAATAAAGGTTTTCTAAAATATTTTTATACGTTTTTATGGTTTTAATGAAGAAAGAAATTGAGTTTTTAAAAGAAAAGACCAAGGAGGAAAAGTCCAGGTTCGGCAGCCGAACCTCATGTTCGACCGCCGAAAATGGTGGACTTGCGGGAGCTCTTTTGGACCCCGAAGGTGGTCTGGCCAGCCACCTATAAAAGGCCCCTTGTCCGAAAATGGGCGAGTTTTCTCTCTCAATTTTCGGGCATAGGTGAGATTTTGCCCTCCTTGGGTTGATTTTATGTTTTCCTTCAAATCCCTTCAAGTTTTGATGAGCTTTTACTTTGTTTTGAAGATTTTTAAGCTAAGAGCAAAGTTTTGAAGCTTGGAGACCCCCGGAGCTCGTTCCTCCATATCTCCAAGTTTGGGATCGCATCTCCTCTCGATCTTCAAGAGGTAAGTGTAGATCCTCACCTTCTTTTATATTTTTAGTAAGTTTTGAGGGGTTTTAAGGGTGTTTAATGCATGTTTAGAGTAGATGTAAAATGTTAGGGTTTATGTACCCTTTATGCTTAAAGTGATGCTATGTTGATGTTTGTTAGGGTTTAGGCTAGTTTTGTAATACCCGGCTAGACTCTGGTATCGAAATTCCTATCGTCCGGTGGAATCTCGGATGTCGGAAGCCTCTAGAAGGGTAAAATCATGTTTTTACAAAATGTTTTCATGTATTTTATGGTTTTAAGTGAGAAAGAAATTGAGTTTTGAATGAAAAAGACCATGGAGGAATTTCCAGGTTCGGCCGCCAAGCATTGGATAGTTTAGGGGGGCACGTTAGGCTTTCGAATGTGGCTCATGTTCGGCCGCCGAAAATGCATGCGTTTTGGAGTCACCTTCGGCTTCCGAAGGTGGACTGCCTAGCCACCTATAAAAGGACCCATGGCCGAAAATGGGCAAGCGTTCTCCCCTATTTTCGGCCAACGGTGAGTCCATGCCCTCCCATGGTTGGTTTTGATGTTCTTCCTCAAATCTTTCGAGTTTTAACAAGTTTTAACTTGGTTTTGAAGATTTTTGAAGCTTAGAGCAAGTTTTGGAGCTTGGAGGTCTAAGGAGCTAGATTTCTCCCATCTCCAAGTTAGGATCGTCTTTCCTCTCGATCTTCAAGAGGTAAGCCTAGATCCAACCTTTCTTGTATGTTTTAAACAAGTTTTATGAAAGTTTATGGGGTAGAAATGCATGTTTGAGTTAGTTGTTTTGTTGTTAGGGTAAATGTTGAAGTTTATGGGTAATGTATGTTGTTTGAGTTGCTATATGTGTTTGTGCTGGGGTTTAGGATAGTTTGAGACCCCTAAATGCTTATTTGCTTGTGTATGCATGTTTTAGAATAGCTAAATGCATGTTTGAATGGTTTGGGAGGCAAAATGTGCATAGATTGGCTGAGTTTTGCCACTTTGGAAGAACTCAGGTTCGGCAACCGAAGGGACTTTCGGTCACCGAACCTGCCTGTGGAGGCAAGCCTTTGGCTACCGAACCCTGCCACCAAAAGTGGACTTTCGACTCTGGAAGGGACTTTCGACCGCCGAAGGTGCCGCCGAACATGCATGAGTTTCGTCTCGGGAGGGAACTTTCGGCCGCCGAAGATGCCACCAAAAATGACTGAGTTTCGTCTCTAGAGGGACTTTCGGCTGCCGAACCTGCCGCCGAAAGTGCCCTATTCAGCCTTCCTTTGCATGCTTTCTATGATTGTTTTAAGGTGTTTTAGGGGATTTTTGGGGAGTATTTTAGAGTTATGTTAGTATATGTTTGGTCCCTCATTTGAGTCCACCTGTGTAGGTTCGGACCCGAGGAACCGAGGACCCCAGCAGTGAGGTAGCTGCTTCAGTGTCTTGTCAGAGCTAGCCTGAGGTGAGTAGAATGACTCTTTATGTTTCAAAGCAAATAATGAAAGTTTTAGCATGATTCACGCATCATGAATGCCATGAGATATATTAGGTTGTTTAGAATTCACGAATATGTTGCATTGCATATTATGTTGTTGATGTGGATGAATGTTGGATGATCCTTTAGCCCTCACTATGATGAGATATGATATGATGTGATATGGAAGTCCAGGTGTGGCCTACACTACGCCCCTGGCACAATGTAAGAGAAAGTTCGGGTGTGGCCTGCACTACACCCCCGGCACGAATGGATATGTATGATATGATATGTGTAAGAGAAAGACCAGGTGTGGCCTGCACTACGCCCCTGGCATGATTGGATTATTTAGAGGGCTATTGGTGACAAGTTCATCCTTAATGTGATTTGTCTGTGATGTGATGCATTCCATGATAGCATGTATTTTAAATGTCTTATTATTCTGCTCACTGGGCTCTAGTAGCTCACCCCATTCCCTTAATCCCCCAGGTTTGCAGGTTCAGGCTAGATCAGGAAGTCAGCAAAAGTAAAGTTATGTTTATGTAATAGTTAGCTGTGGACATGAGAAAAACATTGTAATGTAAAGTATAGTGATGTAATGTAATGTAAAGAATTGTATTAAGGATAGAATTGTGCTTGGCCCTAGAGTATGTTAATCCCTTTGTGATACATGATCTTGTTGATGATGTTTATGTAAACCAAACTTAATGTATGATATGTTACCCCATTGGAGCATTTGATGAGGGCTCCAGTGTGGGGTTTAATGTTTATGATTATGAATTGTGCATGCATAGGTTAAGCTTGGTAAATGAAAGGAAAAAGTTTAAATTTTTATGTATAATGTTGATCATGTATGGGATTAAACAGGTATACAGGATGTATGTTAGGCTTGCTACGGGTCCCGGCGGCCTTAAGCCGATCTGAATCCTAGCGCCGGTAGCGGTCTGGTTTTCGGGTCGTTACAAGTTTTATGCCCCTATATGCTGGAATAAGTGTTTATGCATGTTTTAGAATAGTTGAATGCATGTTGTGAAGTTTTGGGTGGCTGGATGTGAGAGGCAGAATCGGGTTCTGCCCTTTAGGAGAGCCCAGGTTCGGCTGCCGAAGCTAGTTTCGGCCGCCGAACCTGCCTGTGGAGGCAGTTTGGCCGCCTAAACTCGCCCCCGAAAGTTTGGACTTTCGGCTCTGGAGGGGAATTTCGGCCGCCAAACCTGCCCCCGAAGTATGGTGACTTTCGGCTCTGGAAGGACTTTCGGCCGCCGAACCTTGCCCTCGAAAGTGCCCGACTTTCAGCTCTGTAGAGACTTTCGGCCACCGAACCTGCTGCCGAAAGTCCCTTGCCCAGCCTTCCTTTGCATGTTTTCTATGCATGTTTTAGGATATTTTAGGGGGTTTTTGGGGAGTTGTTTAGAGTCGTGTTAGAGTATGTTTGGTCCCTCATTTGAGTCCACCTGTGTAGGATCGAACCCGAGGAACCGAGGAGGCCAGCAGTGTTAGCTGTTTCAGAGTCAGCCAGAGGTGAGTAGAACTGAACTATGTTTTAAAGTAAATGAAATTTTTAGCATGTTCATGCATCATGAATGCCATATATATGTATTAGGCTATTTGCATTAGAATTCACGAATATGGTGCATTGCATAATATGATGTTGATGTGGATGGATATTGGATGACCCACTAGCCCTCGATATGATATGTTATGATACGGTATGGAAGTCCAGTGAGGCCCATTCTACGCCCCTGGCACGATGTGAGAGAAAGACCAGTGAGGCTCATTCTACTCCCCTGGCACAGTTGGACTATGTAGAGGGTTATTGGTGACAAGTCCATCCGTGATGTGAATTGTTTGTGATGTGAATTGTTTGTGATGTGATGCATTTCATGATAGCATATGTTTATAAACTTTTTTTATTGTTCTGCTCATTGGGCTTTAGTAGCTCACCCCTTTCCCCTAACCCTCAGGGTTACAGGAGCACAGGTAGCTATGGGAGAGTCATCAGAGTTCTAGTATAGCATGATGTAATAGAGTTTTTGTGGACATGTAATGATATGTAAAATAATGTAATGTAAGGTATTGTAAAGTAATGTAAAGAGGATTAGTATTGTACTTGCCCCTAATGTATGGTTAATCCCTGTTGTACATGATCTTTATGTAAATGTTTTAATGATGATGTATGTTGAACTAAGCTTAATGTATGTAATGTTGACCCAACTAGAGCATTTGCTGAGGGCTCTAGTATGGGGTTTGTATGTATAGAGTTATGGTGCATGCACAGGTCAAGTTTGGTATATGAAAAGTTTAAGTTTTTATGGAAATGTATGATCATGTATGGGATTTTATCAGATGTACAGGTTGTATAGTAGGCTTGCTACGGGTCCCGGTGACCTTAAGTCGATCTGGATCCTAGTGCCGGAAGCGGTCCGGTTTCCAGATCGTTAAGGTATACTTACTAATTATTTATGTATATTGTAACGCCCCGGAAATCCGGACCGCTACCGGCGCTAGGATTCAGGTCGGCTTAAGGCCGCCGGAACCCGTAGCAAGCCTACATACATCCTGTTTACCTGTTTAATCCCATACATGACCAACAAACATACATAAGAATTAAAAACTTTTCTTTTTCTTCATTCACCAAACTCAACCTGTGCATGCACTATGTTCATCATATACATAAACATTAATCCCTCTGTGGGATTTCATCAGAGCCTCAATGGGCAATATATATCCTGTGTTGAGTTGGTTCACATATACATCATAAAATAAGATCATGTACATACCAAGGGATTAACATATACTATGGTCAAGCACAACTCTATCCTCAATAACATAATTACATAATCATAACTGTTCAAAACTTTACATTACATTCTTATCATTTGTCATGTCCACATACTCTAGCTATTACATACATATGACTTTTCTCTTCTTTTCCTCTCTATCAATCCCGTACCTGCAAACCTGGGGTTAGGGGAGAGGGGTGAGCTAGATGCCCAGTGAGTAGAACTATATAAAAAAAAATATTTAAAACATGCTATAATGGAATGCATCATTGCACAAACATTTCACATCATGGAAGGACCGACCCAAAAATCCCTCAGCTCCATGCCCGGCCCTATTATGGGCACCACAGGACTTCGTATTGCCCGGCCCTATTATGGGCACCACAGGACTTCGTATTGCCCGGCCCTATTATGGGCACCACAGGACTTCGTATTGCCCGGCCCTATTATGGGCACCACAGGACTTCGTAAATCGGAGCTATTGCCCGGCCCTATTATGGGCACCACAGGACTTCGTACACAGGACTAGTGAGTCGTGCAATGTCCCTCCTCATCAACCACAATATAATAATGCAATGTAGCATATTCGTGATTCTAATGCAAACATCCTATATTATAGTCATGATGCATGAAACATGATAAAACATTCACTTTCTTAATTTAGAAAAAGGTTAAGTATAGTTCCACTCACCTCTGGCTGACTCTGTCAAACTCTCAGCAGCTGGCTCACTGCTGGGGTCCTTGGTTCCTCGGGTCCGAACCTACACAGGTGGACTCCAATGAGGGACCAAACACATATAAACATATCTCTAATATATCCCCCAAAAACCCCCTAAAACATCATGAAAACATCACAGAAAATATGCATGAAATGGCTGAACAGGGCACCTTCGGCGGCACCTTCGGCGGCCGAAAGTCCCAGACAGAGACGAAACTCAGCTAGGTTCGGCGGCACCTTCGGCGGCCGAAAGTGCCAGACAGAGACGAAAGTCTCTTTTCGGGGGCAACTTCGGCAGCCGAAAGGCTTGCCTTCCCAGCCATGTTCGGCGGCCGAAAGTACCTTCGGCTGCCGAACCTGGTTTCTGCCAAAGGGCAGAAACTTGGTTCACTTTGCACATTTCGCCTCCAAATCTATAGATCATGCATATTTTTCATTCAAAACATGCATACAAGTTCCTAGGGGTCTCAAACATGCATATACCCCATCTACAACACTTCATACACACACAATCAAGCTACATTGCTCAAAAACTCAACATAACCCATAAACTCAACATATGTCCTAACATGCATTTCTACCCATAGATCTTACTTAAAACTTGTTTAAAACATAAAAAGGGTTCAAGATCGACCCTTACCTCTTGAAGAAACGAGAGGAAAGTGATCCTAGCTTGGAGATGGAGAGATTAAGCTCTTTGAACCTCCAAGCACTCAAAACTTGCTCAAAACTTGCTCAAAACTCACAAATCTTCAAAACGAAGTTATAAACTCGTTAAAACCATGAAAGATCTAAAGGAAACACTCAAGATCGAGGGAGGAGCGGTGGAGACTCACCTTGGCCGACAATGGGAGAGAAAAAGCTCGCCCGTGCGGACCTAGGGGACCCTTTTATAGTGGCTGGCCAGGCCACGTTCGGGGGCCGAATGTGCCTCCGCATCCATGCAATGTTCGGCGGCCGAACATAAGGTTCGGCGGCCGAACCTGCACTTCCCTCTCTTAGACTTTCGGGGGCCTAACGTGCCTCCCAAAGTCCATGCATGTTCGGCGGCCGAAAGTGAGTTTCGGCGGCCGAACCTGGGTTTTCCCTTAAAGAAATTTTCATGCAAAAACTCATTTAAAATCATACTTAAAACATTAAAAACATGAAAACATTTTATAAAAACATGCTTTTACCCTTCTAGAGGTTTCCGACACCCAAATTCCACCGGACGGTAGGAATTCCGGTACCGGAGTCTAGCCGGGTATTACATTCTCCCCCCCTTAAGAACATTCGTCCCCGAATGTTCCTCAACTAGCACATGCATAGCAAAACAACATAACATACATATAAAACACATAGAGACTAACCTTAAAAGAGATAGGGATATTGCTGGAGCATGGACTCCCGTGTCTCCCAGGTACATTCTTCCATATTGTGGTGGTTCCAAAGGACTTTCACCATCGGGATTTCCTTGTTCCTTAGCTTTCTGATCTGAGTGTCTAGGATCCGTACTGGTTGTTCAACGTAGGTGAGATCCTCGTGGATCTCCACATCAGGCTCACTAAGAACCTTACTCGGATCTGACACGAACTTCCTCAACATGGAAACATGGATGTAATACCCGGCTCGAGTCCGGTATCGGAATTCCTGTAGTCAGGTGGAATCTCGGGTGTCGGAACCCTCGAGAAGGGTAATACATATGTTTTTAAGGTATTTTTTCACTGGTTTTCATGGTTGGAAGGGTAAAGGACTTGAGTTTTGAAAGAAAAGCAACAAGGGAGAAATGCAAAGGTTCGGCCGCCGAAGGTCACTTTCGGCCGCCGAACATTGCATGGTTGCGGCTTCACGTTCGGCTGCCGAAGGTGGTCTGGCCAACCACCTATAAAAGGGCCAAGGGTCGGTGGAAGGAGGTTATTTCTCCTCCACTTGCAGCCAGAGGTGAGTTTCAGCCTCTCCTACGTTGACTTTCATGTTTTCCATGATTTTCATCAAATCTTTCAAGAGTTTTAAGAGTTTTGGTGATTTATGAAGGTTTTGAGCAAAAGAAGTAAGTTTTGAAGCTTGGAGCTTTGGAAGAGCTTTTCTTCATATCTCCACGTTGGGATCCTTCATCCTCAAGTTGTGTAAGAGGTAAGTGAAGATCCTGAGCTTCTTTGTTGATTTTGAAAGGTTTTATGAAGTTTGTATGGGTAGTTTGCATGTTTAGGTTTAGGTGAGGTTTTTGGTGATTTGTGGTGTTCAAACATGTTTAAGTGTTATGTGCTATGTTTGTTTGGGGTTTTAGGATAGTTTTAGACCCCTTTGTGCATATATATGTGTATATGCTAGTTGGGAGTAGTTGTTATGCATGTTTGTAGGTTTTTGGGCAAAGTTTGCATGAAACAGAGCAGGGTTCTGCCCTTCGGGCAAAACCAGGTTCGGCCGCCGAAGGAAGGTTCGGCCGCCGAACCCTTTGTGGAGGCAGTTCGGCTGCCAAAGGTTGCCCCCGAAAGCTAGGCTTTCGGTTTAGAAAGGGACTTTCGGCCGCCAAAAGAGGGAGTTCGGCCGCCGAAAGTGTGTGAGTTTCGTCTCTGGACGAGACCTTCGGCCGCCGAAGGTGCCGCCGAACATGCATGAGTTTCGTCTCTGGAGTGGGGTTTCGGCCGCCGAACTTGCCGCCGAAAGTGCCCTGTCCAGCTGTCTTTTGCATGTCTTATGTGATGGTTTGAGGATTGTTTAGAGGGGTTTTGGGGAGTTTCTTAGAGATGCTCTTGAGTGAGTTTAGTCCCTCATTTGAGTCCACCTGTGTAGGTACGGACCAGAGGAATCAGGGACATCAGCAGTGAGTCCAGAGTCAGAACCTGCAGAGTCAGTTCAGAGAGAACTACAGGTGAGTGGAATTTAACTTAATGTTTTAATATGAGAACTGAATATTTTATCATGCTTCATGCATCATGAATATGCTATAGGGTGAGTGCATTAGTGTACACCAAGATGATGCATTGCATTTATCCTTGTACTTGGCATTGCTCCTTGTACATTGCTTATGTGAGACGGCACGGACTTCGTGAGGATTCATTAGCCCTCAGAGGAAAGACCTGGAACAGCCTTACGAGGACCAGGCATAAAGACCTGGAACAGCCCTACGGGGACCAGGCAAATGGTACTTAGGTACCCCAGAGGAGATAGAGGGAGTTTTGATCCGTCCGGCCGAGGTGATGTGCTTATGTGTTGCATTCCATGAGAGCATGTTTTATCACTTGTATTTGCCTATTCTACTCACTGGGCTAGTGTAGCTCATCCCTCTCCCCTAACTTCAGTTGTGCAGGTTCAGAGGTCAGAGAGAACTCAGCAGGGTACAGGAAGAGTACAGAGTTTTGTAATAGCTAGTGTGGACATGTAAATGTATAAAAATAATGTATATGTATAGTGTATAGAATGGTGCTTGATTTATAAGACTTGTAATCCCTTTGTGGAGTCACATGATCAGTTTATGTATGCTTCTTTATTGTTGTATGTTTATGAGCAAAACCAGGCTTAACATTATGAGATTGATCCGCCTAGAGCCATGAGGAGCTCTAGTAGGGATTGGTAGAGCACAGAGAGAGTGCATGCACAGGTTAAGCCTTGGAATGAAGAAAAGTTTTATGTTTTTACAGCAAATGTATGATCATGTATGGGATTTCACAGGTATACAGACAGGATAGCAGGCTTACTACGGGTCCCGGCGACCTTAAGTCGATCTGGATCCTAGTGCCGGTGGCAGTTCGGTTCCCGGGCTGTTACAGATTGGTATCAGAGCCCTAGGTTCATATGGTCGGACCTATAGAGAGAGAGTTGGGCTCATAGAGAAGTTTAGCAGGTCAAGCACCATAGGAAAAACATGTCCACTAGGATAGGATGTCAGTCCTGTCTATATGCTGATGTGTAATGCCATGAGTTATGCATGTGCATTTTTTGATGTGTTGCTTATGGTTATGTGTTTGTTGTTTCTCAGAGAGTGAAGATGCGAGGAACTCGTCGATCTGCGAGATTGACTGGAGTCCCACCCGTAAGTGAGGGTACAGCTGCTCGTCCACCTGCCTTGCCAAGGGCAAGATCGCACAGGTCAAGCAGGGAAGGAACGTCACGAGACCCTAGAAGGTCTTCTGACGAGAGCAGGAGAGGAGTAAGCAGAGGGGGAAGGTCAGTAGAAGAAAGAGGTGTGAGGGAAGAGGATCAGAGTAGAGATGCAAGCATGGATGTAGGAAGGTCAGAAGAAGGTATGGGGGAGTCCCAGGGAGGCATGCAGGCCTCTGGGTTTGGCTATCCACCCTTTCCACAGGGCCCAGAGTATCCGATGGGAGGCACGTCGGATTACTCCAGCTTTGCCCCATATCCACCCTACATGCCATATATGCCCTATCCTTCCTTTTATCCACCGTATCACATGTATCCACCCCCACCTGTTCATCCAAGTCCAGTACAGCCTGAAGTGAGGGAACCAGTTCCTCCACCACCACCTCCTGAACCAGTAGCCCCTGTTGTGGAAGCACAGCAACCCAGTTCGTCAGGGGGAAGTAAGGTGAAGATGACCGAGTACTTAAAGTTGGATGCTCCTAAATTCAATACAGGAGATGATCCCTTTGAGTATCTCAGTGCAGTTAGAATGATAACAAGTGAGTTGGGAGCAGATGATGGTAGAGCCATTGAGATGGCAGGGTTCACGTTAAAGTGTAAGAAAGCTAGAGAATGGTTCAAGAATTATGTGGACCCGAGACTTGAGAGTATGACATGGGAAGAGTTCGCCAACGAATTTGCTGGATGGGCTTTTCCTGACAGTTCTAGGGAACTAAAGGTTGTGGAGTTTGAGCAGTTGCGACAGACGGAGGTGATGAGCGTTGATGAATATACAGATAAGTTCCTGGAATTGTTGCCATATGTCGGTCAGGCATATGATACGGATCAGAAGAAGGCAAAGAGATATGCCACAAGGCTTCATCCCAGGTATTTCTCTTTGATTCTTCATGCGGAGAAGGAAAGTTTCCACTCTATTGTGGATGCTGCTAGAAAGATGGAGGCCAGTGCCATAAGTCAAGGTGTAGTCAAGGCACAGTCTACTGGTGTTAAACCAGGTTCCTCCTCACAGAGTACAGCAAGTGCAAGTAAGAGGAGATGGGAGAAGTTCAGAGGAAAGAGAGGCAAGTTCTGGAACAGGCTTAAGTCAGGTCTAGGAATGAGTAGTGGCTCCAGTTCTGGTGTAGATTTTCCAGTGTGCAAGAGGTGTGGCAAACAGCATAGAGGAGCTTGTCAGTTGGGATCCACAGCCTGCTATAGATGTGGACAGGAGGGACATTATGCACGGGAATGTCCTCAGGCGACTTTAGTTGCACCATCCCAGCAGATGAGTACGGGCAGTGTAGTTCAGCCCGTAGCTTCAGCCGTACCACCAAGCAGTGGCAGAGGAAGAGGAAGAGGGGCAGCCTCTTCATCAGGGATGGGTTCCCGAGGTGCAGGTCCGTCAGCCCCAGCACGGATTTTCACCTTGACTCAGCAGGAGGCAGACACGTCGAACACGGTGGTGTCAGGTAATCTCATCATTGGGTGTTCTGAGGTGTATGCTTTAATGGACCCCGGTGCTTCTCACTCTTTCATTTCTTCTAGAGCTGCAGAGAGGTTGGGTCTGATGGTGTCTGAGTTAGAGTGTCCTCTATGGGTCAGTGGACCCAAATGTGATCCATCTTTGGCAGAGTCAGTCTGTCGGTTCAGTCCAGTGTGCATAGAGAGTAGATACCTTCCAGCTGACCTGGTGGTTCTAGAGTTGACAGATTTTGATGTCATTCTAGGGATGGATTGGTTATCTACGTATGATGCTACCCTGAACTGTAGAGACAAGGTAGTCAGTGTCAGAGACCAGGATGGGTCAGAGTGTGTCTTCAGAGGAGACAGGAGAGGGACACCTAGGGGTTTGATATCAGCCCTCCAGGCTCGTAGAATGTTAAGGAAGGGGTGTCAGGGGTTCCTAGCTTATGTGAGAGAGCTAGACAGTCAGGTTAGGGAACCATCCTTAGTACCAGTTGTCAGAGATTTCCTAGATTTGTTTCCTGAAGAGCTTCCAGGACTACCACCAGATAGGGAAATAGAGTTCGAGATTGAGTTGATGCCCAATGCTAGACCGATCTCTATTCCTCCCTATAGGATGGCACCAGCAGAGTTGCGAGAGTTGAAAGAGCAGTTACAGGATTTGGTAGCTAAGGGTTTCATCCGCCCGAGTACCTCACCCTGGGGTGCTCCAGTATTATTTGTCAGAAAGAAGGATGGACCTCTTCGACTTTGTGTCGACTATAGACAGTTGAACAAAGTTACGATCAAAAACAAGTATCCTTTACCCAGGATCGATGATCTATTCGACCAGCTAGCAGGAGCAGGTTGTTTTTCTAAAATAGATCTGAGATCCGGATACCACCAGTTGAAGATCAGGGAAGGAGATGTATCCAAGACTGCTTTCCGAACCAGATATGGGCATTATGAGTTCCTTGTGATGCCGTTCGGGTTGACTAACGCCCCTGCAGCATTCATGGATCTCATGAACAGGGTTTTTAGGGAGTACTTGGATCGTTTTGTGATCGTCTTTATTGATGATATCTTGGTGTACTCCAGGAATGCAGAGGACCATGCCCAGCATCTTCGGATAGTGCTGCAAACCTTGAGAGAGCATGGCTTGTATGCTAAGTTCTCCAAGTGCGAGTTCTGGCTAAGGAGCATTTCCTTTTTGGGACATGTTGTATCAGAGGACGGTATATCAGTAGATCCCAAAAAGGTAGAGGCAGTAGCCAATTGGCCTACACCCACTACAGTGACAGAGATCAAGAGTTTTCTGGGTTTGGCAGGCTACTATCGGAGGTTTGTACAGGACTTCTCGAAGATAGCTGCTCCTATGACCAGACTGACCAGAAAGAATCAGAAGTTTGTGTGGTCAGAGGAATGTGAAGAAAGTTTTGAAGAGTTGAAGAGACGGTTAACTTCAGCACCGGTGTTAGCTCTGCCGATTAGTGATAAAGATTTCACAGTGTTCTGTGATGCATCCCGAGTGGGATTAGGTTGTGTGTTGATGCAGAATGACAAAGTGATAGCTTATGCTTCTAGACAGCTGAAGAAGCACGAGCTGAATTACCCGACACACGATCTTGAAATGGCAGCTGTTATCTTTGCACTTAAGATGTGGCGGCATTACCTCTATGGGGTAAAATGTGAGATCTATACGGATCATAAGAGCCTGCAACACATCTTAAGGCAGAGAGAGTTAAACTTGAGGCAGAGACGGTGGGTAGAATTGCTCAGTGATTATGATTGCAAGATCCAATATCATCCAGGCAAGGCGAATGTTGTAGCTGATGCCTTAAGCCGAAAGTCACTTGGCAGTTTATCCCACATTGCAGTAGAGAGAAGACCGGTGGTGAAGGATTTCTACAAGCTTGTGGAAGACGGGTTACAGTTGCAGTTATCTGGTACCGGTGTTTTGCTCGCACAGATGAGAGTGACACCAGTGTTTCTAGAGCAAGTGGCTCTGAAACAGCACGAAGACCCCGAGTTAGTGAAGATTGCCAGGACTGTTCAGTCGGGCAACAGTGCAGAGTTCAGATTTGATAGTGAGGGGATTCTTCGGCACGGTAAGAGGTTATGTGTACCAGATGATAGCAGTTTGAAGGCAGACATTATGAGGGAAGCTCATAATGCGAGGTATAGCATTCACCCGGGAGCCACCAAGATGTATCAAGATCTGAGAAGGGTGTATTGGTGGCCAGCAATGAAGAGAGAAGTGGCACAGTTCGTGTCAGCCTGCGAGACATGTCAAAGGGTGAAGCTAGAGCACCAGAAGCCGGCTGGAATGCTTAACCCACTGCCCATTCCAGAATGGAAATGGGAGAACGTAGCTATGGATTTTGTAGTGGGGTTACCGGCGACGTCTAACAGACTAGACTCCATATGGGTGATTGTGGATAGACTCACTAAATCTGCTCACTTCATTCCAATCAGGAGTAACTATTCTGTGGACAAGTTGGCGCAGGTGTATATAGACGAGATAGTAAGGTTGCATGGAGTTCCAGTGTCGATCGTATCAGATCGAGGACCTCAGTTCACCTCCAGGTTTTGGCGGAGTCTGCAAAATGAAATGGGCACAAGGTTGGATTTCAGCACTGCTTTCCATCCACAGACAGACGGTCAGTCTGAGAGAACCATCCAGACCATTGAAGATATGTTGAGAATGTGTGTGTTAGACTTTGGCGGTTCTTGGAGGCAGCATCTACCTTTGGTGGAGTTTGCCTACAATAACAGCCATCATGCTAGCATAGGGATGGCTCCTTATGAAGCTTTGTATGGGAGGAAGTGCCGAACACCTGTTTGCTGGGAAGAGGTAGGAGAGAAAACTCTTGCAGGGCCAGAGTTAGTTGAGATAACCAGCAAGTTAGTGCCTATCATCAGAGAGAGGATCAGAACAGCTGTAAGCAGACAGAAAAGTTATGCAGACATCCGTAGGAAACAGATAGAGTTCCAGGAGGGGGATATGGTATTGCTTAAGGTGTCTCCAATGAAGGGAGTGGTTCGGTTTGGAAAGAAGGGTAAACTGGCCCCACGGTACATTGGTCCCTTTGAGATCTTGCAGAAGATCGGGCCTGTATCGTATAAACTAGATTTACCGGCTTCTATGGAACGAATTCACCCGGTATTCCATGTTTCTATGTTGAGAAAGTTTGTGTCAGATCCAGAGAAGGTTCTTAGTGAACCTGAGGTGGAAATCTTAAGTGATCTCACCTATATAGAGCAGCCAGTGCGGATCCTTGACACCCAGATCAGAAAGCTGAGAAACAAGGAGATACCAATGGTGAAAGTTTTGTGGAACCACCACAACCTAGAAGAGTGCACGTGGGAGACTCGGGAGTCCATGCTCCAGCAATACCCATATCTGTTTTAAGGTTAGTTTTTCCCCTTTTCTATGTGTTTATGTTGTGTTAGGAACATTCGGGGACGAATGTTCTTAAGGGGGGGAGAATGTAATACCCGGCTCGAGTCCGGTATCGGAATTCCTGTAGTCAGGTGGAATCTCGGGTGTCGGAACCCTCGAGAAGGGTAATACATATGTTTTTAAGGTATTTTTTCACTGGTTTTCATGGTTGGAAGGGTAAAGGACTTGAGTTTTGAAAGAAAAGCAACAAGGGAGAAATGCAAAGGTTCGGCCGCCGAAGGTCACTTTCGGCCGCCGAACATTGCATGGTTGCGGCTTCACGTTCGGCTGCCGAAGGTGGTCTGGCCAGCCACCTATAAAAGGGCCAAGGGTCGGTGGAAGGAGGTTATTTCTCCTCCACTTGCAGCCAGAGGTGAGTTTCAGCCTCTCCTACGTTGACTTTCATGTTTTCCATGATTTTCATCAAATCTTTCAAGAGTTTTAAGAGTTTTGGTGATTTATGAAGGTTTTGAGCAAAAGAAGTAAGTTTTGAAGCTTGGAGCTTTGGAAGAGCTTTTCTTCATATCTCCACGTTGGGATCCTTCATCCTCAAGTTGTGTAAGAGGTAAGTGAAGATCCTGAGCTTCTTTGTTGATTTTGAAAGGTTTTATGAAGTTTGTATGGGTAGTTTGCATGTTTAGGTTTAGGTGAGGTTTTTGGTGATTTGTGGTGTTCAAACATGTTTAAGTGTTATGTGCTATGTTTGTTTGGGGTTTTAGGATAGTTTTAGACCCCTTTGTGCATATATATGTGTATATGCTAGTTGGGAGTAGTTGTTATGCATGTTTGTAGGTTTTTGGGCAAAGTTTGCATGAAACAGAGCAGGGTTCTGCCCTTCGGGCAAAACCAGGTTCGGCCGCCGAAGGAAGGTTCGGCCGCCGAACCCTTTGTGGAGGCAGTTCGGCTGCCAAAGGTTGCCCCCGAAAGCTAGGCTTTCGGTTTAGAAAGGGACTTTCGGCCGCCGAAAGAGGGAGTTCGGCCGCCGAAAGTGTGTGAGTTTCGTCTCTGGACGAGACCTTCGGCCGCCGAAGGTGCCGCCGAACATGCATGAGTTTCGTCTCTGGAGTGGGGTTTCGGCCGCCGAACTTGCCGCCGAAAGTGCCCTGTCCAGCTGTCTTTTGCATGTCTTATGTGATGGTTTGAGGATTGTTTAGAGGGGTTTTGGGGAGTTTCTTAGAGATGCTCTTGAGTGAGTTTAGTCCCTCATTTGAGTCCACCTGTGTAGGTACGGACCAGAGGAATCAGGGACATCAGCAGTGAGTCCAGAGTCAGAACCTGCAGAGTCAGTTCAGAGAGAACTACAGGTGAGTGGAATTTAACTTAATGTTTTAATATGAGAACTGAATATTTTATCATGCTTCATGCATCATGAATATGCTATAGGGTGAGTGCATTAGTGTACACCAAGATGATGCATTGCATTTATCCTTGTACTTGGCATTGCTCCTTGTACATTGCTTATGTGAGACGGCACGGACTTCGTGAGGATTCATTAGCCCTCAGAGGAAAGACCTGGAACAGCCTTACGAGGACCAGGCATAAAGACCTGGAACAGCCCTACGGGGACCAGGCAAATGGTACTTAGGTACCCCAGAGGAGATAGAGGGAGTTTTGATCCGTCCGGCCGAGGTGATGTGCTTATGTGTTGCATTCCATGAGAGCATGTTTTATCACTTGTATTTGCCTATTCTACTCACTGGGCTAGTGTAGCTCATCCCTCTCCCCTAACTTCAGTTGTGCAGGTTCAGAGGTCAGAGAGAACTCAGCAGGGTACAGGAAGAGTACAGAGTTTTGTAATAGCTAGTGTGGACATGTAAATGTATAAAAATAATGTATATGTATAGTGTATAGAATGGTGCTTGATTTATAAGACTTGTAATCCCTTTGTGGAGTCACATGATCAGTTTATGTATGCTTCTTTATTGTTGTATGTTTATGAGCAAAACCAGGCTTAACATTATGAGATTGATCCGCCTAGAGCCATGAGGAGCTCTAGTAGGGATTGGTAGAGCACAGAGAGAGTGCATGCACAGGTTAAGCCTTGGAATGAAGAAAAGTTTTATGTTTTTACAGCAAATGTATGATCATGTATGGGATTTCACAGGTATACAGACAGGATAGCAGGCTTACTACGGGTCCCGGCGACCTTAAGTCGATCTGGATCCTAGTGCCGGTGGCAGTTCGGTTCCCGGGCTGTTACAATGGAAAACCGGATGGATTCTTTCCATAGAAGCAGGCAAGTCCAGCTTGTACGATACATTCCCAACTTTTTGCAAGACCTCAAAGGGCCCGATGTACCGTGGAGCTAACTTACCTTTCTTTCCGAACCGAACCACCCCTTTCATTGGAGACACCTTGAGCAATACTAGATCCCCCTCCTGAAACTCTACCTGTTTCCTGCGGATGTCTGCATAACTCTTCTGCCTGCTTGTAGCAGTCTTGATCCTTTCTCTGATCATGGGCACCACTCTGCTGGTGATCTCTACAAGCTCAGGCCCTGCTAAGGACCTCTCTCCAACCTCTTCCCAGCAAACAGGTGACCTGCACTTCCTTCCATACAAAGCTTCATATGGAGCCATCCCGATGCTAGCATGATAGCTGTTATTGTAGGCGAACTCCACCAAGGGTAGATGTTGCCTCCAAGAACCGCCAAAATCTAGCACACACATCCTGAGCATATCCTCTATTGTCTGGATGGTCCTCTCTGACTGTCCATCAGTCTGGGGATGGAAGGCAGTACTGAAATCCAACCTGGTACCCATAGCATTCTGCAGACTCCGCCAAAACCTGGAGGTGAACTGGGGCCCTCTATCTGACACTATAGAAACTGGGACCCCATGCAGCCTGACAACTTCATCCACATAAACCTGCGCTAACTTATCCACAGAGTAGTTGCTCCTAACAGGGATGAAGTGAGCAGATTTGGTGAGTCTGTCCACAATCACCCATATGGAGTCTAGTCTGTTGGATGTTGCCGGTAACCCCACTACAAAATCCATAGCGATATTCTCCCATTTCCACTCTGGAATCGGCAGTGGGTTAAGCATTCCAGCCGGCTTCTGATGTTCCAGCTTCACCCTCTGACATATTTCGCAGGCTGACACGAACTGTGCCACTTCCCTCTTCATAGCTGGCCACCAATACACTCTCTTCAGATCTTGATACATCTTGGTGGCTCCAGGGTGAACACTGTATCTTGCATTATGAGCCTCTCTCATAATGTCTCCTTTTAGCCCGATGTCATCTGGTACACATAGTCTGTTCCCATAGCGGAGGATCCCCTTACTATCGAACCTGAACTCACTGTTTTTGCCTGACTGAACAGTCCTGGCAATCTTTACTAACTCTGGGTCCTCATGCTGTTTCTGAGCCACCTGCTCCAGAAACACGGGTGTTACTTTCATCTGCGCAATCAAAGCACCTGTACCAGACAACTCCATCAGTAGACCCTCATTGATGAGTTTATAAAATTCCTTCACCACCGGTCTCCTCTCTGCCGTGATGTGGGATAGACTGCCAAGTGATTTCCGGCTTAAGGCATCAGCTACTACATTAGCCTTACCCGGGTGGTACTGTATCTTACAATCATAGTCACTGAGCAGTTCTACCCATCTCCTCTGCCTCAAGTTCAGCTCTCTCTGGTTCAAGATGTGCTGCAGGCTCTTATGATCTGTGAAAATCTCACATTTTACCCCATAGAGGTAATGCCTCCACATCTTGAGGGCAAAGATAACTGCTGCCATTTCCAGATCATGTGTGGGGTAATTCAACTCATGCCTCTTCAGCTGTCTAGAGGCATAAGCGATCACCCTACCATTCTGCATCAACACACAACCCAGGCCTACTCTGGATGCATCACAGAACACTGTGAAATCCTCATTGCTGTTTGGCAGAGCTAACACTGGTGCTGAAGTCAACCTCTTCTTGAGCTCCTCAAAGCTTTCCTCACACTGATCGGTCCACTCGAACCTCTGGTTCTTTCTGGTCAATCTGGTTAAAGGAGCTGCAATCTTAGAGAAGTCCTGAACGAACCTCCTGTAGTAGCCGGCCAAACCCAAGAAGCTTCTGATCTCTGTCACTGAGGTGGGTCTTGGCCAGTTAGTCACAGCTTCAACCTTCTTGGGGTCCACTTCTATCCCATTCTCTGACACTATATGCCCCAAGAATGATATGCTCCTTAACCAGAACTCACACTTGGAGAACTTGGCATACAAGCCATGTTCCCTCAAGGTCTGTAATATTATCCTCAGATGATGGGCATGCTCCTCTGCATTTCTGGAATACACTAGGATATCGTCAATGAAGACAATAACGAAGTGATCCAGGTATGGTCTGAATACTCTATTCATGAGGTCCATGAATGCTGCAGGGGCGTTGGTCAACCCGAACGGCATTACAAGGAACTCATAGTGCCCATATCTGGTCCTGAAAGCTGTCTTCGGTATGTCTTCTTCCCTTATCCTCAGCTGATGGTACCCTGATCTCAGATCTATCTTGGAGAAACAACCCGCTCCTGCTAGCTGGTCGAATAGATCATCGATCCTTGGCAATGGGTACTTGTTCTTGGTAGTGACCTTGTTCAACTGCCTGTAGTCGATACAAAGTCTGAGGGATCCATCCTTCTTTCTCACAAAAAGCACTGGAGCACCCCAAGGTGAGGTACTCGGTCGGATGAAGCCCTTATCTACCAGATCTTGCAACTGCTCTTTCAGTTCCTTCAATTCTGCTGGTGCCATCCTGTAGGGAGGGATAGAGATCGGTCTAGTTCCAGGCATCAGTTCAATCTCGAACTCTATCTCCCTAGCAGGTGGTAGTCCTGGAAGCTCTTCTGGAAAGACATCCAGAAATTCTCTGACAACTGGCACTGAGGCTGGCTCCCTGACCTGACTATCTAGCTCTCTCACGTGAGCTACATACCCCTGACATCCTTTCCTAAGCAGTCTACGAGCCTGTAGGGCCGATATCAGACCTCTAGGCGTACCCCTCTTGTCTCCTCTGAAGACAACCTCTGACCCGTTCTGATCTCTGAGCCTGACTACCTTGTCCCTGCAGTCCAAGGTAGCACCATGGGTAGATAGCCAATCCATCCCTAGAATGACGTCAAAATCTGTCAAATCTAGAACCACAAGGTCGGCGGAGAGGCATCTTCCCTCAACAAACACTGGACAGTACCGGCAGACTGACTCTGCCACCGTCGGGTCACACTTGGGTCCACTGACCCATAGGGGACACTCTAATCCAGAGACCATCAACCCTAACCTCTCAACTGCCCTCGGAGCGATGAAAGAATGGGATGCACCCGGATCCATTAATGCATACACATCAAAACACCCAATGATGAGATTACCTGACACCACGGTGTTGGATGTGTTCGCCTCCTGCTGAGTCATTGTGAAGATCCTGGCTGGAGCTGATGGACCTTCACCTCGGGAACCAGAAGAAGAGGCTGCCCCTCTCCCTCTACCTCTGCCACTGCCCTGTGTTGTGGCTGGAGTTGCTGGTTGTGCCACACTACCTGAAGCTGTCTGTTGGGGCTGGCCCATGAAAGGTGCTCTAGGACAATCCCGAGCTATGTGTCCCTCCTGGCCACATCTGAAACATGCATTGGTCCCCCATCGACACGCTCCCTTGTGTGGCCTCCCACACCTTTGGCATTCTGCACCATCTGAGCCTGAACTCGAGCCACCGCCAAAACCCAAACCGGATTTCAGCTTATTCCAGAACTTATTCTTCTTGGGCTTCTTAGTGCTACTCCATCTCTTACTACCTGAACTCTGAGTAGAGGGTCCTGGCCCTCCTCTGCCTGGGGTCTTAACCCCAGAAGACTGGGTCACCGACTGCTTCACTGACCCCTCAACTATGGCACTGGCCTCCATTCTTCGAGCCATATCTACCACCGTGTGAAAACTTTCCCTCTCAGCTGATTGAATCAATGAGGAGTACCTGGACTGTAATTTCATAACATATCTCCTGGCCTTCTTCACATCTGTATCTAGAGCTTGCCCTGAGAAGGGTAATAGCTCCAGAAATTTATCTGTGTACTCCTCTATGCTCATGTCTTCTGTCTGTCTCAGTTGCTCAAACTCAATCATCTTTAGCTCTCTGGAGCTATCTGGAAATGCCCATCCAGCAAACTCATTAGCAAATTCCTCCCATGTCATACTGTCTAGTCTCGGGTCTACATAGCACTTGAACCATTCCCTTGCCTTCTTGCACTTCAGAGTGAACCCTGCCATCTCAATGGCTCTTCTATCATCTGCCCCTAGCTCATCAGTGATCATCTTCACTGCTCTCAGATATTCAAAGGGATCATCCCCTGACTTATATTTAGGAGCATCCAGCTTAAGGTAAGCTGTCATTTTCACCTTACTCCCACTGGCTGAGCTAGGTCTAGGAGGTTGAGTAACTGGGGCTACTGGTTCTGTAGGTGGTGGAGGTGGGGATGCAGCATTCCCCGAGGTGGGGTTTGCTGGGTGAGGATGGAAGGATGAGGGTGGATAGGCTGGATACTGTGGGTACGATGGATAGAAAGGTGGATAAGGCATGTGAGTAGGGTAGGGGTTAAAGCTGGAGTAATCCGACGTACTTCCCATCGGATACCCGGGACTCTGTGCATAGGGTGGATAATAGGGTGGAAAACCATACCCCGAGGCCTGAGTGCCTCCTTGTGACTCCCCTGTCCCTTCTTCTGACATGCCAATATCCAGATTCCCATCCCTTCTCTGATCTTCTTCCATAACCTCCCTCACATCTGAAGAACTTCCTCCTCTTTCTGTCCCCCTTCTGCTAGTATCAAAAGACCTTCTAGGGTCCCTTGACACTCTTTCTCTGTTTGTTCTGCATGACATTGCCCTAGGCAATGTGGAAGGACGGGCGCTCGTGCCCTCATCCTCTGGTGGGACTCCTGTCAATCGTGCAGATCGACGAGTTCCTCTCATTCTGTTCTCTGAATAACAGCACATAACTCGCAAGCATTAGCATCATATGGTTCATGTGGGCACACATGAACCCTCATCACATACATAGCAAACATAGCATATCATTTATGCGCATGCATATAGTCATGGCATATCACATCATCATAGCAAGACAGGACTCTACATCCTATCCTAGTGGACATGACCTTTCCTATTGTGCTTGACCCTCTAATACTTCTATGAGCCCGACACGCTAGGTCCGACCATGTGAACCTAGGGCTCTGATACCACTCTGTAACGCCCCGGAAATCCGGACCGCTACCGGCGCTAGGATTCAGGTCGGCTTAAGGCCGCCGGAACCCGTAGCAAGCCTACATACATCCTGTTTACCTGTTTAATCCCATACATGACCAACAAACATACATAAGAATTAAAAACTTTTCTTTTTCTTCATTCACCAAACTCAACCTGTGCATGCACTATGTTCATCATATACATAAACATTAATCCCTCTGTGGGATTTCATCAGAGCCTCAATGGGCAATATATATCCTGTGTTGAGTTGGTTCACATATACATCATAAAATAAGATCATGTACATACCAAGGGATTAACATATACTATGGTCAAGCACAACTCTATCCTCAATAACATAATTACATAATCATAACTGTTCAAAACTTTACATTACATTCTTATCATTTGTCATGTCCACATACTCTAGCTATTACATACATATGACTTTTCTCTTCTTTTCCTCTCTATCAATCCCGTACCTGCAAACCTGGGGTTAGGGGAGAGGGGTGAGCTAGATGCCCAGTGAGTAGAACTATATAAAAAAAAATATTTAAAACATGCTATAATGGAATGCATCATTGCACAAACATTTCACATCATGGAAGGACCGACCCAAAAATCCCTCAGCTCCATGCCCGGCCCTATTATGGGCACCACAGGACTTCGTATTGCCCGGCCCTATTATGGGCACCACAGGACTTCGTATTGCCCGGCCCTATTATGGGCACCATAGGACTTCGTATTGCCCGGCCCTATTATGGGCACCACAGGACTTCGTAAATCGGAGCTATTGCCCGGCCCTATTATGGGCACCACAGGACTTCGTACACAGGACTAGTGAGTCGTGCAATGTCCCTCCTCATCAACCACAATATAATAATGCAATGTAGCATATTCGTGATTCTAATGCAAACATCCTATATTATAGTCATGATGCATGAAACATGATAAAACATTCACTTTCTTAATTTAGAAAAAGGTTAAGTATAGTTCCACTCACCTCTGGCTGACTCTGTCAAACTCTCAGCAGCTGGCTCACTGCTGGGGTCCTTGGTTCCTCGGGTCCGAACCTACACAGGTGGACTCCAATGAGGGACCAAACACATATAAACATATCTCTAATATATCCCCCAAAAACCCCCTAAAACATCATGAAAACATCACAGAAAATATGCATGAAATGGCTGAACAGGGCACCTTCGGCGGCACCTTCGGCGGCCGAAAGTCCCAGACAGAGACGAAACTCAGCTAGGTTCGGCGGCACCTTCGGCGGCCGAAAGTGCCAGACAGAGACGAAAGTCTCTTTTCGGGGGCAACTTCGGCAGCCGAAAGGCTTGCCTTCCCAGCCATGTTCGGCGGCCGAAAGTACCTTCGGCTGCCGAACCTGGTTTCTGCCAAAGGGCAGAAACTTGGTTCACTTTGCACATTTCGCCTCCAAATCTATAGATCATGCATATTTTTCATTCAAAACATGCATACAAGTTCCTAGGGGTCTCAAACATGCATATACCCCATCTACAACACTTCATACACACACAATCAAGCTACATTGCTCAAAAACTCAACATAACCCATAAACTCAACATATGTCCTAACATGCATTTCTACCCATAGATCTTACTTAAAACTTGTTTAAAACATAAAAAGGGTTCAAGATCGACCCTTACCTCTTGAAGAAACGAGAGGAAAGTGATCCTAGCTTGGAGATGGAGAGATTAAGCTCTTTGAACCTCCAAGCACTCAAAACTTGCTCAAAACTTGCTCAAAACTCACAAATCTTCAAAACGAAGTTATAAACTCGTTAAAACCATGAAAGATCTAAAGGAAACACTCAAGATCGAGGGAGGAGCGGTGGAGACTCACCTTGGCCGACAATGGGAGAGAAAAAGCTCGCCCGTGCGGACCTAGGGGACCCTTTTATAGTGGCTGGCCAGGCCACGTTCGGGGGCCGAATGTGCCTCCGCATCCATGCAATGTTCGGCGGCCGAACATAAGGTTCGGCGGCCGAACCTGCACTTCCCTCTCTTAGACTTTCGGGGGCCTAACGTGCCTCCCAAAGTCCATGCATGTTCGGCGGCCGAAAGTGAGTTTCGGCGGCCGAACCTGGGTTTTCCCTTAAAGAAATTTTCATGCAAAAACTCATTTAAAATCATACTTAAAACATTAAAAACATGAAAACATTTTATAAAAACATGCTTTTACCCTTCTAGAGGTTTCCGACACCCAAATTCCACCGGACGGTAGGAATTCCGGTACCGGAGTCTAGCCGGGTATTACATATATTGCTTAGCATGATGATTTACTCACTAAACATTTATAATTTCTATTTCCACACACCAGATACCTAAGAAAGTTAAAGAACAATGTCAAAATTAAAGCAAGGATTGAAGGTTCAATATGCAATGCTTACTTAGTGGAAGAAGCAACAACATTTTCTGCTCATTATTTTAAAGCACATGTCATGACAAGACATCAAAAGGTCCCACGCAACTTGCCTGAAGTTGTCTCCGATGACGATGTATCGGGTAAATTAAGCATATTCAAATGCACAGGTAGAACTCTCGGAAAGGGAAAATTGAGATATATGACTGAAGATGAAATCCGAGCTGCTCAAACATATATTCTCTTAAATTGTCCAGAAGTGAAAACATATATTGAGTATGTATTGTTAGTTATAGTAATAGTATAATTTCTCTTAAATTGTACACCATGGTAAAACACTACTTGTTAATTTATATGTATAACATATATGTAGAGCGAGTAAAGTTGGCACAACCAAATATCACAGATGCAATTGTTGATGAAAAACTGGAGAGAGAGTTTGCACAAAGGTTTTACAAGTATGCCCATGATTTGCAGAACAATTTAGATAATCAGTTTATACAAGATCTGTCAAAGGGACCAATGAGAAGTGTCACCACTTTTAATGGGTATTGTGTTAATGGATGTAAATTCAACACAATCAAAGGAAGTTTGGATAGGAATACAATGAATTTTGGTGTATGTATAAAAGGAAGCAATTACAGTTTAGAAGAAAGTGACTACCATAGACAGTTGGTAGAGGTGTTGCAATTGGAGTATCCAGGGTTACCAATTAAGCGGACTGTAATGTTTAACTATGACTGGTTTGATCCAACACCAAATACTGGAACCAAGGTACATAGATAGTATAGAATAGTTGATGTTAATAATAAGCAAAGATTCACTAAGTACGAGCCATTTGTATTAGCCTCTCAGGCAACACAAGTCGTTTATGCTTCATACCCAAGCAAGCATCATGACAAAAATAATTGGTGGGCTGTGATGAAAGTTAAAGATAGACCCGTTGTAGAAGTAGCTGATACGTCTTCAAAGACAGATGAACCTTTCCAAGAAGCTGAGATTGATTACGCAGAAGTAAATCTAGATGATGTAACTCAACAACACTGCCTGAATGATCCAAATGGAGGAATGACTGAGATTCATGATGATTTTTCGACAGATGAAGATGAGTTTCTTAGTGACCCTGATTCAGATGCAGATATAGATGGTGATAATGAGTTCGATTCGTATGAATCGGAATGAATTAATTGATATTCTCAATCATTTTAGAGTTGTATATTTCCATTCTTTCTCTGTAAGAATCTTACTACATCTGCACATTTTTTATTTAATATTAATAAACTTTATACTATTTTTTGGTATTGACTATTTTTTTTCACAGATGAGGGGACATGAAAGATTTAAGAAGCCCAGAGGACCGGTTCGACTTCCTGATCATACAAGTCAAAAGGAGGCGACTGCAGTTGACGTAGCAGAGCATGAGCCGCAGTTACCACGGACATCGACGGGACTTGGTGATACGAGCTTTAGATATGAGTACCACTTGCATCCGAAGTGCAGCCATCTCATTGTGATCGATCATGTCCACCAGTTCCTCCATGTACCGTTGCATTGCCTCCCCGTGCCCTTCTAGCTCCTCACCGTCCCATTGCAGCTCCACGACCTTCGATATCACATTCACAGTCATCTCATCCTGCATCCTCTTCTACTACTGCATTAGCTAGTGTAGTAGGATTTGCATCAACATCTGCTCCATCATTTGCTCTAGCATCTACGGGTTCGACCACTGCTGTAGGCAGCATATAGTCATTTCGACAGACCATTTCTGTAATACCCGGCTAGACTCCGGTATCGGAATTCCTACCGTCCGGTGGAATTTGGGTGTCGGAAACCTCTAGAAGGGTAAAAGCATGTTTTTATAAAATGTTTTCATGAATTTTAATGTTTTAAGTATGATTTTAAACAAGTTTTTGCATGAAAATTCTTTAAGGAAAAACTCAGGTTCGGCCGCCGAAACTCACTTTCGGCCGCCGAACATGCATGGACTTTGGGAGGCACGTTAGGCCCCCGAAAGTCTAAGTGAGGGAAGTGCAGGTTCGGCCGCCGAACCTTATGTTCGGCCGCCGAACATTTGCATGGATGCGGAGGCACATTCGGCCCCCGAACGTGGCCTGGCCAGCCACTATAAAAGGGTCCCCTTGGTCCGCACGGGCGAGCTTTTTCTCTCTCATTGTCGGCCAAGGTGAGTCTCCACCGTTCCTCCCTCGATCTTGAGTGTTTCCTCTAGATCTTTCATGGTTTTAAACAAGTTTATAACTTTGTTTTGAAGATTTGTGAGCTTTGAGCAAGTTTTGAGTTCTTGGAGGTTCAAAGAGCTTAATCTCTCCATCTCCAAGCTAGGATCGCTTTCCTCTCGTTTCTTCAAGAGGTAAGGGTCGATCTTGAACCCTTTTTATGTTTTAAACAAGTTTTAAGTAAGATCTATGGGTAGAATGTATGTTAGGGTATATGTTGAGTTTATGGGTTTTGATGATGTTTGAGCAATGTAGCTTGTTTGTGTGTGAATGAAGTGTTGTAGATGGGGTATATGCATGTTGGAGGCCCCTAGGAGCTTGTATGTGTGTGTTTTGGTTGAGAAATATGCATGATCTATGGTTTTGGGAGGCAGGAGGTTCATTTGAACCAAGTTTCTGCCGTTTGGCAGAAACCAGGTTCGGCAGCCGAAGGGAGTTTCGGCCGCCGAACCCCTCTTGTGAAGGCAGCTTTCGGCTGCCGAAGGTGCCCCCGAAAAGAGACTTTCGTCTCTGTCTGGCACTTTCGGCCGCCGAAGGTGCCGCCGAACCTAGCTGAGTTTCGTCTCTGTCCAGGACTTTCGGCCGCCGAAGGTGCCGCCGAAGGTGTCCTGTTCAGCCATTTCATGCATATTTTCTGTGATGTTTTCATGATGTTTTAGGGGGTTTTTGGGGGATATATTAGAGATATGTTTATATGTGTTTGGTCCCTCATTGGAGTCTACCTGTGTAGGTTCGGACCCGAGGAACCAAGGACCCCAGCAGTGAGCCAGCTGCTGAGAGTTTGACAGAGTCAGCCAGATGTGAGTGGAACTAAACTTAATCTTTTAAATTAAATGTTTTATCATGTTTCATGCATCATGACTATAATATAGGATGTTTGCATTAGAATCACGAATATGTTACATTGCATTACTATATTGTGGTTGATGAGGAGGGACATTGCACGACTCACTAGTCCTGTGTACGAAGTCCTGTGGTGCCCATAATAGGGCCGGGCAATAGCTCCGACATACGAAGTCCTGTGGTGCCCATAATAGGGCCGGGCAATACGAAGTCCTGTGGTGCCCATAATAGGGCCGGGCATGGAGCTGAGGGATTTTTGGGTCGGTCCTTCCATGATGTGAAATGTTTGTGCAATGATGCATTCCATTATAGCATGTTTTAAATATTCTTTTTATAGTTCTACTCACTGGGCATCTAGCTCACCCCTCTCCCCTAACCCCCAGGTTTGCAGGTACGGGATTGTTAGAGAAGAAAAGAAGAGAAAAGTCATATGTATGTAATAGCTAGAGTATGTGGACATGACAAATGATAAGAATGTAATGTAAAGTTTTGAACAGTTATGTTTATGTAATTATGTTATTGAGGATAGAGTTGTGCTTGACCATAGTATATGTTAATCCCTTGGTATGTACATGATCTTAATTTATGATGTATATGTGAACCAACTCAACACAGAATGTATATTGCCATAGAGGCTTTGATGAAATCCCACAGAGGGATTAATGTTTATGTATATGATGAATACAGTGCATGCACAGGTTGAGTTTGGTATATGAAGAAAAAGAAAAGTTTTAATTCTTATGTATGTTTGTTGATCATGTATGGGATTAAACAGGTAAACAGGATGTATGTAGGCTTGCTACGGGTTCCGGCGGCCTTAAGCCGACCTGAATCCTAGCGCCGGTAGCGGTCCGGATTTCCGGGGCGTTACAGAGTGGTATCAGAGCCCTAGGTTCATATGGTCGGACCTAGAGTGTCGGGCTCATAGATGTTCTAGAAGGTCAAGCACAGTAGGAAAGGTCATGTCCACTAGGATAGGATGTAGAGTCCTGTCTTGCTATGATGATGTGGTATGCCATGACTATATGCATGCGCATAAATAATATGCTATGTTTGCCATGTACGTGATGTAGGTTCATGTGACTCCACATGAACCATATGATGCTAATGCTTGTGAGTTATGTGCTGTTTTTCAGAAACAGAATGAGAGGAACTCGTCGATCTGCACGATTGACAGGAGTCCCACCAGAGGATGAGGGCACAAGCGCCCGTCCTCCCACATTGCCTAGGGCAATGTCATGCAGAACAAACAGAGAAAGAGTATCAAGGGACCCTAGAAGGTCTTTTGATACTAGCAGAAGGGGGACAGAAAGAGGAGGAAGTTCTTCAGATGTGAGGGAGGTTATGGAAGAAGATCAGAGAAGGGATGGGAATCTGGATGTTGGCATGACAGAAGAAGGGACAGGGGAGTCACAAGGAGGCACTCAGGCCTCGGGGTATGGTTTTCCACCCTATTACCCACCCTATGCACAGAGTCCCGGGTATCCGATGGGAAGTACGTCGGATTACTCCAGCTTTAATCCCTACCCTACTCACATGCCTTATCCACCTTTCTATCCACCGTACCCACAGTACCCAGCCTATCCACCCTCATCCTTCCATCCTCACCCAGCAAACCCCACCTCGGGGAATGCTGCATCCCCACCTCCACCTCCTACAGAACCAGTAGCCCCAGATACTCAACCTCCTAGACCTAGCTCAGCCAGTGGGAGTAAGGTGAAAATGACAGCTTACCTTAAGCTGGATGCTCCTAAATATAAGTCAGGGGATGATCCCTTTGAATACCTGAGAGCAGTGAAGACGATCACTGATGAGCTAGGGGCAGATGATAGAAGAGCCATTGAGATGGCAGGGTTCACCCTGAAGTGCAAAAAGGCAAAGGAATGGTTCAAGTGCTATGTGGACCCGAGACTAGACAGTATGACATGGGAGGATTTTGCTAATGAGTTTGCTGGATGGGCATTTCCAGATAGCTCTAGAGAGCTAAAGATGATTGAGTTTGAGCAACTGAGACAGACAGAAGACATGAGCATAGAGGAGTACACAGATAAATTTCTGGAGCTATTACCCTTCTCGGGGCAAGCTCTAGATACAGATGTGAAGAAGGCCAGGAGATATGTCATGAAATTACAGTCCAGGTACTCCTCATTGATTCAATCAGCTGAGAGGGAGAGTTTTCACACGGTGGTAGATATGGCTCGAAGAATGGAGGCCAGTGCCATAGTTGAGGGGTCAGTGAAGCAATCAGTGACCCAGTCTTCAGGGGTTAAGACCCCAGGCAGAGGAGGGCCAGGACCCTCTACTCAGAGTTCAGGTAGTAAGAGATGGAGTAGCACTAAGAAGCCCAAGAAGAATAAATTCTGGAATAAGCTGAAATCCGGTTTGGGTTTTGGCGGTGGCTCGAGTTCAGGCTCAGATGGTGCAGAATGCCAAAGGTGTGGGAGGCCACACAAGGGAGCGTGTCGATGGGGGACCAATGCATGTTTCAGATGTGGCCAGGAGGGACACATAGCTCGGGATTGTCCTAGAGCACCTTTCATGGGCCAGCCCCAACAGACAGCTTCGGGTAGTGTGGCACAACCAGCAGCTCCAGCCACAACACAGGGCAGTGGCAGAGGTAGAGGGAGAGGGGCAGCCTCTTCTTCTGGTTCCCGAGGTGAAGGTCCATCAGCTCCAGCCAGGATCTTCACAATGACTCAGCAGGAGGCGAACACATCCAACACCGTGGTGTCAGGTAATCTCATCATTGGGTGTTTTGATGTGTATGCATTAATGGATCCGGGTGCATCCCATTCTTTCATCGCTCCGAGGGCAGTTGAGAGGTTAGGGTTGATGGTCTCTGGATTAGAGTGTCCCCTATGGGTCAGTGGACCCAAGTGTGACCCGACAGTGGCAGAGTCAGTCTGCCGGTATTGTCCAGTGTTTGTTGAGGGAAGATGCCTTTCCGCCGACCTTGTGGTTCTAGACTTGACAGATTTTGACGTCATTCTAGGGATGGATTGGCTATCTACCCATGGTGCTACCTTGGACTGCAGGGACAAGGTAGTCAGGTTCAGAGATCAGAACGGGTCAGAGGTTGTCTTCAGAGGAGACAAGAGGGGTACGCCTAGAGGTCTGCTATCGGCCCTACAGGCTCGTAGACTGCTTAGGAAAGGATGTCAGGGGTATGTAGCTCACGTGAGAGAGCTAGATAGTCAGGTCAGGGAGCCAGCCTCAGTGCCAGTTGTCAGAGAATTTCTGGATGTCTTTCCAGAAGAGCTTCCAGGACTACCACCTGCTAGGGAGATAGAGTTCGAGATTGAACTGATGCCTGGAACTAGACCGATCTCTATCCCTCCCTACAGGATGGCACCAGCAGAATTGAAGGAACTGAAAGAACAGTTGCAAGATCTGGTAGATAAGGGCTTCATCCGACCGAGTACCTCACCTTGGGGTGCTCCAGTGCTTTTTGTGAGAAAGAAGGATGGATCCCTCAGACTTTGTATCGACTACAGGCAGTTGAACAAGGTCACTACCAAGAACAAGTACCCATTGCCAAGGATCGATGATCTATTCGACCAGCTAGCAGGAGCGGGTTGTTTCTCCAAGATAGATCTGAGATCAGGGTACCATCAGCTGAGGATAAGGGAAGAGGACATACCGAAGACAGCTTTCAGGACCAGATATGGGCACTATGAGTTCCTTGTAATGCCGTTCGGGTTGACTAACGCCCCTGCAGCATTCATGGACCTCATGAACAGAGTATTCAGACCATACCTGGATCACTTCGTTATTGTCTTTATAGATGATATCCTAGTGTATTCCAGGAATGCAGAGGAGCATGCCCAGCATCTGAGGATTGTATTACAGACCTTGAGGGAACATGGCTTGTATGCCAAGTTCTCCAAGTGTGAGTTCTGGTTAAGGAGCATATCATTCTTGGGGCATATAGTGTCAGAGAATGGGATAGAAGTGGACCCCAAGAAGGTTGAAGCTGTGACTAACTGGCCAAGACCCACCTCAGTGACAGAGATCAGAAGCTTCTTGGGTTTGGCTGGCTACTACAGGAGGTTCGTTCAGGACTTCTCTAAGATTGCAGCTCCTTTAACCAGATTAATCAGAAAGAATCAGAGATTCGAGTGGACCAATCAGTGTGAAGAAAGCTTTGAGGAGCTCAAGAAGAGGTTGACTTCAGCACCAGTGTTAGCTCTGCCAAACAGCAATGAGGATTTCACAGTGTTCTGTGATGCATCCAGAGTAGGCCTGGGTTGTGTGTTGATGCAGAATGGTAGGGTGATCGCTTATGCCTCTAGACAGCTGAAGAGGCATGAGTTGAATTACCCCACACATGACCTGGAAATGGCAGCAGTTATCTTTGCCCTCAAGATGTGGAGGCATTACCTCTATGGGGTAAAATGTGAGATCTTCACAGATCATAAGAGCCTGCAGCACATCTTGAACCAAAGAGAGCTGAACTTGAGGCAGAGGAGATGGGTAGAACTGTTGAGTGACTATGATTGCAAGATCCAGTACCATCCGGGTAAGGCTAATGTAGTAGCTGATGCCTTAAGCCGGAAATCACTTGGCAGTCTATCCCACATCACGGCAGAGAGGAGACCGGTGGTGAAGGAATTTTATAAACTCATCAATGAGGGTCTACTGATGGAGTTGTCTGGTACAGGTGCTTTGATTGCACAAATGAAAGTAACCCCCGTGTTTCTGGAGCAGGTGGCTCAGAAACAGCACGAGGACCCAGAGTTAGTGAAGATTGCCAGGACTGTTCAGTCAGGCAAAGATAGTGAGTTCAGATTCGATGATAAGGGGATCCTCCGCTATGGGAACAGACTATGTGTACCAGATGACATCGGGCTTAAAGGAGACATTATGAGAGAGGCTCATAATGCAAGGTACAGTGTTCACCCTGGAGCCACCAAGATGTACCAGGATCTGAAGAGAGTGTATTGGTGGCCAGCTATGAAGAGGGAAGTGGCACAATTCGTGTCAGCCTGCGAAATATGTCAGAGGGTGAAGCTGGAACATCAGAAGCCGGCTGGAATGCTTAACCCACTGCCGATTCCAGAGTGGAAATGGGAGAACATAGCTATGGATTTTGTAGTGGGGTTACCGGCAACATCCAACAGACTAGACTCCATATGGGTGACTGTGGACAGACTCACCAAATCTGCTCACTTCATCCCTGTTAGGAGCAACTACTCAGTGGATAAGTTAGCGCAGGTTTATGTGGATGAAGTTGTCAGGCTGCATGGGGTCCCAGTTTCTATAGTGTCAGATAGAGGACCCCAGTTCACCTCCAGGTTTTGGCGGAGTCTGCAGAATGCTATGGGTACCAGGTTGGATTTCAGTACTGCCTTCCATCCCCAGACTGATGGACAATCAGAGAGGACCATCCAGACAATAGAGGATATGCTCAGGATGTGTGTGCTAGATTTTGGCGGTTCTTGGAGGCAACATCTACCCTTGGTAGAGTTCGCCTACAATAACAGCTATCATGCTAGCATTGGGATGGCTCCATATGAAGCTTTGTATGGGAGGAAGTGCAGGTCACCTGTTTGCTGGGAAGAGGTTGGAGAGAGGTCCTTAGCAGGGCCTGAGCTTGTAGAGATCACCAGCAGAGTGGTACCCATGATCAGAGAAAGAATCAAGACTGCTACAAGCAGGCAGAAGAGTTATGCAGACACCCGCAGGAAACAGGTAGAGTTTCAGGAGGGGGATCTAGTATTGCTCAAGGTGTCCCCAATGAAAGGGGTGGTTCGGTTCGGAAAGAAGGGTAAGCTAGCTCCGCGGTACATCGGACCCTTTGAGGTCTTGCAAAAAGTTGGGAACGTATCGTACAAGCTGGACTTGCCTGCTTCTATGGAGAGAATCCATCCGGTTTTCCATGTTTCCATGTTGAGGAAGTTCGTGTCAGATCCGGGCAAGGTTCTTAGTGAGCCTGATGTGGAGATCCAAGAGGATCTCACTTATGTTGAACAACCAGTGCGGATTCTAGACACTCAGATCAAAAAGCTAAGGAACAAGGAAATCCCGATGGTGAAAGTCCTTTGGAACCACCACAATATGGAAGAATGTACCTGGGAGACACGGGAGTCCATGCTCCAGCAATATCCCCATCTCTTTTAAGGTTAGTCCCTATGTGTTTTATATGTATGTTATGTTGTTTTGCTATGCATGTGCTAGTTGAGGAACATTCGGGGACGAATGTTCTTAAGGGGGGGAGAATGTAATACCCGGCTAGACTCCGGTATCGGAATTCCTACCGTCCGGTGGAATTTGGGTGTCGGAAACCTCTAGAAGGGTAAAAGCATGTTTTTATAAAATGTTTTCATGAATTTTAATGTTTTAAGTATGATTTTAAACAAGTTTTTGCATGAAAATTCTTTAAGGAAAAACTCAGGTTCGGCCGCCGAAACTCACTTTCGGCCGCCGAACATGCATGGACTTTGGGAGGCACGTTAGGCCCCCGAAAGTCTAAGTGAGGGAAGTGCAGGTTCGGCCGCCGAACCTTATGTTCGGCCGCCGAACATTTGCATGGATGCGGAGGCACATTCGGCCCCCGAACGTGGCCTGGCCAGCCACTATAAAAGGGTCCCCTTGGTCCGCACGGGCGAGCTTTTTCTCTCTCATTGTCGGCCAAGGTGAGTCTCCACCGTTCCTCCCTCGATCTTGAGTGTTTCCTCTAGATCTTTCATGGTTTTAAACAAGTTTATAACTTTGTTTTGAAGATTTGTGAGCTTTGAGCAAGTTTTGAGTTCTTGGAGGTTCAAAGAGCTTAATCTCTCCATCTCCAAGCTAGGATCGCTTTCCTCTCGTTTCTTCAAGAGGTAAGGGTCGATCTTGAACCCTTTTTATGTTTTAAACAAGTTTTAAGTAAGATCTATGGGTAGAATGTATGTTAGGGTATATGTTGAGTTTATGGGTTTTGATGATGTTTGAGCAATGTAGCTTGTTTGTGTGTGAATGAAGTGTTGTAGATGGGGTATATGCATGTTGGAGGCCCCTAGGAGCTTGTATGTGTGTGTTTTGGTTGAGAAATATGCATGATCTATGGTTTTGGGAGGCAGGAGGTTCATTTGAACCAAGTTTCTGCCGTTTGGCAGAAACCAGGTTCGGCAGCCGAAGGGAGTTTCGGCCGCCGAACCCCTCTTGTGAAGGCAGCTTTCGGCTGCCGAAGGTGCCCCCGAAAAGAGACTTTCGTCTCTGTCTGGCACTTTCGGCCGCCGAAGGTGCCGCCGAACCTAGCTGAGTTTCGTCTCTGTCCAGGACTTTCGGCCGCCGAAGGTGCCGCCGAAGGTGTCCTGTTCAGCCATTTCATGCATATTTTCTGTGATGTTTTCATGATGTTTTAGGGGGTTTTTGGGGGATATATTAGAGATATGTTTATATGTGTTTGGTCCCTCATTGGAGTCTACCTGTGTAGGTTCGGACCCGAGGAACCAAGGACCCCAGCAGTGAGCCAGCTGCTGAGAGTTTGACAGAGTCAGCCAGATGTGAGTGGAACTAAACTTAATCTTTTAAATTAAATGTTTTATCATGTTTCATGCATCATGACTATAATATAGGATGTTTGCATTAGAATCACGAATATGTTACATTGCATTACTATATTGTGGTTGATGAGGAGGGACATTGCACGACTCACTAGTCCTGTGTACGAAGTCCTGTGGTGCCCATAATAGGGCCGGGCAATAGCTCCGACATACGAAGTCCTGTGGTGCCCATAATAGGGCCGGGCAATACGAAGTCCTGTGGTGCCCATAATAGGGCCGGGCATGGAGCTGAGGGATTTTTGGGTCGGTCCTTCCATGATGTGAAATGTTTGTGCAATGATGCATTCCATTATAGCATGTTTTAAATATTCTTTTTATAGTTCTACTCACTGGGCATCTAGCTCACCCCTCTCCCCTAACCCCCAGGTTTGCAGGTACGGGATTGTTAGAGAAGAAAAGAAGAGAAAAGTCATATGTATGTAATAGCTAGAGTATGTGGACATGACAAATGATAAGAATGTAATGTAAAGTTTTGAACAGTTATGTTTATGTAATTATGTTATTGAGGATAGAGTTGTGCTTGACCATAGTATATGTTAATCCCTTGGTATGTACATGATCTTAATTTATGATGTATATGTGAACCAACTCAACACAGAATGTATATTGCCATAGAGGCTTTGATGAAATCCCACAGAGGGATTAATGTTTATGTATATGATGAATACAGTGCATGCACAGGTTGAGTTTGGTATATGAAGAAAAAGAAAAGTTTTAATTCTTATGTATGTTTGTTGATCATGTATGGGATTAAACAGGTAAACAGGATGTATGTAGGCTTGCTACGGGTTCCGGCGGCCTTAAGCCGACCTGAATCCTAGCGCCGGTAGCGGTCCGGATTTCCGGGGCGTTACAATTTCACTCATTAATAACAAGTAATAATTACCCAGTTCAAAAAAAAAAAACAAGTAATAATTATTTATTTTTTAATTACTATTAATTTCATTGTTTTCCTATACTAACTCACTGTTGTTCATGTAGTTTACATCCGTCGGAGTTGTGCAGTCACAGGATCACTCTGATAATAAAAAAAAGATTGGTCGCAAAAGGGCACTGTTGGAAGACAGTATCAAACGACACGAAGGAATTTTATTGGCAAGAATTCAAGGTGAACCATAATTTTTAAAGTATATTGAACTATAATATGAAATGTGTAATTACTAACTACTCATATATTTTAATCTTTTTGCAAAAATACTTCCTATGGGATCAAGCAATTGACAGCTTGGTCAAAATTGCATGGCAAAAAAAGGCTGCTAAGAGATATAGGGGCCTTATGTGTGAAATCAGAAAAGGGAAGACAAAGAATCTAGCTACACCAGATTTTATTTTGAGGAAGTGGCAGGAAACTTGGAACACTTCTGAATATAAAGAAAAGTATGACAAGTTTTCTACAAATAGGCATAGTGAGGCTGGAGGGGCAGGATCTGGCATTTCCAGACACGCTTGTGGATCAGTTTCAAAATATACCCATCAACAAAGGATGGTATTAATAATCCCTTTAACATTTATTTTGTTATAAATATTTTATTGTAATGCTAATTGTTATCCTTCTTATACTTAGTAACAGAGAGAAAGATTAAGAAGAGAATCATATCCTCATGAGCTTTTCGAGGCCACACATAAGAGAAAGGGGACGGAGGAGTTTGTTGATGCTAGGGCAAAAGCTATTTATGTAAGTTGATAATAAATATGGTTATAATCAATTTTGATGTACTTAAGTCATATTAGTAATAAGTTATTTAAAATTTATAATGTATGATAAATACATACAACTAAAGGAGGCAGCAACACAACAACAGGAGGGAAGCAGTAAGCTGACACCCATAAATGAGGCCCAACTTTACTACGAGGCAGTTGGCGGGCAAAAAAAGAGTCGATTTTATAGATTAGGGTCTCAGGCTTCTGCATATTTTCATGAATCATCACATTGTTCTGCTTCATACATGTCTGCACCCCGAATGGATCCTCCTACCATTGAAGCAATGAACAGGATGCATAATAAAATTGATCGGCTAGAGACAGAGAATAGTCGACTTAACACAGTGGTGGAGGAGTTGCAGGTGTTTATGCATAGGATGATGGCACAACAGGGTGTTGAGACATCCACTCAGACATCTGCTCCTCTGGCACCTCCAGCTCCGTCTCCACAACAGCAGCATGATGATGCCCCTGTCATTGGTGATCATCATACAGACAGTGATGATGATACAGATAATGAGTTTGCTAGTTTAATTTAGTATGTATTTTTTGTTCTGATCATTTGGTAATTTTATTTTTAATTTGTAGCTGTTGTACAAAATTCATATATGTAATATAATTATGAAATCTTTAAGTTTTAAATATATTTTATTTTTTTTAATGATTGATTTTGTTTTTACGTATACAGTTTAATAATGTACAAGTTGAATAATATACAGGGTGATGATGGATGTATATGAATATACAGGATGATGATAGATGTATAGAAAAATGTTTGAAAATATATAGATGATTTTGTAATTTTATGAATACTAATGGATTACCAATGGAATTTCTGTTGGTATTACTAACGGAACAATTCTGTTGTTGAAGAAAACAACATCATTTTTTATTCACTAATGCATTACTAACGGAATTTCCGTTAGTTTTCATTAGTAATACTAACGGAATTTTCGTTAGTATTATTAACGGAACATGCAGTCCGTTAGTGAAGCCCGTATTAAATTTCTATTCTAATACTAAGGAACATGTGATCCGTTAGTGACAACAACGGATGTATCCACTGTTGATCCATTAGTGACACTAATGAACTTAAAATCTGTTGGTAAATAATTTACCAACGAGATTTTTTACAATGGATTTAATCCGTCACTGATCCATTAATAAAATATATTATTAACGGAATATCATTGTTTACTAACGAAGATTTTTGTTAGTATAATTAAAAATTCTTGTAGTGATATAGGTGAATATCTTAAAATAGGTGTATAAGAGAATTTAAACTACACCTAATTAGTTATATTTAAATTATTAAATTTTATAAAATTTATGAGTTATATAGTTATATTTTTATATATATTAATTAATAAAAAAATATACTAATTAACTTTTTATGTAGAGTTGAGAGTTTTTTTTTTCTTGTAAATTACGCATAATGGAGTGCACTAATTAGTTAGTTCAACTAATTGATGGGACTCACATTATGTGAACTCCAAATACAAATGCTATAATGCAAGTAGCTAGATACCATTTGTGCATAATCTAACGATCATTTTGAGTATAACCTAAGAAACTCCTTGCTATCTTAAAGATTAGTTGTAATCAAATCTAACTTTCTAGTCCTAATTTAAAAAATAATTTAAATCTTTCAGTGTTTTTCGAAAATTTAATTTTTATTTATTTACATAAAATAATTTATATTTAAAAAATATTTTTCATCAAAATAATTTATTTTTTATTATTTAATTTTAACTTAAAAAATATTATTAAAAAATTTATATATAGAAATTTTAATAAAATTTTAAAGTAAGAAAAAAATTTTTTTTTCTTTTAAACTTGAAGTCTTATAAATTTATTGACAATTTTAATATCATTTTAAAATAAATAAATTTAATATAAATGACTTTTAAAACTAATCTCTTGAAATTGGATCAGACAAGCTAATTGTAAACATTAATTAATACATATTAAATTAATATCAAATGCCACGCGGATGATTGCACGTATGAAATGTCAAATTAAGTAGGTGTTTACCTTAATTATATATTAATTATATGCACCTACTTAATTAATTAATACCTTGAAAGTAGGGACAAATCTGATCTTTTCAAATCATATTAGGAGTAGCAGTTAGGGTGCTAAACAACTCAGCATGTCGCATTATAAAATATGCATGAGTGAGCTAGGGTCAGCATTCGGTCGGTTTAGTTTAAAATTGAATCAAATCGAATAAATTGAAAATTAAAATTTTAGTATTTATGAAAACTGAATCGAATTGATTTTGATTAGAAATCGAATCGAATCGAACCGATTTGATTCAGTTCGATTCGATTCGATTTGATCGGTTTCAATTTTTAATAATTTTTTTATTTTTTACAATTTATTTTTAGTATTTTAAAATTTAATTAAAATATTTTAATCTTAATATAATTTAATTTATCTATATTATTGAAGAAACATATTATTATCACTAATCGGTTCGATTCGGTGTTTTCAATTTTTTTCTGATAAAAAATGAACCAAACCGAAATAACTGAAATTTTTGAAATTAAAAACCGAACCGAACAGAACCGAAATATATAAAAATACCAAACGAAATTTTCAATTCGATTCGATTCGATCTATTTTATCAATTTGAACCGAATACTGCTCACCCCTATGCATGATAATATGATAATATATTATTTTTATATTCATAAACTTAATCTCATTTCAAGTATACAAATAAATTTGAGAGATTTTAATTGTTTACTTTTGAATTTTTAATTTTAATTTTAAAAAATATATATTATCTCTATTTTTTTTAATTTAAATTTTATTGATGAAATTGAGAAAAAAAAAATCCAAATAAAATTATACTGAAAAATATTAAGAATAGAACTTAAAGGTTCTTATAAAATGGTTATCCACTTATTCTAATAAAATTATGAACAATTATATTAGTTTGCTACGAAATTTAATTTAAATTACAATTCAACCCTTTAAAAAAAGGAATGGTTGTAATTAATCTCTAAATTTAAAAAATTATCGTCATCAAAATTGATAGCTATAATACCAGTCAACTCAATAGCGACTGAGGTCCAACTCTACTTATTATTTTTTTTTATATAAAATTAATATGAAAAAACTTAGCATAATAATCTATTATTTTCTTCTTGTAAGCATTAGCATTACACAGCCATGCACCTTCTTCGTTTGTTCACTGGTTTTGATTGTATGGGGAGAAATAATCATTATTTTAAGAAAAAATTATTATTTAATTTTTATAATATAGAAAAATTTATTTAAAAATTATTATTTAATTTTCATAATATAGAAAAATTTATTTATTAATATTTCAGTTTTAAAAAATATATTAAAATATTTTTATTATTTAAGTTTACTAGTTAATTTTTTAGTTAATTTTATTATTAATTATTTTATTATTTAATTTTTATAATTTTAAAAAATTTATTAATTAATCACTTAAATTTTCAAAAAATTTATTAACTAATTCATTCGTATCACAATATTTTAAACTTTTTTAAAATATTTAATATTTAAAATTAATAAAAAAGTTAATTAATAAATTTTTAAAATGTTAAAAACATTTTAATCCATTTTTTAAAATCGATACACCAACCACTAATTAGATATTATCGCATTTCATATTTGAACGTAATCTTTCAGTTTACCTATATTTATTGGATATCTTCAAACTTTTTTTTTAAACTTTGAATTAAATTAACCTTGAAATTTTAATTTAAATTCAATTTGATCCAATAGTCAATAAGTGAATATCACAAATACATTAAGTTTAATTTACCCGTTCTACTTATTAGATATTTCTATTCAGCTATTTTTATAATTAAATAATTGTTTAATAAATTTATTTTTTTATAATTTTTTTTATTACCTAAATTAGAATATATATTTAAATTAGTATAATTTATTTAAATTTAAATTTTTAAACTTTTCATATGATAATTAAATTTAAATATATTAAATAAATATTTAAATGGATTATAATTAATAAAATTGAAAAATACGAAAATATCATTTAATATTTATACAAGTTATTAAAATTAAATAAATTAAAACTAATTGTTTTAAAATATAAAATATTATTTTTATATTTTCATATAATAAATTAAATGATAATATCTTATATTTTAATGGTTTCATATACTTAAGTGATTTAACTTTTATTAATTAAAATTGACTAAATTAGACAAAAATCAATACGTATGAGAAAATTGAATATTAATACTATAAAAAATTAATTTACGCACACTATAACGGGTGATTCTTATTGGGATCAAAATTGAATTTAATTTAACATTCATATTACTTTAAATTAAAATAGAAATAATGAAATTGGACCTTCGAAATAAGTATAGAAAGCATGGTGATTATAATTAACGGTCTCATGTTTAATAAGCCGCTACTACCTTTCTTTCTTCAAAGAAAAATAAATGCTCCCTTGAACTTCTCTTAAGGCAAGCCTTTGTTTTGTTAGGTCCATGGCCGCCCTTGCTCTTTCTGGGTAGGGGCAATTCTTTCATTCTTGTCTGAATGTTGATTCCTTTCCTTTTTCATTTAGGTGGGACTTTTCATTTCCTTTTGGTTTTTATTTTGTATTTAGAAGGAGGTGCTTATCTGTGAAAGTGATCATCTGATTTCCTGCCTTATTTCTTATTGTTTGGTTATTTGTGTTTGTGCAAGTGGTAGTGGCCCCAAACTACACTTTTAAAGCTAGATCTAAGAGTTGGGAGGCTGATGGTGAGCGTCGACTTCAAATATGAGGTTGCGAGTATCTTCTTGTCTCACTACTGAGGATGTGTTCTTTTGTTGACTTCTACCTGATTTTAGAGGTGGTGATCAACAATGATTGTAGAAGGCTACCATTCTCTTTCAGTAGTCGCTAGTTCCATCATTCAATCCATATTAGCAAGTATTGTTGTTGCATGCAACAACTTCCTCTTTATTTTCAAGTTGCGGGTTGCCTGGATTTCCTTCCCTTTTCTATTCATTTACAATTTGCTTCTAATGGCCTATGAGGCTAAATTTTAGAGATTTGGAGTATCGATAAGCCTCTGAAGGGTATCGAATCCGTCAATTTAAAATTTACTTCCCTTTTCTCAATTGACAAGAACTTGTAGACAGGGTAAGTGAGTATCGATCCCACAGAGACCTTAATTCTGTTTAATTTAGATGACCAATTTAAAATATAAGAGTAGTTTAATACAAAGAGTGATAGGAAGAGAGTTTTTTTTATGAAAGTGATTTTGCCTTGGGCAAGCCAAAAAAATAAACTTAAAAGAAAATTAATAAATAATGCAATTAAAATTGAAGAAACAAATAATAAAAAAAACTTTCAGCTGAAAGTAATCAAATTGAGGTATTTTGCAGTTGATCATTAGTTAGAAACAAAATATTTCATATTATCATCTATTGTTTGGTTATAATGGTCAAACACGCGAATCCCACCAATTCTTCCTTATGAATAAATTAATCTGCTTCACGCTTAAAATAATTTCTAGTTAACTAACAACCCCAACACGTGTGTAGATTTAATTAGTCATGTAATACCCGGCTAGAATCCGGCACCGGAATTCCTGTTGTCCGGTGGAATTCGGGGTGTCGGAATTCTAAAAAAAGGGTAGGATTTATGTTTTACTACGTGTTATGATGTGTTTAAATGTTTTTAAGGTAAATGGAACTAAGTTGTGAGTTGCAATGAACCAAGGCAGATGAGCCAGGTTCGGCCGCCGAAGGTAAGTTCGGCCGCCGAAAGTGCTCAAGGTTTGGTTTCCGAAGGTAAGTTCGGCCCCCGAAGGTTGCATGAGTTTGCATGCGATTGGGCAGCCGAAGCTGAGGTGGCCAGTTAGCTGAGTCACTGTTTTGGACAGCTGGTGGCCTCAGAATCTTGCCATGGGATAGACCACGCCTCTTATGACTCATCTGCAAGTGCTTAGGCTGTTCATGCAAAGATTTGGGTAAGTGTTCAAAGGTTTTGGAGGTTTTGAAGTGTAAAAGCAAGGTTTTGAGTTTAGTGAGTTTGAAGAGAGATTGAGCCATTTTTCTTTGTTCAGATCGTTCATCTTCTTGGTTACAAAAGGTAAGTGAAGATCTTGAACTTATTGTAAGGTGTTACAGAAGTTTTGTAGAGGTTTGGTTAGAGAGGCATGCTTAGGTTATTAATGGTAGTTTTGATGATTTATGCATGTATACATGTTTATGTGTTATGTTTGTTTTGTGTTTGGGGTTATTAGCTAGTTTTGGACCCCTGTGAACATATACTTGAGTATATGTGTGTTGAATAGTTGAAGCATGCATGTTTTGAGTAGTTAAAGGGAAGAAGGAGATGGTTTGCCGTTGAAGCTGAGTTCTGGATGAACTCAGGTTCGGCAGCCGAAGGTTCATTCGGCCGCCGAACCTCCTGCATGGTGGCTAGGTTGCCACAGCTTGTCCCCGAGTGTTTTTACATGTTCGGCTTTGTTTGGGGGATTCGGCCGCCGAAGGTGCCGCCGAAGGAGCTTGAGTTTCGTCTCTGGAAAGGACATTCGGCCGCCGAACCTGCCGCCGAAAGTGTTCTGTCCAGCTTTTCTTTTGCATGTTTTGCATGCGTTTTAGAGTAAGATTAAGGGATTTCTTGGGTACTTCAATAGAGTTATTTTAAGGTAGTTTGGTCCCTCATTTAAGTCTTTATGTATTTATACAGACCAGAGGAACCAGAGAGAGCAGCAGTGAGTACTGCTCCAGAGTTTACTGAACCTGCAGAGTCAGTCCAGAGCCAGAGGTGAGTGGAACTAAACTTGGTTTTTAATGCAATAATGGAATGTTTTAGCATTTCTCATACATCATGCTTATGCAAATAGGTTGATTGCATTAGTATTCACGAATATGTTGCATTGCATTATTCATTGTTGGTGTGAGTAAATGCTGAATGATCCAATAGTCTCTGAGTTAAGACCAGGAGCCTTTGACTACGCCCTGGCAGGTATAGTGAAGTCCAGGAGCCTTTGACTACGCCCTGGCAATGGTAAGTATAGAGGTGTTATACACACATATATATATATGACAGGAAGACCAGGTGCTCGATTCTACGCCCTGGCACGGAAGTTACTGAGGCTATGTGGTGACAGGTTTACTCTTGATGTGGCTTGTTTGTGTTATGATGCATTCCATGAGATCATATTTTATGATGGATTTTACTATTCTACTCACTGGGCTATAGAGCTCATCCCACTCCCTTAATCCCAGTCTTGCAGGATTCAGTGTACAGTGTACAGGGGAAGTTCAGAAGAGTTCAGGCAAAAAGAAAAGAGACTTGTAATAGTATAGAGTGGACATGTAATATGAAAGAGATGTATTAGTTGTCTTGTGCTTGCCTTTGTAGTTGTATTGTAAATCTTTGTTTTATGTACATGATCTGTATGTGTTTATGTTTTACAGAGTGTGTGAAAAACCAGGCTTAACAGGTATGAGATAACCCATATAGAGCCAGCTCTAGTCAGGGGTACAGACAGAGATAGTGCATGCACAGGTTAAGCCTTGGATCAGGAAAAAGAGTTTTTATTTTCACATAAAATGTATGATCATGTATGAGATTTACAGGTACACAGAGAGTATAGCAGGCTTGCTACGGGTTCTGGCGGCCTTAAGCCGACCTGAATCCTAGCGCCGGTGACGGTCCATTTTGGGGTCGTTACAAGTCAACTGCATTAAGAGAGAAGAACCCAAACTTGATCAATAAAAATACGCGTTTTATTTAAATCAAATCTACTAATTTCTTAATATAAACTAATATATTAATTGCTCCTTGTTATTAACCCAATTAAATAATTACGGAATTAATTAGATTAATTAGCAATATGTTGTCTTCCCAATAGATTCAATAGGCCCCTTGAATTCTCAAGAAAACAACAATGGAGGTGGTGTTCCTCGAATTAAGAAATTAATAGAAAATAGAAATAAGATGAAGAGAATTAAAGTGCATAACCTCACAACTTGAACAAACCTCAATTTAATTTAACCTTCAACTGAAAATAAATGTTTAACCACTCATGGCCATAATAAAATTATAACAACTAAGTAAGTAAAAGAAGAAGAAAAAGAAAAGAAGATGGAGAAGAAGGTGGGGGGCAACAAGAGATGAAATGAGAGTGAGAGGTAGAATATGATTTTTTCAGGTTGAATGTTAGGAGCCTTTATATAGGCACAAAAAGATAAAATTTAAAATAAAATCTATTATCTCTATCTTATCTCTATTCTCATCTTATCTCTATCCTAATATGATCTTTATCATCATCTGATTGAGTTTGATTCAATTTGACTCCATTTGAAACTGATCTTATCCTTGCTTAGGTGGCAAAATCTATCTTATCTCTCTATCGCTTCAGATTACAGGTTTGATCAAGGTTGTAGCCTCCCGGTATAAAAATGCTTTAATTTAGCATTTTTTTTCTTCATTTTCTCAACTTCTACTCACAACCCTGTCCAAAATTAAATTCAAATTAAAATTAAACATTTATATAAAAATTACAGTAAAATCAAGGAATTAAATGAGGAAAAAATTGAGAGTTTTGCAACTCATCAGCCTCTAAGGCATTGATTCATTTACAATCTGCTTCTAATGGCCTATGAGGCTAAATTTTAGAGATTTGGAGTATCGATAAGCCTCTAAGACATTGCTTCTTAGGCGGCCGACACTTATGATAGAGAGACAGTGTTGTTGTGGTGTTTTCGAGTCTATTTTCAAATCTCCTATTTCGGGTCTAGAATGCCTATATGTTGGGCTGTATTTGTGTCTTTTTTTCTTTTGCATTGGACGTAGTTCTTTCATGTATTTTTATTCTTATATTATCATGTCTTAGGCTTTAATCTCAATGAGATTAACTTTATCTTTGAGAAAAAAAAAAGATTGCTACTTCATTCTTTTAAATTTTATGTTCATATTAAAAGTATGAATTTTTTAATGATTGCCTACTTGGTTTTATCCCCTTTTTTTTTTAATTTTTTTCCAAAGTACAAAGGGAGATAGGTGACCATGAGAAATAAAATCTAAAATCTCCTAGGTTTACTCTAATGCACTTATTTAAAGACTAAGCCATCAATCTCGATTTTTAAAGACTTGCGTGTCCAATTAGCAAAAAAGACCAGCTAATATGATTTTTAAGTTAACAGACAACTTATAGAATGATTACAAAAGAATAAAAAATGTTCTGAGCCCATAAATCTAGAAAGAAACTCTGAAGGTCACTGGTAAAAGACTTTATAGTTTTGTCTGGAAGATCTTCAACTCTTGAGGCAAAAATGAAAACTATTATTAGAAGCACCTTTCTTGCAAAATCCCTAAATTTGGAAAAGGTTATCATTGATATAACACTATTTACCCGTCTATAGGATAGCCGAGAAAAGAATACAAAAATACACAATACTATGTGCATTTACATCGGCGGATTTAGGTTAAATTTTATATAATTAGTTGTCATTTATTTCAATTAAAAACCTACTATTTTACAATATAATTTTTAAATGAAGAAATTGTAAGAGTCTCACATATTCTATCAGCATATCAACCTACTGAAAACATTAATATGTTAATTTTTATCAATTGCATACTCATTTTTATATAATTATCATAAACCAATGCAAGATAACAGTCATATTAATATACACTTGTATTATTTTTAAATCCATTTTACACACTTTTGACAAATCACTTATGCACATACTAAATACAAATAATAAAATTACAATGACTGGTTATAATATTACTCTTTATGCTGATGTAAAACTTGATCTCTTATTTGTTACTTCCTTTGTCTGCTACTTGTACATGAAAAAGTCTAACGCACTAATGAAATAGGACTGATTAGACTCCGTCAGAAATTTTAACTAATAACGTTTAGTTAAGACGAAATTTAGAAAACGAAATACTAGAAACCAAAATTTCTTATTGAATTTTTGAAAATTAAATAGTATTTCAAATATCTAAGAAAATGGCTATTTATAATAGTAAATATCCTAATATGAGAAATTATAAAAAAAATAATTAAAATGCAAAATTGACCTCTTAAACGATGAAATTTTCACTTCGAATTTTGTGACTGGGCCTATGGCCCTTGTAACACTTTTGAAAGTCATGCGTCTCGAAATTCCTTTCCGAAAATTTATTGTGGGCCTTCAACAGATATCAACAATAGAAGTTAAGTCCGGTCCAAATCTGCAATAAAATTCAATACTAATTGCTCCGCATCAACTAAACTTAGGCATAGTTGGTGTAAAATAATACTCAAATAAAAGCACAGACAAAATAATACATGCTTAACCTAATAATAACAAACAACAAAACAAACATATAGAACATGATTCATATTTTTAAGCATTTGGTGAACATGTTGGAATATGCATATATATATATATATATAAGCATGTAAATACTGTTTACGTTATAGTGATTCCTTGTGTGTACATTTATATAGTGAATGCAAGTCATATATTTAAATTTTAGCTCTTATGAACAATTAGCAGGATCAATTAGTTAGATAAGAAAAATTTATATTTGCAATTACCTGTTGAGCTAATGCTCAGCGTGTTGGCTTTTACCTCACGCAGGTTGTAGATAAAATAAACACTGCAGAGGTTGTTATAGATCTACATCAAACATCAAGACCATTACCATAGCTGGTTGTTTTGAGTCTTCGAGTCATAATACAGTTATATTTTACCATGTACATATTAAATTGAGTGGGTTATGAATGTTATGTAAGTTAAAATAATATAATCATGTATGGATAAAGAAAAAGAGTTAAGCGTTTACATGTCATGATATTCATAGAAAAATAAGGGATGATGTTGTTATGAAATCTATGCTAAATTAAAGAATAGTAAGATATCAAATGACAGTTGATAGTATAATTATAAATGTGTTTTTCATATGTACTACAAGTTGAAATACTAATAAAACAGAGGAAACTCTGCCAAAATTTTGGTTTAAAATCTCACATTTACTTTATGAAATTTAAATGAACTACCTAATAATTTGGTAATTACACATAAAGGAAATAGTTTAATTTTGAAATATCTAAAAAAGTATAGTTTGTGACAATTTTTGCTCTGTCTTCACCTTGATAGGGTAAGGGGTGTTACAAAATGCTCCAATACAGTCATTCTTACATGCCACAAAGTTAAATAAGAAAACATAACATGTACATAAGAGAGATCATAAAAATATGGTATAATTCACTAATACTCTGGGCATAGCACAATTCTAACTATTAATTATTTTATATGTCCGTTACTAAAGCTATTACATAAAGGAACTACACCCAAAGCTTTGAAACTCCAAAATCTATCTCTCATCTTGCAAACATTGGGTTAAGAGAAATGGATAAGCTACTAGAATAGCTTAGTAAGTAAAAACATACATGAAATAACTTATTTATTAAAATAAATGCTTGAATGTATACAACACATCACAAATATTTCACATCATTATGGACTTGTCACCAGTAATCCTCCATATAGTCAATAATGCTTAAACCATAATGGGTACTCTTTAAAACTTTCTCTTAAACATAACATAATCCATAGTGCTAGAAGTGCAAAATGGACACCCTAGTCTTTTACTTAATATAATATCAAGAGTATAGAAAAGGCCTTAACCTAGACTTCTATATTCATCATAGATAATCATATCATATCATAAGGACTAGTGTATCATCCTATATCTATCTACATCAACAGTTAGAAAAATACAATGCATTATATTTGTGATTCTAATGTAAACATCTTATGATAGTTCATGGCATTTGTGATGCATGAGCATACTTAAAATATTGGATTTGATTTAAATAAGATTTAGTTTAATTCTACTCACCCCTTATAGAAACAAGCCTCACTCTCTAGCAGTTAGTTCACTGCTGGTCTCTATGATCCCCCAAGTTTGATCCTACACATACGGATCCAAATGAGGTGGCTAAACATAACTTTTACAACTCTTAAAACTAACCTAAGAAATCCATAAAAAAAATATAAGAAAGCAAATAGAAAAAGGATTGGAAAAAGCTGAATAGAGGACTTTTGATGGTAGGTTCCGCGGCCTAAATTCCCTGTACAGAACCAAGTCCAACATTCAGAAGCACTAGTGATAAGGTGGTTACCTTAAGTGTAAATTTGACAGGCAAAAGTTAATGTCGGTGGTTGAACTTGGGTTTGGTCTAAATTCCAAACCTGATTCTGCACATCCTTAAGAACTCCAAAAACTCAACAAATTAAAGAAACAACATAATCAACACTTCCCAAAATGTTCATAAGATCAAAATATCTCACAATAATACAAAAAAATAAAGCTCACACACATCTATTTCTTCACATTATTTAAAAAGATTTATCAAAACCCAAAAAGTTGAAAAATAAAACCTACAATAAACTCCATATGCATGTATTCCTTCATATTATTTAAGACATTTATTAAAAATAGAAAGTGTAGAAAAAAAAATACAGTAAACTCCATATGCAAGCACATATTCATATTCCCCACTTAAAAAATTTCCTTTTAAAAGTAAGTCCAATTAAGATTTTATACTTTTACCCAAAGAGAAAATAAAACTATTTTTTTTACCCATTATACTCTTATACTTTTTATAAGGGTTAAATAAGTCTTGATTTAATACAATATTATTTTTAATAATAAAATATAATTTTAATAATTTAAAATATCTAAATTTTAATATTTTAATTGACATAAAAATTAAAAAAACATAGAAATAGTAAACAATTTTTAAAATTACAAAAATAAAATTATAATATAAACAATATTTTATTATTTAAAAATAATATTTTTATCTTTTAAAAATGATATTTTATTATTTAAAATATCATTTAATTATTAAACAGTAATATTTTATTATTAAAATAACATTTAATTATTAAACAGTAATATTTTATTATTAAAAATAATATTATATTAAGTAAGAATTTATTTGACTCTTAATACAGTAAGGGGTTTAATTGGTCAAAAAAATTAAATTTAACTTATTTGGCCATTGAATAAAAATACAAGGGCTCAATTGAACTTATTTCTATTTCTTTTTACTCTCTAAAAGTCAAATTGTCAATACTAATTTTGACATTTCAGATTTAATTCAACGAGAAAGACACACTACTTGAAAGCTTAATTAGACTTACTTTTATTCCACTTTGAAAGTTTTTAAAAATAAATTTCTTATAAACTCTAAAAAAAAATTACATATGTTCTTCAAATTGTTGTTAAATATTGTTGTTTGGTGATTGAAAAAGTTATTATGATGAACTTACCTCTTGTTTGAGAATAGAGAGCAAAAGCTCTCTAACCCTAAATTTAAAATTATGAATTTCGTGTGTTATGCTTGAGATAAAAAAAAAAAAAAAAAAATCACAAAAGTCATTTGAAATGAATAGTATTACGTGTCTGTATATATATTAAAGCTGAGAAAGTTCAAAGACCTTCTCTGTATTCAGCATTCTATTTTTCTTTATTTTTTGAAAAATTTTAAGTTTTCTGTATTTTTACTGTCCAATTTCAATTTAATATTTAGTTTATAATATGATAATTGATCAATTTTAAAATGTCATCTAATCTAATAATTTAACATAATTCAGTTGGAAGTAACATAATCTAATTTAACCATCTAATCTAATATGCTAACTTAACTTTTAGAGTTTGAATTATTTGAATTGTAGCATTTTATTTTATTTTTTAAAATTTTAAGATTTTTTTATTTTTTTACTTTTTAATTGGCCAACTTGATTATATTTTTTAATTTACAATTGATAATTTTTAAAATATAATTTAATATATTCATTTAACGTAATTGAAACAGTACCGTTTAAAATCTGTCAGGAATTTTAATCAATATCGTTTAATTAGGATAAAATTTAAAAAAAACCTAATTGAAACAGTACTATTTAAACTCTGTCAGAAATTTTAATAAATATTGTTTGATTAGGATAAAATTCGAAAAAGACTAGAAATTGAAATTTCTTATTAAAATTTCGAAAATTAAAAAGTATTACGAACAGATACGAAAAGGACTATTTATAAGGGCAACAAAACCCTAATATAAAAAAATACAAAAATAATTTAAAAATAATTAAAATGCTAAGTTAACTCCCTAAATAATTGAATTTGGGTCTCGAACTTTATGATAGGTATATGTCCCTTGTCACATTTTTTAAAGTCGTCTGTCTTGAAATTTCTTTTCTAGAAAGTTACTGTGAGCCTCCAATGGACGTTGTAAGTAGAAGTTAAGCTCGATCCTAGTCTTTTATAAAATTCAAAGCTAATTGCTCCACATCATTCCCTTCCACTTTTAAAGAACTCGACCTCGAGTTGTCATCAGCAGGGTAATACTGAAACAGATCTGCCACGTTAAACATTTTGAAAATTTTTGTATAATTTAGGAGGTCAAAGACGTAGGCATTATTTTAATCTTTTGAACAATCCGAAATGGACCAATCTTCTTTGGATCAAAGTTTTTCTGTCCTCCACTACGTTCCTTATATAAATACACCATAACTTGACTGCTGACATTGAAGGATTTGAAATGCCTATGTTTATCAGCTGCAGTATTATATTTGTCATTGGCTTCTATAAAACATTGTTGTACCTGTTTGAAAACGTCTATATGCTGATTTACCAAGTTGTTTGCTGCAATACTATTATGAAAACCTGTAGGAAGGGCAATAAGATATTTGCTGGATTTTTTCTGTACACAACTGTAAATGGTGACATCTTTGTAGAGCTATGGACAGAACTTTTGTAAACAAATTCTGCTTGGGCAAGAGCAAGATCCCAAGCAGTTTTCTTATCACTACAGATGCAATGTAGAAGATTACAAAGAGTGCGATTCACCACTTCAGTTTTACCATTAGTTTGAGGATGAGCAGCACTGCTGTATCGAAATTCAATCCCAAAACGCTTTCATAAAGTCACCCAAAAGTGAGCTAGAAACTTCACATCTCTATCAGAAGTAATGGTCTTAGGAATGCCATGTAAATGAACAACCTCCGGGAAAAACAGTTTTTCAATATGAGAAGTATCATTAGTTTTCTTGTAAGAAATGAAATGTGTCATTTTGGAGAACCTATCAATGACAACAAAAATGAAATCAGATCCACGTTAAGTACGTGGAAGACCAAGAATAAAATCTATTAACAAGTCCTCCCAAGGATATTCTAGAATAGGTAATGGAGTGTATAAGCCTATATTCTGTGAATGACCCTTTTGAGTTTGAAAAACTGGGCACTTCTGTACAAACCGACCTGTATTCTTTTTCAATTGTGGCCAATAAAATCTCTCCATTAGATCAACAATAGTCTTATTACGCCCCAAATGACTACTCAAACCTCCACTATGGACCTCTCGAATCAATTTTTCCCATAGAGAAGAATGAGAAATGCATAACCTGTTGACCTTAAAAGGAAATTCATCATGTATCAAAAGCCCATCAGCATGTTGACGAGCCTGGACCTTCGCCCATATATTAGTAAAATCATCATCTGCAGGATACAAATTCTTCAAAAATTCAAAACCCACGACCTCCTAACCAACTGTAAGCAACAAAGCAGCCCTCCTACTCAAAACGTCTGCTGCCTTGTTACTATGGCCAGACTTATATTTTCTGACATAATGAAAAACTCCAAAATAAGTTGTCCATCGAGCATGCATCTTATTCACATGTTTTTTAATCTTAAAATGAATTAAAAATTGATGATCTGTGTGAATAATGAACTCCCGCCTCATCAGATATTATTCCCAAGTCTTAAAGGCCCAGAACACTGCATACAATTCCTGCTCATAAGTAGACCACTTCTTCCTAGTATCATTCAATTTGTCATTAAAGAATACAATAGGCCTACTAGACTGTGATAATGCACCATCAATCCCAACTCCACAAGCATTACATTCCACCTCAAGCAGTTTATCAAAATCAAGTAGAGCAAAAATAGGGGCAAAAGTTAGCTCATCTTTAATCTCCTTAAAGCTTTTGTTGGTAGTTTCAGTCTAAGTAAACTTCTGCACTCTCTCTTTCTTCAAACAATATGTGATAAGGACAATAATGCTACTGAAATTTCTGATAAATCGCCGATAGAAAATAGCAAGTCCATGAAAGCTGTGAACTTCTAAAATATTTTTGGGAATGGGCTAGTTTCGTATTGCTTCTACCTTCTTCTCATCAATATGTATCCTTTCTGCCATAACAACATATCCAAGAAACAGAATGCGCTTCATCATGAAAATGTATTTTTTAAAATTAATAACCAACTCATTTTTTTTGCAAGGCTATCGTAACTTGACAAAGGTGCTGTAAATATTTTTCTTCACTACGATTAAAAATCAAAATATCATCAAAATAAACAACCATGAATTTGCGTAAAAAAGACACAAAACCTTGTTCATAAGTCGCATGAACATGCTAGGTGCATTCGTCAAACCAAACGGCATAATCAGCCACTCATACAAACCTTTCTTAGTTTTAAAGGCTGTCTTCCATTCGTCTTCCATTCATCTTCCTCCTTAATTCGAACTTGGTGGTAGCCACTTTTAAGGTCGATCTTTGAGAAGACTTTATACTCTGGTAACTGATCCAGTATGTCATCCAGGCGAAGAATAGGAAATCGATACTGAATCGTAATATTATTGATGGCCCTACTATCCACGTACATTTTCTAAGTTCCATCTTTCTTTGGAACCAATAAGGTAGAGACTCCGCAAGGACTAATGCTCTCCCGAACGTACCCCTTCTTCAATAACTCTTCAACCTGTTCCTAAAGAATTTCGGTCTCCTTTAGGCTCATTTTGTAATAAGACAGATTCGATAATTTGGATCTAAAAATGAGATCAATCTAATATTGAATACCCTACAAAGGTAGTAGCTTTGAAGGCTCTTCCACTACCTTAGGAAACTCCTCCAACAGCTCTTTGACGGGTGGTGGTAAAAATGGTGTATCCTCCACTTCACCTTTTGCTCTCACCAACAAAGCCAGTGTGCCTCCAGACTTCTCAACTGTGCCTAATAACCTTTGCACTCCCGTAGAAACAGCAGCAATAGTTTTTCCTTCCACTTTAGAATGTTTCATAGAACTAGAAGGCAAAATAGCAATATTCTTCTTATTCCATGTAAAACATGTACAAATTCTCCTTCCCCTTATGCAAAGCATCAACATCAAACTGTCAAGGACAACCTAACAAAATTCCATAGCAATCCATATCCACAATATCACAATTAACAGATTCAACCGATAGAAATAGGCACGCTATAGATTATGTTGACTTCAATTGTCGGACCTTCCTTAATCCACCTAAATTTTTATGGCAAAGGGTGAGGTTGTGTAGGCAACTGCAATTTCTTTGCTAATTACTAGCTATCAGATTTTTACAACTGTAACTATCTATAATTAGCCTGCAAATCACTTCTCCCACTCGACACTTCGCCTGAAAAATCTTCCTCCTTTGCGTCTTATTCTCATGTTTCGTCGAGCATAAAATTTTCTTCACCACATAGGTGACCTCCCCATCTTCAGAACCAGCAATAGACCCATCATCTTCATCCACTTCCTCCTCAGATTCAACTACCTCCTTAACCACATTAACCTGTCGACAATCATTATTAACTCCTCTGCGTTTTAGATAATTATTCAATCAATGGCCATGTTGCCTACAACGATAACATATGTCTCTGGTTGATTTCTAATAAGGATTGGTTTTGCCTCCTTTTTCTGTTGTATTGATGACTATTTTTCCCTTATTGTCTCTCCTTTCTTCTACAATAGTCTACTGATTACCAGAATTTACAGCCCTAGAAAGTTGTCCATTGTAATTATCTTTATATGGCTAATTTCCTATCTAATTAGAATTTCTATAATTAAAATTCTGGTTAGACTGATGTCGAGGCTGCCATTCAATACGTTCTTTTTCTCTTTTCTCCGTCTCAATGGCATCTGCCAAAGTGAAAATTACAGCTACTCCCATCATACAGTGAATTTTGTGATTCAGTCCCCTCTGATAATAAGCAACCTACTGGGCTTCATTCTCACAGTTATCACACCTCGCCTGCAACCTCAAAAACTCCTCTGTATATTCATCCACCCTTCAACTCCCTTGAATACAATTATGATACCAGTTATACAAAACCTGGATATGATCACTAGGCAAAAACCGTTGTTCAATCATTTGTTTCATCAATAGACAGTTTCGTATAGGTTCAAGCCTCCTGCGATAGCATTCATTTTGAACAGAATCCCACCATGTTGCTGCACCACCCTTTAATATATAAGTCACAATCGAAACCTTTTGATCCTCTTCCATATTCATAACTTCAAAAAATCTATCTACCTCCACTAATCAATCAAGCACAGATTCTGCGTCCAGTGAACCAGAAAAGTTTTGAAGGTCTATCTTTATCTTATAACCTACGTGATAATCCTATTGGGAATTTATGACTATAGGATTTACAACCACAGGATTTAGAATTGGCTGTGGACATTTGGTGTGGTGAGTTGGTTGTTACCCCATTGCAGGGTTAGCTGTTCGATCATCTCCTTCAATTCTGCCAATGATGTCTCAATTGCAACGATTCGCGCCTCTTAGTTATCGGCCATGGATAAACTTTGCTCTGATACCAACTAAAACAAAACTTCTTAGATTTCGTCAGGAATTTTAACCAATATCATTTGATTAGGATGAAATTCAGAAAAGGTTAAAAGCTAAAATTTCTTATTGAATCCTCGAAAATTAAAAAGTATCATAAACAGTTAAGAAAATAACTATTTATAAGAGCAAAAAAAATCTTAATGCAAAAAATTTAAAAAAAATAATAATTAAAATGCAAAATTGATTCCCTCGTCCGTCTCTAAATTTCCTTTCCAGAATGATATTGTGGGCCTCCAATGCATACCGTAAGTAGAAATTAAGCCATGTCTAAGTCTTCTATAAAATTTAAGACTAATTCATTAATTATATTAAAACTAACATAATCTAATTAAATCCTCTAATCTAATCCTGCTAAATTAAACTTTTAAAATTTTGAATTATTTACATTTATCTTTATAATGTTACATATATATATTATAAGCTGAAATAAAGAGAAAGTTCAAGGCATACTTTTTAATCAACATTTTACTTTTCTGTTATAAATTTACTTTCATCTTTTTGATAATTATAATTTATAATTTTCTTTATATTCAATGCAATTATGGCTTGAAGTTAAAAGAAGAAAACTTAATTTCTAAACATCTATATAAATTATTATTTTCTCTTATTGTTTCACATATAAATAATTTTTTTCTCCGATTATTTTTATAATTTATATTTTTCTCCCTAAATTAAAATTTTTTTAATTATTTATTAAAATCTTTTATTAACTCAATATAATTTTATAAATATCCACGGTGTGGGGATTCAACTAGTGTGTATATATAGTTAAAAGAGGATGAAGGAATGACAAGGACGTACTCTTTGACATCCAATTATAACATGCGACGAAAATCCTTTTATTTAGAAACTTAAAAGTGACGATGTAAAAGGAGCCACCAAAATAGAACACAGGGATTAATTGTCAAATAGTTGACCAAATGATAGAAGGAAAAATAAAATAAAATAAAACGAAGTAACCATGTCCGGCTGGAGAGGGACCCTCTTTATCCTATTCAACTGCCCATTAATCTAATTTTTACAAAAAATATTATGTTTCCATCTTATTTGCGCACGTTTTACTTTTGATTCCCCTGACGACTTTATTGATTTCAAATTTAAATCAAGTAAGTCTATTTTATAAAGTTTAATAGAATTAGAATAAAAATAATATTATTTTTAATTATTAAATTATTTTTTAATAAAACGCTTAAGTTGCGTTTTAGATTAATGAATTTAAATTTAAAAGGAGAGCCTATCAGATGTAAAATTTCAATTTTTTTTAGGATTATAGTCTCACATTTAATTTTATATAACAAAGTTTATTCCTTTAAATTAGTTGCAATTGTAATAAGATCATGAAATTAATTTAGAATTAAAAATAATTTAGTATACCTATTATGCCAAGTGTAATTTTTTTAATTTTCTTAAATTTTATTTATTAACAAAAAAAAAAAAACTTGTTTATGAAAATACACTTCTTGAAGAACGTCAAAGTCCTCACAGCTTCAATTTCTCCTGCACCTATTCTATAGTCATGGATTCAACCAATTGCATATTTTTCACACTTGTCAAGTTGTTAGTGGCATTATTGATAGAACAATTGGTGTCAGTGAGTGAATCATTATTGGCAATGGTAGGATTGGCATTGCTCCTAACAACAACAATCTCCATTACAGAGATCAAATGCCATGATCGAAACAAAGGATTAAAAAACAATGCTTAAGAATTTTTTATTTGGTGAGAAAAATAGTTTTGAATTTTTATTTCCAAAAATGGTGCTAATGATGTTTTCTTGATCTTCTCGCGAATAAATATTTACAATACAGGTAAATTATCAAGTCTGCAATATTTGAGTTAATAATGGCTTCTAGGTAAAGAATTATAAAAGAAAGGGCAACTACAAAAAATGATACCTGAGGTAGCATTTTTATAGGCAATGGATGTAATAGAATTCCACTTAATTAGAATTCATTTTGTCCTAAGAGACACAAATTAACAAGATTTGAATATCTTGTCAGGATTAAGACATATAACCTAAATAGAATTCAGAATCCCATTGACATTAAGAATCATGATGAAAGTACCATCTTGATTCACTATAAATTATGTCCAAAGTTTGAAATACGCAGGTGTCTGAAATTGTAACAGCTTGGGATCCGCTACCCCTCTGTAACGGCCCGAACCGCTACCGGCGCTAGGATCCAGATCAGCTTCAGGCCGTCGGGACCCGTAGCAAGCCTAACCTGAACTCTGTGTACCTGATAAATCCCATACATGATCACACATTATCATAAAAAATGAAAAAAAACTTTCCTTTCCTTTACCAAGCTCGACCTGCATGCACTATGTCTGAAAACATAGAACCCACTCTCATAGGGTCAGCATTTCACAAGTCAGCCTTGATTCAACATTTCTCAGCTTAAAACATAAAGCATTCAATAAAGATCATGCAATAAGGGATTAATCATACACTAGGGCAAAGCACAACTCTATCCATTACATGACATTACATATCTATACATTTCATTACATACTCATCCTTTAATTTACATCATGTTCACTACTCTATTACATACACAAAACTATAGCCAGCTCATACTCATAACTCTGCTGACTCTGACTTCCCATAGCTAACTCTGGCCCTGCAAAACTAGGGTTAGGGGAGAGGGGTGAGCTAAAAAGCCCAGTGAGTAGAAACAATGAAAACAGTTCATTACTTACATGCTTTCATGAAATGCGGCACAGCACAAACATTTCACATCTCGGATTGGACATGACCTCAAAACTCCCTCTGTCAGCGCCCGGCCCCCAAAGGAGCTCACACAGGTCTTTCCTTACTTAACAGATCGTGGGCTATTGAAGTCGCCTTGGTCCATCCACATCATCAGTAAATAATGCAATGCATCATATTCGTGACTACTAATACAATCACCCTATTGCATTCTCATGGTGCATGAAACATGCTAAAAGCATTTAATTTCTCATATTAAAAACATTTAAGTTTAGTTCCACTCACCTTAAGCAACTGCTGGGCTGGACTAGCTCAGAACCAACTATCTCTGAGGGCCTCCTCGGTTCCTCGGGTCCAATCCTACACAGGTGGACTCAAATGAGGTACCAAACCACTCTATCATAACATTAAACATCTCCCCAAAAACCACTCTATCATAACACTAAACATCTCCCCAAAAACCCCTCTAAAACACCTCAAAACATGCATGCAAAACAGGCAAAGGAAGGCTGGACAGGGCACCTTCGGCGGCACATTCGGCGGCCGAATGCTCCCACAGATCCGAAAGTCAGGCACTTTCGGAGGCAGGTTCGGCGGCCGAAAGTCTCCTCCAGAGACGAAAGCCAGGCACTTTCGGTGGCACCTTCGGCGGCCAAAAGTCCCTTCTAGAGCCGAAAGTCCATTTTTGGGGGCAAGGTTAGGCGGCCAAACCAAGCATTCAAAGGCATATTCGGCGGCCGAAACTACCTTCGGCGGCTGGACCTGAGTTCATCCAAAACTCAGCCTCTCATGCATTCAAGCCTCCCAAACCTTCCAAACACCCAAAACATGCATAACTCATACAACAAGCAGATAGGGGTCTCAAACTAGCCTAAACCCCCAACAAAACCTCACATAACATGCAATAACATACTTTTGTCACAAAGGGTAGCAAAACCCTAAACATGCATACCATGCAACTCATGCATAAAACCCCCTTAACCCTTCATCAAACTCATTAAAAACCTCATAAAAACTAAGGATCTACACTTACTTCTTGAAAAACAAGAGTTGGTGCGACCTCAAACTTGACGATATGGAGAATCCAAGCTCCAAAGTCTTCAAACTTCAAAATCTTGCTCAAAGCTCACAACTCTTCAAAACAAGGAGAAAACTCATGAAAACCTTGAAAGATTTGAAGAAACATCATGAAAAGAACCCAAGGAGAGCATGAACCTACCCTTGCACGAAAAGAGAGTGAAACACACTCCATTTCCGGTCAACGGGGCTTTTATAGGTGGCCCAACCGCCTCTCCTTTGGCGGCCTAAGCTGCATGCAAAACCATGCAACGTTCGACAGCCAAACTTCACCTTCGGCGGGCGAAACCATGCAATGTTCGGCAGCCGAACTTCACCTTCGGCGGCCGAACCTGCAATTTGTCCCCTTGGTCTTTTCCCTTTCAAAACCCAATTCCTTTGCATTCAAAAACAGAAAACACTTAGAAACATTTTGAAACCTTTCTCTTACCCTTCAAAGAACCTCCGACATCCTCGAATTTCAGATTCCAACGGAGCTTCCGCCAGAAAGTCAGAATTTCGATGCCGGCGTCTAGCCGGGTATTACAATCTACCCCCCTTACAAAAATATTCATCCCCGAATGTTCAAACAACAAACATGCAAGCAAGCAAGCGAAGCCTAAAACCTCTCTCCAAAGAGAGACGCAGGTACCGCTGGAGTAAACACTCTCGGGTCTTCTAGGCACACTTTCATCCTGTGGTGATTCTAAAGAACTATCACCACCGGGATTCCTTATTCCTAAACCTCCTGACCTGTGTGTCCATGATCCACACTGGCTGCTCAACATAGATGAGATCCCCTAAGATCTCCACCTCTGGTTCCTTATGAACCTCACTTGGATCTGACACAAACTGTCACAACACAGGAACATGGAAAACTAGATGGACTTCCTTCATCGGAGTAGGTAAATCTAGCTTAGATACATCCCCAATCCTTTACAGGACTTCAAAGGGTTTGATGTACCTTGGAGCCACTTTACCCTTCAACTCACAACGGATCACCACTTGATTACAGAGGACGCCACAAACAATACCCCAACCTTCGCTTGAACTCCACAAGCTTCCACTGTGCACTCTAATCCTTGCCCTTCTCTCTTCATCTTTACTAAACTGGCTTCTTCTCTAACTCTCAACAGGTAGTACCCGAATCTCAGATCTATCTTGGAAAACAACCAGCTCCTACTAGCTGTTCCAATAGATCATGAATCCTGCATGGGAATACCTGCCCTCGGTAGTGACCTTGTTCAACCACTTATAGTCGTTACAAAGTCTCAAGGACTCATCCTTCTTTTCCCACAACAACACTGGAACACTCCAGGGTGAGGTACTAGGTCGGATAAAACCCTTGTCTACCAAGTCCCACAACTGCTCTAACAACTCTCTCACCTCTGCAGGTGCCATCCTGTAGAGAAGAATAGAGATGAACTTGATGCTAGGCATCACTTCTATTTCCACACTCTATCTGTCTAGCAGGTGGTAAACCTGACAGTTCGCCTGGGAAAACTTCTACGAACTCTCTCTCAACCAACAGACACTGAGGCTGGTTCCCTGACCTGACTACTAAACTCTCAGCAAGAGCTAAAACCCCTCTTGTAACGACCCGGATCCTAGTGCCGGTAGCGGTCCGATTTTTGGGTCGTTACAGAATGGTATCAGAGCCTTAGGTTCATAGGATCGGACCTAGAGTGTCGGGCTCATAGATGTTCTAGAAGGTCAAGCACAATAGGGAAGATCATGTCCACTAGGATAGGATGTGGAGTCCTGTCTTGTATGATGATGTGAAATGCCATGGTTATATACATGTGCATTGATGCTATGATATGAATGTGATGTATATGATGAGGGTTCATGTGTGCCCACATGAACCATGTGTGCCCACATGAACCATGTGATGCTAATGTTTGTATGATGTGTACTGTTTTTCAGAAAACAGGATGAGAGGAACTCGTCGATCTGCACGATTGACTGGAGTGCCACCTGAGGATGAGGGCACGAGCGCCCGTCCTCCTACTTTGCCTAGGGCAATGTCTTGTAGAGCCAACAGAGAAAGAGTGTCAAGGGACCCTAGAAGGTCTTTTGATGCTAGCAGAAGGGGGACAGATAGAGGAGGAAGTTCTTCAGATGTGAGGGAGGTTACAGAAGAGGATCAGAGGAGGGATGGGAACCTGGATGTGAGCATGGAGGAAGAAGGGACAGGGGAGTCTCAGGGAGGCGTTCAGGCCTCGGGGTATGGTTTTCCACCCCATTATCCACCCTTCCCACAGGGTTCAGGGTATCCGATGGGAGGTACATCGGATTACTCCAGCTTTAACCCCTACCCTACCTACATGCCCTATCCACCTTTCTATCCACCTTACACACAGTACCCAGCTTATCCACCCTCACCTTTCTATCCAAACCCGGCAAACCCCACCTCGGGGAATGCTGTACCCCCACCTCCACCACCTACAGAACCAGCAACCCCAGTTACTCAACCTCCTAGACCTAGCTCAGCTGGTGGGAGTAAGGTAAAGATGACGGATTACCTCAAGCTAGATGCTCCCAAATACAAGTCAGGGGATGACCCCTTTGAGTATCTGAGAGTGGTGAAGACAATAACTGATGAGCTAGGGGCAAGTGACAGCAGGGCCATTCAGATGGCAGGGTTCACTTTAAAGTGCAAGAAGGCACGGGAATGGTTCAAGTGTTATGTGGACCCGAGACTAGACGGTATGACATGGGAGGAATTTGCGAATGAGTTCGCTGGATGGGCTTTTCCAGACAGTTCCAAAGAACTGAAGATGATTGAGTTTGAGCAACTGAGGCAGTCAGAGCATATGGGTGTAGAGGAGTTCACGGATAAATTCTTGGAGCTGTTGCCTTTTTTCAGGGCAAGCTCTAGATACAGATACGAAGAAAGCCAAGAGGTATGTTATGAAGCTGCATTCCAGGTACTCCTCGTTGATTCAGTCAGCTGAGAGAGAAAGTTTCCACACTGTGGTGGATATGGCTCGAAGAATGGAGGCAAGTGCTATAGTTGAGGGGTCAGTGAAGCAGTCAGTGACCCAGTCTTCAGGGGTTAAGACCCCAGGCAGAGGAGGACCAGGTTTCTCTTCTCAGAGCTCAGGTAAGAAGAGGTGGGATAACACCACCAGGAAGTCGAAGAAGAATAAGTTTTGGAACAAGTTGAAATCCGGTCTGGGATTTGGCGGTGGCTCGAGCTCAGGCTCAGATGGTACAGAATGCCAGAGATGTGAAAGACCGCACAGGGGAGTGTGTCGAGCTGGGACTAACACATGTTTCAGATGTGGTCAGGAGGGACACATAGCTCGGGAGTGTCCTAGAGCGCCTTTTATGAGCCAGCCCCAGCAGACAGCTTCTGGTAGTGTGGCACAGCCAGCAGTTCCAGCCACAACTCAGGGCAGTGGCAGAGGTAGAGGGAGAGGGGCAGCCTCTTCTTCTGGTTCCCGAGGTGAAGGTCCATCAGCTCCAGCCAGGATCTTCACCATGACTCAGCAGGAGGCTAACACATCCAACACCGTGGTGTCAGGTAATCTCGTCATTGGGTGTTCTGATGTGTATGCATTAATGGACCCGGGTGCATCTCATTCATTTATTGCACCGAGAGCCGTTGAGAGGTTGGGTCTGATAGTCTCTGGGTTAGAGTGTCCCCTATGGGTCAGTGGACCCAAGTGTGACCCATCAGTGGCAGTGTCAGTCTGCCAGTACAGTCCAATTTTTGTTGAGGGAAGATGCCTCTCCGCCGACCTTGTGGTTCTAGACTTGACAGACTTTGACGTCATTCTAGGGATGGATTGGCTATCTACCCATGGTGCTACCTTGGACTGCAGGAACAAGGTAGTCAGGTTTAGAGATCAGAACGGGTCAGAGGTCGTCTTCAGAGGAGACAAGAGGGGCACACCTAGAGGTCTGATATCAGCTCTTCAGGCTCGTAGGTTGCTTAGGAAGGGATGTCAGGGGTACTTAGCTCACGTGAGAGAGCTAGACAGTCAGGTCAGGGAGCCAGCCTCGGTGCCAGTTGTCAGAGAGTTTCAGGATGTCTTTCCTGATGAGCTTCCAGGTTTACCACCTGCTAGGGAGATAGAGTTCGAGATAGAGTTGGTGCCTGGAGCTAGATCGATCTCTATCCCTCCCTACAGGATGGCCCCAGCAGAGTTGAAGGAGTTGAAAGAACAGTTGCAAGAGTTGGTAGAAAAGGGCTTCATCCGACCGAGCACTTCACCTTGGGGTGCACCAGTTTTATTCGTAAGAAAGAAGGATGGATCCCTTAGACTTTGTATCGACTACAGATAGTTGAACAAAGTCACTACTAAGAACAAGTACCCATTGCCAAGGATCGATGATCTATTCGACCAGCTAGCAGGAGCGGGTTGTTTCTCCAAAATAGATCTGAGATCGGGGTACCATCAGTTAAGGATAAGGGAGGAGGACGTGCCGAAGACAGCCTTCAGGACCAGATATGGGCATTTTGAGTTTCTTGTAATGCCGTTCGGGTTAACCAACGCCCCTGCAGCATTCATGGATCTCATGAACAGAGTGTTTAGCCAATACCTGGATCACTTCGTTATTGTCTTCATAGATGATATCTTGGTGTATTCCAGGAATGCAGAGGAGCATGCCCATCATCTGCGGTTGGTCTTGCAGACTTTGAGGGAACATGGCTTGTATGTCAAGTTCTCTAAATGTGAGTTCTGGCTGAGGAGCATTTCGTTCTTGGGGCATGTAGTGTCAGAGAATGGTATAGAGGTAGACCCCAAGAAGACAGAAACTGTGGCTAACTGGCCTAGACCCACTTCAGTGACAGAGATTAGAAGTTTCTTGGGTTTGGCAGGTTACTACAGGAGGTTCGTTCAGGACTTCTCAAAGATAGCAGCTCCTCTGACCAGACTAACCAGGAAGAATCAGAAGTTTGTGTGGACCGACCAGTGCGAAGAGGGTTTTGAAGAGCTTAAGAAGAGGTTGACTTCAGCACCAGTTTTAGCTCTGCCATCTAGTGATGAGGACTTTACGGTCCTTTGTGATGCATCCCGTGTGGGACTGGGTTGTGTACTAATGCAGAATGAGAGAGTGATCGCTTATGCTTCTAGGCAGCTGAAGAAGCATGAGCTGAATTACCCCACACATGACCTGGAGATGGCAGCAGTAATCTTTGCACTCAAGATGTGGAGGCACTACCTCTATGGGGTAAAATGTGAGATCTTTACAGATCATAAGAGCCTGCAGTACATCTTAAGTCAAAGAGATTTGAACTTGAGGCAGAGGAGATGGGTGGAGCTGCTGAGTGACTATGATTGCAAGATTCAGTATCATCCGGGTAAGGCGAATGTCGTGGCAGACGCCCTAAGCCGGAAGTTACTAGGCAGTCTATCCCACATCACGGCAGAGAGGAGACCAGTGGTGAAGGAGTTCTACAAGCTCATTAAGGAAGGTCTACAGATGGAGTTGTCTGGTACAGGTGCCTTGGTGGCCCAGATGAGAGTGGCACCCGTGTTTCTGGAGCAGGTGGCTCAGAAACAGCATGAGGACCCAGAGTTAGTAAAGATTGCCAGGACTGTTCAGTCCGGCAATGACAGTGAGTTCAGATTCGACAGCAAGGGGATCCTCCGCTATGGGAGCAGACTATGTGTACCAGATGACATAGGGCTAAAAGGAGACATTATGAGAGAGGCTCATAATGCAAGATACAGCGTTCACCCCGGAGCCACCAAGATGTATCAAGATCTAAAGAAGGTTTATTGGTGGCCAGCTATGAAGAAAGAAGTGGCACAGTTTGTGTCAGCCTGCGAAGTGTGTCAGAGGGTGAAGCTGGAACATCAGAAGCCGGCTGGAATGCTTAACCCGCTACCTATTCCAGAATGGAAATGGGAAAATATAGCTATGGACTTCGTAGTGGGGTTACCGGCGGCGTCCAACAGAGTGGACTCCATATGGGTGATTGTGGACAGACTCACCAAATCTGCTCACTTCATTCCTGTCAGGAGTGGCTACTCTGTGGACAAGTTGGCGCAGGTGTATGTGGATGAGATCGTCAGGCTGCATGGGGTTCCTGTTTCGATAGTGTCAGATAGAGGGCCCCAGTTCACCTCCAGGTTTTGGCGGAGTCTGCAGAATGCCATGGGTACTAGGCTGGATTTCAGTACTGCCTTCCACCCCCAGACTGACGGACAGTCAGAAAGGACCATCCAGACTATCGAGGATATGCTCAGAATGTGTGTGTTGGACTTTGGCGGTTCTTGGAGGCAGCATCTACCTTTGGTGGAGTTTGCCTACAATAACAGCCATCATGCTAGCATCGGGATGGCTCCATATGAAGCTTTGTACGGAAGGAAGTGCAGATCACCTGTTTGCTGGGAGGAAGTTGGAGAAAAGGCCTTGGCAGGGCCTGAGCTAGTAGAGATCACCAGCAGGGTGGTACCCATAATCAGAGAAAGAATCAAGACTGCTGCAAGCAGACAGAAGAGCTATGCAGACGTCCGCAGAAAACAGTTAGAGTTTCAGGAGGGGGATCTGGTATTGCTTATGGTGTCTCCAATGAAAGGAGTGGTTCGCTTTGGGAAGAAAGGTAAACTAGCCCCACGATACATCGGACCCTTTGAATTCTTGCAAAGGATTGGAAATGTGTCGTACAAGCTGGATTTACCTGCTTCAATGGAGAGAATTCATCCGGTTTTCCATGTTTTAATGTTGAGGAAGTTTGTGTCAGATCCGAGCAAGGTTCTTAGTGAGCCTGATGTGGAGGTCCAAGAGGATCTCACCTATGTTGAACAGCCAGTACGGATCATAGACACCCAGATCAAAAAGTTAAGGAACAAGGAAATCCCGATGGTGAAAGTCCTGTGGAACCACCACAATTTGGAGGAATGCACTTGGGAGACACGGGAGTCTATGCTCCAGCAGTACCCCCATCTCTTTTAAGGTTAGATCTCTATGTGTTTATGTGTTATGTATGTATGTTATGTTTTTATGCCATGCTATGTGCTAGTTGAGGAACATTCGGGGACGAATGTTCTTAAGGGGGGGAGAATGTAATACCCGGCTAGACTCCGGTATCGGAATTCCTACCGTCCGGTGGAATCTCGGATGTCGGAAGCCTCTAGTAGGGTAGAATCATGTTTTCATAAAATGTTTTAAGGTATTTCATGGTTTTAAGTATGGAAATTTAATGAGTTTTTGCATGGAAAGTCTTTGGAGGAAAACCCAGGTTCGGCCGCCGAAAGTCAAGTTTGGCCGCCGAACATGCATGCGTTTTGGAGGCACGTTAGGCCCCCGAAAGCATGAGTGAGGGAAGTCCAGGTTCGGCCGCCGAACATGGCATGCATGCGGAGGCACTTTCGGCCCCCGAACGTGGCCTGGCCAGCCACCTATAAAAGGGTCACTTGACCGAAATGGGCGAGCTTTCTCCCATTTTCGGCCACAGCTAGCTTCCGACCTCCCTCTCCCCAGATCTTGTGTTCTTTCTCCAAATCTCCTCCATTTTTCTTGAGTTTTCATCTCTCATTGCAAGTTTTGAGCATTTAAGACAAGTTTTGGAGTTTTGGGAACTCAGGAGCTCTTTTGCTTGGATCTCCGAGTTTAGGTCGTCTCTCTCTCGATCTTCAAGAGGTGATCTTAAGCTCATTGTATGTTTTAAGTTTTAAGTGATTTTATGGGGTAGAATGGCATGTATAGGGTTGTATGAGTTTTTAAGCAAATGCTATGTTTTTGAACAATGTGAGTTGCTTGTGTGTTGTAGTTGGGGTTTTTGTTGGTTTGATGCCCCTAGGAGCTTGTATGTTTGCTTGTGAATGCTTGGGAATGTTGTAGAATAGGTTTATGCATGATTGGTTAGAGTTGGGAGGCAAATGTGCATAAAGGAGCCAAGTTTCTGCCCTTTGGCAGAAACCAGGTTCGGCAGCCGAAGGCACTTTCGGCCGCCGAACATGGCTGGGGAGGCAGGCCTTTCGGCTGCCGAAGTTGCCCCCGAAAAGAGACTTTCGTCTCTGTCTGGGACTTTCGGCCGCCGAAGGTGCCGTCGAACATGCATGAGTTTCGCCTCTGTCTGGGAGTTTCGGCCGCCGAAGGTGCCGCCGAACCTGCCTGACTTTCGGCTCTGGAGGGACTTTCGGCCGCCGAACCTGCCGCCGAAAGTGCCCTGTCCAGCCATTTCTTGCATGTTTTTATGTAGTTGTTTTATGATGTTTTAGGGGGTTTTTGGAGAGTATATTAGAGTTATGTTTATGTATGTTTGGTCCCTCATTGGAGTCCACCTGTGTAGGTTCGGACTCGAGGAACCGAGGACCCCAGCAGTGAGCCAGCTGCTACAGAGTTTGTCAGAGCTAGCCAGAGGTGAGTGGAATAAACCTTAAAGTTTTAAAATAAATGAAGTATGAATTTTGAGCATGATCCATGCATCATGAATGCCATGAGATATAGTAGGTTGTTTGCATTAGTATTCACGAATATGTTGCATTGCATTTATGATGTTGATGTGGATTGGTTATTGGATGACCCTTTAGTCCTCATATGATATGATGATGCTACGGTATGAGATGGTATGGAAGTCCAGGTTGTACCCATTCTACGTCCCTAGTACATTGGTATGTTATGATATGTTATGTTAAGAGAAAGACCGGTTGTACCCATTTTACGTCCCGGCACAGTTGGACTATGTAGAGGACTATTGGTGACAATACCATCCGAGATGTGATTAGTTGTGATGTGTTGCATTACATAATGGAATGAGATTTTAAATATTATTTTCTATTATTCTGCTCACTGGGCTTTTGTAGCTCACCCCTCTCCCCTAACCCCAGCTGTGCAGGTACAGGGTAGACCAGGAGGTTAGCCAGAGTTTTGAAGTATGTCTATGTAATAGTTAGATTGTGGACATGACAATTGTACTATGATGTAATGTAAGAAATTACAGTATGTTATGTAATGAGGTATATTGAGGTTATAGATGTGCTTGACCCTATGAGTATTGTAATCCCTTGTTGATGCATGATCTTAGATATTTGATGATACAGATGTTAGCCAACTCAACACATGTATATCGCCCATTGGGGCATTGATGAGATCCCACAGAGGGGTCAAGTTTATGATTATGTTTTAGTGCATGCACAGGTTGAGTTTGGTGTATGAGAAATGAAAGAAAAGTTTAAATTTTTATGCATGTTGTTGATCATGTATGGGATTATACAGGTTTCCAGGATGTATGTTTGGCTTGCTACGGGTCCCGGCGGCCTTAAGTCGACCCGGATCCTAGCGCCGGTAGCGGTCCGATTTTCGGGTCGTTACACCTCTGACAACCTTTCCTGAGCAATCTACGAGCCTGTAGGGCTGACATCAAACCTCTAGGCACCCCTACTCTGTCCCCTCCAAGGACTACCTCTGATCCATCCTAACCTCTGAACTCTCCTACCTTGTCTCTGCCTACCTTGTCTCTGCAGACGAGACAGTACCTCGAGTAGCTAGCCATTCCACCACTAGAATGACATCACACAGTCAAATCTAGAACCACTAGGTCAGCTGGAAGGCATCTACTCAGACACGGAACTGAATCGGCAGACTGACTCTGCCACAGATGGATCACACTCGGGTCCACTGAACCAAAGAGAACACTCTAAGCCCAGAAGTCATCAAACCCACCCTCACTATGGCTCTCTAAATAACAAGGAAAGAGAAACACTAGGGTTCACCAAAACATACACATCAGAACACTCAAAAGTGAGCATACCTGGCACCACTGTGTTCGATGTGTCTGCCTCTTGCTGAGCCTGAGTGAAGATCCGAGCCGGAGCTGACAAACCTTCTCCATGGGAACCCTCAGAAGAAAAGGCTAACCCTCTTCCTCTGCCTCGACCTTTGCCCTGAGACACTGCTGGAGCTGCTGGCTGAGCCTCTCTACCTGAAGCTAGCCGCTGAGACTGTGCTACTCGGGGCGCAGTAGGACACTCACGTGCTATGTGTCCTTCCTGTCCGCACCTGAATCAAGCTGTTGTCCCATAACGGCAGGCTCCCTTGTGTGGCCTTCCATACCTCATACATCTTGACCTGCCTAAGCCAGAGCTTGAACCAGCACCATAACCCAGACTAGTCTTCAACCTCTTCCAAAACTTACTCTTCTTTGACCTTCTCAGGCCTCTACCCCCTTTCTTAGTGGTTTCTCCCCACTTCACTCCTCTCGAAGTAGCTATACTCCGAGTGGAGGGATCGTTCCCTCCTACACCTGAGATCCTAGAATCCTGAGTCTGAGCACCTTCTTGAGACTCCCCCATGCCTTCTTCAAGCATGTTCACATCCAGACCTCTACCTCTCCTTTGCACCTCTATTTCTACTTCCCTCCTGTCTACAGACATTCTCCTTAGATCCATTCCTTCTCTACTTTCATCAAAAGACCTTCCAGGGTCCCTTGATGTTCCCCATCTACCGACTTCACCCGACTGTGCCCTTGGCAGAGCAGGGGGAAAGGTGTCCATACCTTCCCTCTCAGACGGAACTCCAGTCGATTCCACAGATCGACGAGCACCTCTCATCTTAGCTCTTCTAAAGAACAACACACAAACACACAAGCATTAGAAATCATGACAGGACTCATAAATCATGGCATTTCACATCATCAATCAAGACAGGACTCAACATCCTATCCTAGTGGACATGATTTTGCCTATTGTGCTTGCCCTTCTATAACATCTATGAGCCCGACATACTATAGGTCTGACCATATGAACCTAGGGCTCTCTACACCCTATCGGTCCGATCATTTGAACCTAGGGCTCTGATACCAATCTGTAACAGCCCGGAATCCGCTACCCCTCTGCAACGGCCCGAACCGCTACCGGCGCTAGGATCCAGATCAGCTTCAGGCCTTCGGGACCCGTAGCAAGCCTAACCTGAACTCTGTGTACCTGATAAATCCCATACATGATCACACATTATCATAAAAAATGAAAAAAAACTTTCCTTTCCTTTACCAAGCTCGACCTGCATGCACTATGTCTGAAAACATAGAACCCACTCTCATAGGGTCAGCATTTCACAAGTCAGCCTTGGTTCAACATTTCTCAGCTTAAAACATAAAGCATTCAATAAAGATCATGCAATAAGGGATTAATCATACACTAGGGCAAAGCACAACTCTATCCATTACATGACATTACATATCTATACATTTCATTACATACTCATCCTTTAATTTACATCATGTCCACTACTCTATTACATACACAAAACTATAGCCAGCTCATACTCATAACTCTGCTGACTCTGACTTCCCATAGCTAACTCTGGCCCTGCAAAACTAGGGTTAGGGGAGAGGGGTGAGCTAAAAAGCCCAGTGAGTAGAAACAATGAAAACAGTTCATTACTTACATGCTTTCATGAAATGCGGCACAGCACAAACATTTCACATCTCGGATTGGACATGACCTCAAAACTCCGTCTGTCAGCGCCCGGCCCCCAAAGGAGCTCACACAAGTCTTTCCTTACTTAACAGATCGTGGGCTATTGAAGTCGCCTTGGTCCATCTACATCATCAGTAAATAATGCAATGCATCATATTCGTGACTACTAATGCAATCACCCTATTGCATTCTCATGGTGCATGAAACATGCTAAAAGCATTTAATTTCTCATATTAAAAACATTTAAGTTTAGTTCCACTCACCTTAAGCAACTGCTGGGCTGGACTAGCTCAGAACCAACTATCTCTGAGGGCCTCCTCGGTTCCTCGGGTCCAATCCTACACAGGTGGACTCAAATGAGGTACCAAACCACTTTATCATAACACTAAACATCTCCCCAAAAACCCCTCTAAAACACCTCAAAACATGCATGCAAAAAAGGCAAAGGAAGGCTGGACAGGGCACCTTCGGCGGCACATTCGGCGGCCGAATACTCCCACAGATCTGAAAGTCAGGCACTTTCGGAGGCAGGTTCGGCGGCCGAAAGTCTCCTCCAGAGACGAAAGCCAGGCACTTTCGGTGGCACCTTCGGCGGCCGAAAGTCCCTTCCAGAGTCGAAAGTCCATTTTCGGGGGCAAGGTTAGGTGGCCAAACCAAGCATTCAAAGGCATGTTCGGCGGCCGAAACTACCTTCGGCGGCCGAACCTGAGTTCATCCAAAACTCAGCCTCTCATGCATTCAAGCCTCCCAAACCTTCCAAACACCCAAAACATGCATAACTCATACAACAAGCAGATAGGGGTCTCAAACTAGCCTAAACCCCCAACAAAACCTCACATAACATGCAATAACATACTTTTGTCACAAAGGGTAGCAAAACCCTAAACATGCATACCATGCAACTCATGCATAAAACCCCCTTAACCCTTCATCAAACTCATTAAAAACCTCATAAAAACTAAGGATCTACACTTACCTCTTGAAGAACAAGAGTTGGTGCGACCTCAAACTTGACGATATGGAGAATCCAAGCTCCAAAGTCTTCAAACTTCAAAATCTTTCTCAAAGCTCACAACTCCTCAAAACAAGGAGAAAACTCATGAAAACCTTGAAAGATTTGAAGAAACATCATGAAAACAACCCAAGGAGAGCATGAACCTACCCTTGCACGAAAAGAGAGTGAAACACACTCCATTTCCGGTCAACGGGGCTTTTATAGGTGGCCCAACCGCCTCTCCTTCGGCGGCCTAAGCTGCATGCAAAACCATGCAACGTTCGGCAGCCGAACTTCACCTTCGGCGGACGAAATCATGCAATGTTCGGCAGTCGAACTTCACCTTCGGCGGCCGAACCTGCAATTTGTCCCCTTGGTCTTTTCCCTTTCAAAACCCAATTCCTTTGCATTCAAAAACAGAAAACACTTAGAAACATTTTGAAACCTTTCTCTTACCCTTCAAAGAACCTCCGACATCCTCGAATTTTAGATTCCAACGGAGCTTCCGCCATAAAGTCAGAATTTCGATGCCGGCGTCTAGCCGGGTATTACAGAAATACTCAGATCAAAAACCTCTAAAACTTTAAGAAACAACTAATGGTTTTTCGGGTTACCATCTTTTAAATATTCTAAATTTTGATTTAAAGTTTTAAATCTCTATATTAAGTAATGTGGATATAAATTATATTAATAAGTATTAAAAGAATTTATTAAATTGAATATAAATTTTAATTAAGATGTTATCATTTTTATTTAGAATTTTTTAAGTATTTATATGTATCTTGAATTTGATTGCTATTAAATTCACTTTTTTTAACTTTATAAATAAGATATTTGATCCAAATTTATATTAATGGCTAGATTTGTGATTTATAATAATAGTAGAACTCTCCTTCCTAATGAAAATAGGAGATATTTCTCAATAGGTGTATGACTAAATAGTGTAGATCTTCTATTTGTGTTATTCCTAAACTAGAAGAGATTTCAAATTAGATTAGAACTTAAAGTTCTAATATTATAAATAGGAGTAAGATAGAGAGATAATTTGGTTTTTCCCATTATAGAGAATGGCTTTAATATTATCCATTGTGGTGATGGACTTTTACCCAATTAATGAAAAGGGATTTTGTTCATCATTTGGAGAGTAACTTTTACCCAGCAGAGTGCATTCCTATGAAAAAAAGAGACTTCAGTCAAAAGTGGAAAAGGGCTTTATCCATATAGTTGAAAACACCATTTGTGATGCATAATGTATTTTATAGCAAATATATTAAGATATTAGGACTAACTAGTATATTTACTATAAGTAATTTGTAATGAGAGATTAATTTGTGTAATTTGATTGATGGGTAGATAATTTGAACTTGTAATGGATGATTTTATTATAAGATAGTGGAAGATGAAAGCTTGTGGATGTAGCCCTATATTGAGGGGTGAACCACATGAAAAATGTGTGCTCTACTTATCATTTATGTGCAATTATCACAAAAATTTAATATTAGAGCTGAGTTTCGTGATATTAAAATATTTCTTATGTCAAGTATGTCGAGCGCTTCATAAAAAAAAAATTATCGAGCACAAAATTTGAGATTTTGAAAAGAAAAAATTGAAGATTTGAAGGGTTCAAGCTCAATGATGAATAGTTGATGTTTGAAAACACTCAATAATTTGAAATATGTTATGGTGGGTGAATTTTAAATCAAGGCGAAAATTGTTAAATTTGTGACTTATAATCCTAGTAAAACTCTCTTTTCTAATTAAAGTGGGAGACTTATTGATCAATAGATGGAAGACTAGATACTATGGATCTCTTATTTATATATGTTATTCCTAAATTAGATGAGATTCCCAATTAAACTAGAACTGAAGGGTCTAACACTATAATTAGAAGTATGGTAGAGAGATAATTTAGTTTCGACATTGCAGATAGTGGCTTTGCCTATTGCGGTGAAAGGTTTTTGAGTAATTGAAGAGAATGGTTTTTATCCATTATATCCAAGAGTGGCTTTTATCCAACATAGTGCAATCCCATAAGGAAAAGAAAGAGGCTCCGATCTAAGATAGAGAATGGTTATATCCATGTAGTTAAAGACCCCCTTTGTGATGCTATACTATAATAGTAGAAATATTATATTATTCTTAAAAGAAATTAAGAGAGACTAACTAATATATTTACTATAAACAGTTTGTAATGAGAATTAATTGGGTTATAATTAATTGGATTGGCGGATAGATAACTTGAACTTGTGATCAATGATTTTATTAAAAGATAAATAGAAGATGAAAGCTCACGTAGTAACTCTACGTTAAGAGGGTGAACTATATTAAAATTTTATGCTTTGCTTTTATTATTTATGTGTGATTATCATAAAATTAATGAATTCAAAATCCATAAATTCAAACATAATATCAATATATTAATTCATTGTGGCAAAAATTATTTACTCATTATGAATAATTTCAATCTTTTTAATTTTTTAATCAAGTACTTTATATATTGTTATGTCATTCATAAAATATTAAACTGTTAAAGTTTAGGGTTGCATCTCCTATAATATAAGTATAATAAACCTTATCACTATACTTAATATTTTACTTTTAATTTAGTATGAAACATGATGAGGTCCATTTATATATAACTCTACTGAAAAAAACCTTGTGACATCCTAAACTTTAAAAATGTCTCATGACAATCTAAATTATCTAACAATGTGGAATTAAGATGACCTTTCAATTACAATTAGCAGATAACTTGAATCTCTTATAGCATTTTCAAACCAATTTGAATTCAAAGAGAATTTTTTGTGTATAGAAAATATAAGGTTTATTTCAATTTCAAAATTTGTATGTTAAGAGTGATTATTTTTATTAGGCTATTGTGCAAAATTAGATGATAATTTGAATATTGTGTATATATGTTAATGCATTTGTAGTTCATACTATCTTGTGATGTCAATTTAATTATAGTTTTGAATAGTTCAAGTATTGTAGGATGCTTTTAAAGTTTAGTATGTCACTAAGATTTTCTGGTAAAGTTTTCAAGTGAAAATATGCATTTAGGTTATATATATATATATATATATATATATATAATGAATATTAGTTATGCATGTCTGATGTTTCTTTTTTAGTCGAACTTATATATATATATATATATATATATATGATGTTATCGTTATTCTTTTGACACTTTTACTAAGTAGTTTGATTTGCAAAATAAAGAAAATTAAGGTCAAGTGTCTTTATATCAACTCAGATACTCAAGACAATAAATGATAATTTTAGAAAGCTTTAGAAATAATAAATTATTCTTAGAGTTGATAATTGCTCATATTGAATAATATTAACTTTCTATTTATATACACATAAAAGTGGTAATTATTATTATCTATTTGCGATGAATCCATAAGTCACTGTTAGTGAATTATAAGTCACCATTAGTGAATTATAAGTCACCATTAGTGAATCATGTTTTTTAAAGAATATAACCTGATTTTCTTTTGACTAGATATTTATAGTGCAACAGTTAATAACATGTTTCATTTGGTTGGTCTATCAGTTTGAGCAGGTATAAAGAAGTAGAGTTTATATTCCTCCTACTTGATTTGATGACCATATTAGGTTTTTAAAACCGTTATTTAATCTTTTACTAATGAAAAGAAGAGAACTGAGAAAACTTGAGAGAGAGAAAGGGAAGATATGACAGAGTGTTATTAGGCTCCTTGGTCTTCAACAAAGATGCCCTTTTAGCTTGTTTAATTTTGATTAGTTTTGTTTTGTTTTGTATTTTATTATATTTAGAGTTAGTTTTTGGTATTGTATTTTATTGGTCTTTGTTGGAGTTAGGCTAGATTGCCATTACTGTTGAAGATAAGAGGTTAGTGATTACTTGGTGCCGAAGTATGGAGAGTGCTCCTAAAGGTAGCTTCATGGATGTAAAGCTGTGAATGGCATGGGCCGGCTCTTTTCGATAGCTGCGGAGGTTGTTTCTTTAAAACTTTGCTTTTGTTCTTGCTATTTCTGATTCAGTTGGTTGACCCCATTTGTTAGAATTTGATTTAGATGGATTTAAATTTTGCCTTTTCCCTCTGCTTTGGTATCATCACATATCTGCTTTGGTTGATTGCTTTCTATTGTTTATTTACTTGTTGCTTTCGTTGGTTTGATTGGAGCAGTGAAATCCGCATCGATTGAGGAGGTGCTGAAGATATGATGTTTTTGAATTTATTGGATTATATGTCGATTTAAATTTTTCAAATTTAAATAGATTCAATTAAGTAAGAGACGAGATAAAAAAATAAGTGTGATCTCTTTTAATTCGTGAACTTAAACTTATCAAAATTTTCGAATTTGTCCCACTAATTGCTACTTTTTTAATAAGCATTTGAAAAAAAAAATTCTTTTACCCATAAAAATTCAATATTGGGAAAATTCAAGAGGAATTATACCAATATGTTTAATTTATCTTTATACTTAATTCTACAAAATATATATATATATATATATATATATATAACGTTTTCTATACTGAAAATACTTTAATTATAAAAACTTATAGAAAAATATAAATTAAAGATGTAAACTATATTCTCAGTTATAAAAAGAAAGTTTATTATTGAATTTAAATATGTTATTTACGTCCAGCATATATAGTAGTAGGTGTCTATCACACGTGTGCTAGTGCTAGACAAATCTGTACGGCACGTGCAGCTGATAACGCTCCATGCTTTGCCCTCTGAGTTCCGAGGGCTACGATTCTACTATTATTTTTCGAAATAAACGTTTTTCTGAAAAAAAAAAAAAAAACAAAAGAAATGTAACGCCTACCGTCCACGAGAAAAAGTGAAAAAGAAACGGTTTCTGACGGGAGGCTCACGGCTCAACAATCGAAACCTTTTCGACGCACGTTACTCATCTGACGGCTATACTTAATTCACTCACTTGATTGCCACACGTGTAATCTGTTGCACGAAATTATAGCTGTAACCATTTTAGACTCTTGTCGTAAACTCAAACCACTACTGTCGGCTGTAGGAAAGCTAAGCAAAGTTAAATAATTTTTTTATTAATTTTTATAATAGTTACTAGTATTAAAGAACTAAATTTAATAAATTTTGTAAGTGATTTAACTATTATTAATATTATTGTCAAAGTGATTTTTTTACCATCACTAATAATGTTTTGAGAAATTTCATAAAAAAAATATATTTGTAGTTTTATTATTTTTTTAAAAAAAATAATATTTTGAGAAATTTTATAAAAATATTTTTTAAAAAATATCTATAATTAAATAATATTATATATTTAAAAATATTTAACTCATTTTAAATATAATTGATAAAAAAATAAATAAATAAACCTCTAATTTAATAGACTGTTGAATTTTAAAAATAAAAAAATATATATTATTTTAATATACTATGAAAATATTTTGCTATGTTTTTATTATATATGTTTTTTTTTTCGTTTATTTTTTAATTTTATAACATTCTTAATTTAAATTTTGCTAAAAAAATATTTTAAGAGACTTATTTTTACCAAAATTGATTTCTCTAATATCATTGGAAAATATTTTTTTAGTCCATCAGTTTCATTAATTTGTCAATTAAATTTTTATTATTTTTTACTTTACTTTTAATTTTTCATATCTTTTACTCAACATTGGATGTTGGGTAAAACCTTTTATTTAAGCAACCGCTCTCTGTTAACAACCCACACTATACATGTTTTTTTTAATAAAAATAAAAAGTAAATTGTGATTTGATATTAAATTAGAAAATTCATTAATTTTTAAAATAAAAACACTAAAAAAGTCATGTATTTATATCAGTACTAACACTTCAGTCTTTAATGATAAATAAATGTGAAAATATTTATTTTTTTTAAATTTAGAATATAAATATGAAAAGTGATAAATATTTAATTTTTTTATTTAATAAATAATAACTACATGTCACATTCATTCTAATTAATTAATATATAATATATAAAAGTGAAATAAAAATAATAATGGGATTTTGTATAATATTCATAAATATTTAACTAATTTACAATACTGTAAATTCTAATACTATTTAATTTTTTTTTCATGCTAAATTCATTTCGATTTAGAATTCTACAATTATAAAATTAAAAATAATATAATTAAAGTGTAATAATTTTAATTATTTAAAAAAAATAGAATTAGAGATTAAAAGAGTAGAACTTGAAATCTTTCAAATTTACTTAGATACACTTATCATCAGACTAAATTTGTGAGTGCTAATAATTTTAGTTTATATTTATTAAAATAAAATTTAAGATGATTACAAATTCTAAATAAAACTCAAACATTTAATATAATTCAATTATTTAAGTCAAATAATTATATTCATTGCATTAATATAAAAACAAATAATAAATAATAGTATAGTAGAGATTAATTATTTCATAAAGTTACTAAAACAATTTAAAAATTTCTTAAGAATCACTTGAAAAAACTTCTTAGTGATTGAGAGTACTATCAACAATGACATAGAGATAAAAAAAAAATTTTTTGAAAATTTCCAACAATTCAATATCTTACTTGCTTTTGTAATTGTGGATTGTCAATTTTTATGAACTATATCATACATCAAACAATTCTTCAGTAGCATAATAAAAAAATCATTTTTTTTAGGAAACTTGCTTCACTTTGAGTCAAACTCCAACAATGGACCATGAAATTTTTTTTCCCTTTCTTTGTCAAAATCAAAATAAATTCATGATAATACATACTTATTTATATGTATTTATTTGAGTATCGATTTTTATATTAGCTACACCCAAAATTATATAGATACTTATTTTAATATTTTTTTATAAAATAATACTATTTATGATATTCTTGTAGTTGAAATTTGCTACCACACCATATTATTGATGATATTTTCAATATTTTTATATTTTATTAGCTATGGTACCTAATACTGATAATTGCATTAGTAATTATTTCAATTTCATTTTACAACGTAAAATTATCTGCTACACTTTTGTCGTTGGTAATTTACTACTGTACTATATCGTAGATAATACTTGTAATATTTTATTATCAAATAAATATACCTACAACATATATATGGTGGGTAATTTGCTATGATATTATATCATAGGTATGATTTTCAATATTTTTAATTTTATCTCTTATATTATTTATATTCAAAATTATGAAAATATTTATTTCAACATTGTTTTACAAAACAATATTACCACAACATCCGTGTACTTTACTACTACTATATTGTAAGTGATATTTTTAATATTTTTATATTTTACTAATTATATTACCTACTACCAACAGTTGTATAAGTAATTATTTTAATTTTGTTTTATAAAGTAGAATTACCTACAATACCTCTATTATCCGTAATTTATTATCGTACCATATCGTAGATAATATTTTTAATATTATTAATTTTACTATCGTACCGTATGATAGGTAATTTACTATCGTACCGTATCATAGATAATTTTACTTATAATTTACATCTACACTAATATCGATATTATTTTAATATTGTCAGTACATTCTCGTCATTAAATGGTATTATATTTAGTTATAAAATTATCAACATAAATAAATTCATGGTCAATAACTCCTTAATATGTTGTCGATATAATTTTTTTTAATTTTTAATTTTTATAATGGCCAATAACTCATTAGTAATTGTTAATAAAATAGAAATTATAATTAATATTTATAGTTATTTTAAAATTTTTTTTATAGTGGTTAAATTTTATACAGTAATCTCTAATAAAAATATTAGAAAAATATCTAATAAAATATTGAGGAAAAAAATCTAATTTTAAACACTAAAAAATCTGAAGAATTAAAAACTAAATTTTGAGAAAAAAAGTTAAATTAGCACAAATTTTAATAACATTAAAATATAATTATGATTTCAATCTTGTATTATATTGATAATAATATGCACTCAATATACACAAATAAAAGATGGACTTTAAAATGAAACAGTATAGTAATAATTACTCTTATTAATAGATAAAAATAAAATAGTAATATGTATTCAATTAGACACCTTTTAGATAATTCTATAATTTTTTATTCTCACTTTTAATAAATACTTATTATATGTATTTATAATTTTTTTTTATATGTTACATTTTATTTTTTTATATCATATTCTTTTTGAATGATTGTTTGCATTATAAAAATTAAAAAAAGATTTTAATTGATAAAATATAAATATTAATGTAAAAACGTAAATTCACATTTAGTTTTATGGTTTCCACATCAATAATATAAATTTGAACCTATTATGTAATATCACAATATTATTCTAATTATCTAAAATTTTAATATCATTTATTTTAATATGTGAATTTACTGAAAATATTTATTTTAATTATTTAATATTTAAATATATTCATCAATAATTCATTTTAATATTTACTTATCATTAGTAAAATTATTTAATATTATGTTATCATCCTTTAATAAATCGGATGATTTTACTGAGTTAAATTAATAAATTAAAATTTAATATTAATTTTAATAATACCATGATTATCAAATGAGTATCTGTTTATTACTAATGCAATATAATTTTTAATTTTTTAAAATAATGTGATTATGAAAATTAAAAAATTAAAGATAATTTGATAATCAATTAATTTAATAATCAATTAATTTTAAAATTTAAAATTAAATTTCTTTAATTGCATTTTTTATTAGTCGTTCTCCCTCGTTCTCTTGTTCACGTAACGAGTACTGCGATGGAGTCCAACTTGGCAGCGCTAACCATCAAAGATGAGGAGGAAGCCACGGCTTTGGTTTTAGGTCGCGATGTAGGGTTTTCGACAATTGAAGCTTCTACATTTAACTTGGTTGGACGCTTGTTGTCGAATAGATCAGTAAACTTTGCCACCTTCAAGAATACGATTTCGACAGTGTGGAGACCAAGGTGTGGTGTTTGTATAACTGAGGTAGGTGAATGCATCTATCAATTTCGATTTTTTCATGTTGTAGACATGAATCGTGTTTTGGATGGTAAACCATACTCCTTTAATAATCACCTCCTACTGTTGCATCATCTACAACCTAGTGAGATTCTATTGACTGTACCTTTGTATCTATCTCCTTTTTAGGTGCAAATGCATGGCATTCCAGTGGGTTATATGAATGAATGTGTTGCTAGATTTTTGGGACTTTTATCTCATATAACTTGTTAAAAATGCTGGAGGTTAATAATCTTTATGAGGGTGAGAGTTATGGTAGATGTAAGGAAGCCTCGCGTTCAAAGAAAGTTATTATCAATGCCACCAATGGTTTTGTCGTTAATTTCAAGTATAAAACACTCTCAATTTTCTATTTTTTATGTGGTCGCTTAGGGCAAAGTGAAAAATATTGTGAAAAACTATTTGACGAAGTGAACCCTATAACTCACAAAGGTTGGGGAGCATGGCTATGGCCCGCCTCCATTTCAGGTAATTTTGCCCATAATCAGTGACTTCGTGATGAGAATGGAACACTTTTGGATGGCGGTTTAAATGCAAGTGGCAGAGTTGTTAGTCAACTAGTTAGCTTGTTTTCTATGGGCATGAACAGTCTCAGATTCATGTTCTATATGTTGACTTGGATAGAATTGATGTACAAGTGGAGGAAAACATGGGTATAGTTATTCCTAATCTCAAAAAGAGTCAACGAGTTGGTTGATTTCCTTCGGGAGCTTAGTCATCTGTATCGAGTGAGTTCGTTCCTTTACCCACTATTCTAATTTTGGTATTGATGAAATAGAAGAACATGGCTTCCAGCCCTACCAAAAATCATGAGTTTCTTAAGTTAGAACTGCAGAGGACTTGACAACCCTCGTGCAGTTCGAGCTCTTAAGGAGCTAGTTGCATTATATAAGCTAGATATTATTTTCTTGTATGAAACTTTGGTTTGTTCAAGTAAAATTAAGGAATTACGAGTTCGTTTTGGTTTTGAAGGTTGTTTTAGTGTGGATAGATTAGGGCATGGAGTTAGGTTAGCAGTGTTATGGCAACCTGTTGCTCTTGTTTCTATTAATGTGTTTTCCCATAATTTTATTAATATGATTGTTACCAGCCCTAATTCTGAGCCATAGCAGCTCACTGGATTCTATGGATTACCAGAGAAGAATAGGAGATAGGAATTTTGGAATCCGTTAAAATCTCTTGCAGCCATATCTTTTTTACCATGGGTGTGTATTGGAGATTCTAATGACTTACTTTCTTAGGAGGATAAGGATGGGGTCTTCCTCACCCGAAATATTTATTCAGGGGTTTTTGGGAAGTGGTGGATTCATGTCAGCTAACGGAGATTCTGTTGCATGGTTCCTCATTTACATAGTAGCACAGGAATGGGTCAAGCCAATGGATTCAAGAGAGACTTGACAGAGCCTTTGTGACACACTTGTGGTTGGAGTGCTTTCCGACTTGTAAGTTATCTAATCTACATGCCTCTGTTTCTAATCATTCCCCTATTCTTCTACAGTGTACTAGTAGTTGATGGGTGGGTAAAAGCAAGCGTTTTAGATTCGAAAATTATTGGTTGACCAAACCTGATATTTATAATGTCATAAAAAATACTTAGAAGGATTCTGAAGGTAGAAGAATTAATGAGTGAATCAGTCTATGTGCTAATAGTTTATTTGCTTGGAGTAAGAGTTTTGGTTGTAATTTTTGTAAAGAGACTAGTCATATCCATAATGATATTGAAGCTATTAGGGACAATAATAATAATCTCTTTGGACTGATCGAGAATGGTTTGAAAGAGGATCCAAACAGGGTTCTTCTGGATGAGGAGTTGTATTGGAAACAACATTTAAAAAACTTTTAGTTGCAAGGAGATAAGAACATCAAATACTTCTATGCTCAGGCCTCCACATAGAAAAGAACTAACGTTGTTAATTTTCTCACTAATAGTGTTGAGGAGCAGATAAAGAAGGTATGGCCTTATTGTTATGAACTATTTTAATAACCTATTTTCCGAGTCTAATGGTGATTATCCAAGTGTTACAGAGCTTATTGAGCCGGTTGTTAGTGATAGTGATAATGATAGGCTCTTGGCACCTTTTTTAGCTAACGAGTTTAGCAGAGCAGACTTTCAAATGCGCCTTGGTAAGGCCCTGGGCCCGGATGGTATGAATCCGCCATTTTATCAAAAGTTCTAGGATATTGTTAGAAAATCTGTGTGTAATACCTAGCTAGAGTCCGGCATCGGAATTCTACTTTCCGGTGGAATCCAGGATGTTGGAATCCTCTAGAAGGGAAATTGTTATATTTTATAGCTTATTTTAGTATGTTTTAATGTTTTAAGTGTAAAGAAAATGAGTTTTTGAAAGAAAAGAACCAAGAAAGAATTGCCAGGTTCGGCCGCCGAAAGTGAGGTTCGGCCGCCGAACGTTGCATGGTTTTGGTTTCATGACTCTTGTCATTCCTAGTAAGCATGGATAGGATGTCATTCACCAGTAGGTTATCATTGTCATTGACCGCCCTCAATAGGACTATGGGAGCAGGAGTACGGATGAGACCGCCGGAGGAATAGCTAGAGGTTGAACTACCACTAGAAGAAGAAGACGAGGAAGTCGAAAAAGACTTATTCATTTCTAAGGAATAGAAAATGACAGAATAAGGAGTTACCTTTCGAAAACACAACAAAAGAGAGAATCGAGTGTTCAAGTTTCTTTTAGAAAAGAAGGAAGTATTTGAGAGCAAAAGTGGTAATCATTGGAGAAAGGGTAAATTTTTATTGTAGTTATGATAGCTGGTTTAAACACGGCTCGCGAAGTAACGTAATATCATTTATTATTAGAACAAATAAAGAGACGTGAATAGGAGGAACCAATTCGAGCATACCACGTGTTCAAGCTGTAGAAGATAATTATAAGCTTTGAATCAGAAGAATAAAAACCGACGAGGTGACTTCTATTATGACACAATAATCGCTCAAAATGTGTTATGCATTGTCATTATACGGTTGGATCACGTGACAAAATTTTAATAAATCGTGACTCTTGATCATTTAGGTTTCATCCATAAGAGAAAATACCCGGTCATTCAGATTATTGGTTTTCAAAATAATATAAAGCTCGTCCTATATGTCTGATCGGACTTCTCGTGATATTTAGTTATCATTAAAGAATATTATACCACATATTATTATTATACCTATAATCACGTAATCTTTTATTTATTAATTAATATTAATTAAATTTTCATAAAAGTAGCTAACCTTGTTTTATTATAATATAAAATTATATTTTAATACATCTTTTTAAACTTATGTTTTCTATTTATATTTATTTTTTTAAAAAAATTTATTAATTTGAAAATTAGAGCGGCAATTTCTAAATAATTACTGTCTCATAATCTCTTTTAGTGTGTTGACCTGTAATATTTTATTTCGCATCAATTATTTAAATATAAAAATATTTAAAATGAAAAGGAGCACGTGATAATTTTCGGACGTAAAAAACGAAATTTTCACATCAACGATTGGGAAATTGGAATTTTCCTTTTTTTTTTTTCACTTGGAAATGGAAAACTTTTAATTCTTGAAAAATGTTTTAAATTTGGACATCGTTCATATTATTTTTAAAAGTAAGTATCACAGCTGGGCCCTACCCGACAAGTGACGAGAGAACCTGATAATAAGACCAGCTTTCAGCTTACCGCCCCATCCAATGATACCATAAGTTTGTCTGTGACCATTATCATAAATGCCAACCACAGTAGCTTTATCATTGCCGAGATACCAATACCACTAGACCAGCAAAGCCAGCCGATCCCACTGTCCATAAGACCTTCTCTCTACCTCCTTCTGCAACTCTCTCTCTCTCTCTCTCTCTCTTATACGCACACCATGAAATTCTCTTGAAATCCAACGCCGAAACCCAGTAGCAGAAAACAGTTTCGTTTTCTCCAGAACCAATTTCGTTTCCGAAAAATGGTTTCTTTGGAAGATTCGCATTCCAGCTCGAATCGCTTCCCCTTAACCCGAAACAGTAATTTTTATAACCCATCCTCTGCTTCCACTACCAAAATCAGTCGGCATGTCGGCCGTTCCATGCGCACAATACGCTCTAATCTCTACCAAAACGACAACAGCTGCTGTTCTTTCACTACCGCCACCGACAACTCGGCTTATGTATCGGAAAATTTGACCGAGTCTGTCATTGATATGCGTCTCGGGGAGCTTGTGTCTCGGAATAACGACAGTAATGACAAATCTGGCAAAACTTCTTCCAATAGCGATGAGGAATTCCTTGATATTTCTCACGCGTTCAGCGATTTCTCGGCTTGTAGCAGCGATATTTCGGGGGAATTGCAGCGTCTTGCGAGTTTACCGTCCCCTGAACACACACCTAAACACGATGGATGTGAATCTGCGGAGCCGGAGCCTGAGCCCTGTTTAGGTTTTCTTCAGAGGGAGAACTTCTCGACGGAAATAATCGAGAGTATTTCGCCGGAAGATCTCCAACCGACAGTAAAGATCTGCGTGGATGGGCTGCAATCGCCGTCTGTTGCTGTGAAGAGATCGGCGGCAGCTAAACTTCGACTTCTAGCAAAGAACCGGTCTGATAACCGGGCATTAATAGGCGAATCGGGTGCTATTCCGGCCCTAATTCCTCTTCTCCGATGCAGCGATCCGTGGACGCAGGAACACGCAGTAACAGCTCTTTTGAATCTCTCCCTCCTAGAAGAAAACAAATGTTTGATTACAAACAATGGAGCTATAAAATCTTTGGTTTATGTACTCAAAACAGGAACGGAAACTTCAAAGCAAAACGCTGCTTGTGCTTTGCTTAGTCTCGCATTGGTAGAAGAGAACAAGAGCTCGATTGGTGCATGTGGGGCGATACCTCCATTGGTTTCTTTGCTAATTAATGGATCCACTAGAGGGAAGAAGGATGCTTTAACCACCCTGTACAAGCTTTGCTCCATTAAACAGAACAAGGAGAGGGCTGTGAGTGCTGGGGCTGTAAAACCGCTGGTGGGGATGGTGGTGGAGCAGGGAACTGGTATGGCTGAGAAGGCGATGGTGGTGCTGAGTAGCTTGGCAGCAATTGAGGAAGGGAGAGAGGCTATTGTGGAGGAAGGAGGGATTCCTGCGCTTGTGGAAGCGATAGAAGATGGATCTGTTAAAGGAAAGGAATTTGCGGTGCTTACACTGTTGCAATTGTGCGCTGATAGTGTGAGGAATCGTGGATTGCTCGTGAGGGAAGGTGGGATTCCTCCTCTTGTTGCCCTTTCACAGACTGGCAGTGTTCGTGCTAAGCATAAGGTATGCGCATCATTGCTTAGTATCAAGAGCTATTTTGATGTTGTGTATTCTTGAAAAAATGTGATTTTAGTTTAATATCAAATTGAAATACCCTTCATTTGGAAGTCCTGAACTGCACTTAGGTTATAGTTTTAACTGTTTAAATTGGAGTCATCTGGGTATTTAACATGTTGGCAGTGTCACATAAAAAAGGGCTATTGTGTCTCTGGGGAAATCGAGTGTATTCTTTTTAATTACTTATTGTGGTGTTTGCATGTTATTGTGGCAGGCTGAGACACTTCTTGGGTACTTGAGAGAACCAAGACAAGAGGCATCATCTTCAAGTCCTTAAAGAAGTTCCTTAACTAATTTTTTTTAAGGGAGGTAAATTAGTAATTAGACTATGTTTGGCTGTTGTTGATTTGTATATAGGATTTGTTCTTGATGTTTTGTACAGTGTGGTTCATCAAGTTTGGGGAGAGTGTGGAGTCTACTGCAATTAGGGGAAGCTAGTGAACAAGGGACTGACTTGTTAGATGCATGATGAATTTAACTAGTTTTTGGGGTTTGTTGTCATCATGGTTTTCTAGAGGAAGAATACTCCACCTTATTTTTTTTCCTTTCTTTTTTCACTGTGTTTTGTTTGGATGACCTGAGTTTTGTTACTGATTGTCTATGTTTAAACTAGTGAAGAACTGAAGATGGAGATATGGAATTACTACTACTACTACTAGTAGTAGCATATTTTTTAATTTGCATCTTGTAGTCTGGTTTTGTATTCTACCAATTGAATATGTTAATGGATTTTAATCTTTGAGGATCAGGAAGGCTTGTCCTTAATTTGCTCTGTTTCATGACTTGTTCGATAATACTACTTGTCTAGTATTTCTTTTTTGTCAGAGATACTACTTGTCTAGTAGCTTAAGCATTTTAGCAGCTCTTATATAAATTAAAAGTGAGCTTTCATGAACCCCTATTTAATCAATCGACATAGTGACATAATAATGAACACTATTTTAAAACTGTTCCCTCATCTCCTTTACATTCTAACGAGCTTTATCTCTCTAATAGGGTTGGAATTGCCTTCATAGTAATAAGCTTCAATATCATTAGAGTCGGTTCCGTGAGATTTCGATATAAAACTAGGGATCTTCATGTCTCTCCTTGATGCTGCAAAACAGAAAATGAAGGCAGAAGGAGATGAGAGAGAGAATAGAAGGTGGTGGATGGCAAATGATGTGAATTAATGGGAGGGAGGTCCCTTGGTCTGGTGTTGTTTGGTGTAAAGTCGTTTTATCTGCTGTGTGCTTACCATCACCGCCTGTCTGCCTACTCTGCTTTCCTATTCTCTCTGGCTCTGTGTATCCGCTGTCACCAACTGCTTAAACCCCACAAATAGATTTTTCACTTTTTGTACATGAAATAATATTATTACCAAAGATGAATATGATAACTTTTTTGCTTTGTCCTCGTTCATCCCGTATTAGCTGGCAGAGCAGGTATACTTTGTCCTCTGCTCTTTCAATGGTCTCATTCTCATTATCAGCATCACCTCTTAATCCTACTTGTCGGTTCCCTTTTTAATCTTTTCTTAAATAAAAAATTATTCTCATTGACCAGCTCGTGGCCTCATATATCTGGATAATGCATATGTACTAGGATGTTAACTGTTTTGTTCTTCATTATTTTACTTTAAATAAAAAAATTTATGCGCAATCTAACATAAATTACGACATTTGGATGTCACTTCACCTAACGAGTAATTTTTACAAACACTTGGGTGCAACTTTATTTAAGTATTATTTTTTAAATACGTGTATCTTTTTGTTAATAAATAAATGATATTTTAATTCAAATTAAAGTAACTTTTATATTTCAATTTAAATTAATAAATTTACAGTAAATGAATGCAGGTAACTTTTTGAAGTACGAAACACATAATTTAACGTGCGAAGTTGCTCGAGAGAGTATTAAGAAATTGCAAAATTATTCACTAATTTTTTTTTTTTTTATTTTCTCTTTTTATATGTTTCCTCCCATTCCTTTCCTATATTTTTTTCCATTTTTTTTGGGTTGTGAATGAGTTTTGTGTGGGACTTTGATGAATCCTTAACGTTATCGATGAGGGAGCAACTTGCAAGAGGGAGCAACTTGCAATTTGCATCATCGATGAAGGAGCAGCTTTTGATTTGCAACACCAGCAATGAAAACTTCTTTCAGTCAAGCTCCATTTAAGATGAAATGCTACATGATAAAGAAAAAAAAAGTAAATGTGTCTCGATCACTATCTTTTTTTGTCGAAAAAAGAAATGGTAAAGGGAAAAAGTTTGATCAATACCGTGTGGTGATGGTGTGTTGATGGAGGATCAGATACTAAAATGCAGATGAAGAGAATGCTAGTGTATCAACTAGATTTTAATTCAAGTGGGGTTTCTTGACTTTTGCAAGACGAGGATGCGTGATGAATTCTTGTCAATTGTACCTATTCATTTTGAATTTCAATTGGTTTTTTGTGTTTATATCCATAAACAAATATAAGGAAATATGTTCTTTACACTCATATTATTTTAATGGGTTGTATTTTGCAAATCAAAATTACAAATCAGGATGTGTTTGATGAAAATATCATTAATTGTTTGGAAGAATATTTCAAGAGTTTTATTTTAATGTTCTTGAAAATGAAGGAGAAACAAAACATAAGGAAGGAGGCTATTTTCAGAATTAAAAATTACTCTCTCTCCTTTGACTGACACTTTTTCATCTTGATTAACATAATTCTTAATAAAAAAACCAAATTGTTATGTTTTGATATAAGGAGAGACATTTTAATCGCTTTTAAAAATTATAAGAACTAATTAGTTAATTTTTCTAAAAACTCAAAAATCATATAATAATTTTTTTCAACTAAAAAATCACAGAGGCATCGAATAAAATAAAAAAATTGATAACAAAATAACAAAATAACAAAATAAAAAATTGATTTGCTTATGTTAAATTTACTCAAAGACTTATTAGATTAAGTACATATTTGATGCGAGTTTATTGAATTTATGGAGACCCAACATCAATGTTAAATTTGAATCAGGCGTAATTCACTTCAAAAGTTAGCTAAAAAAGAGAAATGGTTATGCTCCATGCAGGGGCTCTTCCCCTTCAGCTTTTGGGTGGGTTATATTTGATTCAAAGTAAATATATATATATATGTATATTATAAAATTTGAATATAATTATAGTTATTTATAGGCTTAATATTATAATAATGCATATCATAGTTATTATGTTACATATATTGGATAATTTATGAAATATTTTTATCTTTTATTTATTTACCTTTTATTAATAACTTAAAGTTATAAATATAATAAATCACTTTATTATCGTTAATTATGAGTATATAAACAATTATAATATGCTAAATCATTTATTACATATGTATCCTATATTTTAAAAAAATTATATAATTATAAAGTAACTAAATATATATTAAATGATATATTTATACTCTTGGTTGTACATTTACACACACCTTATCATTAAAAATTATACAATTAAAAAATAATTTTTGTAATGACCAATTTTCAAATTAAAATGATAATATTAGTATAATTTTTATGAAAAAATTATATAAAATTGTTTTAAGAATCCATACTTGAATTGAAATCTTATTGAATTCGGACAATAAAAAATTAAATTAAAATTTTGATTTATTTTTTATTTTTAAGTAGACTATGAGTTAAAATTGAAACTACTCACCTAAAATGGGAAGATTTAGACAATAGCTGAATTTTTTATTTTTTATTTTTTATGTAATCAAATGTCAGGATCTTGTACCTCATGAAACACATGAAGTTATAGATTTGATCATCATCAATAACAAAAAGGCAAACAAACAAATATATCCCTGATCAACAATAAGATCATGACAGGACATTTCTACGAGACGAAAGTAGAAAACAAGAATATCGATACAGCAAGCATTACTCATATTGCAGAAAGGAGCTTTTATCCCTAGGGAACACCCGTGAAGGGATGAAACTGACAGCATGTTTGAATATGGGAAAGATGGAAAGATGGAAAGAAGGAAAATAATTTGAGAAAAATAATTTTGAGATAACTTTTTTTCTTTTGTTGCAAGAAAAAAAAAGTAAAGAAGGAAATATAAAACAACATTCATCCCCTTTAATTTTTTTAAACCTTATTAATTAGAAATAAAGGATAAAATAATTTTATAAAAATATATATTATTTTATTTTCACATTTTTTTTAATTTTTAAATAAGAGAGTAAATTTATTTTCTTTTCCTCCTTTTTATTTTTCATCAATCCAAATATGATGAAGAAAAATAAAAAGTAGAAAATAAAAATAATTTTCCTTTTTGTATTTTTCTTCCTCTCTGTTGACTGTTTAATGTGACTGAAATAAAACTGTACCGTGATTGGCCAGTCTGTAAGAGAGAAGGTGACGTGGTTTGCGTTTACAACATCCACTCCAAGAGTAGTTCTGTAAAAAAGCGTACCTTTGTCTCTTTTATCATTAGGTTTTATACCGTAAGAAAATAGAGTTAACTATGACATTTTTTGAGAATTTGAATAGTGCCAGTTAATTGATAAAGGATCACACTGGCTAATTAATAGGGGATTCCATGATCATTGGCATAATGAAAATCTACTGTATTGTTTTCTGCTACCAGTAATTTTATGTGAAGACTTGACCTATTCAGGAGAGGACAAGTCTTGATGAAGAACCGATTACTATAGTGTTCGGATTGTCCATTCCACGGGTGGGATTGCGTATCGGCTTATTAGAGTCTTGCCACATTATCCTATTTTATGGTGATAACTCATGGTTTACTTTGGCCGATTATTGTGTTATATCAGAAGTCCCCCGCTGATCTTAAATTCTTTAGATTCAAAGGTGATGGTTGTCTTTGTGATCTAGGGCACATGACACATGGCACTGTTAGGAAATCCAGAGATTTACTGCAACCTGTTTAGCAGAAAAATTAAAAATCTTTGTTTTCCTTCCCGGGATCTGTGAGCTTCATTTATTTCGAAGAGAAGGACACGAGACTAACCTGTTAGACTCTATGAGAAGATACTATTGCGGATTGATGGTGTTGCTTTTTCAACGAACACCCTCTATGGTATCTATACGAACGTCTTCTAACCTACTAGAGTGCTAGCTCTCTCAACATGGATAAACTATGTGCTCCCGATCTGCAACTCAAAACGAATTTATCAAAAACCGTTGCTTCCATTTCGCAGAAGCGGTTTTTATTCGTTTTTAGTCTTTTGTTTTCCCACAACTCTTTTCGTGAAATAGTTGTGTTCATAACCCACTATCACGATCTCGCAGATACTCAAATATCTTATGTGATAAAGTTGTGTTCATAACCAACTATAACAATCTCGCAGATACTCAAATATCTTATGTGATAGAGTCTTTTATCTGTAACAGTTACAGATAGACTGCAGATCCTTTTAAATAGTATTATCTTATAATAATAAATAATTAATATTAATACTAATAACACTTTATTATTATTAATTATATTAATGGGCTTTGGGCTTTTAACCCATTAATATAACATAGCACATCAACAACGTTCTTTTGTGTGTGATCCAATAGGCTCACATTAATTGGCAATAGGCCTAGTCCCACAAGGTCCATAAATCATAAGCGGCCTCTAGCAAGACATTATAACTACCCAATTAATATGAGGATCGATAGTCTGATAAAGCCTAATAAATTGAACATGTATTAATCCCTTTATCACACGATATCTAGTTTGAACATAAGTCATGGTCAATGTCAAACTTATAATGTTCAAACTTATGATTTCTCGATCTCTAAGTAGACTCATAAATTCAAATGATATTGATCACACTACCAATTCATTTGAGCACGGCCATGCATTTCTCAATCTCACTTATCGAGGGGTCCATAAGATATCTCTCTCAAAGAGAGGGACAAATTCTATATTGATTGTTCAATATCCTTTACATAATTTCTGTTATGCTCAATCATAACCTTTATGATTGTCCGATTAAAGACAATGTTTGGTTATGTAAAAACATAACAGTCCTTATGTTAGAAACTATGTCAATCTCAAGTCAAAGGATTAAGACATAACTACTTTGAGATTCACTTATTAAATAACCTATGTAGTGATCTCAGTGCGGGTCCATCCAATGCTTTGTTCTCTAACAAGTATCTATGATTATTGAATTATATCAACATATACATAATCATCTCATGATTATCAATCAATAACCTTACTAGTTATATTTTATTATTATCAACATAATAATAAGTAACCAGAGATATTAATCATTATTATGTAACATGCAAATAAATAATAATGATAGTAAAAACCTCTTTTATTAATAATCAAAATGACATATGAAAAGGTCCAAGATAATGGCCTAGGGCAAATACACTAACAATCTCCCACTTGCACTAGGCCTAATCATACAAATATCTAATACCCATAGACCTAGTGTGCTGATCATGCTTGACCTGTGAGAGAGGCTTGGTCAGTGGATCTGTAATGTTGTCATTTGTGTCTACTTTGCATATTTTGATATCTTCTCTATCAATGATCTCTCGAATAAGGTGATATCGCTTGAGTATATGCTTAGATCTCTGATGAGATCTAGGCTCCTTTTCCTGTGCTATGGCACCATTGTTATCACAATAAAGGTCCATAGGATTTGCAATGTTGGGAACCACTTCCAACTCTGTGATGAATTTCTTCAACTAGACTACCACTTTAGCTGCATCTGATGCTGCTATATACTCAGCTTCTGTTGTAGAATTTGCTACAGTACTCTGCTTGAAACTTTTCCAACTAATAGCTCCACCATTTAAAGTGAATACGAATTCTGACTGCGATCTGAAGTCATCTATGTCGGTTTGAAAACTAGCATTTGTGTAACCTTTTACAACTAGCTCGTCTTCCAAACCTCCATAAACTAGGAATGCATCCTTAGTCCTTCTAAGGTACTTTAGGATATTCTTAACAGCTGTCCAGTGACTTTCACCAGGATCTGCTTGATATCTACTTGTTGTGCTTAATGCATATGAGACGTTTGGTCTAGTACATGACATGGCATACATGATAGATCCAATAGCGGAAGTATAAGAAATCTTATTCATCCGTTCTCGCTCATCAGATGTCATAGGATATTGATTCTTGCTAAGATGAATACCATGAGACATGGGCAAGGATCCTCTTTTGGAATCTTGGATGCTGAACCTTTTCAACACTTTGTCAATATAAGTACTTTGACTCAGACCGATTATCCTCTTGGATCTATCCCTATAGATCTTAACACTAAGGATATATGTAGCCTCACCTAAGTCCTTCATTGAAAACGAATTCCCTAACTAAGTCTTAACCTTTTGCAAGGTAGGGATATCATTTCCAATGAGTAATATGTCATCCACATATAGGACTAGAAACACAACTTCACTCCCACTAACCATCTTGTAAACACAAGGTTCATCTTCATTCTTGATGAATCCAAAGTCCCTGGCTGTCTCATCAAAACGAAGATTCTAGCTCCGAGAGGCTTGCTTCAATCCATAAATGGATCTTTGAAGCTTGCAAAACTTTCCAGAATTCTCAGGGATTACAAAACCCTCAGGTTGTGTCATGTACACATCCTCGAGCAAGTTTCCATTAAGAAAAGCTGTTTTGACATCCATTTGCCATACCTCGTAATCGTAGTACGCAGCAATGGCAATGAGAATTCTAACCGACTTAAGCATTGGAACTGGCAAAAAGGTCTCATCATAGTCTATACCATGAGTTTATTTGAAACCTTTTGAGACAAGTCTTGCTTTGTAGGTATGCACATTTCCATCCATGTCAGTTTTCTTCTCAAAAACCCATTTGCAACCAATGGTCTTAACACCCTCAGGGGGATCAATTAATGACCAAACTCGATTGTCATACATGGATTGCATTTCAGATTTCTTGGTGGAAAGCCATTTCTCATAATCTGGACCTAACACAGCCTCTTGATAGGTAGTAGGCTCATCTTGATCAATGAGCAAAAGTTCACGACTATCAGTTATGAGAAATCCATATCTCTCAGGCTGATGACGTGTCCTATCAGATCTGCGTGGGACTTGTGTCACCCTTTCAGCTTCCACAACTGTTTGTGGTTTTGGAAGTGGTTCTATCGGCGGTTCAATGCTTTCTTGTGGTGCTTGAGTTTCCTCAAGTAGCATTGTACTCCCACTGAATCTCTGAGAGATAAATTCCTTTTCTAAAAAGGTACCATTTCGAGCAACAGACACTTTGTTCTCTGAGGTAATATAGAAATAGTATTCTTTGATTTCCTTAGGATACCCCACAAAATTGCACTTGATAGATTTTGGAGCTAGCTTATCTGAAATTTGGCACATAAGCCTCACAACCCCAAATCTTAAGAAAAGACAAACTGGGCATCTTACCAGTCCATAACTCATATGGTGTCTTTTCAACCGCTTTCGATGGTTGTAATACCCGGCTAGAATCCGGCACCGGAATTTCTATAGTCCGGTGAAATTCGGGGTGTCGGAATTCTAAAATGGATAGGATCTATGTTTTATTAAGTGTTATGATGTGTTTAAATGTTTTGAAGGTAAATAGAACCAAGTGTTAAGTTGAAATGAACCGAGGCAGAGGAGCCAAGTTCGGCCGCCGAAGGTAAGTTCGGCCGCCGAAAGTGCTCAATGTTCGGCTTCCGAAGATTTAGTTCGGCCCCCGAAAGTTGCATGAGTTTGCATGCGATTGGGCAGCCGAAATTGAGTTGGCCAGCCAGCTTTTGGGCATCCTTAGTCAGCATTTTGGATAGGTGTTATGTCCACCTTGTTGCCAGAAGCTTGGCCACGTCTCTCCTGGTCTATTTGCTGAGTTTGAGCAGCTCATGCAGAATGTTGTGATAGTTCACAATGTTTTGAAGCACAAAGCTCCGTTTGTGTGAGTTTGAGAGTTTGAGGAGAGTTGGTCCGTTGTCCTTAGTTCAGAGTGGTCATCTTCTTGTTACAGGAGGTAAGTAATGCTTTTGACCATGTTTCTATGTTTTCTGAAGGTTTTATGGGAGTTGTGGAGAGAGAGATGCATGTTTAGGTTTTAAATGGGAGTTTTGATGATTTATGCATGTATACATGATTATGTGTTATGTTTGTTTTGTTGTTTGGGGTTATTAGATAGTTTTGGACCCCTGTGAACATATACTTGAGTATATGTGAGTTGAGTAGCGGAGGTAGGCATGTTTGGAGAGATTGAAGGGAAAGAGGAGATGGTTTGCCGTTGAAGCTGAGTTCTGGATGAACTCAGGTTCGGCAGCCGAAGGTTCATTCGGCCGCCGAACCTCTTGCATGGTGGCTTGGCTGCCACAGCCTGTTTTGCATGTTCGGCTCTGTTTGGGGGATTCGGCCGCCGAAGGTGCCGCCGAAGGTGCTTGAGTTTCATCTCTGGAGAGGACATTCGGCCGCCGAACCTGCCGCCGAAAGTGTCCTGTCCAGCTTTCTTTTGCATGCTTTGCATGAATAGTTGAGTGAGTTTAAGGGGATTCTTAGGGAATTTAATAGAGTTGGTCATAAGCTAGTTTGGTCCCTCATGTGAATCTATCTGTATAGGTACAGACCAGAGGAACCAGAGAGAGCAGCAGTGAGTACTGCTCCAGAGGTTCAAAGCCTGCAGAGTCAGTCAGTCCAGATAGCCAGAGGTGAGTGGAACTAAACTTAAGACTTTTAATTGAACCACAAACTGCTTTTAGCATATCTCATGCATCATGTTTATGCCATAGGTTGATTGCATTAGTATTCACGAATATGTTGCATTGCATCGTTATTTGGTGATGTGAGTGAATGCTGAATGATCCAATAGTCTCAGACAGGAAGTCCAGGAGCCTTTGACTACGCCCTGGCAGGTATAGCAAAGTCCAGGAGCCTTTGACTACGCCCTGGCAATGGTAAGCACAGAGGTGTTATATACACATATACATATATGACAGGAAGACCAGGTGCTCGATTCTACGCCCTGGCACAGAGTTACTGGGACTATGTGGTGACAGGTTTACTCTTGATGTGGATTGTCTGTGATATGGTGCATTCCATAAGAACATATTTTTACTGAGATGTTTTACTATTCTACTCACTGGGCTATAGAGCTCATCCCACTCCCTTAACCCCAGTTTTGCAGGTTCAGTGTACAGTGTACAGGGATAGTCCAGCAGAGTACAGAAAAAGTAAAGAGATCTGTAATAGCTTAGAGTGGACTTGTAATATTAAAGAGATGTAATAGTTGTTGCTTGACCTAGTGATGTATGTTTTGTACATGATCTGTATATGTATGTATGTTTTCCTGTATGTGAAAACTAGGCTTAACAGGTATGAGTTAACCCATCTAGAGCAAGCTCTAGTCAGGGATACAGAGTACAGAGTACATGAGTACAGAGTACAGAGATAGTGCATGCACAGGTTAAGCCTTGGTTCAGAAAAGAGTTTTATTTTCACATAAAATGTATGATCATGTATGAGGTTTACAGGAACACAGAGAGTATAGCAGGCTTGCTACGGGTTCTGGCGGCCTTAAGCCGACCTGAATCCTAGCGCCGGTGACGGTCCATTTTGGGGTCGTTACAGATTGGTATCAGAGCCCTAGGTTCACATGATCGGACCTATAGAGACAGTGTTGGGCTCAGACAGGTTAGAAGTGGTCAAGCACAATAGGAAATCATGTCCACTAGGATAGGGTCTTGAGTCCTATCTGCTATGATATGCCATGAGTGTTGCATGTGTATGATTGATCTGTGATGTTTATGTGCTAAAGTGGTATGTTATATGTTGTGTTTCCAGAGTAAAGATGCGAGGAACTCGTCGATCAGCTCGATTGACTGGAGTCCCACCAGAGAATGAGAGATCAGCTGCTCGTCCTCCTGCATTGCCAAGGGCAAGGTCTCAGAGATCTAGCAGGGAAGGTACGTCAATAGACCCTAGAAGGTCTGTCGACGAGAGCAGAAGAGGAACTGTTAGGGGAGGAAGATCAGAGGAAAGGAGGGAAGCTATGGAGATTGATCAGTCTAGAGATGACAGCATGGGTATAGGCAGTTTTGAGGAAGGTATGGGAGAGTCGCAGGGAGGTGCTCAGACCTCAGGTTTTGGCTATTCAGAGTATCCGATGGGAGGTATGTCGGAGTACTCGAGTTTTGTGCCATATCCTACTTATATGCCTTATCCTTACTATCCACCATATCCTATGTATCCCTCTTCCCCTACCCATCCAAGTGCAGCACACCTAGAGCCAAATGAACCAGTACCACCACCAGAACCAGTAGCCCCTGTTGTTGACAGGCATGAACCTAGCTCATCTGGAGGTAAAGTCCAAAGGACGGAGTACTTGAAATTGGATGCTCCTAAATACAACACGGGAGATGATCCATTTGATTACCTCAAAGCAGTTAGGATGATAACTAGTGAATTGGGAGCAGATGATAGGAGAGCCATCGAGATGGCAGGTTTCACATTCAAATGCAAGAAAGCCAGAGAATGGTTTAAGAATTATGTGGAGCCTAGAATGGACAGCATGTCATGGGGAGAGTTCGCCAATGAGTTTGCGGGGTGGGCTTTTCCTGACAGTTCTAGGGAGATGAAAGTAATTGAATTTGAACAGTTGAGACAGACAGATGAGATGAGTGTTGATGAATTCACCGATAAGTTCCTGGATCTGCTTCAGTACGTGGGTCAAGCCTATGATACTGATCAGAAGAAAGCAAGGAGATATACTATGAGACTGCATCCCAGGTATGCTTCCTTGATTCTTCCAGCAGAAAAGGAGAGTTTCCATACCATAGAAGATGCAGCCAGGAAAATGGAAGCTAGTGCCAATATTCAGAAACAGTCAAAGGCACAGGCTTCGGGTTCTAAAGCCCCCACACCAAGCAGTAAAAGATGGGATAGAGCAAAAGGAACAAAGAGTAAGTTCTGGAGTAAAGTCAAGTCAGGTCTGGGAATAGGTAGTGGCTCAAGCTCTGGCACAGCTCCAGTCTGCAGACGATGCGGAAAACCACATGGAGGAGTTTGTCGGTTGGGATCTACAGCTTGTTTTAGATGTGGACAGGAAGGGCATATTGCTCGGGATTGTCCGCAGATGACTTTTGCACCATCCCAGCAGATGAGTTCAGGCAGTGTGGTATAGCCAGTTGTACGGCCAGCAGCTCCAGTCATGCCTCAGACTAGTGGCAGAGGTAGAGGGAGAGGGGTAGCCTCTACTTCAGCAGCAGGTTCCCGAGGTGGAAATCCGGTAGCCCCAGCACGGATTTTCACAGTGACACAGGAGGAGGCTAACACGTCGAACACAGTGGTGTCAGGTAATCTCATCATTGGGTGTTCAGATGTGTATGCTTTGATGGACCCCGGTGCTTCTCATTCCTTTATTGCTTCGAGAGCCATAGAGCGATTGGGTTTGATCAATTCTGAGTTAGAGTATCCTCTCTGGGTCAGTGGACCTAGATGTGACCCATCAGTGGCAGTGTCAGTCTGTCGTTTCAGTCCAGTGTTTATTGAGGGTAGATACTTTCCAGCTGACCTTGTGGTTCTAGATTTGACAGATTTTGATGTCATTCTAGGGATGGATTGGTTATCTACATATAGTGCTACGTTGGACTGTCGAGAGAAGCTAGTGAGTCTCAGAGACCAGGATGGGTCAGAGTGTGTCTTCAGAGGAGACAGGAGAGGTACACCCAGAGGTATGATTTCAGCCCTTCAGGCTCGTCGTTTGCTTAGGAGGGGTTGTCAGGGGTTTCTAGCTCATGTGAGAGAACTAGACAGTCAGGTGAGGGAACCAGCCACAGTACCAGTAGTCCGAGAGTTTCTCGATGTGTTCCCAGACGATTTGCCAGGACTACCACCTGATAGGGAGATAGGGTTTGAAATTGAATTACTGCCAGGTACCAGACCTATCTCTATTCCTCCCTACAGGATGGCGCCAGCTGAGTTAACAAAGTTGAAAGAACAGTTGCAGGACTTGGTAGATAAGGGTTTCATCCGCCCTAGTACCTCACCTTGGGGTGCTCCAGTGCTCTTTGTCAGAAAGAAGGATGGATCCCTTATGTAATACCCGGCTAGAATCCGGCACCGGAATTCCTATTGTCTGGTGGAATCCGGGGAGCTGGGATTCGAGAAAAGGGTAGGAGTTTTGTTTTCTAAGTGTTATGATGTGTTTTAAGGTTTATAAGTTATATAGTTTTGAGTTTTGAAGAAAAAATAGTTCATGGAGACTTCAGCCAAGTTCGGCCGCCGAAGGTAAGTTCGGCCGCCGAAAGTGCCCAATGTTCGGCTTCCGAAATTCACGTTCGGCCCCCGAATGTTGCATGGTTTCGCATGCGATTGGACAGCCGAAGCTGAGTTGGCTAGTGAGCTGAGTCATGTTTTTTTTTACAAGTGTTGGCCTCAGATTCTTGCCATGGAATGGCCACGTCTCTTATGACTCATCTGTACATGTTTTTGGTTGTTCTTACAGCAGTTTGAGGTGCTTGCAAAGGTGTTGAGAGTTGAGAGAAACAAAAGTTACGCTTTTGAGATTTTGAGAGTTTGTAGAGAGGTTGATCTGTTTTTCCTTTGTTCAGTGTGTGTATCTTCCTGTTTCCAGAGGTAAGGGCAGTTTTAGACCCTGTTTATATGTTTTCTGAGGGGTTAAAGGAAGGAGAAGCATGCTTAGGTTATTCATGGTAGTTTTTGATGATTTATGTATGTATACATGTTGATGTGTTATGTTTGTTTTGTTGTTTGGGGTTATTAGTTAGTTTTGGACCCCTGTGAACATATACTTGTGTATATGTGTGTTGAATACGTGAAGGATGCATGTTAGAAAGTGTTGAAGGGAAGGAGGAGATGGGTTGCCGTTGAAGCTGAGTTCTGGATGAACTCAGGTTCGGCAGCCGAAGGTTCATTCGGCCGCCGAACCTCCTGCATGGTGACTTGGTTGCCACAGCTTGCCCCCGAGTGTTTTTGCATGTTCGGCTCTGTTTGGGGGATTCGGCCGCCGAAGGTGCCGCCGAAGGTGCTTGAGTTTCGTCTCTGGAGAGGACATTCGGCCGCCGAACCTGCCGCCGAAAGTGTTCTGTCCAGCTTTCTTTTGCATGCTTTGCATGGATAGTTGAGTGAGTTTCAGGGGATTCTTGGGGAAGTTAAGAGAGTTATTTCTACGCTTGTTTGGTCCCTCATTTGAGTCCATCTGTATAGGTACAGACCAGAGGAACCAGAGAGAGCAGCAGTGAGTACTGCTCCAGAGGTTCAGAGCCTGCAGAGTTAGTCAGTCCAGATAGCCAGAGGTGAGTGGAACTAAACTGATGACTTTTAATTGAACCACAAACTGCTTTTAGCATATCTCATGCATCATGTTTATGCCATAGGTTGATTGCATTAGTATACACGAATATGTTGCATTGCATTGTTATTTGGTGATGTGAGTGAATGCTGAATGATCCAATAGTCTCAGACAGGAAGTCCAGGAGCCTTTGACTACGCCCTGGCAGGTATAGCAAAGTCCAGGAGCCTTTGACTACGCCCTGGCAATGGTAAGTACAGAGGTGTTATATACATATATACATATATGACAGGAAGACCAGGTGCTCGATTCTACGCCCTGGCACAGAGTTACTGGGGCTATGTGGTGACAGGTTTACTCTTGATGTGGATTGTCTGTGATATGGTGCATTCCATGAGATCATATTTTCCTGAGATGTTTTACTGTTCTACTCACTGGGCTATAGAGCTCATCCCATTCCCTTAACCCCAGTTTTGCAGGTTCGGTGTACAGTGTACAGGGACAGTCCAGCAGAGTACAGGAAAAGTAAAGAGATCTGTAATAGCTTAGAGTGGACATGTAATAGTAAAGAGATGTAATAGTTGTTGCTTGACCTAGTGATGTATGTTTTGTACATGATCTGTATATGTATATATGTTTTCCTGTATGTGAAAACCAGGCTTAACAGGTATGAGTTAACCCATCTAGAGCAAGCTCTAGTCTGGGCTACAGAGTACAGAGTACATGAGTACAGAGTACAGAGACAGTGCATGCACAGGTTAAGCCTTGGTTCAGAAAAGAGTTTTATTTTCACAGAAAAATGTATGATCATGTATGAGGTTTACAGGTACACAAAGCGTATAGCAGGCTTGCTACGAGTTCTGGCGGCCTTAAGCCGACCTGAATCCTAGCGCCGGTGACGGTCCATTTTAGGGTCGTTACAGATTGGTATCAGAGCCCTAGGTTCACATGATCGGACCTATAGAGACAGAGTTGGGCTCAGACAGGGTAGAAGTGGTCAAGCATAATAGGAAATCATGTCCACTAGGATAGGGTCTTGAGTCCTATCTGCTATGATATGCCATGAGTGTTGCATGTGTATGATTGATCTGTGCTGTTTATGTGCTAAAATGGTATGTTATATGTTGTGTTTCCAGAGTAAAGATGCGAGGAACTCGTCGATCAGCTCGATTGACTGGAGTCCCACCAGAGAATGAGAGACCAGCTGCTCGTCCTCCTGCATTGCCAAGGGCAAGGTCTCAGAGATCTAGCAGGGAAGGTACGTCGATAGACCCTAGAAGGTCTGTAGACGAGAGCAGAAGAGGAACAGTTAGGGGAGGAAGATCAGAGGAAAGGAGGGAAGCTATGGAACTTGATCAGTCTAGAGATGACAGCATGGGTATAGGCAGTTTTGAGGAAGGTATGGGAGAGTCACAGGGAGGTGTTCAGACCTCAGGTTTTGGCTATCCAGAGTATCCGATGGGAGGTATGTCGGAATACTCGAGTTTTGTGCCATATCCTCCTTATATGCCGTATATGCCTTATCCTTACTATCCACCATATCCTATGTATCCACCTTCCCCTACCCATTCAAGTGCAGCACACCTAGAGCCAAATGAACCAGTATTACCACCAGAACCAGTAGCCCCTGTTGTTGACAGACATGAACCTAGCTCATCTGGAGGTAAAGTCCAAATGACGGAGTACTTGAAATTGGATGCTCCTAAATATAACACAGGAGATGATCCATTTGATTACCTCAGAGCAGTTAGGATGATCACCGGTGAATTGGGAGCAGATGATAGGAGAGCCATTGAGATGGCAGGTTTCACAATAAAATGCAAGAAGGCCAGAGAATGGTTTAAGAATTATGTGGAGCCTAGAATGGACAGCATGTCATGGGGAGAGTTCGCCAATGAGTTTGCAGGATGGGCTTTTCCTGACAGTTCGAGGGAGATGAAAGTCATTGAATTTGAACAGTTGAGACAGACAGATGAGATGAGTGTTGATGAATTCACAGATAAGTTCCTGGATCTGCTTCAGTACGTGGGTCAAGCCTATGATACTGATCAGAAGAAAGCAAGGAGATATACTATGAGACTGCATCCCAGGTATGCTTCCTTGATTCTTCCAGCAGAAAAAGAGAGTTTCCATACCATAGTAGACGCAGCCAGGAAAATGGAAGCTAGTGCCAATATTCAGAAACAGTCAAAGGCACAGGCTTCGGGTTCTAAAGCCCCCACACCAAGCAGTAAAAGATGGGATAGAGCAAAGGGAACAAAGAGTAAGTTCTGGAGTAAAGTCAAGTCAGGTCTGGGAATAGGTAGTGGCTCAAGCTCTGGCACAGCTCCAGTCTGCAGACGATGCGGAAAACCACATGGCGGAGTTTGTCGGTTGGGATCTACAGCTTGTTTTCGATGTGGACAGGAAGGGCATATTGCTCGGGATTGTCCGCAGATGACTTTTGCACCATCCCAGCAGATGAGTTCAGGCAGTGTGGTACAGCCAGTTGTACGGCCAGCAGCTCCAGTCATGCCTCAGACTAGTGGCAGAGGTAGAGGGAGAGGGGTAGCCTCTACTTCAGCAGCAGGTTCCCGAGGTGGAAATCCGGTAGCCCCAGCACGGATTTTCACAGTGACACAGGAGGAGGCTAACACGTCGAACACAGTGGTGTCAGGTAATCTCATCATTGGGTGTTCAGATGTGTATGCTTTGATGGACCCCGGTGCTTCTCATTCCTTTATTGCTTCGAGAGCCATAGAGCGCTTGGGTTTGATCAGTTCTGAGTTAGAGTATCCTCTCTGGGTCAGTGGACCTAGATGTGACCCATCAGTGGCAGTGTCAGTCTGTCGTTTCAGTCCAGTATTCATAGAGGGTAGATGCCTTCCAGCTGACCTTGTGGTTCTAGACTTGACAGATTTTGATGTCATTCTAGGGATGGATTGGCTATCTGCATATAGTGCTACGTTGGACTGTCGAGCGAAGTTAGTGAGTCTCAGAGACCAGGATGGGTCAGAGTGTGTCTTTAGAGGAGACAGGAGAGGTACACCCAGAGGTATGATTTCAGCCCTTCAGGCTCGTCGTTTGCTTAGGAGGGGTTGTCAGGGGTTTCTAGCTCATGTGAGAGAGCTAGACAGTCAGGTTAGGGAACCAGCCACAGTACCAGTAGTCCGAGAGTTTCTCGATGTGTTCCCAGACAATTTGCCAGGACTACCACCTGATAGGGAGATAGGGTTTGAAATTGAATTACTGCCAGGTACCAGACCTATCTCTATTCCTCCCTACAGGATGGCGCCAGCTGAGTTAACAGAGTTGAAAGAACAGTTGCAGGACTTGGTAGATAAGGGTTTCATCCGCTCTAGTACCTCACCTTGGGGTGCTCCAGTGCTCTTTGTCAGAAAGAAGGATGGATCCCTTAGACTTTGTATCGACTACAGACAGTTGAACAAGGTCACTATCAAGAATAGGTATCCCTTACCTCGGATTGATGATCTATTTGACCAGCTAGCTGGAGCAGGTTGTTTCTCGAAAATAGATCTGAGATCCGGGTATCATCAGTTGAGAGTCAGAGAGGCAGATGTGCCTAAGATAGCTTTTCGGACCAGATATGGGCATTATGAGTTCTTAGTGATGCCGTTCGGGTTGACTAACGCCCCTGCAGCATTTATGGATCTCATGAACAGGGTATTCAGTGAGTTTCTGGATCACTTTGTCATTGTGTTTATCGATGATATCTTAGTGTATTCCAGAGATGCAGAGGAGCATGCCCAGCATCTGAGGACAGTTTTGCAGACATTGAGAGAGCATGGTTTATATGCCAAGTTCTCGAAGTGTGAGTTTTGGTTACGGAGCATTGCCTTCTTGGGACATGTGGTATCAGCAGAGGGTATTGAGGTAGACCCCAAGAAGATAGAGGCTGTAGCTAACTGGCCCAGACCCATGACAGTGACTGAGATTAAAAGCTTTCTGGGACTGGCAGGTTACTATAGGAGGTTCGTTCAGAACTTCTCAAAGATAGCAGCTCCTATGACCAAATTGACTCAGAAGAACCAGAAGTTTATCTAGTCAGACCAGTGTGAAGAGAGCTTTGAGGAGCTCAAGAAGAGATTGACAACAGCACCAGTGTTAGCTCTGCCTGTCAGTAATGAAGAATTCACAGTGTTCTGTGATGCATCTCGAGTGGGATTGGGTTGTGTATTGATGCAGAGTGATAGAGTAATAGCTTATGCTTCTAGACAGTTGAAGACGCACGAGTTGAATTACCCTACCCATGACCTAGAGATGGCAGCAGTTATCTTTGCACTTAAGATGTGGCGGCATTACCTCTACGGGGTTAAATGCGAGATTTTCACCGATCACAAGAGTTTACAGTACATCTTAAGTCAGAGAGAGCTAAATTTGCGGCAGAGAAGGTGGGTCGAATTGCTCAGTGATTATGATTGTAAAATCCAGTATCACCCGGGTAAGGCGAATGTTGTCGCAGACGCCCTAAGCCGGAAGTCACTAGGCAGTTTATCCCATATAGCAGCAGAGCGGAGACCAGTTGTGATGGAGCTTTATAAGCTCTTTGACGAGGGATTACAGCTAGAGTTGTCTGGTACAGGTGCGTTGATAGCACAGATGAGAGTGACACCTGTGTTTCTGGAGCAGATAGCTCAGAGACAGCACGAGGACCCTGAGTTGATGAAAATTACCAGGACTGTTCAGTCAGGCAATAGTGCAGAGTTCAGATTTGACAGCAAAGGGATCCTTCGCTATGGGAGTCGACTTTGTGTACTAGATAGGGGCAGTGTGAAGGAAGACATTATGAGGGAAGCTCATAATGCGAGGTATAGTGTTCACCCAGGAGCCACCAAGATGTATCAGGATCTGAAAAGGGTCTATTGGTGGCCAGCCATGAAGAAAGAAGTGGCGCAGTTCGTGACAGCCTGTGAGGTTTGTCAGAGGGTGAAATTAGAGCATCAGAAACCAGCCGGAATGCTTAATCCATTACCGATTCCAGAGTGGAAATGGGAGAACATAGCCATGGATTTTGTAGTGGGTTTACCAGTAGCGTTCAACAGGATAGACTCGATATGGGTGATTGTGGACAGACTCACGAAATCTGCTCATTTTCTTCCAGTACGGAGTAACTATTCTGTGGATAAGTTGGCACAGGTCTATCTGGATGAGATAGTGAGATTACATGGAGTTCCAGTGTCTATAGTTTCAGACAGAGGACCTCAGTTTACCTCCCGCTTTTGGCGGAGTCTGCAAAGTGCGATGGGCACGAGATTAGATTTTAGTACTGCTTTCCACCCACAGACTGACGGACAGTCAGAAAGGACCATCCAGACCATAGAGGATATGCTTCGCCTTTGTGTGTTAGACTTTGGCGGTTCTTGGAGGCAGCATCTACCTTTGGTGGAGTTTGCCTACAATAACAGCCATCATGCGAGCATCGGGATGGCTCCTTATGAAGCATTATATGGGAGGAAGTGCAGATCACCTGTTTGCTGGGAAGAGGTAGGAGAGAAAACTCTTGCAGGGCCAGAGTTAGTAGAGATTACCAGTAGAATGGTGCCCATGATCAGAGAGAGAATCAGAACAGCTCAGAGTAGACAGAAAAGTTATGCAGACGTTCGCAGGAAGCAGTTAGAGTTTCAAGAAGGTAATTGGGTATTGCTAAAAGTATCTCCAATGAAAGGAGTGGTTCGTTTTGGAAAGAAAAGTAAATTAGCTCCACGGTACATTGGACCCTTTAAGGTGTTGCAGAGGATCGGAAATGTGTCGTATAAGCTGGATTTACCTGCTTCTATGGCGAGAATTCACCCGGTATTTCATGTTTCTATGGTACGACAGTTTGTGTCAGATCCGAATCAGGTTCTGAGTGAGCTTGAGGTGGAGATTCATACGGATCTCACCTATATAGAGCAGCCAGTGCGGATTTTGGACACGCAGATCAGACAGCTAAGGAACAAGGAGATTCCGATGGTGAAAGTTCTATGGAACCACCATAATCTAGAAGAGTGCACCTGGGAGACGCGGGAGTCTATGCTCCAGCAGTATCCATATTTGTTTTGAGGTTAGTTTTCTCCGTTTCATGTGTTAATTGTGTGTTTTAGGAACATCCGAGGACGAATGTTCTTAAGGAGGGGAGAATGTAATACCCAGTTAGAATCCGGCACCGGAATTCCTATTGTCTGGTGGAATCCGGGGAGCTGGGATTCGAGAAAAGGGTAGGAGTTTTGTTTTCTAAGTGTTATGATGTGTTTTAAGGTTTATAAGTTATATGGTTTTGAGTTTTGAAGAAAAAATAGTTCATGGAGACTTCAGCCAAGTTCGGCCGCCGAAGGTAAGTTCGGCCGCCGAAAGTGCCCAATGTTCGGCTTCCGAAATTCACGTTCGGCCCCCGAATGTTGCATGGTTTCGCATGCGATTGGGCAGCCGAAGCTGAGTTGGCTAGTGAGCTGAGTCATGTTTTTTTTTACGAGTGTTGGCCTCAGATTCTTGCCATGGAATGGCCACGTCTCTTATGATTCATCTGTATATGTTTTTGGTTGTTCTTACAGCAGTTTGAGGTGCTTGCAAAGGTGTTGAGAGTTGAGAGAAACAAAAGTTACGCTTTTGAGATTTTGAGAGTTTGTAGAGAGGTTGATCTGTTTTTCCTTTGTTCAGTGTGTGTATCTTCCTGTTTCCAGAGGTAAGGGCAGTTTTAGACCCTGTTTATATGTTTTCTGAGGGGTTAAAGGAAGGAGAAGCATGCTTAGGTTATTCATGGTAGTTTTTGATGATTTATGTATGTATACATGTTGATGTGTTATGTTTGTTTTGTTGTTTGGGGTTATTAGTTAGTTTTGGACCCCTGTGAACATATACTTGCGTATATGTGTGTTGAATACGTGAAGGATGCATGTTAGAAAGTGTTGAAGGGAAGGAGGAGATGGGTTGCCGTTGAAGCTGAGTTCTGGATGAACTCAGGTTCGGCAGCCGAAGGTTCATTCGGCCGCCGAACCTCCTGCATGGTGACTTGGTTGCCACAGCTTGCCCCCGAGTGTTTTTGCATGTTCGGCTCTGTAATACCCGGCTAGAGTGGGGTCTGGAATTCCGGTGTTCCGATGGACTTTCCGGAGCCGGTTTCCTCTCAAAGGGTATCATGGATGTTTTTCCACATGTTTTTAGCGGTTTTTATTTAAATGAATTGTACACATTGAGTTTTGGCAAGAACTTGCATAGAGGAGAATTGCCAGGTTCGGCCGCCGAAGGTTGAGTTTCGGCCGCCGAACTTTGCATGGATTAGGAGGCACGTTCGGCTGCCGAAGGAGGTTTGGCCAGCCACTATTTAAGGGGGCCCTCAGTCGGTCAAGGGAGAAGCTTTCCGACTCCCCAGCCGCCTCAGGTGTGTCTTCTTTCCTCTCTAAGTGATTTCTATGTGTTCTTTCCAATCTTTGAGAGTTTTACTCAGATTTAAGGATGTTTTGAGGATTTTAAGCAAAAAAAGGTTGCGTTTTGACGGTGTGATGATTTGGAGAGGGTTTCCTCCCTTTCTTCACGTTAGGATCTTCCATCCTTTTGTTTACAAGAGGAGTAGGGAGATTTCTTACATGTTTTCATGATTTTTGACGATTTTAAGGAGTTTTCATGGTTCGTTGCATGTTTTGAGTTTTTGAGGATTTTGAGGTGATTATGTGCTATTTGATGAGTTGAGTGTGTTTTGTTGGGGTTATAGGCTAGTTTTGGACCCCTTTGTGCATATATAAGCATATGTGCAAGTTGTGGAGTGGTGTATGCATGTTGAGTAAGGTTTGGGGGAAGTTGAGCATGAGGTGAGCGAGGTTCTACCTAACTGGAGAACCCAGCTGCGGCCGCCGAAGGAGGGTTCGGCCGCCGAACGTTGTGAGGAGGTGGTTTCGGCTGCCTAAACCTGCCCCCGAAGGATTAGACTTTCGTCTCTGGAGGGGAGGTTCGGCCGCTGAAGGTGCCGCCGAAGGTAGGAGACTTTCGTCTCTGGAGTGTGGTTTGGCCCCCGAACCATGCCCCCGAAAGGGTTCGGCCGCCGAAAGTGGAGATTTGGCCGCCGAAGGTGCATGAGTTTCGTCTCTGGAGAAGACATTCGGCCGCCGAACCTGCCGCCGAAAGTGTCCTGTCCAGCCTTCTTTTGCATGCTTTATGTGTTTGATTTATGAGCTTGTAGAGGGGTTTTGGGGAGTTGTTGTAGAGTTGTTTATGCGTTGTTTAGCGTGTGTTTGGCACCTCACTCGAGTCCATTTGTGTAGGATTGGACCCGAGAGATCGAGGAGGTCATCAGCGTTAGAGCTTACAGCGTCAGTTCCGTTTCTGCTAGAAGAGCAGAGGTGAGTAGAACGAAACTTAATCTTTTTACTACAGACACAGACTGTATGAGCATAGTTCATGCATCATGGATGCTATGATTTATATTAGGGTGATTTGCATTAGAATCACGAAGTTGTTGCATTGCATTATTTAGTGATAGTGGGAATTGGACCAAGGCAACATCAATAGCCCTTAGAGGGAGTTTTGAGGTCATGTCTAATTCCAGCTGATTGGACCAAGGCGACATCAATAGCCCGTCGAGGGAGTTTTGAGGTCATGTCTAATCAAAGATGTGGAATGTTTGAGTTGTGAGGCATTCTCATATTAAATGCGTATGAATGAACTGTTTTCAGTGTTTCTACTCACTGGGCTTTAGAAGCTCATCCCTTTCCCTTAACCCCAGTTTTGCAGGTTAGCTGTGGGATGTCAGAATCCGAAGAGTAAGGCATGAAGTCATAGTGCAGGTTGTGATTATGTAATAGAATAGTGGACATGATGTAAATTAAAGAGATCTTTGTTACAGCTGTATCGATAGTCAGTTAATGTGCTGATGGATTAGTATGTGCTTTGCCTATAGTATGTTTTATCCCCAGTGTATGCTTAATCCCTTGAGTATATGCATGTATCCTGTTTTCAAAGTTTCTTGATGAGAAATGAGTCAAACCAGACTTAATACATGTTGTGTTTCGAAAACCCAGTGAATGATAACTGTGAGGGAAGACAGGGATTCATTCCTTTGACCCAAAACCAGTGCAGAGGAAAGACCAGGTGTGATTCCTGTGATCCATAGAGAGCCCTATAGAGAAGACCAGGTTTGAGTCCTGTAACTCTATGGTAGCCAAGTTACCTTATGATATGCTGACCCTTACAGAGTGGGTTCTATGACACAGCGCATAGTGCATGGAGGTTACTTGGTAGAGTATCACTGGTGTAGCCCTGAGGGCGAGTTCAGATTAGTATGTCTGAACATTTGGTTCACATGGTTGGACCTACAGTACAGTTTTTAAATGTTAAGTCTGGTAGTTTTCAAGAAACGTTTTTCCGCAGTCTGTTGTTGGATCATGTATGGGATTTTATCAGGTACACGGAGTTCAGGAGAGGCTTACTACGGGTTTAGGCGGCCTTAAGCCGATCTGGATCCTAGTGCCGAGCAGTTTGGAGCCGTTACAGAGGGGTATCGGTTTTCGGGCTGTTACAGATGGTATCAGAGCATAGGGCCTCTAGAGTACGGTGTGTTGAGCTAAGATGCTCAGGGATGAGAAAGATCTCACATCGGAACGAGGTTGTTTTAGAAGGCAAAGCACATTAGGTTCACTCATGTCCACATAGGATGAGTCCAGTTTTGAGGATGATATGAATGCCATGACTGCTCTGCTGTGTATGCAGGTGTCTATTTTGTGTGTTCATGTGTATTCATATGACCTCTATGTGTGCTCATGTTTGTTTTTGATCTTCAGGAGAGCTAAGATGCGTGGTGGAGCTAGTCGATCTGTGGAATCAGATCCGTCTGAAGGATCGTTTGAGCAAAGGAGAGAAGGAATAGACCTAAGAGGAAGAGAAGTAGAGGTAGCATTAGAGATGCAGAGAAGGAGTGTAGGTATACAGGTGAATATGGATGAAGAGTGTTCAGGAGATGCTCAGACCAAGACTTCCAAACTTTCTGGTTCAGGAGAAAATGAGCCCTCCACTTGGAGTACAGCTGCCACAAGAGGCAAAAGGTGGGGGAAAACCACGAGGGAGTGGGGTAGGACAAGGAAGGGCAGGATGTGGAAGCGTTTTAGGGTAAAGCGAGATGTGAGTGCGAGCTCTGGAAGAGGAAGATCGCAATGTGAGAGGTGTGGAAAGATGCATAAGGGAGTCTGTCGTGCAGGGACTACGGCATGTTTCCAGTGCGGACAGGAAGGGCACTTCGCACGTGAGTGTCCTACTGCGCCCAGGATAGGTCAGTCCCAGCAGATGTTGGCAGGCAGAGTGGCTCAGGCTAGGAGCCAAGGAGAGGAGGCAGCCACATCAGACCCCGTGGTACCAGGTATGTTTACTTTTGCGTGGTCTGAAGTGTATAAGTATGAGAGAGAGATATGCAGCTCAAAAGTGTAAGAGCAGAAGTGGAAGGAAACTAAGAAATAAAAGAGGACGAAAGGAATAAGAGTTGGTAAGGCAAAAGAGTAGAGGAAGCTAGCGTAGAAAAGTTAATAGAGAGAATAAGACGAGGAAGTAAGTGAAAGAGAGCAAGCATAAGAGTAAGTACAAGCAGAGAAAGAGGAAGAGTACAGAAAGAGCTTAGAGTCCGTCTGGGATTGAGAGGGAGAGGCAGAGGAAAGGGTTAGCCTTTTCTTTAGAAATTCCCGAGGGAAGTTCCATTAGCTTTCGCTTGGATCTTCACCCTGACATAGTACAGGCTAACACATTGAGCACGTGACGTGAGATACGTTCACTTAGTGCTCGGATGTGTATACAGTTTGTGTAAACCCCAGTGTTTCGCTTTCCTTGTTGCGTAGTGAGCCATTGATAGAGGGGGTTTGATGACGTCTGAGCTTAGAGTGTTTTTCTTGGGTCCGTGGCCCTAAGTGTGATCCATCTGAGACAGAGTCAGTTCAGTTCAGAGATTGGGGTGAGTAGATGCGATCCAGCTGACCTTATGGTTCTAGATTTGACTGTGTGATGTCATTCTAGGGCGGATTGGCTAACTACTCAGAGTACTACCTGTGTCCACAGAGACAAGGTAGGAGAGTGCAGTAACTCAGGATGGATCAGACTGGTAGTCCTGTGGAGGGACAGAGTATAGATGCTCAGAGGTTGGATATCAGTCCCGTAGGCTCCTCTTTTGCTCAGGAAAGGTTGTCAAAGGGTTCTAGCTCTTGTGAGCAAGTTCAGTAGTCAGGACAGGGAATCAGCCTCAGTGCCCGTTCCTAGGAAGTACTAGATGTTCCCAGACGAGCTGTCAGGGTTCCCTTCTGTTCAGGAGTGAGAGGGTAGCCAGGAGTGGTGTCTAGACGCGGAACCATTTCTTTCCTTCTGCCCTACAGGATGGCACCTGCAGCTTTGAGAATAGTCCGAGCAGTGTAGAAACCAGGATAGTAAAGATGAAGAGAGAAGGGCAAGGAATCAGAGTAGCGCAGAGGAAGCATGATGCGTCCTAGTACAGGGTATAGTGGACCAGAGGTGGTGATCAAGAGGATCTCTGGTACACCTGTATCGCTGTTAGAGGAGAGTTTAGGCTTGTTTGCCTGTTTTTGTTCTTTTCCTTTGAGGAACATTCGGGGACGAATGTTCTTAAAGGGGGGAAGAATGTAATACCCGGCTAGAGTGGGGTCTGGAATTCCGGTGTTCCGATGGACTTTCCGGAGCCGGTTTCCTCTCAAAGGGTATCATGGATGTTTTTCCACATGTTTTTAGCGGTTTTTATTTAAATGAATTGTACACATTGAGTTTTGGCAAGAACTTGCATAGAGGAGAATTGCCAGGTTCGGCCGCCGAAGGTTGAGTTTCGGCCGCCGAACTTTGCATGGATTAGGAGGCACGTTCGGCTGCCGAAGGAGGTTTGGCCAGCCACTATTTAAGGGGGCCCTCAGTCGGTCAAGGGAGAAGCTTTCCGACTCCCCAGCCGCCTCAGGTGTGTCTTCTTTCCTCTCTAAGTGATTTCTATGTGTTCTTTCCAATCTTTGAGAGTTTTACTCAGATTTAAGCATGTTTTGAGGATTTTAAGCAAAAAAAGGTTGCGTTTTGACGGTGTGATGATTTGGAGAGGGTTTCCTCCCTTTCTTCACGTTAGGATCTTCCATCCTTTTGTTTACAAGAGGAGTAGGGAGATTTCTTACATGTTTTCATGATTTTTGACGGTTTTAAGGAGTTTTCATGGTTCGTTGCATGTTTTGAGTTTTTGAGGATTTTGAGGTGATTATGTGCTATTTGATGAGTTGAGTGTGTTTTGTTGGGGTTATAGGCTAGTTTTGGACCCCTTTGTGCATATATAAGCATATGTGCAAGTTGTGGAGTGGTGTATGCATGTTGAGTAAGGTTTGGGGGAAGTTGAGCATGAGGTGAGCAAGGTTCTGCCTAACTGGAGAACCCAGCTTCGGCCGCCGAAGGAGGGTTCGGCCGCCGAACGTTGTGAGGAGGTGGTTTCGGCTGCCTAAACCTGCCCCCGAAGGATTAGACTTTCGTCTCTGGAGGGGAGGTTCGGCCGCCGAAGGTGCCGCCGAAGGTAGGAGACTTTCGTCTCTGGAGTGTGGTTTGGCCCCCGAACCATGCCCCCGAAAGGGTTCGGCCGCCGAAAGTGGAGATTCGGCCGCCGAAGGTGCATGAGTTTCATCTCTGGAGAGGACATTCGGCCGCCGAACCTGCCGCCGAAAGTGTCCTGTCCAGCCTTCTTTTGCATGCTTTATGTGTTTGATTTATGAGCTTGTAGAGGGGTTTTGGGGAGTTGTTGTAGAGTTGTTTATGCGTTGTTTAGCGTGTGTTTGGCACCTCACTCGAGTCCATTTGTGTAGGATTGGACCCGAGAGATCGAGGAGGTCATCAGCGTTAGAGCTTACAGCGTCAGTTCCGTTTCTGCTAGAAGAGCAGAGGTGAGTAGAACGAAACTTAATCTTTTTACTACAGACACAGACTGTATGAGCATAGTTCATGCATCATGGATGCTATGATTTATATTAGGGTGATTTGCATTAGAATCACGAAGTTGTTGCATTGCATTATTCAGTGATAGTGGGAATTGGACCAAGGCGACATCAATAGCCCTTAGAGGGAGTTTTGAGGTCATGTCTAATTCCAGCTGATTGGACCAAGGCGACATCAATAGCCCGTCGAGGGAGTTTTGAGGTCATGTCTAATCAAAGATGTGGAATGTTTGAGTTGTGAGGCATTCTCATATTAAATGCGTATGAATGAACTGTTTTCAGTGTTTCTACTCACTGGGCTTTAGAAGCTCATCCCTTTCCCTTAACCCCAGTTTTGCAGGTTAGCTGTGGGATGTCAGAATCCGAAGAGTAAGGCATGAAGTCATAGTGCAGGTTGTGATTATGTAATAGAATAGTGGACATGATGTAAATTAAAGAGATCTTTGTTACAGCTGTATCGATAGTCAGTTAATGTGCTGATGGATTAGTATGTGCTTTGCCTATAGTATGTTTTATCTCCAGTGTATGCTTAATCCCTTGAGTATATGCATGTATCCTGTTTTCAAAGTTTCTTGATGAGAAATGAGTCAAACCAGACTTAATACATGTTGTGTTTCGAAAACCCAGTGAATGATAACTGTGAGGGAAGACAGGGATTCATTCCTTTGACCCAAAACCAGTGCAGAGGAAAGACCAGGTGTGATTCCTGTGATCCATAGAGAGCCCTATAGAGAAGACCAGGTTTGAGTCCTGTAACTCTATGGTAGCCAAGTTACCTTATGATATGCTGACCCTTACAGAGTGGGTTCTATGACACAGCGCATAGTGCATGGAGGTTACTTGGTAGAGTATCACTGGTGTAGCCCTGAGGGCGAGTTCAGATTAGTATGTCTGAACATTTGGTTCACATGGTTGGACCTACAGTACAGTTTTTAAATGTTAAGTCTGGTAGTTTTCAAGAAACGTTTTTCCGCAGTCTGTTGTTGGATCATGTATGGGATTTTATCAGGTACACGGAGTTCAGGAGAGGCTTACTACGGGTTTAGGCGGCCTTAAGCCGATCTGGATCCTAGTGCCGAGCAGTTTGGAGCCGTTACAGAGGTATCGGTTTCCGGGCTGTTACAAGCTCTGTTTGGGGGATTCGGCCGCCGAAGGTGCCGCCGAAGGTGCTTGAGTTTCGTCTCTGGAGAGGACATTCGGCCGCCGAACCTGCCGCCGAAAGTGTTCTGTCCAGCTTTCTTTTGCATGCTTTGCATGGATAGTTGAGTGAGTTTCAGGGGATTCTTAGGGAAGTTAAGAGAGTTATTTCTACGCTTGTTTGGTCCCTCATTTGAGTCCATCTGTATAGGTACAGACCAGAGGAACCAGAGAGAGCAGCAGTGAGTACTGCTCCAGAGGTTCAGAGCCTGCAGAGTTAGTCAGTCCAGATAGCCAGAGGTGAGTGGAACTAAACTGATGACTTTTAATTGAACCACAAACTGCTTTTAGCATATCTCATGCATCATGTTTATGCCATAGGTTGATTGCTTTAGTATACACGAATATGTTGCATTGCATTGTTATTTGGTGATGTGAGTGAATGCTGAATGATCCAATAGTCTCAGACAGGAAGTCCAGGAGCCTTTGACTACGCCCTGGCAGGTATAGCAAAGTCCAGGAGCCTTTGACTACGCCCTGGCAATGGTAAGTACAGAGGTGTTATATACACATATACATATATGACAGGAAGACCAGGTGCTCGATTCTACGCCCTGGCACAGAGTTACTGGGGCTATGTGGTGACAGGTTTACTCTTGATGTGGCTTGTCTGTGATATGGTGCATTCCATGAGATCATATTTTCCTGAGATGTTTTACTGTTCTACTCACTGGGCTATAGAGCTCATCCCATTCCCTTAACCCCAGTTTTGCAGGTTCGGTGTACAGTGTACAGGGACAGTCCAGCAGAGTACAGGAAAAGTAAAGAGATCTGTAATAGCTTAGAGTGGACATGTAATAGTAAAGAGATGTAATAGTTGTTGCTTGACCTAGTGATGTATGTTTTGTACATGATCTGTATATGTATATATGTTTTCCTGTATGTGAAAACCAGGCTTAACAGGTATGAGTTAACCCATCTAGAGCAAGCTCTAGTCTGGGCTACAGAGTACAGAGTACATGAGTACAGAGTACAGAGACAGTGCATGCACAGGTTAAGCCTTGGTTCAGAAAAGAGTTTTATTTTCACAGAAAAATGTATGATCATGTATGAGGTTTACAGGTACACAAAGCGTATAGCAGGCTTGCTACGAGTTCTGGCGGCCTTAAGCCGACCTGAATCCTAGCGCCGGTGACGGTCCATTTTAGGGTCGTTACACCTTAGACTTTGTATCGACTACAGACAGTTGAACAAGGTCACTATCAAGAATAGGTATCCCTTACCTCGGATTGATGATCTATTTGACCAGCTAGCTGGAGCAGGTTGTTTCTCGAAAATAGATCTGAGATCTGGGTATCATCAGTTGAGAGTCAGAGAGGCAGATGTGCCTAAGACAGCTTTTCGGACCAGATATGGGCATTATGAGTTCTTAGTGATGCCGTTCGGGTTGACTAACGCCCCTGCAGCATTTATGGATCTCATGAACAGGGTATTCAGTGAGTTTCTGGATCACTTTGTCATTGTGTTCATCGATGATATCTTAGTGTATTCCAGAGATGCAGAGGAGCATGCCCAGCATCTGAGGATTGTTCTGCAGACACTGAGAAAGCATGGTTTATATGCCAAGTTCTCGAAGTGTGAGTTTTGGTTACGGAGCATTGCCTTCTTGGGACATGTGGTATCAGCAGAGGGTATTGAGGTAGATCCCAAGAAGATAGAGGCTGTAGCTAACTGGCCCAGACCCACGACAGTGACTGAGATTAAAAGCTTTCTGGGACTGGCAGGTTACTACAGGAGGTTCGTTCAGAACTTCTCAAAGATAGCAGCTCCTATGACCAAATTGACTCAGAAGAACCAGAAGTTTATCTGGTCAGACCAGTGTGAAGAGAGCTTTGAGGAGCTCAAGAGGAGATTGACAACAGCACCAGTGTTAGCTCTGCCTGTCAGTAATGAAGCGTTCACAGTGTTCTGTGATGCGTCTCGAGTGGGATTGGGTTGTGTATTGATGCAGAGTGATAGAGTAATAGCTTATGCTTCTAGACAGTTGAAGAAGCACGAGTTGAATTACCCTACCCATGACCTAGAGATGGCAGCAGTTATCTTTGCACTTAAGATGTGGCGGCATTACCTCTATGGGGTTAAATGCGAGATCTTCACTGATCACAAGAGTTTACAGTACATCTTAAGTCAGAGAGAGCTGAATTTGCGGCAGAGAAGATGGGTCGAATTGCTCAGTGATTATGATTGTAAAATCCAGTATCATCCGGGTAAGGCGAATGTTGTCGCAGACGCCCTAAGCCGGAAATCACTAGGCAGTTTATCCCATATAGCAGCAGAGCGGAGACCAGTTGTGATGGAGCTTTATAAGCTCTTTGACGAGGGATTACAGCTAGAGTTGTCTGGTACAGGTGCGTTGATAGCACAGATGAGAGTGACACCTGTGTTTCTGGAGCAGATAGCTCAGAGACAGCATGAGGACCCTGAGTTGATGAAAATTGCCAGGACTGTTCAGTCAGGCAATAGTATAGAGTTCAGATTTGACAGCAAAGGGATCCTTCGTTATGGGAGTCGACTTTGTGTACCAGATAGGGGCAGTGTGAAGGAAGACATTATGAGGGAAGCTCATAATGCGAGGTATAGTGTTCACCCAGGAGCCACCAAGATGTATCAGGATCTGAAAAGGGTCTATTGGTGGCCAGCCATGAAGAAAGAAGTGGCGCAGTTCGTGACAGCCTGTGAGGTTTGTCAGAGGGTGAAATTAGAGCATCAGAAACCAGCCGGAATGCTTAACCCATTACCGATTCCAGAGTGGAAATGGGAGAACATAGCCATGGATTTTGTAGTGGGTTTACCAGTAGCGTCCAACAGGATAGACTCGATATGGGTGATTGTGGACAGACTCACGAAATCTGCTCATTTTCTTCCAGTACGGAGTAACTATTCTGTGGATAAGTTGGCACAGGTCTATCTGGATGAGATAGTGAGATTACATGGAATTCCAGTGTCTATAGTTTCAGACAGAGGACCTCAGTTTACCTCTCGCTTTTGGCGGAGTCTGCAAAGTGCGATGGGCACGAGATTGGATTTTAGTACTGCTTTCCACCCACAGACTGATGGACAGTCAGAAAGGACCATCCAGACCATAGAGGATATGCTTCGACTATGTGTGTTAGACTTTGGCGGTTCTTGGAGGCAGCATCTACCCTTGGTGGAGTTTGCCTACAATAACAGTCATCATGCTAGCATTGGGATGGCTCCTTATGAAGCATTATATGGGAGGAAGTGCAGATCCCCTGTTTGCTGGGAAGAGGTAGGAGAGAAGGCTCTTGCAGGGCCAGAGTTAGTAGACATTACCAGTAGAATGGTGCCCATGATCAGAGAGAGAATCAGAACAGCTCAGAGTAGACAGAAAAGTTATGCAGACGTTCGCAGAAAGCAGTTAGAGTTTCAAGAGGGTAATTGGGTCTTGCTAAAAGTGTCTCCAATGAAAGGAGTGGTTCGTTTTGGAAAGAAAGGTAAATTAGCTCCACGGTACATTGGACCCTTTGAGGTGTTGCAGAGGATCGGAAATGTGTCGTATAAGCTGGATTTACCTGCTTCTATGGAGAGAATTCACCCGGTATTTCATGTTTCTATGCTACGACAGTTTGTGTCAGATCCGAATCAGGTTCTGAGTGAGCCTGAGGTGGAGATTCATACGGATCTCACCTATATAGAGCAGCCAGTGCGGATTCTGGACACGCAGATCAGACAGCTAAGGAACAAGGAGATTCCGATGGTGAAAGTTCTATGGAACCACCATAATCTAGAAGAGTGCACCTGGGAGACGCGGGAGTCTATGCTCCAGCAGTATCCACATCTGTTTTGCGGTTAGTTTCCTCCTTGTGTTTTGTTTTGTTGTTTTAGGAACATTCGAGGACGAATGTTCTTAAGGAGGGGAGAATGTAATACCCGGCTAGAATCCGGCACCGGAATTTCTGTAGTCCGGTGAAATTCGGGGTGTCGGAATTCTAAAATGGATAGGATCTATGTTTTATTAAGTGTTATGATGTGTTTAAATGTTTTGAAGGTAAATAGAACCAAGTGTTGAGTTGAAATGAACCGAGGCAGAGGAGCCAAGTTCGGCCGCCGAAGGTAAGTTCGGCCGCCGAAAGTGCTCAATGTTCGGCTTCCGAAGATTTAGTTCGGCCCCCGAAAGTTGCATGAGTTTGCATGCGATTGGGCAGCCGAAATTGAGTTGGCCAGCCAGCTTTTGGGCATCCTTAGTCAGCATTTTGGACAGGTGTTATGTCCACCTTGTTGCCAGAAGCTTGGCCACGTCTCTCCTGGTCTATTTGCTGAGTTTGAGCAGCTCATGCAGAATGTTGTGATAGTTCACAATGTTTTGAAGCACAAAGCTCCGTTTGTGTGAGTTTGAGAGTTTGAGGAGAGTTGGTCCGTTGTCCTTAGTTCAGAGTGGTCATCTTCTTGTTACAGGAGGTAAGTAATGCTTTTGACCATGTTTCTATGTTTTATGAAGGTTTTATGGGAGTTGTGGAGAGAGAGATGCATGTTTAGGTTTTAAATGGGAGTTTTGATGATTTATGCATGTATACATGATTATGTGTTATGTTTGTTTTGTTGTTTGGGGTTATTAGATAGTTTTGGACCCCTGTGAACATATACTTGAGTATATGTGAGTTGAGTAGCGGAGGTAGGCATGTTTGGAGAGATTGAAGGGAAAGAGGAGATGGTTTGCCGTTGAAGCTGAGTTCTGGATGAACTCAGGTTCGGCAGCCGAAGGTTCATTCGGCCGCCGAACCTCTTGCATGGTGGCTTGGCTGCCACAGCCTGTTTTGCATGTTCGGCTCTGTTTGGGGGATTCGGCCGCCGAAGGTGCCGCCGAAGGTGCTTGAGTTTCGTCTCTGGAGAGGACATTCGGCCGCCGAACCTGCCGCCGAAAGTGTCCTGTCCAGCTTTCTTTTGCATGCTTTGCATGAATAGTTGAGTGAGTTTAAGGGGATTCTTGGGGAATTTAATAGAGTTGGTCATAAGCTAGTTTGGTCCCTCATGTGAATCTATCTGTATAGGTACAGACCAGAGGAACCAGAGAGAGCAGCAGTGAGTACTGCTCCAGAGGTTCAGAGCCTGCAGAGTCAGTCAGTCCAGATAGCCAGAGGTGAGTGGAACTAAACTTAAGACTTTTAATTGAACCACAAACTGCTTTTAGCATATCTCATGCATCATGTTTATGCCATAGGTTGATTGCATTAGTATTCACGAATATGTTGCATTGCATCGTTATTTGGTGATGTGAGTGAATGCTGAATGATCCAATAGTCTCAGACAGGAAGTCCAGGAGCCTTTGACTACGCCCTGGCAGGTATAGCAAAGTCCAGGAGCCTTTGACTACGCCCTGGCAATGGTAAGCACAGAGGTGTTATATACACATATACATATATGACAGGAAGACCAGGTGCTCGATTCTACGCCCTGGCACAGAGTTACTGGGACTATGTGGTGACAGGTTTACTCTTGATGTGGATTGTCTGTGATATGGTGCATTCCATAAGAACATATTTTTACTGAGATGTTTTACTATTCTACTCACTGGGCTATAGAGCTCATCCCACTCCCTTAACCCCAGTTTTGCAGGTTCAGTGTACAGTGTATAGGGACAGTCCAGCAGAGTACAGAAAAAGTAAAGAGATCTGTAATAGCTTAGAGTGGACTTGTAATATTAAAGAGATGTAATAGTTGTTGCTTGACCTAGTGATGTATGTTTTGTACATGATCTGTATATGTATGTATGTTTTCCTGTATGTGAAAACTAGGCTTAACAGGTATGAGTTAACCCATCTAGAGCAAGCTCTAGTCAGGGATACAGAGTACAGAGTTACATGAGTACAGAGTACAGAGATAGTGCATGCACAGGTTAAGCCTTGGTTCAGAAAAGAGTTTTATTTTCACATAAAATGTATGATCATGTATGAGGTTTACAGGAACATAGAGAGTATAGCAGGCTTGCTACGGGTTCTGGCGGCCTTAAGCCGACCTGAATCCTAGCGCCGGTGACGGTCCATTTTAGGGTCGTTACACCTTAGACTTTGTATCGACTACAGACAGTTGAACAAGGTCACTATCAAGAATAGGTATCCCTTACCTCGGATTGATGATCTATTTGACCAGCTAGCTGGAGCAGGTTGTTTCTCGAAAATAGATCTGAGATCTGGGTATCATCAGTTGAGAGTCAGAGAGGCATATGTGCCTAAGACAGCTTTTCGGACCAGATATGGGCATTATGAGTTCTTAGTGATGCCGTTCGGGTTGACTAACGCCCCTGCAGCATTTATGGATCTCATGAACAGGGTATTCAGTGAGTTTCTGGATCACTTTGTCATTGTGTTCATCGATGATATCTTAGTGTATTCTAGAGATGCAGAGGAGCATGCCCAGCATCTGAGGATTGTTCTGCAGACACTGAGAAAGCATGGTTTATATGCCAAGTTCTCGAAGTGTGAGTTTTGGTTACGGAGCATTGCCTTCTTGGGACATGTGGTATCAGCAGAGGGTATTGAGGTAGATCCCAAGAAGATAGAGGCTGTAGCTAACTGGCCCAGACCCACGACAGTGACTGAGATTAAAAGCTTTCTGGGACTGGCAGGTTACTACAGGAGGTTCGTTCAGAACTTCTCAAAGATAGCAGCTCCTATGACCAAATTGACTCAGAAGAACCAGAAGTTTATCTGGTCAGACCAGTGTGAAGAGAGCTTTGAGGAGCTCAAGAGGAGATTGACAACAGCACCAGTGTTAGCTCTGCCTGTCAGTAATGAAGCGTTCACAGTGTTATGTGATGCGTCTCGAGTGGGATTGGGTTGTGTATTGATGCAGAGTGATAGAGTAATAGCTTATGCTTCTAGACAGTTGAAGAAGCACGAGTTGAATTACCCTACCCATGACCTAGAGATGGCAGCAGTTATCTTTGCACTTAAGATGTGGCGGCATTACCTCTATGGGGTTAAATGCGAGATCTTCACTGATCACAAGAGTTTACAGTACATCTTAAGTCAGAGAGAGCTGAATTTGCGGCAGAGAAGATGGGTCGAATTGCTCAGTGATTATGATTGTAAAATCCAGTATCATCCGGGTAAGGCGAATGTTGTCGCAGACGCCCTAAGCCGGAAATCACTAGGCAGTTTATCCCATATAGCAGCAGAGCGGAGACCAGTTGTGATGGAGCTTTATAAGCTCTTTGACGAGGGATTACAGCTAGAGTTGTCTGGTACAGGTGCGTTGATAGCACAGATGAGAGTGATACCTGTGTTTCTGGAGCAGATAGCTCAGAGACAGCATGAGGACCCTGAGTTGATGAAAATTGCCAGGACTGTTCAGTCAGGCAATAGTATAGAGTTCAGATTTGACAGCAAAGGGATCCTTCGTTATGGGAGTCGACTTTGTGTACCAGATAGGGGCAGTGTGAAGGAAGACATTATGAGGGAAGCTCATAATGCGAGGTATAGTGTTCACCCAGGAGCCACCAAGATGTATCAGGATCTGAAAAGGGTCTATTGGTGGCCAGCCATGAAGAAAGAAGTGGCGCAGTTCGTGACAGCCTGTGAGGTTTGTCAGAGGGTGAAATTAGAGCATCAGAAACCAGCCGGAATGCTTAACCCATTACCGATTCCAGAGTGGAAATGGGAGAACATAGCCATGGATTTTGTAGTGGGTTTACCAGTAGCGTCCAACAGGATAGACTCGATATGGGTGATTGTGGACAGACTCACGAAATCTGCTCATTTTCTTCCAGTACGGAGTAACTATTCTGTGGATAAGTTGGCACAGGTCTATCTGGATGAGATAGTGAGATTACATGGAATTCCAGTGTCTATAGTTTCAGACAGAGGACCTCAGTTTACCTCTCGCTTTTGGCGGAGTCTGCAAAGTGCGATGGGCACGAGATTGGATTTTAGTACTGCTTTCCACCCACAGACTGATGGACAGTCAGAAAGGACCATCCAGACCATAGAGGATATGCTTCGACTATGTGTGTTAGACTTTGGCGGTTCTTGGAGGCAGCATCTACCCTTGGTGGAGTTTGCCTACAATAACAGTCATCATGCTAGCATTGGGATGGCTCCTTATGAAGCATTATATGGGAGGAAGTGCAGATCCCCTGTTTGCTGGGAAGAGGTAGGAGAGAAGGCTCTTGCAGGGCCAGAGTTAGTAGACATTACCAGTAGAATGGTGCCCATGATCAGAGAGAGAATCAGAACAGCTCAGAGTAGACAGAAAAGTTATGCAGACGTTCGCAGAAAGCAGTTAGAGTTTCAACAGGGTAATTGGGTCTTGCTAAAAGTGTCTCCAATGAAAGGAGTGGTTCGTTTTGGAAAGAAAGGTAAATTAGCTCCACGGTACATTGGACCCTTTGAGGTGTTGCAGAGGATCGGAAATGTGTCTTATAAGCTGGATTTACCTGCTTCTATGGAGAGAATTCACCCGGTATTTCATGTTTCTATGCTACGACAGTTTGTGTCAGATCCGAATCAGGTTCTGAGTGAGCCTGAGGTGGAGATTCATACGGATCTCACCTATATAGAGCAGCCAGTGCGGATTCTGGACACGCAGATCAGACAGCTAAGGAACAAGGAGATTCCGATGGTGAAAGTTCTATGGAACCACCATAATCTAGAAGAGTGCACCTGGGAGACGCGGGACTCTATGCTCCAGCAGTATCCACATCTGTTTTGCGGTTAGTTTCCTCCTTGTGTTTTGTTTTGTTGTTTTAGGAACATTCGAGGACGAATGTTCTTAAGGAGGGGAGAATGTAATACCCGGCTAGAATCCGGCACCGGAATTTCTGTAGTCCGGTGAAATTCGGGGTGTCGGAATTCTAAAATGGATAGGATCTATGTTTTATTAAGTGTTATGATGTGTTTAAATGTTTTGAAGGTAAATAGAACCAAGTGTTGAGTTGAAATGAACCGAGGCAGAGGAGCCAAGTTCGGCCGCCGAAGGTAAGTTCGGCCGCCGAAAGTGCTCAATGTTCGGCTTCTGAAGATTTAGTTCGGCCCCCGAAAGTTGCATGAGTTTGCATGCGATTGGGCAGCCGAAATTGAGTTGGCCAGCCAGCTTTTGGGCATCCTTAGTCAGCATTTTGGACAGGTGTTATGTCCACCTTGTTGCCAGAAGCTTGGCCACGTCTCTCCTGGTCTATTTGCTGAGTTTGAGCAGCTCATGCAGAATGTTGTGATAGTTCACAATGTTTTGAAGCACAAAGCTCCGTTTGTGTGAGTTTGAGAGTTTGAGGAGAGTTGGTCCGTTGTCCTTAGTTCAGAGTGGTCATCTTCTTGTTACAGGAGGTAAGTAATGCTTTTGACCATGTTTCTATGTTTTCTGAAGGTTTTATGGGAGTTGTGGAGAGAGAGATGCATGTTTAGGTTTTAAATGGGAGTTTTGATGATTTATGCATGTATACATGATTATGTGTTATGTTTGTTTTGTTGTTTGGGGTTATTAGATAGTTTTGGACCCCTGTGAACATATACTTGAGTATATGTGAGTTGAGTAGCGGAGGTAGGCATGTTTGGAGAGATTGAAGGGAAAGAGGAGATGGTTTGCCGTTGAAGCTGAGTTCTGGATAAACTCAGGTTCGGCAGCCGAAGGTTCATTCGGCCGCCGAACCTCTTGCATGGTGGCTTGGCTGCCACAGCCTGTTTTGTATGTTCGGCTCTGTTTGGGGGATTCGGCCGCCGAAGGTGCCGCCGAAGGTGCTTGAGTTTCGTCTCTGGAGAGGACATTCGGCCGCCGAAAGTGTCCTGTCCAGCTTTCTTTTGCATGCTTTGCATGAATAGTTGAGTGAGTTTAAGGGGATTCTTGGGGAATTTAATAGAGTTGGTCATAAGCTAGTTTGGTCCCTCATGTGAATCTATCTGTATAGGTACAGACCAGAGGAACCAGAGAGAGCAGCAGTGAGTACTGCTCCAGAAGTTCAGAGCCTGCAGAGTCAGTCAGTCCAGATAGCCAGAGGTGAGTGGAACTAAACTTAAGACTTTTAATTGAACCACAAACTGCTTTTAGCATATCTCATGCATCATGTTTATGCCATAGGTTGATTGCATTAGTATTCACGAATATGTTGCATTGCATCGTTATTTGGTGATGTGAGTGAATGCTGAATGATCCAATAGTCTCAGACAGGAAGTCCAGGAGCCTTTGACTACGCCCTGGCAGGTATAGCAAAGTCCAGGAGCCTTTGACTACGCCCTGGCAATGGTAAGCACAGAGGTGTTATATACACATATACATATATGACAGGAAGACCAGGTGCTCGATTCTACGCCCTGGCACAGAGTTACTGGGACTATGTGGTGACAGGTTTACTCTTGATGTGGATTGTCTGTGATATGGTGCATTCCATAAGAACATATTTTTACTGAGATGTTTTACTATTCTACTCACTGGGCTATAGAGCTCATCCCACTCCCTTAACCCCAGTTTTGCAGGTTCAGTGTACAGTGTACAGGGACAGTCCAGCAGAGTACAGAAAAAGTAAAGAGATCTGTAATAGCTTAGAGTGGACTTGTAATATTAAAGAGATGTAATAGTTGTTGCTTGACCTAGTGATGTATGTTTTGTGCATGATTTGTATATGTATGTATGTTTTCCTGTATGTGAAAACTAGGCTTAACAGGTATGAGTTAACCCATCTAGAGCAAGCTCTAGTCAGGGATACAGAGTACAGAGTACATGAGTACAGAGTACAGAGATAGTGCATGCACAGGTTAAGCCTTGGTTCAGAAAAGAGTTTTATTTTCACATAAAATGTATGATCATGTATGAGGTTTACAGGAACACAGAGAGTATAGCAGGCTTGCTACGGGTTCTGGCGGCCTTAAGCCGACCTGAATCCTAGCGCCGGTGACGGTCCATTTTGGGGTCGTTACAATGGTACTCGGTTTAAAATAAATGCAGCTGTTTCCAAGGCATAATCCCAAAATGATAAAGAGAGATTTGTTTGACTCATCATAGATCGAACCATATCTAATAAAGTTCGATTTCTCCTTTCAAAAACACCATTCCATTGTGGAGTTCCTGTAGGAGTTAATTGTGAAACAATTCCACAATTTCTAAGATGTTCATCAAACTCTTGGCTCAAATATTCACCATCTCGATCAGATCGAAGCATTTTAATAGTTCTACCAAGTTGATTTTGTACTTCATTTTGAAAAGTTTTAAACATTTCAAATGATTCATGTTTATGTTTCATTAGGTAGACATAGGCATACCTACTGAAATCATCAGTGAATGTAATGAAGTACTGATAACCTCCCCTGGCACTAATGCTTAGTGGGCCACATACATCTGTATGTATTAAGCCCAATAAGTCTGAAGTCCTTTGACCTTGTCCAGTAAAAGGATCCTTTGTCATCTTACCAAGCAAACAATATTCACAATTTTCAAATGAATCTAATAAACCATCCTTATGGAGTTTAGATATGTGATTCTCATTTATATGGCTAAGACGACAATGCCATAAATATGTTGGGTTTAACTCATTTGGCTTAGTTTTCTTAGAAGTTATATTATAGATATCATTGTCTCTAGAATCATCTAGATTAAGGATATAAAGGCTGTAATGACCCGGAAACCGGACTGCTACCGGTGCTAGGATTCAGATCGACTTAAAGTCGCCGGAACCCGTAGCAAGCCTATTATGCATCCTGTGTACCTGATAAAATCCCAAACATGAACATACATTTTTATAAAAATTTTAAGTTTTTCATATATCAAGCTTGACCTATACATTCTCCATATACTGTAAACATAAAACCCACAATAAAGCCCTCATCAAATGCTCTAGTGTGGTCAACATCATATACATCAAGCTTGGATTAACATAACTCATCATTAAACTTTTACATAATAATCATATTCAAAGGGATTTTACAAAAATATAAACTAGAGCAAAACACAAATCTAACCATTTCATATTACATGTCCACTACTATCTATTATATCAACATAAACATCACCCTTGCCGACTTTCTGTGCTATCTCTAACCTGCAAACTTGGGGGTTAGGGAAAAGGGGTGAGCTACAAAAGCCCAGTGAGCAGAACAATAAAACAATTTAATAAACATATGCTTTTATGGAATGCATCACAACACAAACAATTCACATCACGGATGGACTTGTCACTAGTAACCCTCTACATATCCAAATAATGCTCTGTAACGACCCGAAAATCAGACCGTTACCGGCGCTAGGATCCAGATCGATATAAGGTCGCCGGGACCCGTACCAAGCCTAACATACATCCTGTACAACTGGTATAATCCCATACATGATCAAACATAAACATAAAAACTTTAAAACATAAAACTGTAAACTTTTTCTTTCTTTCAAACACCAAGCTTAACCTGTGCATGCACAACTCATAATCATACACCCCAACACTAGAGTTCTCATCAACTACTCACGTGGGGCAACATACATTAAGCTTGGCCGTCATGCCTCATTATAAAACATACATAAAGATCATGTGCAAAGGGGTTAACCACACTTCTAGGGCAAAGCACAACTCTAACTATTACATTACATTTTAACATATTGCATTTTGTTACATATCTTTACAATACATCATGTCCACTACTAATCTATTACATAAACATGACCATAGACATAACCTTCTGATCTCCTGACTAACTCTGACCCTGCAAACCTGGGGTTAAGGGAGAGGAGTGAGCTATAAAGCCCAGTGAGCAGAACTAAAGAGAAAACAGTTTATTATAACATATGCTTTCATGACATGCATCACATCACAAACAATACACATCAAGGATGAATTCGTCACCATTAGCCCTCTACATCTAGATCTCATCTCATAACAAATCAAACAATGCTCTATGCCAGGGGCGATACGGCCACGCCTGGGCTTCACATAACTCTATACCAGGGGCGATACGGCCACACCTGGACTTCTTTCAGAGACGAAAGTCATGCATGTTCGGGGGCACTTTCGGCGGCCGAACCCTCTCTTCAGAGACGAAAGTCAGGCACTTTCGGGGGCCGAACATCACCTTCGGCGGCCGAAAGTCTGCTCCTGCTCCGAAACACAACTTTCGGGGGCAAGGTTTGGCGGCCAATCCATGCATCCATAGGCAGGTTCGACGGCCGAAACCACCTTCGGCGGCCGAACCTGAGTTCTTCCAGAACTCAGCCCTTGTGCATACAAGCCTCCCAACCCCCCAAAACAAGCATCCAACCTCATAAAACATGCATAAAATTCTCAAAACCAAGCATAAACCCTTAGTTATGCATAAAGGAGCTTAACAACTAGATTAAACTCCAAAAACAACATCCAAAGCATACATAGATAGTTTATGACCCACATAGGCGAAAACCATCAAAACAACCCATAATCTCACTTGCTCTTTCCCAATCATGCATACACTCTCCCACATGCATAACCTAGCTTAGACCTTCAACATAACTTCACATAAACACATATTGGGCACAAAACCCACATAAACCCTAACATGCATATCTACCCATACTCAAGCATTAAAACTCCTTAAAACTTCATTAAAACATAAGGGAAAGCATAGATCTACACTTAGCTCTTGAAGATCGAGGGTTGGTGTGATCTCTAACTTGGAGGTGGGAGGAAACAAACCCCTTGGGTCTCCAAGCTCCAAACTTGATCCTTGAACTCAAAACTCTTCAAAACAACCATGAAACTTATAAAAACGTGAAGGATTGAAGAAAAAGCATGAAAATGACTAGAGGAGGACATGAACACACCTGAGCTCGAGAATGGGGAGAAAACTCGCCCATTTTCGGTCTGAAGGCCTTTTATAGGTGGCTTGGTCGACGACCTTCGGCAGCCTAACGTGCCTCCTAAACTCATGCATGTTCGGCAGCCGAACTTGAGGTTCGGCGGCCGAACCTGGTTTCTGCCCTCACACTTTCGGAAGCCTAAAGCACTCCCGAAACAGCCCCATGTTCGGCGGCCGAACTTGACTTTCGGCGGCCGAACCTGGCAAATGCCTCCTTAGCCTAAACTTTTCAAAAACTCGGTTTCCTTTCCATTTAAAACCATAAAAATCAAGTGAAAACATTTTAGAAAACACATTTTAACCCCCTAGAAGACTCTGGCATCTCCAACATTCCAGGTTCCAATGGAGATTCTGCCGGAAAGTCGGGATTTCGATGCCGGAATCTAGCCGGGTATTACATTCTTCCCCCCTTTAAGAACATTCGTCCTCGAATGTTCAAACAAACAGGCACATACATAAGCACAATCATAGCAACACATAAGCTCTAATCTATAAAGAAACACGGTATCACTGGAGTATGAACCCTCGGTCTCCCTGGCGCACTTTTCATCTTAAGGTGATTCTAAGGGAATTTCACCATCGGGATTTCCTTGTTTCCACCCGTTCTAACTTGTGTGCCTGCGATCCGTACAAGCTGCTCCACATAGGTGAGATCCTCTACGATCTCCACCTCTGGTTCCTTCCAGAACCTCACTCGGACTCGACACGAACTCGCATACCGTGGAAACATGGAAAAACGGATGGATCTCTTCCATTGAAGTGGGCAAATCTAACTCGTGAGATACATTCCCCAAATCCTTTGCAGGATTTCAAAGGGTCCAATGTATTTAAGAGCTAATTTACCTTTCTGCCCATAACGAATCACCCTCTCTTTAGGAGACACCTCCAGCAAACCACAACTTTCTCGAGAACCTCATCATGCTCACTCAGCGTACTCTGATAAAACTCTTCTCTCTTCTGAAACTCTACATACCTCTTGCGGACAATTTTTATAACTCACCTGCTGACTCTCAGCAGTTCTGATTCCTCTTTTTCTAACCATGCAGTTCTTACCCATTTTCTCTGCCTCAGGTTCTCCTCCCTTGACTCAAGATGTATCGCAAGCTCTTTCGATCTGTAAGGATCTGTCATCATACCTTATACAGGTATTGCCCCCACATCTTGAGTGTAGAGATTACCATCGCCATCTCTAGATCAAGTGTAAGATGATTCAACTCATGCTTCTTCAGCTACCTAGAAGCATAAGCAATCATCCTGCCACTTCACACTTACACACAATCTAGTTCCACCCGGAACGCATCACAGGACACTGTGAAATCTTTATTTTTGGCGGACAGAGCCACCACTGGTGCTGACATCAACATTTTCCTTAGCTTTCAAAACTTTCTTCACTTTAAACAGACCATACAACCTCTGGTCCTTCTTGGTCAGTCTGGTCATAGGAGCGGCAACTTCTAGAGATATCCAGGACGGATCTCCCGTAGTAACCCGCCAAACCCCAAAACCTTTGATCCTTGCATTGGTGGGTCTAAGCTAGGTAACTACAGTCTCTACCTTCTTGGGGCATACTTCAATTTCACTTCCTGATACAACGTTTCCCAAGAATGCAATGCTCCTCAACCAGGACTCACACTTGGAGAACTGGGCATCCAAGCCACGTTCCCTCAAGGTCTGCAATCCTGATTTCAGATAATGGGCGTACTCTTCCGCATTTCTGGGACTCACCGAGGTACCGTCAATGAAGACAATAACGGAGTGATCCAGAAATCGACTAAAACTCTGTTTATGAGATCCATGAATGCTGTAGGGGCGTTCCTTAACCCGAACGACATTCCTAGAAGCTCATAGTGCCTATATCTGGTTCTAAACACTGTTCTCTGTATATCTTCTTCCTTGATCTTAACTGATGGTACCTGGACTTCAGATCTATCTTGGAGACGCAACCAGCTCCTGCTAGCTGGTTTAAAATAGATCGTCGAGCCAAGGTAACAAATACTTATTCTTGGTAGTGACTTTGTTCAACGATTTGTAGTCGATACAAAGTCCTAGGGATCCATCCTTCATCCTCATAACAACTCTGGAACACCCCAAGGCGAAGTGCTCAGTCGGATGAAAACCCTTAACTACCTACTCTTATAACATGCTCTTCCGTCTGTCTTAGTTGCTCAAACTCAATCATCTTCAGTTCTCTGGAACTATCTGGAAAAGCCCATCCTATAAACTCATTGGCAAACTGTTCCCAGGATAAGCTTTCCAGCCTTGGGTCCACATAGTTTTTGAACCATTCCCTTGCCTTCTTGCATTTCAATGTGAACCCTGCCATCTGAATGGCTCTACTGTCATTTGCTCCCAACTCATCAGTTATCATCTTCACCGATCTGAGGTATTCAAAAGGGTCATCACCTGTTTCAAACTTGGGGGCATCCAACTTCAGATAGTCCGTCATTTTTACCTTACCCCCGACTGATGAGCTAGGTTTGGGTGTTTGGGCGTCAAGGACAATTGGCTCTGCTGGTGGAGGAGGAGGTGCAGCATTCCCTGGGTTAGGATTTGCTGGACCTGGATAAAAGGGTGAGGGTGGAAACATGGGGTACTGTGGGTAAAAGGGAGGGTAGGGCATAAAGGTGGGGTATGGGTTATAGCTAGAGAAATCCGACGTGCTTCCCATCAGATACCCAGGCCCCTGAGGATAGGGTGTATACTGTGGTGGAACAAAGCCCGAGGCCTGAGTGCCTCCTTGGGACTCTCCCATATCCTCTTCTGACCTACTCACGCCCAAACTGCTATCTCTTCTCTGGTTATCCTCCTCTGTTCCCATCACATTTGCTGACATACCACCATGAACTGATCTCCTCCGACTTGCATCAAAAGACCTTCTAGGGTCCCTTGATGTACCTTCTCTACTTGTTCTACAAGATCTCGCCCTCTGCAGAACAGGGAGATGGGCATCCATGCCCTCATTCCCTGGTGGAGCTCCAGTCAATCTAGCAGATCGATGAGTTCCTCTCATCTTGACTTCTGAAAGCATAACATACCACATAAACATTAGCATCATACGGTTCATGTGGAAACACATGAACCTACCTCACATACATCACATACATAGAATATCATTAATGCTCATGCATAAAATCATGGCATTTCACATCATCATACAAGACAGGACTCCACATCCTATCCTAGTGGACATGGTCTCTCCTTTTGTGCTTGCCCTTCTATAACCTCTATAAGCCTGACACACTATAGGTCCGACCATATGAACCTAGGGCTCTGATACCATTTTGTAACGACCCGAAAATCGGACCGTTACCGGCGCTAGGATCCAGATCGACATAAGGTCGCCGGGACCCGTAGCAAGCCTAACATACATCCTGTACAACTGGTATAATCCCATACATGATCAAACATAAACATAAAAACTTTAAAACATAAAACTGTAAAATTTTTCATTCTTTCAAACACCAAGCTTAACCTGTGCATGCACAACTCATAATCATACACCCCAACACTAGAGTTCTCATCAACTACTCACGTGGGGCAACATACATTAAGCTTGGCCGTCATGCCTCATTATAAAACATACATAAAGATCATGTGCAAAGGGGTTAACCACACTTCTAGGTCAAAGCACAACTCTAACTATTACATTACATTTTAACATATTGCATTTTGTTACATATCTTTACAATACATCATGTCCACTACTAATCTATTACATAAACATGACCATAGACATAACCATCTGATCTCCTGACTAACTCTGACCCTGCAAACCTGGGGTTAGGGGAGAGGAGTGAGCTATAAAGCCTAGTGAGCAGAACTAAAGAGAAAACAATTTATTATAACATATGCTTTCATGACATGCATCACATCACAAACAATACACATCAAGGATGAATTCGTCACCATTAGCCCTCTACATCTAGATCTCATCTCATAACAAATCCAACAATGCTCTATGCCAGGGGCGATACGGCCACGCCTGGGCTTCACATAACTCTATACCAGGGGAGATACGGCCACACCTGGTCTTTCTATCTCATATCATGCCATACATGTCCTATCATGTCATATCATGTTATATCATAACACATCATACTGAGGGCTAACGGATCATCCAATATTCATCCATATCATCATCACCGTATTATGCAATGCAACACATTCGTGAACTCTAATGCAAACAACCTATTTCATAATCATGGTATCCGTGATGCATGAACATGCTTAGAGCATTTAATTTCTTTAATATTAAAAAGAGTTATGTTCTACTCACCTTGACTAGCTCTGGACCGACTCTGAAGCAGCTAACACTGCTAAACACCTCGGTTCCTCGGGTCTGATCCTACACAGGTGGACTCCAGTGAGGTGCCAAACAGACTCTAAACAACTTCACAAACAACTACCCAAAAACCCCCCTAAAACATCCTTAAAACAATCATAGAAAACACCCATGAAAGGGCTGGACAGGGCACTTTCGGCGGCACTTTCGGCGGCCGAAGGTCCCTTCCAGAGACGAAAGTCATGCAGGTTCGGGGGCACTTTCGGCGGCCGAACCCTCTCTTCAGAGACGAAAGTCAGGCACTTTCGGGGGCCGAACATCACCTTCGGCGGCCGAAAGTCTGCTCCTGCTCCGAAACACAACTTTCGGGGGCAAGGTTTGGCGGCCAATCCATGCATCCATAGGCAGGTTCGGCGGCCGAAACCACCTTCGGCGGCCGAACCTGAGTTCTTCCAGAACTCAGCCCTTGTGCATACAAGCCTCCCAACCCCCCAAAACAAGCATCCAACCTCATAAAACATGCATAAAATTCTCAAAACCAAGCATAAACCCTTAGTTATGCATAAAGGAGCTTAACAACTAGATTAAACTCCAAAAACAACATCCAAAGCATACATAGATAGTTTATGACCCACATAGGCGAAAACCATCAAAACAACCCATAATCTCACTTGCTCTTTCCCAATCATGCATACACTCTCCCACATGCATAACCTAGCTTAGACCTTCAACATAACTTCACATAAACACATATTGGGCACAAAACCCACATAAACCCTAACATGCATATCTACCCATACTCAAGCATTAAAACTCCTTAAAACTTCATTAAAACATAAGGGAAAGCATAGATCTACACTTACCTCTTGAAGATCGAGGGTTGGTGTGATCTCTAACTTGGAGGTGGGAGGAAACAAACCCCTTGGGTCTCCAAGCTCCAAACTTGATCCTTGAACTCAAAACTCTTCAAAACAACCATGAAACTTATAAAAACGTGAAGGATTGAAGAAAAAGCATGAAAATGACTAGAGGAGGACATGAACACACCTGAGCTCGAGAATGGGGAGAAAACTCGCCCATTTTCGGTCTGAAGGCCTTTTATAGGTGGCTTGGTCGACGACCTTCGGCAGCCTAACGTGCCTCCTAAACTTATGCATGTTTGGCGGCCGAACTTGAGGTTCGGCGGCCGAACCTGGTTTCTGCCCTCACACTTTCGGAAGCCTAAAGCACTCCCGAAACAGCCCCATGTTCGGCGACCGAACTTGACTTTCAGCGGCCGAACCTGGCAAATGCCTCCTTAGCCTAAACTTTTCAAAAACTCGGTTTCCTTTCCATTTAAAACCATAAAAATCAAGTGAAAACATTTTAGAAAACACATTTTAATCCCCTAGAAGACTCTGGCATCTCCAACATTCTAGGTTCCAATGGAGATTCCGCCGAAAAGTCGGGATTCCGATGCCGGGATCTAGCCGGGTATTATAGCTCGGCCCTCGACGGAGCTCCTCAGGACTTCCTCTTAAACATAACATAACATATCCAACTGTGCCAGGGGCGTAGAATGGGCCTCGACCTGGGCTTTCTCTTACATCGTGCCAGGGGCGTAGAATGGGCGTCGACCTGGACTTCCATATCATATCATATCATATCATATCATATCGAGGGCTAGTGGGTCATCTAATATCCATCCACATCAACAACAAATTATGCAATGCAGCATATTCGTGAATTCTAATGCAAACAACCTATAGTATAATATGGCATTCATGATACATGAACATGCTTAAAAGTTTGATTACTTTAAAATAATAAGTAGTTCTGTTCTACTCACCTCTGGCTGACTCTAGAATAGCTAACTCACTGCTGGCCTCCTTCCTCGGGTCCGATCCTACACAGGTGGACTCAAATGAGGGACCGAACCAACTCTAACATGACACTAAACATCTCCCTAAAAACCCCCCTAAAACATCATAAAACATGCATAGAAAACAAGCAAAGGAAGGCTGGATAGAGGACTTTCGGCGATAGGTTCGGCGGCCGAAAGCCCCTACAGATCCGAAAGTCAGGCACTTTCGGGGGCAGGTTCGGCGGCTGAAACTCCCCCACAGATCTGAAAGTCCATCTTTCGGGGCGAGTTTAGGCGACCAAAGCTGCCTCCCCTAGCAGGTTCGGCTGCCAATCCTTGCTTCGGCGGCCGAACCTGGGTCTTCCTGAGTGACAGAACCCGATTCTGCCACCATGCCCAAGTCACCAAAACTCTCCAAAACACACATCCAACTATTCTAAAACATGCATACACATTTCAACATGCATAAGGGGCATAAAACTAGCCTAAACCCCAACAAACAACACATAACATCACATTAAGCATAAAGCTAACATAAACCCTAACATAATATCCTACTAAAAAACATGCAATATATACCCTTAACCCCTTTTAAAACCTATTTAAAACATAAGAATAGATGAGGATCTACACTTACCTCTTGAAGATCGAGAGTATATGTGATCCGAACTTGGAGATGAGGAGAAAATGGTCTCCGGAGGTCTCCAAGCTTAAAAACTTTGATTTAAGCTTAAAATCTTCAAAACAAAGCAAAAGCTTATAAAAATCTTGAAGGAAAAACCATAAAATCAACCATGGAAGGGCAGAACCTCACCTATACCAGAAAATGGAGAGAGAAAACTCGCCCATTCTCAGACAGGGGGCCTTTTATAGGTGGCTGGCCAGACCACCTTGGGGGCCAAAGGAGCTTCCGCAACCGCACCATATTCGGCGGCCGAACATAAGGTTTGGCGGCCGATCCTGGGCTTTTCCCTCCAAGGCAGTTTTCTTCATTTGAAAACTTTAATTCAAAAACTTAGCATTAAAACCATAAAATCATTTCATAAAACCTTATTTTACCCTTCTAAGATGTTTCGACATCCGAGATTCCGGATTCTAACGGAGATTCCGCTGGAAATTGAAATTCCGATGCCGGGGTCTAGCCGGGTATTACAAAGGCCATCATAAGAATTTGCAATACAATATAGCAAATCTTTGTTATAAATGGAGCATTTCTTATTCTTAATGAGAAATGAAAAACCTTCATCGTCCAAAACAGAAACTGAAATAATATTCGTACTCAAAGTAGGAACATAAAAGCAATTGTTCAAAATTAACAAAATCCCATTGGGGAAAACAAGTTCATAAGTCCCTATAGCTGAAGTTGCAACTCTTGCTCCATTGCCTACACGTAGGTCCACATCGCCCTTTTTCAGTTTTCTACTCCTTTTGAGACCCTGCACATTTGTACAAATGTGAGAACCACATCCGGTATCTAATACCCATGAAGTAGAAATAAATAAATTAATATCTATAATATAAATACCTGAAGTTGTAGTCTCACAACTCTTCTTCTTCTTGCACTCATCCAAAAAGAGTTTGCAATTTCTCTTCCAATGCCCTGGTTCCTTACAATAGAAGTAGATTCCTTCCTTAGGAATTATTTCTTTAGGAACTTTTGCCTTGGCTTGCCATTTAGGCTTGCCTTATCCCTTAGGCCCATTACCACCTTTAGACTTGGGCTTCCCCTTATTTTTCATGGGCTTACCCTTATTGACATTCAAAATTTGGGTAGGCCTTTTTTTGACATTTACCTCAGCTGTCTTTAGCATCCTATGCAGCTCAGGAATGGATTTCTCCATGTTGTTCATGTTATAGTTCATGACAAACTGAGAAAAACTGCCAGGTAAAGAATGTAGAATCAAATTCGTGGAGAGTTCTAAACTCGGAGGATAGCCAAGCCTAGCAAGATGATCTATGTAGCCTTTCATCTTCAAAACATGAGCACTAACTGATTCACCTTTAGCCATTTTAGAATCATGAAATGCAATGGTAGTTTCATACCTATCCTGCCTAGCTTGCTGTTGGAAAGCCTGTTTGAGATGGACACTCATCTCATAAGCCTTAAGGTGCTCCAGATCCTTCTGAAGTTCTGGGCACATAGTTGCCAACATAAGACATCCAATGTCATTAGAATCATCCATATGCTTCTTATGCTTGTTCTTAACAGCATTAGTAGCATCAGCAGGAGGTGGTTCAGGGATAGCTTCATCAAGCACATAGGACTTTTTCTCTTGCTTGAGAATAATTCTCAAGTTTCTAAACCAACCAATAAAATTAGTCCCATTTTCTTTCAGTTTATCATTCTCAATGATGGATCGCAGTGATAAAGTGGAATTGTTATTAGCAGCCATAATGATCTACAAAATATACAAATATAATCACTTTAGCAAATTAATATTGAGGTGACAATAATCTCCCACTAAAATACAACCCTCAAAAAGAATTATTACAATAATAATATTTTAGTGGGCTAAGATCCATATTTCACCTAATTCCAAGTCAGCTTTGGCATGACGCTTAAAATTAAGTTATTTAGGTAGGTAACTCCTTACCAATTACATTTAATGTAACTCTTAGATTATGAGGTGTTGACATCATATGTCAAATACATGTTATACCCCATCTTATACCTTAGGCCTAAAACCATTTTGATAGCCTAATTAAGCCCAACCAAAATTAAATAAATGAGTAACTATTACTCATCCTATCTTACTAAGATAACCTAAGCACTTTGCTTTGGCAAAAATCTGTATTTTGGTGATCTTAGTCTTGATAGGCATTTAACACATAGGTGGCATTAAACTTAAAATTTTAGAGTGAGGGTTCAACTTTCAATTTTAATTATGTTGTCTTACATTTATATGTCATAGCATCCTTTATGCATACATATATATAAAGTATAATGCATAGCATCACATACTAATATATGACAGAATATGTAAACATGACATAGCATGGCCAAAATCTAAAATGATCTTCACAAGCCAATATGAAGATCATAAGTGGCAACCTAGGTGTAATCCTATGACATCAGTTGCAATGGAACATGTCTTTATATCTTGAGCTTGCTTGTCCACACCATGGAATCTACTCGTCATTAGAAGCAACTCCACCATCACCATGGAAGCACGAGTGTTGACTCCTCCATTTTGTGGATCTCCATTTATAAAATTTAAAGAAAGCCTATACTATTACATTTAAAATAAACGACACGCAGGCTGTATTTAAAAATTACATCCCATAAAAACCAATCTCATAGGTTTAATAAGGCCATGTTATGCACCATGCCAAGACACCACATAATCACAACATATTTCATACAAACATGTATAAACTTTTTAGCCTAAAGTTTATTTTATTGTGGGAACGATATCTAAGGCGTTACGCACACGGCGGTCCCACTAAATCCCCTTATTATGCATCAATAGATTACTGCCTAAATCCCCTTATTCTGCATATCAGTCAAATTTATTTTACTGATCTTATCAGTAATTGTTTGATCATATCAAACACTCTTGACCTATACAGAAAATGATACCATCGTTTATTAATCATATTAACAAACAACAGTAACGCATATGTGTGCGTATACTTTTGTGAAAACAATTTTCACATAAAACCTACAGATATCATGGATTCATATTGTAATACCTGGCTAGAGCCCGGCACCGGAATTCCTATTGTCTGATGGAATCCGGGGTGTTGGGATTCTATCTAAGGGTAGGAGTTGTGTGTTATTAAGGGTTATGATGTGTTTGAATGTTTTAAAGATTAAGGGAAGTGAGTTTTGAGTTGAAATGACCTAAGGCAGTTGAGCCAAGTTCGGCCGCCGAAAGTAAGTTCGGCCGCCGAAGGTGTTCGGCTTCCGAAGGTGAGTTCGGCCCCCGAACGATTGCATGGTCTTGCATGTGATTGAGCAGCCGACGATGAGCTGGCTGGTGAGCTGAGTCATGGTTTTTGACAAGTGTTGGCCTCAGATTCTTGCCATGGAATGGCCACGTCTCTATGACTCACCTGTACATGTTTTGGGTGATCATACAGAAGCTTGAGGTGCTTGCAAAAGTGTTGAGAGTTGAGAGAAACTAAAGTTACGTTTTTGAGAGAGTTTGAGAGTGTGAGAAGAGGTGATTCGTTTTTCCTTGTTCAGAGTGTTTAGCTTCTTGCTACAGGAGGTAAGTGATGCACTTGAACATGTATATATGTTTCTGAGTTTATGGGGATAAGGGAAGGAGATGCATGCTTAGGGTATTAATGATAGTTTTGATGAGTTATGCATGGCTACATGTTTATGTGTTATGTTTGATTTATTGTTTGGGGTTATTAGCTAGTTTTGGACCCCTGTGATCATATACATGAGTATATGTATGTTGAGGAGGTGAAGTTTGCATGGTTTGAGAAGTTGAAGGGAAGGAGGAGATGGTTTGCCATTAAAACTGAGTTCTGGATGAACTCAGGTTCGGCAGCCGAAGGTTCATTCGGCCGCCGAACCTCTTGCATGGAGGCTTAGGCTGCCACAGCTTGCCCCCGAGTGTTTTGCATGTTCGGCTCTGTTTGGGGGATTCGGCCGCCGAAAGTGCCGCCGAAGGTGAGAGACTTTCGTCTCTGGAGTGCCTTGTGGCCTCCGAAACTTGCCCCCGAAAGGGTTCGGCCGCCGAACATAGAGATTCGGCCGCCGAAGGTGCTTGAGTTTCGTCTCTGGAAAGGACATTCGGCCGCCGAACCTGCCGCCGAAAGTGTTCTGTCCAGCTTTCTTTTGCTTGTTTTGCATGACTATTAGAGTGAGTGTAAGGGGATTCTTGGGGAGTTTAAGTGAGTTGGTCATAAGCTTGTTTGGTCCCTCATTTGAGTCTTTATGTGCTTATACAGACCAGAGGAACCAGAGAGAGCAGCAGTGAGTACTGCTCCAGAGATTCAGAACCTGCAGAGTCAGTCAGTCCAGTTAGCCAGAGGTGAGTGGAACTAAACTTATAACTTTTAATTGAACCACAAACTGCTTTTAGCATATCTCATGCATCATGATTATGTCATAGGATGATTGCATTAGTATCCACGAATATGTTGCATTGCATTGTTATTTGTTGATGTGAGTAAATGCTGAATGATCCAATAGTCACAGACAGGAAGTCCAGGAGCCTTTGACTACGCCCTGGCACGTATAGCAAAGACCAGGAGCCTTTGACTACGCCCTGGCAGGTATAGCAAAGTCCAGGAGCCTTTGACTACGCCCTGGCAATGGTAAGTTCACAGGTGTTATATACACATATACATATATGACAGGAAGACCAGGTGCTCGATTCTACGCCCTGGCACAGAGTTACTGGGACTATGTGGTGACAGGTTTACTCTTGATGTGGCTTGTCTGTGATATGGTGCATTCCATGAGATCATATTTTACTGAGATGTTTTACTGTTCTACTCACTGGGCTATAGAGCTCATCCCACTCCCTTAACCCCAGTTTTGCAGGTTCAGTATTCAGTGTACAGTGTACAGGAAAGGACAGTCCAGCCGAGTACAGGAAAAAGAGAAGAGATCTGTAATAGCCTAGAGTGGACATGTAATATTAAAGAGATGTAATAGTTGTTGCTTGACCTAGACCTAGTGATGTATATGTTTTGTACATGATCGGTATATGTATATATGTTTTCCTGTATGTGGAAACCAGGCTTAACAGGTATGAGTTAACCCATCTAGAGCAAGCTCTAGTCAGGGATACAGAGTACAGAGTACATGAGTACAGAGTACAAAGATAGTGCATGCACAGGTTAAGCCTCGGTTCAGAAAAGAGTTTTATTTTCACATAAAATGTATGATCATGTATGAGGTTTACAGGTGCACAGAGAGTATAGCAGGCTTACTACGGGTTCTGGCGGCCTTAAGCCGACCTGAATCCTAGCGCCGGTGACGGTCCTTTTTGGGGTCGTTACAGATTGGTATCAGAGCCCTAGGTTCACATGATCGGACCTATAGAGACAGTGTTGGGCTCAGACAGGTTAGAAGTGGTCAAGCACAATAGGAAATCATGTCCACTAGGATAGGGTCTTGAGTCCTATCTGCTATGATATGCCATGAGTATTGCATGTGTATGAGTGATATGTGATATTTATGTGCTATGTGCTAAAGCGATATGTTATATGTTGTGTTTCCAGAGTAAAGATGCGAGGAACTCGTCGATCAGCTCGATTGACTGGAGTCCCACCAGAAAATGAGAGACTAGCTGCTCGTCCTCCTGCATTGCCAAGGGCAAGGTCTCAGAGATCTAGCAGGGAAGGTATGTCAATAGACCCTAGAAGGTCTGTAGACGAGAGCAGAAGAGGTACAGCTAGGGGAGGTAGATCAGAGGAAGAGAGAGAGGCTATGGAGACTGATCCGTCTATGGATGAAGGTATGGGCGATTCCGAGGGAGGTGTTCAGGCCTCAGGTTATGGTTATCCATCCTTGTTTCAGGAGCCAGAGTATCCGATGGAGGGTATGTCGGAATACTCTCGTTTTGACCCATATCCTACATACATGCCATATATGCCATATCCTCACTATTACCCATCATATCCACCATATCCTATGTATCCATCTTCCCCTATACATCCAAGTGCAGCACACCTAGAGCCAAATGAACCAAATGAACCAGTACCACCACCAGAACCAGTAGTCCCTGTTGTTGACGGGCATGAACCTAGCTCATCTGGAGGTAAAGTTCAAATGACGGAGTACTTAAAATTGGATGCTCCGAAATACAATACGGGAGATGATCCATTTGATTACCTCAGAGCAGTTAGGATGATCACCAGTGAATTGGGAGCAGATGATAGGAGAGCCATTGAGATGGCAGGTTTCACATTAAAGTGCAGGAAGGCCAGAGAATGGTTTAAGAATTATGTGGAGCCTAGAATGGACAGTATGTCATGGGGAGAGTTCGCCAATGAGTTTGCAGGGTGGGCTTTTCCTGACAGTTCAAGGGAGATGAAGATAATTGAATTTGAACAGTTAAGACAGACAGACGAGATGAGTGTTGATGAATTCACAGATAAGTTCCTGGATCTGCTTCAGTATGTGGGTCAAGCCTATGATACTGACCAGAAGAAGGCAAGGAGATATACTATGAGATTGCATCCCAGGTATTCTTCGTTGATTCTTCCAGCAGAAAAGGAGAGTTTTCACTCTATTATAGATGCAGCCAGGAAAATGGAAGCTAATGCCAATATTCAGAAACAATCTAGGGCACAAGCTTCGGGTTCTAAAGCCCCCAGTTCAGGTTCTACAGGCAGTAAAAGATGGGATAGAGCGAGAGGAACAAGGAAAGGGTTCTGGAATAAAGTCAAGTCAGGTCTGGGAATAGGTAGTGGCTCAAGCTCTGGCACAGCTCCAGTCTGCAGACGATGCGGAAAACCACATGGCGGAGTTTGTCAGTTGGGATCTACAGCTTGTTTTCGATGTGGACAGGAAGGGCATATTGCTCGGGATTGTCCGCAGATGACTTTTGCACCATCCCAGCAGATGAGTTCAGGCAGTGTGGTACAGCCAGTTGTACGGCCAGTAGCTCCAGTCATGCCTCAGAGTAGTGGCAGAGGTAGAGGGAGAGGGGTAGCCTCTACTTCAGCAGCAGGTTCCCGAGGTGGAAATCCGGTAGCCCCAGCACGGATTTTCACAGTGACACAGGAGGAGGCTAACACGTCGAACACAGTGGTGTCAGGTAATCTCATCATTGGGTGTTCAGATGTGTATGCTTTGATGGACCCCGGTGCTTCTCATTCCTTTATTGCTTCGAGAGCCATAGAGAGGTTGGGTTTGATCAGTTCTGAGTTAGAGTATCCTCTCTGGGTCAGTGGACCTAGATGTGACCCATCAGTGGCAGTGTCAGTCTGTCGTTTCAGTCCAGTGTTTATTGAGGGTAGATGCCTTCCAGCTGACCTTGTGGTTCTAGATTTGACAGATTTTGATGTCATTCTAGGGATGGATTGGCTATCTGCATATAGTGCTACGTTGGACTGTCGAGAGAAGCTAGTGAGTCTCAGAGACCAGTATGGGTCAGATTGTGTCTTCAGAGGAGACAGGAGAGGTACACCCAGAGGTATGATTTCAGCCCTTCAGGCTCGTCGTTTGCTTAGGAGGGGTTGTCAGGGGTTTCTAGCTCATGTGAGAGAGCTAGACAGTCAGGTGAGGGAACCAGCCACAGTGCCAGTAGTCCGAGAGTTTCTCGATGTGTTCCCAGACGATTTGCCAGGACTACCACCTGATAGGGAGATAGGATTTGACATTGAATTATTGCCAGGTACTAGACCTATCTCTATACCTCCCTACAGGATGGCGCCAGCTGAGTTAACAGAATTGAAAGAACAGTTGCAGGACTTGGTAGATAAGGGTTTCATCCGCCCTAGTACCTCACCTTGGGGTGCTCCAGTGCTTTTTGTCAGAAAGAAGGATGGATCCCTTAGACTTTGTATCGATTACAGACAGTTGAACAAGGTCACTATCAAGAATAGGTATCCCTTACCTCGGATTGATGATCTATTTGACCAGCTAGCTGGAGCAGGTTGTTTCTCGAAAATAGATCTGAGATCTGGGTATCATCAGTTGAGAGTCAGAGAGGCAGATGTGCCTAAGACAGCTTTCCGGACCAGATATGGGCATTATGAGTTCTTAGTGATGCCGTTTGGGTTGACTAACGCCCCTGCAGCATTTATGGATCTCATGAACAGGATATTCAGTGAGTTTCTGGATCACTTTGTCATTGTGTTTATCGATGATATCTTAGTGTATTCCAGAGATGCAGAGGAGCATGCCCAGCATCTGAGGATTGTTTTACAGACACTGCGAGAGCATGGTTTATATGCCAAGTTCTCGAAGTGTGAGTTTTGGTTACGGAGCATTTCCTTCTTGGGACATGTAGTATCAGCAGAGGGTATTGAGGTAGATCCCAAGAAGATAGAGGCTGTAGCTAACTGGCCCAGACCCACAACAGTAACTGAGATTAAAAGCTTTCTGGGACTGGCAGGTTACTACAGGAGGTTTGTTCAGAACTTCTCAAAGATAGCAGCTCCTATGACCAAATTGACTCAGAAAAACCAGAAGTTTATATGGTCAGACCAGTGTGAAGAGAGCTTCGAGGAGCTCAAGAGGAGATTAACCACAGCACCAGTGTTAGCTCTGCCTGTGAGTAATGAGGACTTCACAGTATTCTGTGATGCATCTCGAGTGGGATTGGGTTGTGTATTGATGCAGAGTGATAGAGTAATAGCTTATGCTTCTAGACAATTGAAGAAGCACGAGTTGAATTACCCTACCCATGACCTAGAGATGGCAGCAGTTATCTTTGCACTTAAGATGTGGCGGCATTACCTCTACGGAGTTAAATGCGAGATCTTCACTGATCATAAGAGTTTACAGTACATCTTAAGTCAAAGAGAGCTGAATTTGAGGCAGAGAAGGTGGGTCGAATTGCTCAGTGATTATGATTGTAAAATCCAGTATCACCCGGGTAAGGCGAATGTTGTCGCAGACGCCCTAAGCCGGAAGTCACTAGGCAGTTTATCCCATATAGCAGCAGAGCGGAGACCAGTTGTGATGGAGCTTTATAAGCTCTTTGACGAGGGATTACAGTTAGAGTTGTCTGGTACAGGTGCGTTGATAGCACAGATGAGAGTGACACCTGTGTTTCTGGAGCAGATAGCTCAGAGACAGCATGAGGACCCTGAGTTGATGAAAATTGCCAGGACTGTTCAGTCAGGCAACAATGCAGAGTTCAGATTTGATAGTAAAGGGATCCTTCGCTATGGAAGTCGACTTTGTGTACCAGATAGGGGCAGTGTGAAAGAAGACATTATGAGGGAAGCTCATAATGCAAAGTATAGTGTTCACCCAGGAGCTACCAAGATGTATCAGGATCTGAAAAGGATCTATTGGTGGCCAGACATGAAGAAAGAAGTGGCGCAGTTCGTGACAGCCTGTGAGGTTTGTCAGAGGGTGAAATTAGAGCATCAGAAACCAGCAGGAATGCTTAACCCATTACCGATTCCAGAATGGAAATGGGAGAACATAGCCATGGATTTTGTAGTGGGTTTACCAGTAGCGTCCAACAGGATAGACTCGATATGGGTGATTGTGGACAGACTCACGAAATCTGCTCATTTTCTTCCAGTACGGAGTAACTATTCTGTGGATAAGTTGGCACAGGTCTATCTGGATGAAATAGTGAGATTACATGGAGTCCCAGTGTCTATAGTTTCAGACAGAGGACCACAGTTTACATCCCGCTTTTGGCGGAGTCTGCAGAGTGCGATGGGCACGAGGTTAGATTTTAGTACTGCTTTCCACCCACAGACTGATGGACAGTCAGAAAGGACCATCCAGACCATAGAGGATATGCTTCGCCTATGTGTGTTAGACTTTGGCGGTTCTTGGAGGCAGCATCTACCTTTGGTGGAGTTTGCCTACAATAACAGTCATCATGCTAGCATTGGGATGGCTCCTTATGAAGCGTTGTATGGGAGGAAATGCAGATCCCCTGTTTGCTGGGAAGAGGTAGGAGAGAAAACTCTTGCAGGGCCAGAATTAGTAGACATTACTAGTAGAATGGTGCCCATGATCAGAGAGAGAATCAGAACAGTTCAGAGTAGACAGAAAAGTTATGCAGACGTTCGCAGAAAGCAATTAGAGTTTCAAGAAGGTAATTGGGTGTTGCTGAAAGTGTCTCCAATGAAAGGAGTAGTTCGTTTTGGAAAGAAAGGTAAATTAGCTCCACGGTACATTGGACCCTTTGAGGTGTTGCAGAGGATCGGAAATGTGTCGTATAAGCTGGATTTACCTGTTTCTATGGAGAGGATTCACCCGGTATTTCATGTTTCTATGCTACGACAGTTTGTGTCAGATCCGAATCAGGTTTTGAGTGAGCCTGAAGTGGAGATTCATACAGATCTCACCTATATAGAGCAACCAGTGCGGATTTTAGACACGCAGATCAGACAGCTAAGGAACAAGGAGATTCCGATGGTGAAAGTCCTATGGAACCACCATAACCTAGAAGAGTGCACGTGGGAGACGCGGGAGTCTATGCTCCAGCAGTATCCATATCTGTTTTGAGGTTAGTTTCCTCCTTGTGTTTTGTTTTTTTGTATGTTTTAGGAACATCCGAGGACGAATGTTCTTAAGGAGGGGAGAATGTAATACCTGGCTAGAGCCCGGCACCGGAATTCCTATTGTCTGATGGAATCCGGGGTGTTGGGATTCTATCTAAGGGTAGGAGTTGTGTGTTATTAAGGGTTATGATGTGTTTGAATGTTTTAAAGATTAAGGGAAGTGAGTTTTGAGTTGAAATGACCTAAGGCAGTTGAGCCAAGTTCGGCCGCCGAAAGTAAGTTCGGCCGCCGAAGGTGTTCGGCTTCCGAAGGTGAGTTCGGCCCCCGAACGATTGCATGGTCTTGCATGTGATTGAGCAGCCGACGATGAGCTGGCTGGTGAGCTGAGTCATGGTTTTTGACAAGTGTTGGCCTCAGATTCTTGCCATGGAATGGCCACGTCTCTATGACTCACCTGTACATGTTTTGGGTGATCATACAGAAGCTTGAGGTGCTTGCAAAAGTGTTGAGAGTTGAGAGAAACTAAAGTTACGTTTTTGAGAGAGTTTGAGAGTGTGAGAAGAGGTGATTCGTTTTTCCTTGTTCAGAGTGTTTAGCTTCTTGCTACAGGAGGTAAGTGATGCACTTGAACATGTATATATGTTTCTGAGTTTATGGGGATAAGGGAAGGAGATGCATGCTTAGGGTATTAATGATAGTTTTGATGAGTTATGCATGGCTACATGTTTATGTGTTATGTTTGATTTATTGTTTGGGGTTATTAGCTAGTTTTGGACCCCTGTGATCATATACATGAGTATATGTATGTTGAGGAGGTGAAGTTTGCATGGTTTGAGAAGTTGAAGGGAAGGAGGAGATGGTTTGCCATTAAAACTGAGTTCTGGATGAACTCAGGTTCGGCAGCCGAAGGTTCATTCGGCCGCCGAACCTCTTGCATGGAGGCTTAGGCTGCCACAGCTTGCCCCCGAGTGTTTTGCATGTTCGGCTCTGTTTGGGGGATTCGGCCGCCGAAAGTGCCGCCGAAGGTGAGAGACTTTCGTCTCTGGAGTGCCTTGTGGCCTCCGAAACTTGCCCCCGAAAGGGTTCGGCCGCCGAACATAGAGATTCGGCCGCCGAAGGTGCTTGAGTTTCGTCTCTGGAAAGGACATTCGGCCGCCGAACCTGCCGCCGAAAGTGTTCTGTCCAGCTTTCTTTTGCTTGTTTTGCATGACTATTAGAGTGAGTGTAAGGGGATTCTTGGGGAGTTTAAGTGAGTTGGTCATAAGCTTGTTTGGTCCCTCATTTGAGTCTTTATGTGCTTATACAGACCAGAGGAACCAGAGAGAGCAGCAGTGAGTACTGCTCCAGAGATTCAGAACCTGCAGAGTCAGTCAGTCCAGTTAGCCAGAGGTGAGTGGAACTAAACTTATAACTTTTAATTGAACCACAAACTGCTTTTAGCATATCTCATGCATCATGATTATGTCATAGGATGATTGCATTAGTATCCACGAATATGTTGCATTGCATTGTTATTTGTTGATGTGAGTAAATGCTGAATGATCCAATAGTCACAGACAGGAAGTCCAGGAGCCTTTGACTACGCCCTGGCACGTATAGCAAAGACCAGGAGCCTTTGACTACGCCCTGGCAGGTATAGCAAAGTCCAGGAGCCTTTGACTACGCCCTGGCAATGGTAAGTTCACAGGTGTTATATACACATATACATATATGACAGGAAGACCAGGTGCTCGATTCTACGCCCTGGCACAGAGTTACTGGGACTATGTGGTGACAGGTTTACTCTTGATGTGGCTTGTCTGTGATATGGTGCATTCCATGAGATCATATTTTACTGAGATGTTTTACTGTTCTACTCACTGGGCTATAGAGCTCATCCCACTCCCTTAACCCCAGTTTTGCAGGTTCAGTATTCAGTGTACAGTGTACAGGAAAGGACAGTCCAGCCGAGTACAGGAAAAAGAGAAGAGATCTGTAATAGCCTAGAGTGGACATGTAATATTAAAGAGATGTAATAGTTGTTGCTTGACCTAGACCTAGTGATGTATATGTTTTGTACATGATCGGTATATGTATATATGTTTTCCTGTATGTGGAAACCAGGCTTAACAGGTATGAGTTAACCCATCTAGAGCAAGCTCTAGTCAGGGATACAGAGTACAGAGTACATGAGTACAGAGTACAAAGATAGTGCATGCACAGGTTAAGCCTCGGTTCAGAAAAGAGTTTTATTTTCACATAAAATGTATGATCATGTATGAGGTTTACAGGTGCACAGAGAGTATAGCAGGCTTACTACGGGTTCTGGCGGCCTTAAGCCGACCTGAATCCTAGCGCCGGTGACGGTCCTTTTTGGGGTCGTTACACATATCACATATAAATCTATCATTTTTAACATCATATCTAAAATGAACTAAACAGTTTAATTACTATGTCATTCTAGCAAACTTATATCACATATAACACATCAATCATGGCATATTCAACTTAAACGAAGAGCATAGGTTGGCTCTGATACCACTGTTAGGAAATCCAGAGATTTACTGCAATCCAAACACACAGCGAAAAAATTAAAAATCTCTATTTTCCTTTTCGGGATCCGTGTGCTTCGTTTATTTTGAAGAGAATGATACCAGACTAACCTGTTAGACTCGATGAGAAGATACTATTGCGGACTGATGGTGCTGCTTTTTCAACGAACACCCTCTATGGTATCCACATGAACGTCTTCTAACCTATTAGAGTGCTAGCTGATAGAGCCAAATTTAGACCCATTTTCCATATTGATATTTATGTTAATTTACACATTTTCTGCCTAATTTTGTGGTTTTGATCTTATTTTGCAGAAAATGAAGTAAAATGGTAATTTAGCAAAAATGGCCTTAAATCTGCCCAAAAGAGAGCAAAACTGCACGAGCATGGTTTGCCCAACTTGTTTGTCCAAACCAATGTGGAGCTGAAATAAAGAGGAAAAGTGATAACTGACTGACCAGACTGTTTGCCCAAGACTGTTTGGGCAAACAGCGGAGCAAGACAGAGACAAGAACCAGGCACGCAGACAGTAGTCACGACAGACAGCCTGTTTACCCAAACAACACCGGACAAACAGCACCAGCAACCAGAAAACCAGCAAATCTGCCAAACTTGGAGACCAAGTCAACACAAGTCTTTTTGCACTCCAATCATGTGGGACAGCTCAGCAACACATAATTCCATCTCAGCACTCTCTCCTACATATTTGGGAAGCTAAAAATCAAAAAGACAAAAATGCCCTCCAAGAATCCAAGTCCAAATAGGAAAAGGAGTCCCAACTCAACAAGGAAACCCTAGGGCAGCCACTCCAGCCTATAAAAGGACCAGCAAACCAGCAGAAGAATTATCTTTGAATCTTTTGATCATCACTCATCCACGGCAGAAGCTGCACCAGCAGCCGCACCACACCAGCAGGCCACCGGCCCTTCTTCTTTCTTCTTTTTACTTTCTTTCTTTTCTTTTATGTTAGTTTCAGCCATGAGTGGCTGAAACCCTTTTTCTAGTTGAAGAATAAGGTGAAACTTTAGTTGTTTATGGATTGGAAAACCTGAACCTATATGTTCTTCTTTTATTTATCAATATTTATGCAATTTCATGCTTAAAGTCATTGTTGCTTTGTTATTTTAGATCAATAGGGCCCATTGAATCTTGATTGCAAGGTAATAATTTGTTAGTTTGGATAGTTTTTAGTCCGTAATTGCTGGAATTATTCAAACACAAGAACACTTGGTGTAAAAACTAAGGAAATTGCATAATCTAGCAATATCACCATGCGTTTGGGTAGCTAGAATTATGTCTCTCTATCTCTTAATGCAATTGATAGTTGTTTGTTGCCTAAGGCCCAAGGACGTTCCTTGACAACTTGTTGATTAGTGATTAATTAGAGGACGTTCCCTAATTAATCTATGCTTAAGGAGGGATTTGGTTGGTGAGAAGCGTCTTCCACCTCCATAACTAATTTATTGAATCAAATAAAAAAATATTTGTGTCAATGATCAATCCCAACAACTAAAGTGGACCCAAATCTTCAACTAGGCTTTTCTCTTTATTGATTTCTCTTTACTTTACTTGCTTGCTTTCAATTCTAGTTTAACTCAACAATCTCAAAACCCCTTTTTTTTATATTATTGTCTTTTTATTTACTTGGTCTTGACAAGAAAAATAAGTATCAATTTCTTATGGATTCGATCCTTTTATCACTATCTACAGTTGTAAAATTGTTGATAACCAAAAAGGTTATTTTTGACCGGCTTCGACAACTGCGAGTCACTATCTCTCTCAACATGGATAAACTATGTGCTCCCGATCTGCAACTCAAAATGAATTTACCAAAAACCATTGCTTCTACTTCGCAGAAGCGGTTTTTATTCGTTTTTAGTCTTTTGTTTTTCCACAACTCTTTTCGCGAAAGAGTTGTGTTCATAACCCACTATCACAATCTCGCAGATACTCAAATATCTTATGTGATAGAGTTCTGTTCATAACCGACTATCACAATCTAGCAGATACTCAAATTTCTTATGTGATAGTGTCCTTTATTTGTAATAGTTACAGATAGACTGCAGATCATTTTAAATATTATTATCTTATAATAATAAATAATTAATATTAATAATAATAACACTTTATCATTATTAATTATATTAATGGGCTTTGGGCTTTTAGCCTATTAATATGACGTAGCACATCAACAACGTTCTTTTGTGTGTGACCCAATACGCTCACATTAATTGGCAATAGACCTAGTCCCACAAGACCCATAAATCATAAGCGGCCTCTAGCAAGACATTATGACTACCCAATTAATATGAGGATCGATAGTCCGATAAAGCCTAATAAATTGAACATGTATTAATCCCTTTGTCACACAATATCTAGTTTGAACATAAGTCATGGTCAATGTCAAACTTATAATATTCAAACTTATGATTTCTCGATCTCTAAGTAGACTGATAAATTCAAATGATATTGATCACACTATCAATTTATTTGAGCATGGCCATGCATTTCTTAGTCTCACTTATCGAGGGGCCCATAAGATATCTCTCCTAAAGAGAGGGACAAATTCTATATTGATTGTTCAATATCCTCTACATAATTTATGTTATGCTCAATCATAACCTTTATGATTGTCCGATTAAAGACAATGTTTGGTTATGTAAAAACATAACAGTCCTTATGTTGGAAACTATGTCAATCTCAAGTCAAAGGATTAAGACATAACTACTTTGAGATTCACTTATGATAATAACCCATGTAGTGATCTCAGTGCGGGTCCATCCAATGCTTTGTTCTCTAACAAGTATCTATGATTATTGAATTATATCAACATGTACATAATCATCTCATGATTATCAATCAATAACTATACTAGTTATATTTTATTATTATCAACATAATAATAAGTAACCAGGGATATTAATCATTATTATGTAAAATGCAAACAAATAATAATGATAGTAAAAAACCTCTTTTATTAATAACCAAAACGACATACTAAAAATTTTAGTGTATGTTTGGTCCCTCATTTGAGTCCACCTGTGTAGGTTCGGACCCGAGGAACCGAGGACCCCAGCAGTGAGATAGCTGCTTCAGAGTCAGCCAGAGGTGAGTAGAACTGAACTACGTATTAAAATAACAAAGTTTTGAGCATGTTCATGCATCACGAATACCATGATGTATTTTAGGTTGTTGCATTAGAATCTCACGAATATGATGCATTGCATTCTATGTTGTTGATGTGGATGAATGTTGGATGATCCATTAGCCCTCAATATGTATGATGATTAATGAAAGTCCAAGGCTGCCTATGTCCACTGAAACTCTACAAGCTTCCTACGGACATTTGCATAGCTTTTCTGCCGACTCACAGCAGTCTTGATTCTTTCTCTGATAATGGGTACTACCCTGCCGGTGATCTCTACTAGCTCAGGCCCTACCAAGGCCCTTTCTCCAACTTCTTCCTAGCAGACAGGTGGCCTGCACTTCCTTCCATACAAAGCTTCATATGGAGCCATCCCTATACTACCATGATAGCTGTTATTGTAGGCAAACTCTATCAAGGGTAGATGCTGCCTCCAAGAACCGCTAAAATCTAGCACACACATTCTGAGTATATCTTCAATTGTCTGGATGGTCCTCTCTGACTTTCTATCAGTCTGTGGATGGAAAGCAGTGCTAAAATCTAGCCTGGTACCCATAGTATTCTGCAGACTCCGCCAAAACCTGGAGGTGAACTGGGGTCCCCTTTCTGACACTATTGAAATGGGAGCCCCATGCAACCTAACCACTTCTTTAACATACACCTTGTTGGGAAATCCAGAGATTATTGCAACTCAGTTGCGCAGCGAAAAAATAAAATTTCTCTGATTTCCTTTCCCAGAATCCGAGTGCTTCGTTTAATTCAAAAGATGGATATGAGACTAACCTGTTAATCTCGTTGAGAAGAAACAATGTTGGACTGATGGTGCTGCCTTTTCAAACGAACACCCTCTATGGTATCCACACGAACGTCTTCTATCCTTTTAGAGTGCTAGCTCTCTCAAAGATGGATAGATTATGTGCTCCACAATCTGCAATCTTTTATACTGAGTTTTCTCAAAACCACACGTACCTTCCACAATTCGCAGAAGGGGTATTTATATATTTCAGTCTTTTGTTTTTCCCACAACTCCTTTTCCTAAAAGGAGTTGTGTTCATCCCACAACTCCTTTTCCTAAAAGGAGTTGTGTTCATCCCACAACTCCTTTTCCTAAAAGGAGTTGTGTTCATCCCACAACTCCTTTTCCTAAAAGGAGTTGTGTTCATAACCCACTATCACAATCTCATAGATACTCAAATATCTTATGTGATAGAGTCCTTTATTTGTAACACTTACAGATAGACTGCAGATCTTTTAAATATTATTATCTCATAATAATAAATGATTAATAATAATAACATTTTATTATTATTAATTATATTAATGATTAATATTAATAATAATAACACTTTATTATTATTAATTATATTAATGATTAATAATAATAACACTTTATTATTATTAATTATATTAATGGGCTTTGGACTTTTGGCCCATTAATATGACATAGCATATCAACAACGTTCTTTTGTGTGTGACCCAATAGGCTCACATTAATTGGCAATAGGCCCAGTCCCACAAGGCCCATAAGTTATAAGTGGCCTCTAGCAAGACATTATGACTACCCAACTAATATGAGGATCAATAGTCCGATAAAGCCTAATAAATAGAACATGAATTAATCCCTTTGTCACACGATATCTAGTTTGAACATAAGTCATGGTCAATGTCAAACTTATAATGTTCAAACTTATGATTTCTCGATCTCTAAGTAGACTGATAAATTCAAATGATATTGATCACACTATCAATTCATTTGAGCACGGCCATGCATTTCTTAGTCTCACTTATCGAGGGGCCCAGAAGATATCTCTCTCATAGAGAGGGACAAATCCTATCTTGATTGTTCATTATCCTCTACATAATTTCTATAATGCTCAATCATAACCTTTATGATTGTCTGATTAAAGACAACGTTTGGTTATGTCAAAACATAATAGTTCTTATGTTGGAAACTATGACAATCTCAAGTCAAAGGATTAAGACATAACTACTTTGAGATTCACTTATGACAATGACCCATATAGTGATCTCAATGCGGGTCCATCCAATACTTTGTTCTCTAACAAGTATTTATGATTATTGAATTATATCAACATATACATAATCATCTCATGATTATCAATCAATAATCATACCAGTTATATTTTATTATTATCAACATAATAATAAGTAACCAGGGATGATAATCATTATTATGTAACATGCAAACAAATAATAATGATAAAAACCTCTTTTATTAATAACCAAATCGACATACAAAAAGGTCCAAGATAATGGTCTAGGACATATACACTAACAATCTCCCACTTGCACTAGGCCTAATCATATAAGTATCTAATACCCATAGACCTAGTGTGCTGATCATGCTTGACCTGTGAAAAAGGCTTGGTCAGTGGATTTGCAATGTTATCATTTGTGTCTACTTTGCATATTTTGATATCTCCTCTATCAATGATCTCTCGAATAAGGTGATATCGCCTGAGTATATATTTAGTTCTCTGGTGATATCTGGGCTCCTTTGTCTGTGCTATGGCACCGTTATTATCACAATAAAAGTCCATAGGATTTGCAATGCTGGGAACCACTCCCAACTCTGTGATGAACTTCTTCATCCAGATTGCCTCTTTAGCTGCATCTGATGCTGCTATATACTCAGCTTCTATTGTAGAATCTGCTACAGTGCTCTGCTTGAAACTTTTTCCAACTAACAACTCCACCATTTAAAGTGAATATGAATCCTAACTATGATCTGAAGTCATTTATGTCGGTTTGGAAACTAGCATCTGTGTAACCACTTACAACTAGCTCGTCTTCCAATCCTCCATAAACTAGGAATGCATCCTTAGTCATTCTAAGGTACTTTAGGATATTCTTAACAACTGTCCAGTGACTTTCACCGGGATCTGCTTGATATCTGCTTGTTGTGCTCAAGGCATATGAGACGTCTAGTCTAGTACATAACATGGCATACATGATAGATCCAATAGCAGAAGCATAAGAGATCTTATTCATCCGTTCTCGCTCATCAGATGTTATAGGACATTGATTCTTGCTGAGATGAACACCATGAGACATGGGCATGAATTCTCTTTTGGAATCTTGCATGTTGAATTTTTTCAGCACCTTGTCAATATTAGTACTTTGACTCGGACCGATTATCCTCTTGGATCTATCCCTATAGATCTTAATACCAAGGATATATGCGGCCTCACCTAAGTCCTTCATTGAAAAAGAATTCCCTAACCAAGTCTTAACCTTTTGCAAGGTAGGGATATCATTTCCAATGAGTAATATTTCATCCACATATAGGACTAGAAACACAACTGCACTCCCACTAACCATCTTGTAAACACAGGGTTCATCTTCATTTTTGATGAATCCAAAGTCCCTGACTGTTTCATCAAAACGAAGATTCTAGCTCCGAGAAGCTTGCTTCAATCCATAAATGGATCTCTGAAGCTTGCAAATCTTTCTAGAATTCTCAGGGATTACAAAACCCTTAGGTTGTGTCATGTACACATCCTTGAGCAAAAGTTCACGACTGTCAGTCATGAGAAATCCATATCTCTCAGGCTGATGACGTGTCCTATCAGATCTGCATGGGACTTGTGTCACCCTTTCAGTTTCCACAACTGTTTGTGGTTCTGAAAGTGGTTCTACTAGCGGTTCAATGCTCTCTTGTGGTTCTTGAGTTTCCTCAAATCGCACTGTACTCCCACTGAATCTCTGAGAGATAAATTCCTTTTCTAAAAAGGTACCATTTTGAGCAACAAACACTTTGTTCTCTGAGGGAATATAGAAATAGTATCCTTTGGTTTCCTTAGGATACCCCACAAAATTGCACTTAATAGATTTTGGAGCTAGCTTATCTGAAACTGGGCGTTTTATATAAGCCTCACAACCCCAAATCTTAAGAAAAAACAAATTGGGCAATTTCCCAGTCCATAACTCATATGGTGTCTTTTCAACCGCTTTTGATAGTACTCGATTTAAAATGAATGTAGCTGTTTCCAAGGCATAACCCCAAAACGATAAAGGGAGATCGTTTGACTCATCATAGATCGAACCATATCTAATAAAGTTCGATTTCTCCTTTTAGAAACACCATTCCATTGTGGAGTTCCTGGAGGAGTCAATTGTGAAACAATTCCACAGCTTCTAAGATGTTCATCAAACTCTTGGCTCAAATTTTCACCACCTCGATCATATCGAAGTATCTTAATAGTTCTACCAAGTTGATTTTGTACTTCATTTTGAAAAGTTCTAAACATTTCAAAAGATTCATGCTTATGTTTCATTAGGTAGACATAGCCATACCTACTGAAATCATCAGTGAATGTAATGAAGTACTGATAACCTCCCCTAGCACTAATGCTTAGTGGGCCACATACATCTGTATGTATTAAGCCCAATAAGTCTGAAGCCCTTTGACCTTGTCCAGTAAAAGAGTCCTTTGTCATCTTACCAAGCAAACAAGATTCACAATTTTCAAATGATTCAAAATCAAATGAATCTAATAAACCATCCTTATGGAGCATAGATATGCGATTCTCATTTATATGGCTAAGACGACAGTGCCATAAATATGTTGGGTTTAACTCATTTGGCTTAGTTTTCTTAGAAGTTATGTTATAGATATTGTTGTCTCTAGAATCATCTAGATCAAGGATATAAAGGCCATCATATGAATTTGCAATACAATAAAGCAAATCATCTTTATTAATGGAGCATTTCTTATTCTTAATAAGAAATGAAAAACCCTCATCGTCCAAAACAGAAGCTGAAATAATAATCTTCCTACTCAAAGTAGGAACATAAAAGCAATTGTTCAGAACTAGCAAAAGCCCATTGGGCAACACAAGTTCATATGTCCCTACAGTTATGGCAGCAACTCTTACTCCATTGCCTACACGAAGGTCCACATCGCCCTTTTTCAGTTTTCTACTCCTTTTGAGACCCTTCACATTTGTACAAATGTGAGAATCACATCCGGTATCTAATACCCATGAAGTAGAAATAGATAAATTAATATCTATAACATAAATACCTGAAGTCGTAGTCTCACTACTCTTCTTCTTCTTGCACTCATCCAAATAGAGTTTGCAATTTCTCTTCCAATGTCCTGGTTCCTTGCAATGGAAGCAGATTCCTTCCTTAGGAATTATTTCCTTAGGAACTTTTGCCTTGGATTGCCATTTAGGCTTGCCTCGTCCCTTAGGCCCATTACCACCTTTAGACTTGAGCTTCCCCTTATTTTTCATGGGCTTACCCTTATTGACATTCAAAATTTGGGTAGGCCTTTTCTTGATATTTACCTCAGCTGTCTTTAGCATCCCATGCAGCTCAGGAATGAATTTCTCCATATTGTTCATGTTATAGTTCATGACAAATTGAGAAAAACTGCCAGGTAAAGAATATAGGATCCAATCCGTGGAGAGTTCTAAACTCAAAGGGTAGCCAAGCCTAGTAAGGTGATCAATGTAGCCTTTCATTTTCAAAACATGAGCACTAACTTATTCACCTTCAGCCATTTTGCAATCATACAATGCAATGGTAGTTTCATATCTATCCTGCCTAGCTTGTTGTTGGAAAGCCTGTTTGAGATGGACACTCATCTCATAGGCCTCAAGGTGCTCCAGATCCTTCTGAAGTTCTGGGCATATAGTTGCCAACATAAGACATTCAATGTCATTAGAATCATCCATATGCTTCTTATGCTTGTTCTTAACAGCATTAGTAGCATCAGCAGGAGGTGGTTCTGGGATAGCTTCATCAAGCACATAGGACTTTTTCTCTTGCTTGAGAACAATTCTCAAGTTTCTAAACCAGTCAACAAAATTAGTCCCATTTTCTTTCAGTTTATCCTTCTCAAAGATGGATCGCAGTGATAAGATGGAATTGTTATTAGCAGCCATAATTATCTACAAAAATATGCAAATATAATCAATTTAGTAAATTAATATTGAGGTGATAATAATCTCCCACTAAAATACAACCCTCAAAATAATAATAATATTTTAGTGTGCTAAGATCCATATTTCACCTAATTCTAAGTCTGCTTTGGCATGACGCTTATAATTAAGTTATTTAGGTAGGTAACCCCTTACCAATTACATCTAATGTAACTATTAGATTATGAGGTGTTGACATCATATGTCAAATGCATGTTATACCCCATCTAATGCCTCAGGCCCAAAACCGTTTTGATAGCCTAATTAAGCTTAACCAAAATTAAATAAATGAGTAACTATTACTCATCCTATCTTACTAGGATAACCTAATGCACTTTATTTTGATAAAACCTGCATTTTGGTAATCTTAGTCTTGATAGGTATTTAATATATGGGTGGTATTAAAACTTAAAATTTTAGAGTGAGGGTTCAACTTTTAATTTTAATTATTTTATCTTATATATATATATTATAGCATCCTATATGCATATATATATATATATAGACAATAATGCATAGTATCTCATACTAATATATAATAAAATAATAAAATATAGTCATTTAAATTTGATTTAAAGACTAAAAAAATAATAAAATATAATCATTTAAATCTGATTTAAAGACTAAAAAAAATAATTTTAAAATTTTATTTTCTTATTATTATTTTTTTTATTATTTTATTTTTAAGGGCAGAATTGTAATTTAGGGCATCATCTTCCTCCTCGGGAAGAAGCCCTTGCCGCTGCCAAGAAATCAGTGGCCTGCCGGTCATCCCAATTTGCCGTCAGCCGAGATCTCCGACAATAGCGCAACGCTTGCGCTCATGCGGGTAGAGCAAATCGGCACCGAGAGCTCCATCACCGGCGGGATCACTAAGGGAGTCACGATCTTGCCATTCACCGGATTGCACAACTCCTATCCCGACGATGTTGAGCCTGCTGGAATTTGCGATCATGCAGCGGCAATGAGGCGTCACCAGTGAGAGGGACGTGTCGCTCATCCTCTCGCTGGACATGGCCACCCCATTCACGCCACAGATCACCCCAATTGTGAGGATTTCAAAAATCCTTTAAGTCCCCTTTTTATTTTTTAATTTTTATTAATTTAATTTTCAACAAAATTACCTAAATCCAAAAACCCATTTTATATTCCAAATACTGGGTTGGGTTCAGTTATCGTGAATCTTTTTTTTTTTTAATTAATTAATTATTTTAATTTAATTTTTAAATTAAAATAAAATTATCTAAATGATCCAATCATTCATCCAAAATTATCATGCCATTCTAAATAATGGCCTAGGGCAAATACACTAACAGACGCGTCTTTGTCTTTTGGCAGAAACTTGCCTTTGTCTTTTCGGACTAGCGCCCAAAGATATGCCTGGCGGTTATCGGCCTTGTGGTGCTTTTTGGTATAAACTTTTCTTTGTCTTTTGGGACTAGCATCTAAAGACTTGGCTGGCGGATACCTGTCTTGTGGCCTGGGTATGAAATGCCTTAGAAACTTTTTATGAAATAGGACTAACACCTGGATTATAGCCTGGTAGAGATCTGCCTTGTGGCCTTAGCATAAAATGCCTTAGAAACTTTTTGCGAAACGGGATTAACGTCCGGTTGCGTGGTCTAGCTAATACCTGCCTTGTGTTGGGACATAAAATGCCTTAGAAACTTTTTATGAAGCGGGACTAACACCCGGTTGCATGGCCTGACGGATACCTGCCTTGTAGCCTGGGCATAAAAATACCTTAAAAACTTTTTGTGAAACAGGACTAACACTCGGTCACATGGCTTGGCGGATACCCGCCTTATGGCTTTGGTATAAAATGCCTTGTTTAGTGGCACTAATACCCAGATTATGGTTTGGCAGAATCTGCTGTAATCACCTGGCATAAGATGCTTTATTTAGTGGGACTAACACTCAGATTAGGTGGCTTGGCAGAACTCGCCTTGTGGTTTCGCATAAGATGCCTTGTTTAGCAAGACTAACACTTGGATTAAGTGGTCTGACAGAACCCGCCTTGTGGCCTTTTCTTGTCTCCTTCTTATCCTCCCTTCTCTGGCTCTTGGTATTGCTTTTGACTCGTCCTTTTATCCTTTCTCAATGCTCGGATATCATCATCCAGCCTTATGTACTTCTAGGCTTTGCTCATTAGCTATTGGTACGTAGCAGCTGGGCACTTGATTAGAGAACCCATGAACTTGATGTTGCGCATTTCTTTTTCCAATGCTTCACATGCTATCTCATAATGTAATTCTTCCACCTATATTGCTTCTGCATTGAACCGTGAGATAAATCTCCTTAAAGACTCGCCCTCTTCTTGGCGAATATTTCGCAAGTTAGAGGAGAGCTTTTTAGGCGTATACAAGTTATAAACCTGGATTTAAATAGTATAGCAAATTGTGTAAAATTCTGAATTGAATCTGGACTCAAATGTTGATATAATTTCTTAGCTAAACCTGTGAGTGTTGATAGAAATACTCGACACAACACAAAATTGTTGACATTCTAAAATTGCATGGTTATCCTAAAGATCGCCAGGTGACTTCTGGGATCTGTTGTTCTGTCGTATTAGTCTGAACTTGGAAATTTGAGCTTAATAGGAAATGTCTCTGCTAAGATTTCTCCTAAGAGGGGCGAGGCATCGTCTAGCCTGTAATTCCCCCTCTTGCTCTTTCTGGTACCTTTGCATGACCTGTATCAACTTCTAGTCAACGTGCTTCAGAGTTTCATCTGACGATTCTTCGTCCTGCAGCTTGGCCTTCCCTTTGGACTACGCTTGGATTGCTTCTATCCGAGTTATTTGAGTATCAATGAAGGCATCATGCCTTCCCTTGGGAGCCATAAATGAGGCCTCCTCTAGAACCTTATACTGCTCGAGAGTTGCCTGCAATATTTTTACATATTGAAGTATCTGTTCATTATTTAGGTTGTTCAGATCAGCCTCATTGACCGTTGATGGGGTGTTTTATCCACTACCAAGAGTAGAGAAAATTATTACGCCCTTGTTGGCAGCAGTTCGTGAATTTTTAGCCATTTTAGAGAATAGAAAAGGAAATAAGAGACCAGTTTTAATCCTAATAAATAAAAAGAATTCAATGTAAGGAATTGCTTGAACTCTAGAGTAGTTCTGTAAGAAAGCGTACATTTGTCTCCGTGATCATTAGCTTTTATACTGTAAAAAGATGAAGTTAACTATGCCATTTACTGAGGATCCCACCGGCTAATTGATAATGGATCCCACCGGCTAATTGATAGGAGATTCTGTGATCATAGGCGTAATGTTGATTTGCTGGATTGTTTTTCGCTAACAATAACTTTATGTGAAGACTCGACTTATTCAGGAGAGGGTGAGTATTGATGAAGAATCGAGTGCTATGGTGTTCGGGTCTTCTTTTCCACGGGTGAGACCGAGTATCGGTTTATCGAATCTCTTGTCACGTGGCAGCTCAATGACTTATTTTGAACAATTATTGTGTTACATCACTGTCTAAATAAAGTGTAAATCTAAACTATTTTGGATGAAAATTAAAATAGGAAGGGAGAATTATTATTAGCTCTTTTAAGTTTTAAAGAATTTTGTTAGTTCATTCTTATTTTAAAATCATTCAATTAATAAATTTTTGTATTTCATAAAGTCAAACTGTTTAACTTTTTGATAAAAAAAAAATAGCTATATAATTTATTTTCAATTAGTTAAAAAAGCTAAATGGTATGGAATATTTCAAATTATATAACTAAGTAATACATATAACTAAAATTATAAAGATTAAATATTAAAAATATTAAAAATGACTAATAGTTTTTTATAAAATGATTAAAGAATTTAATTTTATAATATATAAAAATATTTCAATTAAGTAATTATTAAATAGAGATAAATTAATAAAATTTTCAAATTAGGAGTTTAATAGTAATTTTTTCAAAAGAAAATAATGAAAAAAATAAAAGAAAATAATTATTGGAAAGAAAAATAACTTTTTTTTTTTTACTTTTGTGTTTAAATAATGAAATAAAATATAAAAAGAAAATTGCTTTTAAATGACAAAATTATAATTTATCTACACATTTTAAAAAACAACGTATAAAATCAATGAATATATTTGTAAAATTGGGGAAGAAGTGGGAGTGAAATAATTTTCCTCCTGAAATTTTATTTCATCTTATTTCAATGTAAAGTACAAAATAAATTTATTTTCCTCTTTAAAATTTTTCACTATTTATTTTTTATTAATTTAAATTGTTGAAAAAGAATCCATATTAATAAAAGAAAGGAGAATAGCGAGTCCAATCTAAATTGTCTTAAGAACATTTTGAAAAAAACTACTACATTAAACTCAATTAAATTCTATTATGAATACTACACTCTCACCATATATAGAGTTAAACCGGATTTATTTTCAAATTCTAACGGTAGTATTAGAGGATTGAAATTAATCCAAGTTAATAAAAAATATTTTGAAAAAGCTTATTACATCAAGCATTTTGAAGAAACTTACTGCATCAAACTCAATTAGTTAGGCTAATAAAATAAAGAAGAAGAATAAAAGCTTTAGAAAATATAGTGAGAACCTAATTTAGATATTATTGAAAAAAAAAGAGAGAAAAAAAAAAAACATAGATATGAAGATTGAGCAAAGCACTTCCTTTCGCCACTTGGCATTTTGACTTGACCTATAGTCTTGATTGCCTTGTATAAAGTCATCCAAACTACTTAACATTCTCCATCCGCAATCGAAATAAAGAAAATTATATAATATCAGTAAACATAATTATTAACAAAAATAATTATTTAAAATATATTCACTTTTTCTAATTTTAAAATATATTTTAACATAATTATTTAAATTTTAATGAAATATTGTCATTTTACTACAACTTCTCTTCGAAATAGCGCTGAAAGGATGTTGGCCAACTCTTCTTCCTCCCCTGGACTTCAAAAGCTTCATCACTTGTAAAAATATGTTTATGCCCTTAAAAATCCATTCACAATTGATGAAATTGACTTTTAAGTATTTAAAGGAGATCCTTTTGAGGCTTGATGTAAAATTTATATGAAATGTAAAATTTTATTGAAACGTAGAATTTGTGTGAGTTATCCTATATAAAAGATAAATTAAAAATAATTTTGTTAATGAATTTAATAAAAAATTATATAAAAATAAAATATTATTAATTAATAATTAAGAATCAAATTGAACGTGGGAGAAAAAAGAAAAAGAAAAAGTGAGAAAAAGAGAAAGCAATCGGAAGAGGAAAAGGAAAAGACGGGACTATTTGAAAAAAAAAATGCTATTGCATGTCAAGAGAATTTATTTGAAATAAAATTAAAGCTAGAATCTTTTAACAACAAATTAAAGTTAAGAGTTGAAAAGTTTTGACATCTAAATTCATTAGATCTCTTATGGATTTGCCTTTTCAGTGGAGCTTGTTGGTTACTTTGGAAATGGCAAAATGCTTGGGTCTTTATTGGCAGAACTATTAGTAGAAAGTATGGCTTGCTGCATATTATTCATGGTGAAGAGCTATGTGGACGGTGGACTGTGTGGGGGTGTTGAGTTTCAATTAGAATAAATGCAGTGAAAAAAATAGAAAAATAAAATTTTTCATCAATATGGGTCACATTTAAACGAAAAAAATAATAATATTTAAAGAGAAAATAAATATATTTTATTTTTCTTGCAGCAAAATACGAGATTGTTTGCCTTGGTTGGGTTATCACAAACTATAAACCGTCCAAGTGTCCGATCTCTAACGATATCTACATAGAATGACAATCGAAAAATCTTAGAATAGTTATAAGTAATTGAGAAGGGGAGAGATTTTGAGTGGTAACTCTCTACCTTTCCTATAAATTCTAAAAACTCTTTAAAAAAAAAAGTTTATACTAAGAGCGACCATAAGTTCTCATAACATGTCTTTTTATATTTAAACCCTAGGGTTTCAGTATAATAATATTTATTTTTTATTTAACTAATTAAATAAATAAATTACAACTATGGTCTAGAATTTTAAATAGCAAGCCATATAAATTTTAGACAATCATAATTAAATTTCTACTTAATTAATTAAATCAAAATCATAATTCTTTCAATTATAATTTATCTTAATGTCAATTTATATGCAATCAAGTTCTACTTGATTTAACATGTTTTATTTTATCATGAAATTTTTTATGTGTGTAACCTATTAGGTTTCAAATATTTTAGCAACAAATATAATTAATTAATTAATTAATTAATTTAAAGGTCAAGAATATTATCTAGCAACATGTGAAGACTATCCAAATATTCAAAATGTCAAAAGTAGTTTGACTTAACTTTTTAGTGCATGGTTTTTTAGTGTAATTAATATCATTTCACCACAAATGTGCTGATTTAACATTTGATGCATGGAACGTGTCTGCAATGTTAAATCATATTAGTTTTCATAAATTAGTCATTGATCTATTAAATAAAATTTCAAATCTCATTTGCTAATTTCATTCCACATTGCGCAAAAATTCATGATCAATACTAGCAGAGAATAAATGATATATTCCCTAATTTAATCTAAGGTGATAAATCATATCTCAATCACATAAACACCTTCATACATTTCGTAATATATCTAATTTTTCCTCATTTGTTACTCATGAACCAAGCAACGTGTAAGATGAATTAAAATATAAAGTCCCTATATAAGATTATTTATTGATTTCAAGTCAAATGATCACTTATACAACCATCACTTGAGTAATCTATAGACACAAGCTATTTTTCATAAAGATTTCTCAGGTGGGTCAGTTCAATGCACTTATTCACAAAATAAGCACCTACATATTAGTTCTAGATATCTCACATATCTCAACCTATGAGATCAGTTATTTCCTCTAAAAAGAAAGAACATAATATATACCAGTCTCGACAGCTTAAATAATTGTCCAATCATGATAAGAAAATCGACTAGGAACAATTAGAGACATTACTTAAATGCAGTTGAAATCTCGCAATCATAACCACATTATAATTTTCTTTACACTGTAATATAGTTTTATTCACTTTATCTTTACTCGTATTTTAATTAACACTAAAAATAAATAATAAATAATAGTCTTTATGTAGTATATTTAAATGCTTAAAATACATGAAGAATAATGTCCAACTAGAACCAATAGATTGGCTGTGGAGCATATTACTAACATGGGGGACATCCCAAGTTTTACCTCTAAGTGGAGATAGCCTATAGCTCGCTGGATCCATTGGGATCCTCCCCCAATCAGCTGGTTTAAGCTCAATGTTGATGGAGCATTTCTGTAACGACCCGAAAATCGGACCGCTATCGACGCTAGGATCTAGATCGGCTTAAGGCCGCCGGGACCCGTAGCAAGCCTAACATACATCCTGCATACCTGTTTAATCCCATACATGACCAACACATACATAAAAATTTTGAACTTTCACATTCAATTACCAAACTCAACCTGTGCATGCACAACTTATGATCATAAGCATCAAACCCCACACTGGAGTCCTCAACAAATACTCCAATGGGGTAACATAGCATATAATGAGTTTGGTCTACATAAAACATCATTAAACCATTACATTTGAAAGATCATGTAACAAAAGGGATTAACATACAAACTAGGGTCAAGCACAACTCTAATCCTCAATAACATCATTATATTACATAGCTGTTCAATACTATACTTTATATTACATCATTCTCATGTCCACTTCTAACTATTACATAGACATGACTTTAATCTAGCTGACCTCCTGGTCTATCCCGTACCTGCAAACCTGGGGAAATTAGGGAGTGGGGTGAGCTACTAGAGCCTAGTGAGCAGAATAATAAAACATTGTATTTAAAACATATGATATCATGGAATGCATCATAGCACAAACAAATCACATCAAGGATGAACTTGTCACCATTTAGCCCTCTATACAGTCTAATCATGCCAGGGGCATAGTGCAGGCACGCCTGGACTTCCATATCATATCATACACATCCAATCGTGCCGGGGCGTAGTGCAGGCACGCCCAGACTTTCTCTTACATAGTGCCAGAGGCATAGAGCAGGCACGCCTGGACTTCCATATCATATCATCATTATATCATGTCATAACATATGAGGGCTAATGGATCATTCAACATTCATCCACATCAACAACATAATATGCAATGCAACATATTCGTGAATTCTAATGCAAGTACCCTAATATATCTCATGGCATTCGTGATGCGTGAATCATGCTAAAACTTTCATTATTTACTTTGAAACATATAGAGTTATTCCACTCACCTCTGGCTAGCTCTGACAAGACACTGAAGCAGCTGTCTCACTGCTGGGGTCCTCGGTTCCTCGGGTCCGAACCTACACAGGTGGACTCAAATGAGGGACCAAACATATATGAATAAGACTCTAAAATACTCCCCAAAAACCCCCCTAAAACACCTTAAAACAATCATAGAAATCATGCAAAGGAAGGCTGGACAGGGCACTTTCGGCGGCAGGTTCGGCGGCCAAAAGTCCCTCAAGAGACGAAAGTCATGCACCTTCGGGGGCACTTTCGGCGGCCGAAGGTTCCTTCCAGAGACGAAACTCATGCATGTTCGGCGGCACCTTTGGTGGCGGAAACTCCCTTCCAGAGCCGAAAGTCTACTTTCGGGGGCAGGGTTCAGCAGCCAAAGGCTGGCCTCTACAGGCAGGTTCGGCTGCCAAAAGTCCCTTCGGCTGCCGAACCTGAGTTCTTCCAAAGGGCAGAACTCAGCCTCCAACATGCACATTTGCCTCCCAAAACATTCAATCATGCATTTACCTATTCTACAACAAGCAAACTCAAGCCAACAAGCATATAGGGGTCTCAAACTATCCTAAACCCCAACTACAACACATCAAACATACATAAACAACCCATATTGCTCAAAAACTCAACATTAACCCATAAACTCAAAAATAACCTAAACATGCATTTCTACCCCACAAATCTCATAAAACTTGTTTAAAACATACAAGAATGGTAAGATCGAAGCTTACCTCTTGAAGATCTAGAGGAGAAATGATCCTAACTTGGAGATGGGGGAGATCTCGCTCCTTGGGTCTCCAAGCTCCAAAACTTGCTCTAATTTCAGAAATCTTCAAAAGCCACGCAAACGCTTGTTAAAACTTGAAAGATTGGAGGAAAATCATTGAAAAACAACCATGGGAGAGCATGGACTCACCGTTGGCCGAAAATGGGGAGAAAACTCGCCCGTTTCGGCCATGGAGTCCTTATATAGGGCTGGCCAGACCACCCTTCGGCAGCCTAAGGTGCCTCCAAAACTCATGCAAGTTCGGTGGCCGAACATGAGGTTCGGCGGCAGAACCTGAATCACTTTCGGAAGCCCAACTTGCCCGCCCAAACTATCCCATGTTCGGCGGCCGAACCTGGAAATGCCTCCATGGTCTTTTTCAATAAAAACTCAACTTCTTTCTTACTTAAAATCATAAAACACATCAAAACATTTTATGAAAATATGATTTTACTCTTCTAGAGGTTTCTGATATCCGAGATTCCACCGGACGGTAGGAATTCCGATACCGGAGTCTAGCCGGGTATTACATTCTTCTCCCCTTAAGAACATTCGTCCCCGAATGTTCACCAAACAACACATGCATAGCATAAAACATCAACACACATACAAAGCACATAAAACTCACCTTAGAAGAGATGAGGATATTGCTGGAGCATGGACTCCCATGTCTCCCAGGTACACTCCTCAATGTTGTGGTGATTCCAAAGGACTTTCACCATCGGGATTTCCTTGTTTCTCAACTTTCCGATCTGGGTGTCTAGGATCCGTACTGGCTGCTCAGCATAGGTGAGATCTTATTGGATCTCCACATCAGGCTCACTAAGAACCTTGCCCGGATCTGACACGAACTTTCTTAACATGGAAACATGGAAAACCGGATGGATTCTTTCCATTGAAGCAGGTAAGTCCAACTTGTACGATACATTCCCAATCTTTTGCAAGATCTCAAAGGGTCCGATGTACCGTGGAGCTACCTTACCCTTCTTCCCAAACCGAATCACCCCTTTCATAGGAGACACCTTAAGCAATACCAAATCCCCCTCCTGAAACTCTACTTGCCTTCTGCGGATATCTGCATAACTCTTTTATCTGCTCACGGCGGTCTTGATCCTTTCTCTGATTATGGGCACCACTCTGCTGGTGATCTCTACTAGTTCAGGCCCTGCCAAGGCCCTTTCTCCAACTTCTTCCCAACAAACAGGTGACCTGCACTTCCTTCCATACAAAGCCTCATATGGAGCCATCCCTATGCTAGCATGATGGCTGTTATTGTAGGCAAACTTCACCAAAGGTAGATGCTGCCTCCAAGAACCGCCAAAATCCAGCACACACATTTGGAGCATATCCTCTATTGTTTGGATGATCCTCTCTGATTGTCCGTCTGTCTGAGGATGGAAAGCAGTGCTAAAATCCAACCTGGTACCCATAGCGTTCTGCAGACTCCGCCAAAACCTGGAGGTGAACTGGGGTCCTCTATCAGACACTATTGAAACAGGAACCCCATGCAACCTGACAACCTCATCAACATACACCTGCGCCAACTTGTCCACAGAATAGCCGCTCCTGACAGGGATGAAGTGAGCAGATTTGGTCAGTCTGTCGACAATCACCCATATGGAGTCCAATCTGTTGGACATTGCCGGTAACCCCACCACGAAGTCCATTGCGATATTCTCCCATTTCCACTCTGGAATCGGCAGTGGGTTAAGCCTTCCAGTCGGCTTCTGATGTTCCAGCTTCACCCTCTGACATACTTCACAGGCTGATACGAACTGTGCCACTTCTCTCTTCATAGCTGGCCACCAATAAACTCTTTTCAGATCTTGATACATTTTGGTGGCTCCAGGGTGAACACTGTATCTGGTATTATGAGCTTCCCTCATAATGTCTCCCTTCAGGCCCACGTCATCTGGTACACACAATCTATTCCCATAGCGGAGGATCCCTTTGCTGTCAAATCTGAACTCTTCATTCTTGCCTGACTGAACAGTCCTGGCAATCTTCACTAACTCTGGGTCCTCATGCTGTTTCTGAGCCACCTGCTCCAGAAACATAGGTGTTACTCTCATCTGGGCTATCAAAGTACCTGTACCAGACAACTCTAACTGTAGACCTTCATTAATGAGCCTATGAAACTCCCTTACCACCGATCTCCTCTCTGCTGTGATATGGGACAAACTGCCAAGTGATTTCCGGCTTAGGGCGTTTGCCACAACATTCGCCTTACCCCGATGGTATTGAATCTTGCAATCATAGTCACTAAGCAGTTCTACCCATCTCCTTTGCCTCAGATTCAACTCTCTCTGACTCAAGATGTACTGCAGGCTCTTATGATCTGTAAAGATCTCATATTTAACCCCATAAAGGTAATGCCTCCACATCTTGAGTGCAAAGATCACAGCTGCCATCTCTAGATCATGTGTAGGGTAATTCAACTCGTGCTTCTTCAGCTGCCTAGAAGCATAAGGAATCACCCTTTCATTCTGCATCAGCACACAACCCAGTCCCACACGGGACGCATCACAGAAAACCGTGAAGTCTTTATTACTAGTTGGCAGAGCTAACACCGGTGCCGACGTCAACCTCTTCTTTAGCTCTTCAAAACTCTCTTCACATTGGTCGGTCCACACAAACCTCTGGTTTTTCTTAGTCAGTCTGTTCATAGGAGCTGCAATCTTAGAGAAGTCCTGAACGAACCTCATGTAGTAAACTGCCAAACCCAAGAAGCTCTTGATCTCTGTCACGGTAGTGGGTCTAGGCCAGTTAGCTATAGCTTCCACTTTCTTGGGGTCCACCTCTATTCCATTTTCTGACACAACATGCCCTAAGAATGAAATGCTCCTCAGCCAGAATTCACACTTGGAGAACTTGGCATACAAGCCATGTTCCCTCAAGGTCTGCAGAACTAACCTCAGATGATGGGCATGCTCCTCTGCATTCCTGGAATACACTAAGATATCATCTATGAAGACAATAACAAAGTGATCCAGGTATGGACTAAACACTATGTTCATGAGATCCATGAATGCTGCAGGGGCATTGGTTAACCTGAACGGCATCACAAGGAACTCATAGTGCCCATATCTGGTCCTGAATGCTGTCTTCGGCACATCCTCTTCTCTTATCCTCAGCTGATGGTACCCGGATCTCAGATCTATTTTGGAGAAACAACCCGCTCCTGCTAGCTGGTCGAATAGATCGTCGATCCTCGGCAACGGGTACTTATTCTTGGTAGTGACCTTGTTCAACTGCCTGTAGTCGATACAAAGTCTAAGGGATCCATCTTTCTTTTTCACAAACAGCACTGGAGCACCACAAGGTGAGGTACTCGGTCAGATGAAGCCCTTATCTACCAGTTCTTGCAACTGCTCCTTAAGCTCCTTCAATTCTGCTGGTGCCATCCTGTAGGGAGGGATAGAGATCGGTCTGGTTCCAGGCATCAATTCAATTTCGAACTCTATCTCCCTAGCAGGTGGTAAACCTGGCAGCTCGTCTGGAAAAACATCTATGAACTCTCTGACCACGGGCACTGAGGCGGGCTCTCTGACATGACTGTCCAGCTCTCTCACATGAGCTAGAAAACCCTGACAACCCCTCCTGAGTAGCCTACGAGCCTGTAGGGCTTATATCAAACCTCTAGGTGTACCCCTCCTGTCTCCTCTTAAGACAACCTCTGACCCATCCTGACAACTGAACCTGACTACCTTGTCTCTGCAGTCCAAGGTAGCACCATGGGTAGATAGCCAATCCATCCCTAGAATGACGTCAAAATCTGTCAAATCTAGAACCACAATATCGGCTGAAAGGCATCTCCCCTCAACAAAAACTGGACTACACTGATAGACTGACTCTGCCACTGACGGGTCACACTTGGGTCCACCGACCCATAGGGGACACTCTAACCTAGAGACCATCAAACCCAACCTCTCGACGGCCCTCGGAGCAATGAAAGAATGAGATGCACCAGGGTCCATTAAGGCATAAACATCTAAACAACCAATGATGAGATTACCTGACACCACGGTGTTAGATGTGTTCGCCTCCTGCTGAGTCATCGTGAAGATCCGTGCTGGAGCTGATGGACCTTCACCCCTAAAACCCGCTGAAGAAGAGGCTGCCCCTCTTCCTCTGCCTCTGCCACTAGCCTGAGTTGCGGCTGGAGCTACTGGCTGAGCTACACTACCAGAAGCTGTCTGCTGAGACGGTGCCACAAAAGCTGCTCTAGGACACTCCCGTGCCATGTGTCCCTCCTGCCCACATCTGAAGCAGGCTGTCGTCCCAAACCGACATACTCCTTTGTATGGCTTCCCACACTTCATACATGCTGCATTATCTGCACCTGAGCTCGAGCCACTTCCTAATCCCAGACCTGACTTGATCTTGCTCCAGAACTTGTTCTTCTTGGACTTCCTGTGGCCTCTGTCCCACTTCTTACTGCCTGAAGCTGCTGAACTCAAGGAAGAAGAATCCAACTTTCCCCCACCTAGGGTCTTGGAACCAGAAGACTGTGCCACTGACTGCTTAACTCTTCTCTCGATTATTGCACTAGCCTCCATCCTCCGGGCCATATCCACTATGGCATGGAAACTCTCCCTCTCTGCTGACTGGATCAAGGAGGAATACCTGGAATGAAGCTTCATGATATACCTCCTTGACTTTTTCTGATCTGTGTCAAGATTCTGCCCAGCAAACGGCAACAGCTCCAAGAACCTGTCTGTGTACTCATCCACACTCATCTCCTCTGTCTGCCTCAACTGCTCAAATTCAATCATCTTCAACTCCCTTGAACCGTCAGGGAAAGCCCATCCAGCAAATTCATTAGCAAACTCCTCCCATGAAAGACCATCCACCCTCGGGCTCACATAATTTTTAAACCACTCTCGGGCCTTCTTGCACTTCAGTGTGAACCCAGCCATCTGAATGGCTTTACTGTCATCAGCTCCTATCTCATCTGTAATCATCTTGACCCTCTTTAGGTACATAAACGGGTCATCACCTGTTTCAAACTGGGGAGCACCTAGCTTCATGTAATCGGTCATCTTGACCTTGCTCCCTCCAGATGAGCTAGGCTTAGGTACTTGGGTTACTGGGACCATGGGTTCTACTTGTAATACCCGGCTCGAGTCCGGCATCGGAATTCCTGTAGTCCGGTGGAATCTCGGGTGTCGGAACCCTCGAGAAGGGTAATACATATGTTTTTTAAGGTATTTTCACTGGTTTTCATGGTTTGAAGGGTTAAAAGACTTGAGTTTTGAAAGAAAAGCAACAAGGGAGAAATGCAAAGGTTCGGCCGCCGAAGGTCACTTTCGGCCGCCGAACATTGCATGGTTGCGGCTTCACGTTCGGCTGCCGAAGGTGGTCTGGCCAGCCACCTATAAAAGGGCCAAGGGTCGGTGGAAGGAGGTTATTTCTCCTCCACTTGCAGCCAGAGGTGAGTTTCAGCCTCTCCTACGTTGACTTTCCTGTTTTCCATGATTTTCATCAAATCTTTCAAGAGTTTTAAGAGTTTTGGTGATTTATGAAGGTTTTGAGCAAAAGAACCAAGTTTTGAAGCTTGGAGCTTTGGAAGAGCTTTTCTTCATATCTCCACGTTGGGATCCTTCATCCTCAAGTTTTTTAAGAGGTAAGTGAAGATCCTGAGCTTCTTTGATGATTTTGAAAGGTTTTATGAAGTTTGTATGGGTAGTATGCATGTTTAGGTTTAGGTGAGGTTTTTGGTGATTTGTGGTGTTCTAGCATGATTAAGTGTTATGTGCTATGTTTGTTTGGGGTTTTAGGGTAGTTTTAGACCCCTTTGTGCATATATATGTGTATATGCTAGTTGGGAGTAGTTGATGTGCATGTTGGTAGGTTTTTGGGCAAAGTTTGCATGAAACAGAGCAGGGTTCTGCCCTTCGGGCAAAACCAGGTTCGGCCGCCGAAGGAAGGTTCGGCCGCCGAACCCTTTGTGGAGGCAGTTCGGCTGCCAAAGGTTGCCCCCGAAAGCTAGGCTTTCGGTTTAGAAAGGGACTTTCGGCCGCCGAAAGAGGGAGTTCGGCCGCCGAAATTGTGTGAGTTTCGTCTCTGGACGAGACCTTCGGCCGCCGAAGGTGCCGCCGAACATGCATGAGTTTCGTCTCTGGAGTGGGGTTTCGGCCGCCGAACCTGCCGCCGAAAGTGCCCTGTCCAGCTTCCTTTTGCATGTTTTATGTGATGGTTTGAGGATTGTTTAGAGGGGTTTTGGGGAGTTTCTTAGAGATGTTCTTGAGTGAGTTTAGTCCCTCATTTGAGTCCACCTGTGTAGGTACGGACCAGAGGAATCAGGGACATCAGCAGTGAGTCCAGAGTCAGAACCTGCAGAGTCAGTTCAGAGAGAACTACAGGTGAGTGGAAATTAACTTCATGTTTTAATATGAGAACTGATATTTTATCATGCTTCATGCATCATGAATATGCTATAGGGTGAGTGCATTAGTGTACACAAAGATGATGCATTGCATTTATCCTTGTACTTGGCACTGCTCCTTGTACATTGCTTATGTGAGACGGCACGGACTTCGTGAGGATTCATTAGCCCTTAGAGGAAAGACCTGGAACAGCCCTACGGGGACCAGGCACACACAGAAAGACCTGGAACAGCCCTACGGGGACCAGGCACATGGTACTTAGGTACCCCAGATGAGATAGAGGGAGTTTTGATCCGTCCGGCCGAGATGATGTGATTATGTGTTGCATTCCATGAGAGCATGTTTTATCACCTGTATTTGCCTATTCTACTCACTGGGCTATCGTAGCTCATCCCTCTCCCCTAACTTCAGTTGTGCAGGTTCAGAGGTCAGAGAGAACTCAGCAGGGTACAGGAAGAGTTCAGAGTCTTGTAATAGCTAGTGTGGACATGTAAATGTATAGAGATAATGTATATGTATAGTGTATAGAATGGTGCTTGATTTATAAGACTTGTAATCCCTTGGAGTCACATGATCAGTTTATGTATGTTTCTTTATTGTTGTATGTTTATGAGCAAAACCAGGCTTAACATTATGAGATTGATCCGCCTAGAGCCATGAGGAGCTCTAGTAGGGATTGGTAGAGTACAGAGAGAGTGCATGCACAGGTTAAGCCTTGGAATGAAGAAAAGTTTTATGTTTTTACAGCAAATGTATGATCATGTATGGGATTTTACAGGTAGACAGACAGGATAGCAGGCTTACTACGGGTCCCGGCGACCTTAAGTCGATCTGGATCCTAGTGCCGGTGGCAGTTCGGTTTCCGGGCTGTTACAGATTGGTATCAGAGCCCTAGGTTCACATGGTCGGACCTATAGAGAGAGAGTTGGGCTCATAGAGAAGTTTAGTAGGTCAAGCACCATAGGAAAACATGTCCACTAGGATAGGATGTCAGTCCTGTCTATATGCTGATGTGCAATGCCTTGAGTTATGCATGTGCATGTTTTTATGTGTTGTTGATGTGTTATGTGATGTTGTTTTCCAGAGAGTGAAGATGCGAGGAACTCGTCGATCCGCGAGATTGACTGGAGTCCCACCTGTAAGTGAGGGTACAGCTGCTCGTCCACCTGCCTTGCCAAGGGCAAGATCTCACAGGTCAAGCAGGGAAGGAACGTCACGAGACCCTAGAAGGTCTTCTGACGAGAGCAGGAGAGGAGTAAGCAGAGGGGGAAGGTCAGTAGAAGAAAGAGGTGTGAGGGAAGAGGATCAGAGTAGAGATGCAAGCATGGGTGTAGGAAGGTCCGAAGAAGGTATGGGGGAGTCCCAGGGAGGCATGCAGGCCTCGGGGTTTGGCTATCCACCCTTTCCCCAGGGCCCAGAGTATCCGATGGGAGGCACGTCGGATTACTCCAGTTTTGCCCCATATCCACCCTACATGCCATATATGCCCTATCCTTCCTTTTATCCACCATATCACATGTATCCACCCCCGCCTGTTCATCCAAGTCCAGTACAACCTGAAGTGAGGGAACCAGTTCCTCCACCACCACCTCCTGAACCAGTAGCCCCTGTTGTGGAAGTACAGCAACCCAGTTCTTCAGGGGGAAGTAAGGTGAAGATGACCGAGTACTTAAAGTTGGATGCTCCGAAATTCAATACAGGAGATGATCCCTTTGAGTATCTCAGTGCAGTTAGAATGATAACAAGTGAGTTGGGAGCAGATGATGGTAGAGCCATTGAGATGGCAGGGTTCACGTTAAAGTGTAAGAAAGCTAGAGAATGGTTCAAGAACTATGTGGACCCGAGACTTGAGAGTATGACATGGGAAGAGTTCGCCAACGAATTTGCTGGATGGGCTTTTCCTGACAGTTCCAGGGAACTAAAAGTTGTGGAGTTTGAACAGTTGCGACAGACGGAGGAGATGAGCGTTGATGAATATACAGGCAAGTTCCTGGAATTGTTGCCATATGTCGGTCAAGCATATGATACCGATCAGAAGAAGGCAAAGAGATATGCCACAAGGCTTCATCCCAGGTATTTCTCTTTGATTCTTCATGCGGAGAAGGAAAGTTTCCACTCTATTGTGGATGCTGCTAGAAAGATGGAGGCCAGTGCTATAAGTCAAGGTGTAGTTAAGGCACAGTCTTCTGGTGCTAAACCAGGTTCCTCCTCACAGGGTACAGTAAGTGCAAGTAAGAGGAGATGGGAGAAATTCAGAGGAAAAAGAGGCAAGTTCTGGAACAGGCTTAAGTCAGGTCTGGGAATGAGTAGTGGCTCCAGTTCTGGCACAGATTTTCCAGTGTGCAAGAGGTGTGGCAAACAGCATAGAGGAGCTTGTCAGTTGGGATCCACAGCCTGCTATAGATGTGGGCAGGAGGGACATTATGCACGAGAATGTCCTCAGGCGACTTTGGTTGCACCATCCCAGCAGATGAGTGCGGGCAGTGTAGTTCAGCCCGTAGCTTCAGCCATACCACCAAGCAGTGGCAGAGGAAGAGGAAGAGGGGTAGCCTCTTCATCAGGGATGGGTTCCCGAGGTGCAGGTCCGTCAGCCCCAGCACGGATTTTCACCCTGACTCAGCAGGAGGCAGACACGTCGAACACGGTGGTGTCAGGTAATCTCATCATTGGGTGTTCAGAGGTGTATGCTTTAATGGACCCCGGTGCTTCTCACTCTTTCATTTCTTCTAGAGCTGCAGAGAGGTTGGGTCTGATGGTGTCTGAGTTAGAGTGTCCTCTATGGGTCAGTGGACCCAAATGTGATCCATCTTTGGCAGAGTCAGTCTGTCGGTTCAGTCCAGTGTGCATAGAGGGTAGATACCTTCCAGCTGACCTGGTGGTTCTAGAGTTGACAGATTTTGATGTCATTCTAGGGATGGACTGGTTATCTACGTATGATGCTACCCTGAACTGTAGAGACAAAGTAGTCAGTGTTAGAGACCAGGATGGGTCAGAGTGTGTCTTCAGAGGAGACAGGAGAGGGACACCTAGGGGTTTGATATCAGCCCTCCAGGCTCGTAGAATGTTAAGGAAGGGGTGTCAGGGGTTCCTAGCTTATGTGAGAGAGCTAGACAGTCAGGTTAGGGAACCATCCTCAGTACCAGTTGTCAGAGACTTCCTAGATTTGTTTCCTGAAGAGCTTCCAGGATTGCCACCGGATAGGGAAATAGAGTTCGAGATTGAGTTGATGCCCAATGCCAGACCGATCTCTATTCCTCCCTACAGGATGGCACCAGCAGAGTTGCGAGAGTTGAAAGAGCAGTTACAGGATTTGGTAGCTAAGGGTTTCATCCGCCCGAGTACCTCACCCTGGGGTGCTCCAGTATTATTTGTCAGAAAGAAGGATGGACCTCTTAGACTTTGTGTCGACTATAGACAGTTGAACAAAGTCACGATCAAAAACAAGTATCCGTTACCCAGGATCGATGATCTATTCGACCAGCTGGCAGGAGCAGGTTGTTTTTCTAAAATAGATCTGAGATCCGGATACCACCAGTTGAAGATCAGGGAAGGAGATGTATCCAAGACTGCTTTTAGAACCAGATATGGGCATTATGAGTTCCTTGTGATGCCGTTCGGGTTGACTAACGCCCCTGCAGCATTCATGGATCTCATGAACAGGGTTTTCAGGGAGTACTTGGATCGTTTTGTGATCGTCTTTATTGATGATATCTTGGTGTACTCCAGGAATGCAGAGGACCATGCCCAGCATCTGCGGATAGTGCTGCAAACCTTGAGAGAGCATGGCTTGTATGCCAAGTTCTCCAAGTGTGAGTTCTGCTTAAGGAGCATTTCCTTTTTGGGACATGTTGTATCAGAGGAAGGTATAGCAGTTGATCCCAAAAAGGTAGAGGCAGTAGCCAACTGGCCTACACCCACGACAGTGACAGAAATCAAGAGTTTTCTGGGTTTGGCAGGCTACTATCGGCGGTTTGTTCAGGACTTCTCGAAGATAGCTGCTCCTATGACCAGACTGACCAGAAAGAATCAGAAGTTTGTGTGGTCAGAGGAATGTGAAGAGAGTTTTGCAGAGTTGAAGAGACGGTTAACTTCAGCACCGGTGTTAGCTCTGCCGATCAGTGATGAAGATTTCACAGTGTTCTGTGATGCATCCCGAGTGGGATTAGGTTGTGTGTTGATGCAGAATGACCGAGTGATAGCTTATGCTTCTAGACAGCTGAAGAAGCACGAGCTGAATTACCCGACACACGATCTTGAGATGGCAGCTGTTATCTTGGCACTTAAGATGTGGAGGCATTACCTCTATGGGGTAAAATGTGAGATCTATACGGATCATAAGAGCCTGCAGCACATCTTAAGTCAGAGAGAGTTAAACTTGAGGCAGAGACGGTGGGTAGAATTGCTCAGTGATTATGATTGCAAGATCCAGTATCATCCAGGCAAGGCGAATGTTGTAGCTGATGCCTTAAGCCGAAAGTCACTTGGCAGTTTATCCCACATTGCAGTAGAGAGAAGACCGGTGGTGAAGGATTTCTACAAGCTCGTGGAAGACGGGTTACAGTTGCAGTTATCTGGTACCGGTGTTTTGCTCGCACAGATGAAAGTGACACCAGTGTTTCTAGAGCAAGTGGCTCTGAAACAGCACGAAGACCCCGAGTTAGTGAAGATTGCCAGAACTGTTCAGTCGGGCAACAGTGTAGAGTTCAGATTTGATAGTGAGGGGCTTCTTCGGCACGGTAAGAGGTTATGTGTACCAGATGATAGCAGTTTAAAGGAAGACATTATGAGGGAAGCTCATAATGCGAGGTATAGCATTCACCCGGGAGCCACCAAGATGTATCAAGATCTGAGAAGGGTGTATTGGTGGCCAGCAATGAAGAGAGAAGTGGCACAGTTCGTGTCAGCCTGCGAGACATGTCAAAGGGTGAAGCTAGAGCACCAGAAGCCGGCTGGAATGCTTAACCCACTGCCGATTCCAGAATGGAAATGGGAGAACATAGCTATGGATTTTGTAGTGGGGTTACCGGCGACGTCTAACAGACTAGACTCCATATGGGTGATTGTGGATAGACTCACTAAATCTGCTCACTTCATTCCAGTCAGGAGTAACTACTCTGTGGACAAGTTGGCGCAGGTGTATGTAGACGAGATAGTAAGGTTGCATGGAGTTCCAGTGTCGATAGTATCAGATCGAGGACCTCAGTTCACCTCCAGGTTTTGGCGGAGTTTGCAAAATGAAATGGGCACAAGGTTGGATTTCAGCACTGCTTTCCATCCACAGACAGACGGTCAGTCTGAGAGAACCATCCAGACCATTGAAGATATGTTGAGAATGTGTGTGTTAGACTTTGGCGGTTCTTGGAGGCAGCATCTACCTCTGGTGGAGTTTGCCTACAACAACAGCCATCATGCTAGCATAGGGATGGCTCCTTATGAAGCTTTGTATGGGAGGAAGTGCCGAACACCTGTTTGCTGGGAAGAGGTAGGAGAGAAAACTCTTGCAGGGCCAGAGTTAGTTGAGATAACCAGCAAGTTAGTGCCTATCATCAGAGAGAGGATCAGAACCGCTGTAAGCAGACAGAAAAGTTATGCAGACATCCGTAGGAAGCAGATAGAGTTCCAGGAGGGGGATATGGTATTGCTTAAGGTGTCTCCGATGAAGGGAGTGGTTCGGTTTGGAAAGAAGGGTAAACTGGCCCCACGGTACATTGGTCCCTTTGAGATCTTGCAGAAGATCGGGCCTGTATCGTATAAGCTAGATTTACCGGCTTCTATGGAACGAATTCACCCGGTATTCCATGTTTCTATGTTGAGAAAATTTGTGTCAGATCCAGAGAAGGTTCTTAGTGAACCTGAGGTGGAAATCTTAAGTGATCTCACCTATGTAGAGCAGCCAGTGCGGATCCTTGACACCCAGATCAGAAAGCTGAGAAACAAGGAGATACCAATGGTGAAAGTTTTGTGGAACCACCACAACCTAGAAGAGTGCACTTGGGAGACTCGGGAGTCCATGCTCCAGCAATACCCATATCTGTTTTAAGGTTAGTTTTTTTTCCCTTTTCTATGTGTTTCTGTTGTGTTAGGGACATTCGGGGACGAATGTTCTTAAGGGGGGGAGAATGTAATACCCGGCTCGAGTCCGGCATCGGAATTCCTGTAGTCCGGTGGAATCTCGGGTGTCGGAACCCTCGAGAAGGGTAATACATATGTTTTTTAAGGTATTTTCACTGGTTTTCATGGTTTGAAGGGTTAAAAGACTTGAGTTTTGAAAGAAAAGCAACAAGGGAGAAATGCAAAGGTTCGGCCGCCGAAGGTCACTTTCGGCCGCCGAACATTGCATGGTTGCGGCTTCACGTTCGGCTGCCGAAGGTGGTCTGGCCAGCCACCTATAAAAGGGCCAAGGGTCGGTGGAAGGAGGTTATTTCTCCTCCACTTGCAGCCAGAGGTGAGTTTCAGCCTCTCCTACGTTGACTTTCCTGTTTTCCATGATTTTCATCAAATCTTTCAAGAGTTTTAAGAGTTTTGGTGATTTATGAAGGTTTTGAGCAAAAGAACCAAGTTTTGAAGCTTGGAGCTTTGGAAGAGCTTTTCTTCATATCTCCACGTTGGGATCCTTCATCCTCAAGTTTTTTAAGAGGTAAGTGAAGATCCTGAGCTTCTTTGATGATTTTGAAAGGTTTTATGAAGTTTGTATGGGTAGTATGCATGTTTAGGTTTAGGTGAGGTTTTTGGTGATTTGTGGTGTTCTAGCATGATTAAGTGTTATGTGCTATGTTTGTTTGGGGTTTTAGGGTAGTTTTAGACCCCTTTGTGCATATATATGTGTATATGCTAGTTGGGAGTAGTTGATGTGCATGTTGGTAGGTTTTTGGGCAAAGTTTGCATGAAACAGAGCAGGGTTCTGCCCTTCGGGCAAAACCAGGTTCGGCCGCCGAAGGAAGGTTCGGCCGCCGAACCCTTTGTGGAGGCAGTTCGGCTGCCAAAGGTTGCCCCCGAAAGCTAGGCTTTCGGTTTAGAAAGGGACTTTCGGCCGCCGAAAGAGGGAGTTCGGCCGCCGAAATTGTGTGAGTTTCGTCTCTGGACGAGACCTTCGGCCGCCGAAGGTGCCGCCGAACATGCATGAGTTTCGTCTCTGGAGTGGGGTTTCGGCCGCCGAACCTGCCGCCGAAAGTGCCCTGTCCAGCTTCCTTTTGCATGTTTTATGTGATGGTTTGAGGATTGTTTAGAGGGGTTTTGGGGAGTTTCTTAGAGATGTTCTTGAGTGAGTTTAGTCCCTCATTTGAGTCCACCTGTGTAGGTACGGACCAGAGGAATCAGGGACATCAGCAGTGAGTCCAGAGTCAGAACCTGCAGAGTCAGTTCAGAGAGAACTACAGGTGAGTGGAAATTAACTTCATGTTTTAATATGAGAACTGATATTTTATCATGCTTCATGCATCATGAATATGCTATAGGGTGAGTGCATTAGTGTACACAAAGATGATGCATTGCATTTATCCTTGTACTTGGCACTGCTCCTTGTACATTGCTTATGTGAGACGGCACGGACTTCGTGAGGATTCATTAGCCCTCAGAGGAAAGACCTGGAACAGCCCTACGGGGACCAGGCACACACAGAAAGACCTGGAACAGCCCTACGGGGACCAGGCACATGGTACTTAGGTACCCCAGATGAGATAGAGGGAGTTTTGATCCGTCCGGCCGAGATGATGTGATTATGTGTTGCATTCCATGAGAGCATGTTTTATCACCTGTATTTGCCTATTCTACTCACTGGGCTATCGTAGCTCATCCCTCTCCCCTAACTTCAGTTGTGCAGGTTCAGAGGTCAGAGAGAACTCAGCAGGGTACAGGAAGAGTTCAGAGTCTTGTAATAGCTAGTGTGGACATGTAAATGTATAGAGATAATGTATATGTATAGTGTATAGAATGGTGCTTGATTTATAAGACTTGTAATCCCTTGGAGTCACATGATCAGTTTATGTATGTTTCTTTATTGTTGTATGTTTATGAGCAAAACCAGGCTTAACATTATGAGATTGATCCGCCTAGAGCCATGAGGAGCTCTAGTAGGGATTGGTAGAGTACAGAGAGAGTGCATGCACAGGTTAAGCCTTGGAATGAAGAAAAGTTTTATGTTTTTACAGCAAATGTATGATCATGTATGGGATTTTACAGGTAGACAGACAGGATAGCAGGCTTACTACGGGTCCCGGCGACCTTAAGTCGATCTGGATCCTAGTGCCGGTGGCAGTTCGGTTTCCGGGCTGTTACACTACTGGTGGTGGAGGAGGTGTAACATTCCCCGGAGTAGGGTTTGCTGTACCTGGGTAGAAAGATGGGGGTGGGTACATAGGGTACTGTGAGTATGGTGGGTAGAAAGGTGGGTATGGCATGTGAGAAGGGTAAGAATTAAAGCTGGGGTAATCCGATGTACCTCCCATCGAATACGCGGGATTCTGTGAAAAGGGTGGGTACTGGGGTGGCTGAACAAATCCCGAGGCCTGAGTGCCTCCTTGGGACTCTCCCATACCCTCTTCCGACATACTCACTCCAAGACTGCCATCCCTCCTCTGATCCACATCCATTTCATCCCCCACATCCTCTGACATTCCTCCTTGCATTGTTCCTCTTTTGCTCACATCAAAAGACCTTCTAGGGTCCCTCGATGTTCTCTCCCTGCTAAACCTGCAGGACATTGCCCTAGGCAATGCAGGAGGACGGGCATCCGTGCCCTCATCCTGGGGTGGTACTCCAGTCAATCGTGCAGATCGACGAGTTCCTCTCATCCTGCTTACTGAAAAAAAGCACACAGCACATAAAACATTAGCATCAAATGGTTCATGTGCAACCACATGAACCCGCATCACATACATCACATATCATTAATGCACATGCATATAATCATGGCATTTTACATCATCATTCAAGACAGGACTCTACATCCTATCCTAGTGGACATGATTCTCCTATTGTGCTTGACCTTCTATAATACCTATGAGCCCGACACTCTCTAGGTCCAACCATATGAACCTAGGGCTTTGATACCAATCTGTAACGACCCAGAAATCGGACCGCTACCGGCGCTAGGATCTAGATCGGCTTAAGGCCGCCGGAACCCGTAGCAAACCTAACATACATCCTGCATACCTATTTAATCCCATACATGACCAACACATACATAAAAATTTTGAACTTTCACATTCAATCACCAAACTCAACCTGTGCATGCACAACTTATGATCATAAGCATCAAACCCCACACTAGAGTCCTCAACAAATACTCCAATGGAGTAACATAGCATATAATGAGTTTGGTCTACATAAAACATCATTAAACCATTACATTTGAAAGATCATGTAACAAAAGGGATTAACATACAAACTAGGGTCAAGCACAACTCTAATCCTCAATAACATCATTATATTACATAATTGTTCAATACTATACTTTACATTACATCATTCTCATGTCCACTTCTAACTATTACATAGACATGACTTTACTCTAGTTGACCTCCTGGTCTATCCTGTACCTGCAAACCTGGGGAAATTAGGGAGTGGGGTGAGCTACTAGAGCCAAGTGAGCAGAATAATAAAACATTGTATTTAAAACATATGATATCATGGAATGCATCACAGCACAAACAAATCACATCAAGGATGAACTTGTCACCATTTAGTCCTCTATACAGTTTAATCATGCCAGGGGCGTAGTGCAGGCACGCTTGGACTTCCATATCATATCATACACATCCAATTGTGCTGGGGGCATAGTGCAGGCACGCCCGGACTTTCTCTTACATAGTGCCAGGGGCGTAGAGCAGGCACGCCTGAACTTTCATATCATATCATCATTATATCATGTCATAACATATGAGGGCTAATGGATCATTCAACATTCATCCACATCAACAACATAATATGCAATGCAACATATTCGTGAATTCTAATGCAAGCACCCTAATATATCTCATGGCATTCGTGATGCGTGAATCATGCTAAAACTTTCATTATTTGCTTTGAAACATAGAGAGTTATTCCACTCACCTCTGGCTAGCTCTGACAAGACACTGAAGCAGCTGTCTCACTGCTGGGGTCCTCGGTTCCTCGGGTCCGAACCTACACAGGTGGACTCAAATGAGGGACCAAACATACATGAACAAGACTCTAAAATACTCCCCAAAAACCCCTCTAAAACACCTTAAAACAATCATAGAAATCATGCAAAGGAAGGCTGGACAGGGCACTTTCGGCGGCAGGTTCGGCGGCCGAAAGTCCCTCTAGAGACAAAAGTCATGCACCTTCGGCGGCACTTTCAGCGGCCGAAGATTCCTTCCAGAGACGAAACTCATGCATGTTTGACGGCACCTTCGGTGGCCGAAACTCCCTTCTAGAGCCGAAAGTCTACTTTCGGGGGCAGGGTTCGGCAGCCAAAGGCTGGCCTCCACAGGCAGGTTCGGCTGCCGAAAGTCCCTTCGGCTGCCGAACCTGAGTTCTTCCAAAGGGCAGAACTCAGCCTCCAACATGCACATTTGCCTCCCAAAATATTCAATCATGCATTTACCTATTCTACAACAAGCAAACTCAAGCCAACAAGCATATAGGGGTCTCAAACTATCCTAAACCCCAACTACAACACATCAAACATACATAAACAACCCATATTGCTCAAAAACTCAACATTAACCCATAAACTCAAAAATAACCTAAACATGCATTTCTACCCCATAAATCTCATAAAACTTGTTTAAAACATACAAGAATGGTAGGATCGAAGCTTACCTCTTGAAGATCTAGAGGAGAAACGATCCTAACTTGGAGATGGGGGAGATCTCGCTCCTTGGGTCTCCAAGCTCCAAAACTTGCTCTAAGTTCACAAATCTTCAAAAGCCACGCAAACGCTTGTTAAAACTTGAAAGATTGGAGGAAAATCATTAAAAACAACCATGGGAGAGCATGGACTCACCGTTGGCCGAAAATGGAGAGAAAACTCGCCCGTTTCGGCCATGAAGTCCTTATATAGGGCTGGCCAGACCACCCTTCGGCAGCCTAAGGTGCCTCCAAAACTCATGCAAGTTCGGCGGCCGAACCTGAATCACTTTCGGAAGCCTAACTTGCCCCCCCAAACTATCCCATGCTCGGCGGCCGAACTTGAGGTTCGGCGGCCGAACCTGGAAATGCCTCCATGGTCTTTTTCAATAAAAACTCAACTTCTTTCTTACTTAAAATCATAAAACACATCGAAACATTTTATGAAAACATGATTTTGCCCTTCTAGAGGTTTCCAATATCCGAGATTCCACCGGACGGTAGGAATTCCGATACCGGAGTCTAGCCGGGTATTACAATTTCACTCAACGTTAGAAATTGCTTTAGGTGGAGGGGTGTTGCATGGTGCAGATGGCACATGGGTCTCAGGATATGCTGCAAATTTTGGTCAAGCATCGTTGCTCATAATTGAGGTGAGAGCATTGCTAGAAGGACTTTGTCATGCTTGGGGAAGATGAGGTCTGAAAATTGATTATTGAGCATGATAATTTGACTGTGATTGAAGCTGTAGTAAAGAGTTATGCATTGCAGAGTATTCGGCCTTGGATAAAAGTCCATTAAAAAGACTTCTGCGCCTGAGTTGGAATGTTAGATTTATTCATATGTTTTGCAAATCGAATTGTTGCGGAGCTTTTTGCATAGTAAAGGAGAAAAGAAAAATATTTTTTTTAACATCCTCAAACCCATAGTTAGGAATAGTGACATCACTAGATATGAGTTAGGTTATTTCACTATTAGAGCAAGTTGCTTTAGGGGAGTTACTAGTTTACTCTGAACTACTTAGGGGAGGTGCTAGCATAACTCTAAACTGCTAATAACTGAATCATAGAAAATTCAAATTAAGAAACAGGCATATCTAGAAATAAAGTAGATAATGTGATTAGCGAGTCGAAAATGAGTCAATTTCGGGAGGTGCTTAGAGGTTTCCGACATACTCGCTTGAGGTGCTTGTTAAAATCTGACATACTTACATAAGTAAAATGGATTTTTAAAGGCTAAAAGTATAATTTAGTAGGTTAATCTATGAATATTGAAAGTTTAAAAACTAAATTGAAACATGGTAAAGAGTTTAGCAGGTTAAAATGTGAATATAGAAAGTTTAAAGGTAAAATTTAATTTTAGTCCTTTATTTTTTCACCTTTTCACCTAAACCCTCCATGTATCACCTAACTAAGTATGAAAGAAATGACAAAGCAAATATAAAAAAAGGGTTGTCTTCTTCCACCATCCTTATGACCGAAGCTTATACCATTAAAAACCAAAATCTTTTTTTCTTCTTTCTTCCATCAAATCCAAGCCAATCTCTCACCAATTCAACTTATTTCTTTAACCAAAATTCACCTTAAGATCAAGAACTAAAGAAAGAGTCATACATTGAAAGAATTAAAGAAGAAAAAGTTTAGGGTTTCATATGCACTAAGCTTGAAAATCAAATGTGAGTTTAGAAATGTGTAAGAAATAACATCTTCTCATTTCTTCATGCATAAATTTGAATTATAAAAATTTAACTTTCAATTTATTCAATCATTCTCTAAGATATAAATTGACCTAGGTGAAGGAACATCAAAGGGAAAAGAGATAGCTAGAGAGTAGAAATGGAAAAGAAAGAGAAATTCAAGAAAGGTTTGGTATTTGTATGATATTATGTTTTTCTTTAATTTCCTTATGAATATATGAAATTAGAGATTTATTTTTTCTACTGGAAATGTTGCTTTGATTGCATAATTATGTAATATGAATGTTTAATTGATGTTTGGAAGGCTCAAAGCAAAGGAATTTAAGATGGAAACTACAAGTATAAATCTAGCAGAATAGATTTTAATAGGGCATACTTTGCTGGCAACTTTATAACTTATTGTGTAGTTATTAAAATTAGGCCTAACATATATTAAATAAAAGTTGAGACAATGAGCTAAAACTTTTCTGAATTGATAAAATTATGAATCCATAGGTAAAATAATGTAAATTGCAAGTGAAACTAAACTGATCACAGTAATAGAGCATCCGGAGCAGACGGTATTGATTATACCATAACTAATTCTATACTAAATGAAATTAGTTACAACTAGTGCGAAATGAATCTTAAGAAGTATTACCTAAAACTTTATAGAAGACACTTAAACTTAAATTTATATAAAAATGTATACATCTGATATATTTTGTTATTCTAGAAATAAGAACTAATACTGGACTGATTAAGACCTTATTGAGCAGTTTGTAAATTAAAATTCATAACTTTAACTAGGGTGATTAGATTTGCATAAGTTATACCTTGTTGGAAATATAAGATATAAATACACATTTTTTATGAAGAAACATAAGTCAAACTGTAACTTTAAGGTGCTTGAAAATTTTATGCAAAATTCAATAGAATGCAGCTCTCTTGAATTAGAATGCATAAAATTGACATACTTGCTTAATCGATAAGAATTATGCACGTGCTTGCTTATTGTACTTGATTTTTGCACGTGCTTGTTTGATAATAAAACTTATTTGTGTATGATGATTTGAGTAAAACTTGTTAGTGGTATGAAATACAAGAAGTGAATTGACTTGACGTACTATTGGAATGCTAAGTCGGCAAAATTTTGCACTATTTGCCATGAGTTTCTTATCTTGTTAAGCTTGATATATGATATATGTATTTTGAAAATGATTTCAAATAGCTTCAAATGACATGTATTTACGTTAAACAAATTGATATATTGAATTAATGGTACTTGACCTTAGTAAATTTAATAGGAGTTGAGGTTAGCTCAAGGGTATGGCATGCCATATATACATACAGAGTTCGCAGCATTGCTATCAATACATGATTTACATTTGAGGTTACATATCAGGTACCTCATAATCATGGCCATGGAGCGCTACTATCACAGTTTTGGCCTTTGAGCCTACTGTTTGGCACCATGTGCCCACCATTATAACTCTTTATCTACTTAGTCGACCCTATTATGTGTTTATAAAGGCTGAGAACCTAATTAATATTTATGCTCAATTTTTGTGAAGTTATTAGTGAATATTAACATATTTGCATCTATTGCATACACTAAGCTGTGGTGATTTGCTATAAATATAAAATGTGCAATAGTAGCAAAAGGAGATATTTTATTGAATCTGAAGGAAATTATTGGTGTGCACAAGAATACATATTGCACTCCTATCGTATACCAAAAAATTTGACAAGTATGATTTGTATCATGCTAACTACACTTTACATACATGTAATTATTTTTTTTAAATATCTATATACATATATATGCTTATTCTATTTTATTACTTGTTTGCAATCACCCATTGAGCATTAGCTCAGCGTGCTGGTTGTTACCTCACATAGGTTGTAGATGAAGTAATCACTGCAGAGGTCATCAGAGATCAACATCGGACATTAAGACTATTATTACAGCTGGTTATTTTGAGTTTCTAAATCATCATATAGTTATATTTTGGCATGTATTTATTAAATAGAGTGAGTTATGAAAGTTATGTAAGTTAAAATGATGTAGTCACGTATTGATAAAGAAAAGAGCTAAACTTTTGCATGTAATGATAATCATAAAAAAATAAGGGATGATGTTATTATGAAATGTGTGCTAAATTAAAGAATAGTAAGATATCAAATGACAATTGATAGTATAATTATAAATATATTTTTCATATGTACTACAGGTTGAAATGCTGATAAAACAGAGAAAACTCTGTCAAAATTTTTGTTTAGAATCTCACATTTACTTTACTCACTTTATGAAATTTATATGAACTACCTAATAACTTGGTAATTACACATAAAGAAAATGGTTTAGTTTTAAAATATCTAAAAAAAGTATAGTTTATGGCACGACAAGGGGTGTTACAATTTTCTTTACCCTGATTTTGAGAAAAATATTTTCCAAAACCAAGGTGAATTGTTGTAATGCTGCATCTTATTGATGTGACAAAGGTATAGATGTATCAAAATGAATTTGAATTAATATTTTATTTTTTATTAAAACCCTTACAACATGTTTGACATAATATGAGTTATATATATATAACTCACTATATTTGTGACATGCAATATAGAGTCGTTTTATATAATATTACTCTGTCCTCTTTAAATAGAGAAAACATAATTTACATAGAGGTTAAAATGGTAGTTAAACTATATATTATCTTCAATTTATATCTAATTTACCTTTAATCAATATTTAATGAGTGAAATAAATAAGAAAATATAGCTTATGCAACGTCATTAATTTAGGCGCATTTATTGAATGAAATTGTGAGGAAACAAAATAAATCATGCATAGCTATTATGTTAAAATTTATACCATGAAATTCAAACTTGGAGCAATTTTCATTGTATGCGGGCTTTTAAAAAAAAGTATACACAAAATAAAAACTTAAAAGTGTGGATTCAAATTTCGCAATTTAATAACTAGTTCCTCGAATCCTTCAATATGTCATCGTATATATTTCTATGAAATCTTCAATAGAAATTTCCATTCACCTACAAAACCTAAAATAAAGAAAATATTTCACCCAAAAAACCTAGAAAAAAGAAAATATGGAAGAAACCATATCCACATCACAAATAATGAACCATTTTTAATTCACCTTAATGAAACTTTAACTAATTCGACTATAGTTTTTGAAAATACAACTATATATCTCCTTTTAGATTTTATGTTAAACTTTGTACCTATTGAACAATAAGTTGATGTTGGGGATTGTAATCCAATCAATTTCAAAATAGAAATTCAGAGATCAGAAGCACATGAAATAAAAAGAAAAACATAATTGAAGAAGTAAAAAATTTAGTTTGTATCATGCCTTTCTTAGAGATATAATAAGATTTTTTATTTACACATAGCTATGATAAAGTTGTGAATATAGTTTTTATTGAAAAGAAGTTGTGCATATGTTAGTAATTTAAATTTAAAAATACACTCACACTTCTTTGTCAATAATTAGGTACAAATATTAGCACCAACTACAATAAAGAAATGAGTATGATTTTTCAATTTTGTGGCCATATTGAATGTTCTAAATAAGCTGAGTATGACTATAACGCTATTTTATTGTCCTCATAATTTTTAAATGTGTATCAATTCTCCAATATAACTTAATTGCATGAAGAAATGAACCAATATATGCACAGTAATTAAAAATTATACACATAATAAAAAACTATGAATAAAATACTTTTTCTACAATAGTTTGGTTAAATAGATTAACTCAATAAATGCTCAATCTATATGTTTTTCCCATTATCTTCTTTATTTCACTTGGTTAAAGAAATTAACAATGCTAATTAGTGGTATTTTAGACTTTTTATCATTGTAATCTTCTAAAAATTTTCACATTAAGTAAATTTCTCTATTCAAATGAAACACCCTAAATAGAAGGTTTCTCTATACAAAGAGGAAGATGGGAGAAATAATTTTAATAATATAAAATTACTATAAGCTCCCTAGATTTTAAGAAGCTTATTAGTTTATCTCTATTTCAAAAGGAAAAATTACTATGGGATCCTTGAGTTTTAATAAAATTAACTAGTTTGTCCTTATAATTCTTAACTCCAATTAAAATGTCCCTCATTTTCTCAAAATATAACTAGTTAGTACTTCTGTCAATAATTCCCTTAGCGAATAGGTGTATCTCTAGGTCAAATGAGAGAGAATATTTTAATATTACAAAATTAACCTTAGTACCCTTAAGAACTAAGAAAAGAATGCCCCTTCTTCCTCTATCTGCCTCTTTTGATTTCCCTCTCAAATTATATAGTCTTTTTATTCTATCCTTAACCATAAGTTTTTTGTTTCTACCATAGCAGAAATTCCCCTTTTCTCTTGATTTCTCTCAATGGTAGAGTAGTAGAGATTATGGAGAATAAAAAGTTGTGTAGAGTGAATAGGATGGAGCAGAGGGAAGGTTAGGGATTCAATTTGAAGAGAAGAGCGAAGTGACTTAGGAAATGCGGGTAGGGGTGAGGATGTTGGTGGAGGAAAAAGGAGAGTGAATATTGCTCCATCCGTCATCAGGACTTGGAGCAGTGGTAAGAAATGAACCAATAACAAATTCTAAAGGGGGTTTGATTGGGTCTTGAAAATGATTGGGAGGAGGAATGGAAGAAGTGGTTTTTTAGCAATGATTTGTTCTTCTAACTTGGGAAGAAAGTGTATAGACCATAGAGGGACAAGATGATACATCAGGACAAACATTTTTTTAGCAGTGATTTGTTCTTCTATGTTTGTCAAATATTTTTCTGTGAAAGAAATTTTAAGGTGCAGAGAGACTAAGTTTGTTTGGATTTGGGAAATGAAGAGAGGAGCAAAGATTTTCCTTTTTTGTTACTTAGGAAATTTCAACGGGTGGTCTACTTGGAGGTCTTGCACAATACGAATAATAGTATTTCAAAATACAAGAATACATCGGTGCTGATTCTCTTAGTAGAGGGATGGGATAAGAGTCCTCAGATAGGTTCATGTCCAACTGGGGTCTTACAACAGACAATGTGTACCATCCTTAAACCCATAGTTAAGAATAGAGGCATCACTAGGCATGAGTTAGGCTATTTCACAATTAGAGCAAGTGGCATTAGGGGAGGTACTAGCTTACCTCGAGCTACTTAAAGGAGGTGCTAGTATAACTCTAAGCTGCTAATAAATGAATCATAGAAAATTCAAATAAAAAAACAAACATATCCAGAAATAAAGCAGTGTGATTAGCGAGTCGGAAACGAGTCATTTTTGGAAGGTGCTTAGGGTTTTCTGACGTGCTCGCTTAAGGTTCTTATTAAAATTTGACATACTTACATAAGTAAAATAGACTTCTAAAGGCTAAAAGCATAATTTAGTTGGTCAATATATTAATATTGAAAGTTTGAAAATTAAATTGAAATATGGTAAAGAGTTTAGTAGGTTAAAGTGTGTATATGAAAAGTTTAAAGGCAAAATTCAATTTTACTCCTTCATTTTCTCTACCTCTTTGACTTATCTCTCCATGTGTCACCTAAAAAAACATAAAAAATATGACAAAGCAAAGAAAAAGTAGGTTGTCTTCTTCCTTTCATCCTTTGGCCGAAGATCACTCCATTAAAATGATAAAAACTTTGATTTTCCTTCTTCTACCAAATCCAAGCCAATTTCTCATCAAATCAACTTTTTTCTTTAACCGAAATTTACCCTAAGATCAAGAGCTAAAGAAAGAGCCATATATTGAAAGAACTAAAGAAGGAAAAGTTTAGGATTTCATATGCACTAAGCTTGAAAACCAAAGGTGGGCATAGAAATGTGTAGGAAATAGCATCTTCTCAATTCTTCATGCGTAAATTTGAATTGTAAAGTTTTAATTTTCAATTTATTCAATTCTTCCCTAAGATATAAATTGATCTAGGTGAAGAAAAATCAAAAGGAAAGGAGATAGCTAAAGTGTAGAAGTGGAAAAGAAAGAGAAATTCAAGAAAAATTCGGTGTTTGGAAGAATTTTTGTTTTCCTTTGATTTTCACATGAATATGTAAAACTTGAAGTTGGTTTTGATTGCTGGAAATATTTTTTGGATTGTACAGATGTGTAACATGAAAGTTAAAATGATGTTCGGAAGACTTAAACCAAATAAATACAACATAGGAGCTAAATATACAAAACTAGTAGAATAGGTTTTAATAGAGCAAAATTATCAGCTTCATAACTCATTGTGTAGTTATTAAAATCAGGCCTAAAATATACCAAATGAAATATGAGACAAAGAGCTAAAACTTTAATGAATGGATCATATTCTAAATCTAAAGCTAAGTTAATGTAAATTGCAAGTGAACCTAAGCTATTCATAGGGATAGTGCATCAGGAACAATTGACTGTACAGTTGTCAAAGCAGATCCAAAATAACCTTTTTGGTTTTCCACAATTTTACAATTGTAGATAGTGGTAAAAGGATCGAATCCACAGGGAATTGATACTTACCTATTTTCCTTATCAAGACCAAGTAAATAAACTGAAAGTAAAATAAAATGGGGTTTTGAGATTGATGAATTGAACTAGAATTAAAAGCAACAAAGTAAAGCAAATAATTAAAGTAAAGAAGATTCAAATATGAGAAAAGCTCTAGTTGAAGAATTGGATCCACTTCAGTTGTTGGGATTGATCATTGACACTTAGGTTCCTTTATTTGATTCAATAAATTAGTTATGGAGGTGGAAGACGCTTCTCACCACCATATCCCTCCTTAAGCATAAATTAATTAGGGAGTGTTCTCTAATTAATTACTAATCCATAAGTTGCCAAGGAATGTCCTTGGGCCTTTGGCATCTAACAACTGTCAATTGCATTAAGAAATAGAGAGACCTAATTCTAGCTACCCAAACGTATGGTGATATTGCTAGATCATGCAATTTCCTTAGTTTTTATACCAAGAGTTACTTGTGTTTTAATAATCCAAGCAATTACGGACTTAAAACTATCCAAACTAATAAATTATCATTTTGCAATCAAGAATCAATGGCCCTATTGATCTAAACAACAAAGCAACAATGGAATTAAGCATGAAATTGCATAAATATTGATAAACAAAAGATAAACATAATATGTTCAGATCTCCCAATCCATAAAACAACTAAAGTTTCACCTAATCTTCAACTAAAAACAGAGGTTTCAGCCACTCATGGCTGAAACAAAATAAAAAATAAAAGAAAGAGAAGAAGAAGAGGAAGTGGCCGGCGGCTTGGAGAAGGAGAGGCGTGCGGCTTGCAATCCGAATGGGAGAAAAGAAGTCTTCTTGCTTGTTTGTGATCCTTTTATAGCTAAAATTGTTGCCCTTGGTTTTCTTGTAGAGATGGCTTTTGAATTTTGAATTTTGAATGCTGAATTTTGAATTTTGAATTTTGAATATTCTCTTTTGAATTTTGAGTTTTGAATTCTTGGAAGACAAGTGCATCTTCTTGAGATTTGGCTTCCTTAATAAGGGAAAAAGTTCTTGAAGATTTGAAATTTGAATTTCAAATTACTCTGCTGACTGTACTTTCCTTATTTATCTTCACTTTAGCTGCAACTTGACTTGAGCAAACAACTTGTTCTCCTTTATCATCTTTTAGGCAGTTTTAAGAGCATTTTCACCAAATTATCTCTTTACACCGTTTTCTACAAAATTCAAAACCATAGAATTAGGCAGAAAAAGTGTCAATTAATATTAATAACAACATGATAAATGGGTCTAAATTTGGTCTGATCAAATATCCCCACACCTAGCCCTTTGCTTGTCCTCAAGCAAATAAACTTAGTTAAACAAGCTCTCTTTGCTACTTGATCCTTTATTTTCACTTAAACTCTTACTCTAGACCCTTATTTTAAAGCATTGTAGTGAAGAGTGTATGCACCAAGGTTACTCTCCTTCTTCCTTGTCTCCCTTTACCTACCATGGCTATTAATCGTTTTCCTCATTAGAGATATTATACATGCACATATTCTTGTTCAGTTTAGACTTTTCCTAGCTCTAGGAGTGATTTGCCTTTAGTTGAAGCACTTTATTCAGCTTTTTGCACTTTATTCTTGCTTAAAAAGTCACAAACCTTTTGACGTGAAGGTACATATTTTTGATACCCACCCCCAGTTACTCAGTTGGTCACCTGTCCAAGTGGCTACTAGCTCTATTCATAGTCTTTTGACCATTGGAACAGTTTTTAATTTGTGCTTTTGAAGTCTTTGCCTTGGCTAAATTTCTTTTTCTCAATGAATTGTGCCAATCAACACCAATTGCTGAAATAAGTCATATTTAGTTTTTCACACATCTTTATTATTCTTTCTAATGAGTAATGTCATATATTTTTTACCATAGCAAGCTCAAAGATTCAATTGAAAAGGAAATTCCCAAGAATGAATACAACTTACTGCAATTGATTCAACTTAGGTTTAAAGAGTCATCACATCAATGGAGTCATGGAAAGAAAGCTCATTCAACATAGCCTATGCGTTTGAGTAAAGCATACCAAAACAGAAAAAAGAAAAAAACTGTGGCTACATGTGTGTGCAATAAAGGCAAAAATAACAAAAATGAAAAAAATTCACCTAATGTATGCTACTAAAATTTAAAGCTAAAATGGACTTAAAAATTCAGAGATATGCACCCCCACACCTAATCCATGCATTGTCCTCAATGTATTAGAAATATTAAAGTTCAAAGGAAACTGAGTACTCCTCTGGTGGGATTTGTGTGGTGCGAAACACTAAGCAAGCTGAGAGGGATGATTTAGTGGAACTTCTTCCACTACTTGCACTGTGAAACCTTCATAGTCTTTTGTGTGCTTGGGCATATCAAAGGGTAAGTTACTTTCTACACATTCTGGGAGTTGCCGCATGGAGAGCTTCTATTTGGGCAGACAAGTGTCTGTCTGTGTTGGATGTCTGGCTGAACTGAATTCCGCTTTCTCCTTTTGTTTGGGCAATCGGAGCTCTGCTTGTTAAGTGGTGCAAGCGATCCATGGTCCATCTGTGTTTGGTCACAGTCAGTCTGCTGAATGCAGCAGGTGGTTGCTTTCAACTTTGGCTCCCTTTGGCTTCCTTCATCTTTTTGGTTGGCCTCCCTGCAAAAGTCATTGTTCAGCATATCATCTTGATTCATATCAAAAACTTCTTGGCTCAAACAATCAATGATATCTAAACCATAAATATAGGACATGTCATGGGGATATTTCATGGCATCATAAACATTAAATTTTATTACTTCCCCTTCAAATTCCATGGTCAATGTGCCATCATGCACATCTATCTTAGTTTTGGCTGTGCTCAAGAAAGGTCGTCCAAGTAGGATGTCTGAAGTAGTGTTGCTATTGTCTTCCTCCATATCAATCACATAGAAATCTACTGGAAAGACAAGTTGATCTACTTGCACTAGAACTTCTTCTAGAACTCCTTTTGGATATACTACAGATTTTTCAGCCAATTGAATGACCACTCTAGTGTCTTTAAGTGCACCTGCATTTAAAGAATTATAAATAGAAAGAGGCATAACATTAATTGATGCACCTAAGTCACACATGGCCTTTTTGATGCCTACATTGCCAATTTTGCAAGAGACAACAAACATCCCTCTATCTTTGCACTTGACTGGGAGTTCTCTCTTTATAACAACTATCACAACTTCTCCCACACTTACCTTTTCTTTCTCAGCAAGCTTTCTTTGGTTAGTGCACAGTTCTTTGAAGAATTTTGCATACCTTGGAATTTGTTTCACAGCGTCAAGCAATGGTATGTTGATGTAATACCCGGCTAGACTCCGGCGTCGGAATTCCAACCTTTCGATGGAATCTCTGTTGGAATCCGGAATCTCGGATGCCGGGACCTCTAGAAGGGTAAAACATGTTTTTACAAAATGTTTTTCATGATTTTAATGGTTAGTTTTGAGTTAAAGTTTTAAAGAAGAAAAGAAAAGAGATTGAGAGAAGGGCCCAAGTTCGGCCACCGAACATAGGGCGAATGCGGAGGCACCTTTGGCCCCCGAAGGTGGTCTGGCCAGCCACCTGTAAAAGGCTCCCTGTCTGAAAATGGGCGAGTTTTCTCTCTCTATTTCTGGGCAAGGTGAGTCTCCGCCACCCCTTGTCGATCTTGTGCTTTTCCTTCAAGTCTCTCATGATTTTTATGAGTTTCTATCTTGTTTTTGAAGATTTTAAGCTTAATCCAAAGTTTTGAAGCTTGGAGACCTCCGGAACTCGTTTCCTCCTCATTTCCAAGTTTGGGTCGCACTTACGCTGGTCTTCAAGAGGTAAGTGTAGATCCTTATCTTCTCTTATGTTTTTAAGTAAGTTTTAAGAGGTTTTAAGGGTGTTTAATGCATGTTTAGAGTAGATCTAAAATGTTAGGGTTTATGTTAGTTTAATGAGAAGTGTGATGCGATGTTGATGTTTGTTGGGGTTTAGGCTAGTTTTATGCCTCTATGTGCTTGAAAATGTGTTTATGCATGTTTTAGAATAGTTGGATGCATGTTGTGGGAGTTTTGGTGGCTTGGGGCATAATGGCAGAATTGGGTTCTGCCACCCAGGAGGGCCCAAGTTCGGCAGCCAAAGCAAGGAGGCAGTTTTGGCCGCCTAAACTCGCCCCCGAAAGTTGGACTTTTAGATCTGGAGGGGAGTTTCGGCCACCAAACCTGCCCCCGAAGGTTAGTGACTTTTGGATCTGTGAAGGCTTTCATCTGCTAAACCTTGCCCCCGAAAGTGCATGACTTTCGGATCTGTAGGGACCTTCGGCCGCCAAACCTGCCGCCAAAAGTCCCCTACCCAGCCTTTCTTCGCTTATTTTCTATGCATGTTTTATGATGTTTTAGGGGGCTTTTGGGGAGATGTTTAGTGTCATGTTAGAGTTTGTTTGGTCCCTCATTTGAGTCCACCTGTGTAGGATCGGACCCGAGGAACCGAGGAGACCAGCAGTGAGTTAGCTGTTCTAGTGTCAGCCAGAGGTGAGTAGAACAGAACTACTTATTATTTTTTTAAAGCAACTAAATTTTTGAGCATGTTCATGCATCACGATTGCCATGTTTATAGGTTATTGCATTAGAATTCACGAATATGATGCATTGCATAATTTGCTGTTGATGTGGATGGATATTGGATGACCCACTAGCCCTCGAGCAGGTTATGATATGATACGGATATGGAAGACCAGGGCTGCCCATTCTACGCATCTTGGCACTATGTAAGGGAAAGACCAGGGTTGCCCAGTCTACGCCCCTGGCACAGTTGGATATGTTATGTTATGATTAAGCGAAAGTCTTGAGGAGCTCCCGTTGTGGGCCGGGCACTTGGATATGCAGAGGGTTACTGGTGAAAAGTCCATCCGTGATGTGAATTGTTTGTGTTGTGATGCATTTCATAAAAGCATATGTTTATAAATTGTTTTATTATTCTGCTCACTGGGCTTTAGTAGCTCACCCCTTTCCCCTAACCCCCAGGTTTGCAGGAGCACAGGTAGCTGTGGGAGAGTCATTAGAGTTTTGGTATAGCATGATGTAATAGATTAGTAGTGGACATGTAATGTATTGTGGATAGTATTGTGCTTGGCCCTATTGATAAATTGTAATCCCTTTTGTACATGATCTTTATGTAAATGTTTTTAATGATGAGATGTGTTGAACCAAGCTTGATGTATGAGATGTTGACCCTACTAGAGCATTTGATGAGGGCTCTAGTATAGGGTTTTTATGTTTACAGTTTATGATGATACATGCACAGGTCAAGCTTGGTATATGAAAAGTTGAAGTTTGTATGAAAAGGTATGATCATGTATGGGATTCATCAGGCATGACAGGATGTATGTTAGGCTTGCTACGGGTTCCGGCAACCTTAAGTCGATCTGAATCCTAGAGTCGGTAGCGGTCCGATTTTCGGGTCGTTACAGTTGATCTCCGCTTTCTTGAAGTGTAACAGCCCGGGAACCGAACTGCCACCGGCACTAGGATCCAGATCGACTTAAGGTCGCCGGGACCCGTAGTAAGCCTGCTATCCTGTCTGTATACCTGTGAAGCCGGGAACCGAACTGCCACCGGCACTAGGATCCAGATCGACTTAAGGTCGCCGGGACCCGTAGTAAGCCTGCTATCCTGTCTGTATACCTGTGAAATCCCATACATGATCATACATTTGCTGTAAAAACATAAAACTTTTCTTCATTCCAAGGCTTAACCTGTGCATGCACTCTCTCTGTGCTCTACCAATCCCTACTAGAGCTCCTCATGGCTCTAGGCGGATCAATCTCATAATGTTAAGCCTGGTTTTGCTCATAAACATACAACAATAAAGAAGCATACATAAACTGATCATGTGACTCCACAAAGGGATTACAAGTCTTATAAATCAAGCACCATTCTATACACTATACATATACATTATTTTTATACATTTACATGTCCACACTAGCTATTACAAAACTCTGTACTCTTCCTGTACCCTGCTGAGTTCTCTCTGACCTCTGAACCTGCACAACTGAAGTTAGGGGAGAGGGATGAGCTACACTAGCCCAGTGAGTAGAATAGGCAAATACAAGTGATAAAACATGCTCTCATGGAATGCAACACATAAGCACATCACCTCGGCCGGACGGATCAAAACTCCCTCTATCTCCTCTGGGGTACCTAAGTACCATTTGCCTGGTCCCCGTAGGGCTGTTCCAGGTCTTTATGCCTGGTCCTCGTAAGGCTGTTCCAGGTCTTTCCTCTGAGGGCTAATGAATCCTCACGAAGTCCGTGCCGTCTCACATAAGCAATGTACAAGGAGCAATGCCAAGTACAAGGATAAATGCAATGCATCATCTTGGTGTACACTAATGCACTCACCCTATAGCATATTCATGATGCATGAAGCATGATAAAATATTCAGTTCTCATATTAAAACATTAAGTTAAATTCCACTCACCTGTAGTTCTCTCTGAACTGACTCTGCAGGTTCTGACTCTGGACTCACTGCTGATGTCCCTGATTCCTCTGGTCCGTACCTACACAGGTGGACTCAAATGAGGGACTAAACTCACTCAAGAGCATCTCTAAGAAACTCCCCAAAACCCCTCTAAACAATCCTCAAACCATCACATAAGACATGCAAAAGACAGCTGGACAGGGCACTTTCGGCGGCAAGTTCGGCGGCCGAAACCCCACTCCAGAGACGAAACTCATGCATGTTCGGCGGCACCTTCGGCGGCCGAAGGTCTCGTCCAGAGACGAAACTCACACACTTTCGGCGGCCGAACTCCCTCTTTCGGCGGCCGAAAGTCCCTTTCTAAACCGAAAGCCTAGCTTTCGGGGGCAACCTTTGGCAGCCGAACTGCCTCCACAAAGGGTTCGGCGGCCGAACCTTCCTTCGGCGGCCGAACCTGGTTTTGCCCGAAGGGCAGAACCCTGCTCTGTTTCATGCAAACTTTGCCCAAAAACCTACAAACATGCATAACAACTACTCCCAACTAGCATATACACATATATATGCACAAAGGGGTCTAAAACTATCCTAAAACCCCAAACAAACATAGCACATAACACTTAAACATGTTTGAACACCACAAATCACCAAAAACCTCACCTAAACCTAAACATGCAAACTACCCATACAAACTTCATAAAACCTTTCAAAATCAACAAAGAAGCTCAGGATCTTCACTTACCTCTTACACAACTTGAGGATGAAGGATCCCAACGTGGAGATATGAAGAAAAGCTCTTCCAAAGCTCCAAGCTTCAAAACTTACTTCTTTTGCTCAAAACCTTCATAAATCACCAAAACTCTTAAAACTCTTGAAAGATTTGATGAAAATCATGGAAAACATGAAAGTCAACGTAGGAGAGGCTGAAACTCACCTCTGGCTGCAAGTGGAGGAGAAATAACCTCCTTCCACCGACCCTTGGCCCTTTTATAGGTGGCTGGCCAGACCACCTTCGGCAGCCGAACGTGAAGCCGCAACCATGCAATGTTCGGCGGCCGAAAGTGACCTTCGGCGGCCGAACCTTTGCATTTCTCCCTTGTTGCTTTTCTTTCAAAACTCAAGTCCTTTACCCTTCCAACCATGAAAACCAGTGAAAAAATACCTTAAAAACATATGTATTACCCTTCTCGAGGGTTCCGACACCCGAGATTCCACCTGACTACAGGAATTCCGATACCGGACTCGAGCCGGGTATTACATTCTCCCCCCCTTAAGAACATTCGTCCCCGAATGTTCCTAACACAACATAAACACATAGAAAAGGGGAAAAACTAACCTTAAAACAGATATGGGTATTGCTGGAGCATGGACTCCCGAGTCTCCCACGTGCACTCTTCTAGGTTGTGGTGGTTCCACAAAACTTTCACCATTGGTATCTCCTTGTTTCTCAGCTTTCTGATCTGGGTGTCAAGGATCCGCACTGGCTGCTCTATATAGGTGAGATCACTTAAGATTTCCACCTCAGGTTCACTAAGAACCTTCTCTGGATCTGACACAAACTTTCTCAACATAGAAACATGGAATACCGGGTGAATTCGTTCCATAGAAGCCGGTAAATCTAGTTTATACGATACAGGCCCGATCTTCTGCAAGATCTCAAAGGGACCAATGTACCGTGGGGCCAGTTTACCCTTCTTTCCAAACCGAACCACTCCCTTCATTGGAGACACCTTAAGCAATACCATATCCCCCTCCTGGAACTCTATCTGTTTCCTACGGATGTCTGCATAACTTTTCTGTCTGCTTACAGCTGTTCTGATCCTCTCTCTGATGATAGGCACTAACTTGCTGGTTATCTCAACTAACTCTGGCCCTGCAAGAGTTTTCTCTCCTACCTCTTCCCAGCAAACAGGTGTTCGGCACTTCCTCCCATACAAAGCTTCATAAGGAGCCATCCCTATGCTAGCATGATGGCTGTTATTGTAGGCAAACTCCACCAAAGGTAGATGCTGCCTCCAAGAACCGCCAAAGTCTAACACACACATTCTCAACATATCTTCAATGGTCTGGATGGTTCTCTCAGACTGACCGTCTGTCTGTGGATGGAAAGCAGTGCTGAAATCCAACCTTGTGCCCATTTCATTTTGCAGACTCCGCCAAAACCTGGAGGTGAACTGAGGTCCTCGATCTGATACGATCGACACTGGAACTCCATGCAACCTTACTATCTCGTCTATATACACCTGCGCCAACTTGTCCACAGAATAGTTACTCCTGATTGGAATGAAGTGAGCAGATTTAGTGAGTCTATCCACAATCACCCATATGGAGTCTAGTCTGTTAGACGTCGCCGGTAACCCCACTACAAAATCCATAGCTACGTTCTCCCATTTCCATTCTGGAATGGGCAGTGGGTTAAGCATTCCAGCCGGCTTCTGGTGCTCTAGCTTCACCCTTTGACATGTCTCGCAGGCTGACACGAACTGTGCCACTTCTCTCTTCATTGCTGGCCACCAATACACCCTTCTCAGATCTTGATACATCTTGGTGGCTCCCGGGTGAATGCTATACCTCGCATTATGAGCTTCCCTCATAATGTCTGCCTTCAAACTGCTATCATCTGGTACACATAACCTCTTACCGTGCCGAAGAATCCCCTCACTATCAAATCTGAACTCTGCACTGTTGCCCGACTGAACAGTCCTGGCAATCTTCACTAACTCGGGGTCTTCGTGCTGTTTCAGAGCCACTTGCTCTAGAAACACTGGTGTCACTCTCATCTGTGCGAGCAAAACACCGGTACCAGATAACTGCAACTGTAACCCGTCTTCCACAAGCTTGTAGAAATCCTTCACCACCGGTCTTCTCTCTACTGCAATGTGGGATAAACTGCCAAGTGACTTTCGGCTTAAGGCATCAGCTACAACATTCGCCTTGCCTGGATGATATTGGATCTTGCAATCATAATCACTGAGCAATTCTACCCACCGTCTCTGCCTCAAGTTTAACTCTCTCTGCCTTAAGATGTGTTGCAGGCTCTTATGATCCGTATAGATCTCACATTTTACCCCATAGAGGTAATGCCGCCACATCTTAAGTGCAAAGATAACAGCTGCCATTTCAAGATCGTGTGTCGGGTAATTCAGCTCGTGCTTCTTCAGCTGTCTAGAAGCATAAGCTATCACTTTGTCATTCTGCATCAACACACAACCTAATCCCACTCGGGATGCATCACAGAACACTGTGAAATCTTTATCACTAATCGGCAGAGCTAACACCGGTGCTGAAGTTAACCGTCTCTTCAACTCTTCAAAACTTTCTTCACATTCCTCTGACCACACAAACTTCTGATTCTTTCTGGTCAGTCTGGTCATAGGAGCAGCTATCTTCGAGAAGTCCTGTACAAACCTCCGATAGTAGCCTGCCAAACCCAGAAAACTCTTGATCTCTGTCACTGTAGTGGGTGTAGGCCAATTGGCTACTGCCTCTACCTTTTTGGGATCTACTGATATACCGTCCTCTGATACAACATGTCCCAAAAAGGAAATGCTCCTTAGCCAGAACTCGCACTTGGAGAACTTAGCATACAAGCCATGCTCTCTCAAGGTTTGCAGCACTATCCGAAGATGCTGGGCATGGTCCTCTGCATTCCTGGAGTACACCAAGATATCATCAATAAAGACGATCACAAAACGATCCAAGTACTCCCTAAAAACCCTGTTCATGAGATCCATGAATGCTGCAGGGGCGTTAGTCAACCCGAACGGCATCACAAGGAACTCATAATGCCCATATCTGGTTCGGAAAGCAGTCTTGGATACATCTCCTTCCCTGATCTTCAACTGGTGGTATCCGGATCTCAGATCTATTTTAGAAAAACAACCTGCTCCTGCTAGCTGGTCGAATAGATCATCGATCCTGGGTAAAGGATACTTGTTTTTGATCGTAACTTTGTTCAACTGTCTATAGTCGACACAAAGTCGAAGAGGTCCATCCTTCTTTCTGACAAATAATACTGGAGCACCCCAGGGTGAGGTACTCGGGCGGATGAAACCCTTAGCTACCAAATCCTGTAACTGCTCTTTCAACTCTCGCAACTCTGCTGGTGCCATCCTATAGGGAGGAATAGAGATCGGTCTAGCATTGGGCATCAACTCAATCTCGAACTCTATTTCCCTATCTGGTGGTAGTCCTGGAAGCTCTTCAGGAAACAAATCTAGGAAATCTCTGACAACTGGTACTAAGGATGGTTCCCTAACCTGACTGTCTAGCTCTCTCACATAAGCTAGGAACCCCTGACACCCCTTCCTTAACATTCTACGAGCCTGGAGGGCTGATATCAAACCCCTAGGTGTCCCTCTCCTGTCTCCTCTGAAGACACACTCTGACCCATCCTGGTCTCTGACACTGACTACCTTGTCTCTACAGTTCAGGGTAGCATCATACGTAGATAACCAATCCATCCCTAGAATGACATCAAAATCTGTCAACTCTAGAACCACCAGGTCAGCTGGAAGGTATCTACTCTCTATGCACACTGGACTGAACCGACAGACTGACTCTGCCAAAGATGGATCACATTTGGGTCCACTGACCCATAGAGGACACTCTAACTCAGACACCATCAGACCCAACCTCTCTGCAGCTCTAGAAGAAATGAAAGAGTGAGAAGCACCGGGGTCCATTAAAGCATACACCTCAGAACACCCAATGATGAGATTACCTGACACCACCGTGTTCGACGTGTCTGCCTCCTGCTGAGTCAAGGTGAAAATCCGTGCTGGGGCTGACGGACCTGCACCTCGGGAACCCATCCCTGATGAAGAGGCTGCCCCTCTTCCTCTTCCTCTGCCACTGCTTGGTGGTACGGCTGAAGCTACGGGCTGAACTACACTGCCCGTACTCATCTGCTGGGATGGTGCAACTAAAGTCGCCTGAGGACATTCCCGTGCATAATGTCCCTCCTGTCCACATCTATAGCAGGCTGTGGATCCCAACTGACAAGCTCCTCTATGCTGTTTGCCACACCTCTTGCACACTGGAAAATCTACACCAGAACTGGAGCCACTACTCATTCCTAGACCTGACTTAAGCCTGTTCCAGAACTTGCCTCTCTTTCCTCTGAACTTCTCCCATCTCCTCTTACTTGCACTTGCTGTACTCTGTGAGGAGGAACCTGGTTTAACACCAGTAGACTGTGCCTTGACTACACCTTGACTTATGGCACTGGCCTCCATCTTTCTAGCAGCATCCACAATAGAGTGGAAACTTTCCTTCTCCGCATGAAGAATCAAAGAGAAATACCTGGGATGAAGCCTTGTGGCATATCTCTTTGCCTTCTTCTGATCCGTATCATATGCCTGACCGACATATGGCAACAATTCCAGGAACTTATCTGTATATTCCTCAACGCTCATCACCTCCGTCTGTCGCAACTGCTCAAACTCCACAACCTTTAGTTCCCTAGAACTGTCAGGAAAAGCCCATCCAGCAAATTCGTTGGCGAACTCTTCCCATGTCATACTCTCAAGTCTCGGGTCCACATAATTCTTGAACCATTCTCTAGCTTTCTTACACTTTAACGTGAACCCTGCCATCTCAATGGCTCTACCATCATCTGCTCCCAACTCACTTGTTATCCTTCTAACTGCACTGAGATACTCAAAGGGATCATCTCCTGTATTGAATTTAGGAGCATCCAACTTTAAGTACTCGGTCATCTTCACCTTACTTCCCCCTGACGAACTGGGTTGCTGTGCTTCCACAACAGGGGCTACTGGTTCAGGAGGTGGTGGTGGAGGAACTGGTTCCCTCACTTCAGGCTGTACTGGACTTGGATGAACAGGTGGGGGTGGATACATGTGATACGGTGGATAAAAGGAAGGATAGGGCATATATGGCATGTAGGGTGGATATGGGGCAAAGCTGGAGTAATCCGACGTGCCTCCCATCGGATACTCTGGGCCCTGTGGAAAGGGTGGATAGCCAAACCCAGAGGCCTGCATGCCTCCCTGGGACTCCCCCATACCTTCTTCTGACCTTCCTACATCCATGCTTGCATCTCTACTCTGATCCTCTTCCCTCACACCTCTTTCTTCTACTGACCTTCCCCCTCTGCTTACTCCTCTCCTGCTCTCGTCAGAAGACCTTCTAGGGTCTCGTGACGTTCCTTCCCTGCTTGACCTGTGCGATCTTGCCCTTGGCAAGGCAGGTGGACGAGCAGCTGTACCCTCACTTACGGGTGGGACTCCAGTCAATCTCGCAGATCGACGAGTTCCTCGCATCTTCACTCTCTGAGAAACAACAAACACATAACCATAAGCAACACATCAAAAAATGCACATGCATAACTCATGGCATTACACATCAGCATATAGACAGGACTGACATCCTATCCTAGTGGACATGTTTTTCCTATGGTGCTTGACCTGCTAAACTTCTCTATGAGCCCAACTCTCTCTCTATAGGTCCGACCATATGAACCTAGGGCTCTGATACCAATCTGTAACAGCCCGGGAACCGAACTGCCACCGGCACTAGGATCCAGATCGACTTAAGGTCGCCGGGACCCGTAGTAAGCCTGCTATCCTGTCTGTATACCTGTGAAGCCGGGAACCGAACTGCCACCGGCACTAGGATCCAGATCGACTTAAGGTCGCCGGGACCCGTAGTAAGCCTGCTATCCTGTCTGTATACCTGTGAAATCCCATACATGATCATACATTTGCTGTAAAAACATAAAACTTTTCTTCATTCCAAGGCTTAACCTGTGCATGCACTCTCTCTGTGCTCTACCAATCCCTACTAGAGCTCCTCATGGCTCTAGGCGGATCAATCTCATAATGTTAAGCCTGGTTTTGCTCATAAACATACAACAATAAAGAAGCATACATAAACTGATCATGTGACTCCACAAAGGGATTACAAGTCTTATAAATCAAGCACCATTCTATACACTATACATATACATTATTTTTATACATTTACATGTCCACACTAGCTATTACAAAACTCTGTACTCTTCCTGTACCCTGCTGAGTTCTCTCTGACCTCTGAACCTGCACAACTGAAGTTAGGGGAGAGGGATGAGCTACACTAGCCCAGTGAGTAGAATAGGCAAATACAAGTGATAAAACATGCTCTCATGGAATGCAACACATAAGCACATCACCTCGGCCGGACGGATCAAAACTCCCTCTATCTCCTCTGGGGTACCTAAGTACCATTTGCCTGGTCCCCGTAGGGCTGTTCCAGGTCTTTATGCCTGGTCCTCGTAAGGCTGTTCCAGGTCTTTCCTCTGAGGGCTAATGAATCCTCACGAAGTCCGTGCCGTCTCACATAAGCAATGTACAAGGAGCAATGCCAAGTACAAGGATAAATGCAATGCATCATCTTGGTGTACACTAATGCACTCACCCTATAGCATATTCATGATGCATGAAGCATGATAAAATATTCAGTTCTCATATTAAAACATTAAGTTAAATTCCACTCACCTGTAGTTCTCTCTGAACTGACTCTGCAGGTTCTGACTCTGGACTCACTGCTGATGTCCCTGATTCCTCTGGTCCGTACCTACACAGGTGGACTCAAATGAGGGACTAAACTCACTCAAGAGCATCTCTAAGAAACTCCCCAAAACCCCTCTAAACAATCCTCAAACCATCACATAAGACATGCAAAAGACAGCTGGACAGGGCACTTTCGGCGGCAAGTTCGGCGGCCGAAACCCCACTCCAGAGACGAAACTCATGCATGTTCGGCGGCACCTTCGGCGGCCGAAGGTCTCGTCCAGAGACGAAACTCACACACTTTCGGCGGCCGAACTCCCTCTTTCGGCGGCCGAAAGTCCCTTTCTAAACCGAAAGCCTAGCTTTCGGGGGCAACCTTTGGCAGCCGAACTGCCTCCACAAAGGGTTCGGCGGCCGAACCTTCCTTCGGCGGCCGAACCTGGTTTTGCCCGAAGGGCAGAACCCTGCTCTGTTTCATGCAAACTTTGCCCAAAAACCTACAAACATGCATAACAACTACTCCCAACTAGCATATACACATATATATGCACAAAGGGGTCTAAAACTATCCTAAAACCCCAAACAAACATAGCACATAACACTTAAACATGTTTGAACACCACAAATCACCAAAAACCTCACCTAAACCTAAACATGCAAACTACCCATACAAACTTCATAAAACCTTTCAAAATCAACAAAGAAGCTCAGGATCTTCACTTACCTCTTACACAACTTGAGGATGAAGGATCCCAACGTGGAGATATGAAGAAAAGCTCTTCCAAAGCTCCAAGCTTCAAAACTTACTTCTTTTGCTCAAAACCTTCATAAATCACCAAAACTCTTAAAACTCTTGAAAGATTTGATGAAAATCATGGAAAACATGAAAGTCAACGTAGGAGAGGCTGAAACTCACCTCTGGCTGCAAGTGGAGGAGAAATAACCTCCTTCCACCGACCCTTGGCCCTTTTATAGGTGGCTGGCCAGACCACCTTCGGCAGCCGAACGTGAAGCCGCAACCATGCAATGTTCGGCGGCCGAAAGTGACCTTCGGCGGCCGAACCTTTGCATTTCTCCCTTGTTGCTTTTCTTTCAAAACTCAAGTCCTTTACCCTTCCAACCATGAAAACCAGTGAAAAAATACCTTAAAAACATATGTATTACCCTTCTCGAGGGTTCCGACACCCGAGATTCCACCTGACTACAGGAATTCCGATACCGGACTCGAGCCGGGTATTACATGAAGGTTTCAAGAATCTCTTTCTTATTTTTCTTTTTGTTATATTTCAAACCTTTTTGGAAAGGGAGGTGGAATCTTGAATGTTGCTTGCTGGTCTGCCTTTTTGTAACGACCCGAAAATCGGACCGCTACCGGCGCTAGGATCCGGGTCGACTTAAGGCCGCCGGGACCCGTAGCAAGCCAAACATACATCCTGGAAACCTGTTTAATCCTATACATGATCAAGAACATACATAAAAATTAAAACTTTTCTTTCATACATTCTATCATACGCCAAACTCAACCTGTGCATGCACTGAACATATACATAATCATCATCATAACCTGACCCCTCTATGGGATCTCATCAATGCCCCCAATGGGTGGCATAACATGTGTTGAGTTGGCTAACATAGTCATCAATAAACATAAGATCATGTAACAAAAAGGGATTACAACATCTATAGGGTCAAGCACAACTTCTAATCCTCAATATCATTATACATAACATAACTATTCAGTTATACATCATCTTACAATTTATCATGTCCACTTTCTAACTATTACAAACATAAGACTTTACTCTTCAGGACTTCTCTGTCTAGCCCGTACCTGCAATCCTAGGGGATTAGGGAAAAGGGGTGAGCTACTAGAGCCCAGTGAGCAGAATAATAGAAAACAACATTTAAATCTCATGCCATTATGTAATGCAACACATCACAACTAATCACATCTCGGATGGTATTGTCACCAATAGTCCTCTACATTTCCAAAGTGCCGGGACGTAGAATGGGTACAACCGGTCTTTCTCTCAACATAACATATCATAACATACCAATGTGCCAGGGACGTAGAATGGGTACAACCTGGACTTTCTCTTACATAGTGCCAGGGACGTAGAATGGGTACAACCTGGACTTCCATACCATACCATGCCGTAGCATCATCGTATCATATGAGGACTAAAGGATCATTCAATGACCAATCCACATCAACATCATAAATGCAATGCAACATATTCGTGAATTCTAATGCAAACAACCTAATTCATCACATGGCATTCATGATGCATGAACATGCTCAACTTTATAATTCATTTTCTTTAAAAACATAAAGGTTTATTCTACTCACCTCTGGCTGAAGCTCTACAGACAAAGACTGATGCAGCTAACTCACTGCTGGGGTCCTCGGTTCCTCGAGTCCGAACCTACACAGGTGGACTCAAATGAGGGACCAAACAACTAGCACATAACTCTAAAAACATCCCCCAAAAACCCCCTAAAACACCTCAAAACAATCATGCAAAAACATGCAAAGGAAGGCAGAACAGGGCAGGTTCGGCGGCACCTTCGGCGGCCGAAAGTCCCTCCAGAGCCGAAACCCAGGCAGGTTCGGCGGCACCTTCGGCGGCCGAAAGTCCCAGACAGAGACGAAAGTCTCTTTTCGGGGGCAACTTCGGCAGCCGAAAGGCCGGCCTCCCCAGCCATGTTCGGCGGCCGAAAGTTCCTTCGGCTGCCGAACCTGGTTTCTGCCAAAGGTCATAAACTTGGCTCCTTTATGCACATTTGCCTCCCAAAACTTCCAACATGCATATAACTCATCCAAATCATGCAAATATACATACATTGGCTCCTAGGGGCTTCAAACTAACTTAAACCCCAACTACAACACACAACAACAACACAATCCAACATACATTGCTCAAAACATAACATTAACTCAAAAACCTAACTATGAGCTAAACATGCATTCTACCCCATAGATCTTGCATAAAACTTACTTTAAACATGAAATGAGCTTAAGATCGGCTCTTACCTCTTGAAGATCAAGAGAGAGACGTCCTAAACTCGGAGGTGGGAGATTTTTGAGTTATTGAACCTCAAAGCTCCAAAACTTGCTTTAAACTCGAAAATCTTCAAAACAACGTAAAAACTTGTGAAAATCTTGAAAGATTTGAAGGAAAGAACTCAAGGATGGTGAAGAATGGCGAAAGGACTCACCTTGGCTGAAAATGGGGAAAAAGCTCGCCCGTTTTCGGCTAAGGGACCCTTTTATAGTGGCTGGCCAGGCCACGTTCGGGGGCCGAAAGTGCCTCCGCATGCATGCCATGTTCGGCGGCCGAACTTGAGGTTCGGCGGCCGAACCTGGACTTTCCTCACTTATGCCTTCGGGGGCCTAAAGCACTCCCGAAGTGCATGCATGTTCGGCAGCCGAACTTTGAGTTTCGGCGGCCGAACCTGAGTTTCCTCCAAGGGTGTTTTTATTCCAAAAACTCATTTCCTCTTTACTTAAAACCATGAAAAACATTAAAACATTTCATGAAAACATGGTTTTACCCTATTAGAGGTCTCCGACATTCGAGATTCCACCGGACAGTAGGAATTCCGATACCGGAGTCTAGCCGGGTATTACACTTTTGCTAGTGTACTGATTCTGTTTGACCAGTTTGTTTGGAAAAATAGTTTTCTGGCTGTTTTTCTTCAGCAGTTTGTCTTTGCACTTGTGAACTTCCATCATCGGTCTTGACATCCTGAAGCTCTTTCCCACTTCTTAACATGATAGCACTTACATTTTGCCTGAGATTGACCTCTGTTTGGGAAGGTAACTTACCTTGGGATTCAATCTTGCTCACTGAGGTGGCTATTTGACCCATTTGCAGTTGGAGGCTTTGGACAGAATTTGCCAATGACTTCATCATCTCCTCAAGGTGCATATTGGAACTTGGAGGTGCTGCTTGGGCTGGATTTCTTTGATAGTTCTGGTAGTTGTTAGCCCTAGCATAGCTGAAGTTTGGATGGTCCCTCCAACCTGGATTGTAGGTGCTAGAGTAGGGATCATGTGTTGGCTGGCCATTGAATCCTCCAATTGCATTTACTCGCTGGTCATCCTCTTGAAGTATAGGACATTGATCAGTTGGGTGTCCTACATGTGCACATATCCCACATAGTCTAATTTGCTGAAGATGTTGAGCTTGTTGAGCTTGACCTATGACAAGATTTCTCACAGCAGAGGTTAGTTTAGAAATTTGAGAAGTGAGAGCATATGTACTTATCTCATTGACTCCTCTTTGCAGCTGCTTTTCATCTCCATATTGTTTAGATGCTGCTGCAAGTGTTGAAATCAACTCTCTAATTGCTTGAGGTGTGTTATCTTCAATTGAACCTCCACATGCTACATCAATGAATTTCCTTTTGGATGGTAGCAAACCTCCATAGAAGAATTCTATGAGTGATTTATCTGAAATGTTATGTTGTGGACAGCTTATGCACAATCTCTTAAATCTTTCCCAATACTCATACAAGTCCCAGTCTCTTTTTACTTAATGCCACTTATCTCTCTTCTTATGTCTATGGCTTTAGAAGTTGGAAAATATTTGTTCAGAAAAGCTCTAACCATACCATCCCAAGAAGTGATTGATCCGGGTGGTAGGTAAAATAACCAAGCTTTGGCATAATCATCAAGTGAGAATGAGAATGCTCTCAGTTTCACATGCTCTTCAGATATGCCCTGCAGCCTCATGGATGAACATACTATGTGAAATTCTTTCAAGTGCTTATGTGGATTTTCATTCTCCTAACCTTTGAATTTAGGTAGGAGGTGTATCAAACCTGTTTTGAGCACAAAAGGGATTGTCAATGGCGTATAGGTGATGTAGAGAGGTGCTTGATCACCTAAAGGGACTGCCAACTCTCTCAGTGTTCTTTCTCTTGGTATTAGTGCCCTCATTGCTGGATTTTACGGTATAAATTCATCATGAACAATAGGTTCAGCATGTGCAGCAGGTTGTCTATTGATTTTAGCCATCTCCGCGGCTGTTTGGTCAAGTTCAGCAGAGTTGCACTATGTTTATGCAATTGCTGGTTCTTGGGGTGCAGATTCTGGTTCGATGGTGGCTTGCTCCCAAAGTCGAGTTGCTTGCTTCCCAAGTCGCTTGATTATACGCTCAATTTCTGGATCATAAGCCAAAGTTTCCTTGCGTCCAGCCCTGGTCATGAAAGCAAAATAAATTAGTTAAATAAGCTCCCCGGAAATGGTGCCAATTTTTGACTGTACGGTTGTCGAAACCGACAAAAAATAATCTTTTTGGTTATCCATAATTTTACAACTGTAGATAGTGGTAAAAGGATCGAATCCATAGGGAATTGATGCTTATCTATTTTCCTTATCAAGACCAAGTAAATAAACTGAAAGTAAAATAAAAGGGGGGGTTTTGAGATTGATGAATTGAACTAGAATTAAAAGCAACAAAGTAAAGCAAATAATTAAAGTAAAGAAGATTCAAATATGAGAAAAGCTCTAGTTGAAGAATTGGATCCACTTCAGTTGTTGGGATTGATCTTTGACACCTAGATTCCTTTATTTGAATCAATAAATTAGTTATGGAGGTGGAAGATGCTTCTCACCACCATATCTCTCTTTAAACATAAATTAATTAGGGAACGTCCTCTAATTAATCACTAATCCACAAGTTACCAAGAAACGTCCTTGAGCCTTTGGCATCTAACAACTGTCAATTGCATTAAGAAATAGAGAGACCTAATTCTAACTACCCAAACGTATGGTGATATTGCTAGATCATGCAATTTCCTTAATTTTTACACCAAGAGTTACTTGTGTTTGAATAATCCAAGCAATTACGGACTTAAAACTATCCAAACTAACAAATTATCACTTTGTAATCAAGAATCAATGGCCCTATTAATCTAAACAACAAAGCAACAATGGAATTAAGCATGAAATTGCATAAATATTGATAAACAAAAGATAAACATAATATGTTTAGATCTCGCAATCCATAAAAAAACTAAAATTTCACCTAATCTTCAACTAGAAAAAGAGGTTTTAGCCACTCATGGTTGAAACAAAACAAAAAATAAAAGAAAGAAAAGAAAAAGAGGAAGTGGCCTGTGGCTTGGAGAAGGAGAGGCATGCGGCTTGCAATCCGAATGGGAGAGAAGATGTAATACCCGGCTAGAATCCGGCACCGGAATTTCTCTTGTCTGATGGAATCCGGGGTGTTGGGATTCTATATAAGGGTAGGAGGTTTCTAAGTGTGATGATGTGTTTTCTAGTTTTTTCAGTTCGACAATTTTGAGTTTTGAAGAGAAAATAGTTCATGGAGACTTCAGCCAAGTTCGGCCGCCGAAGATAAGTTCGGCCGCCGAAAGTGCTCAATGTTCGGCTTCCGAAGGTCAAGTTCGGCCCCCGAATGTTGCATGGTTTTGCATGCGAGTCGGCAGCCGAAGCTGAGTTGCTTAGCCAGCAGTTTTGTATCCCTTAGTCAGCATTTTGGACAGGTGTTATCACCAGCTCATGTCCAGACGTTGGCCACGTCTCCTATGCTTTATTTGCTAAGTTTGAGCAGCTCATGCAGGAGTTTGCTCGTTTACCAAATTTTGAAAGTTTTGGAGCAAAACAAGTGAGCTTTGGAGAGTTTGAGAGTGTGAAGAGAGGTGGTTCGTTTCCTTTGATCAGAGTGTTTATCTTCTTATAACAGGAGGTAAGTGATGCTCTTGAACATGTTTTTATGTTTTCTGAAGGTTTTATGGGAGTTATGGAAGGAGATGCATGCTTAGGTTATAAATGATAGTTTTGATGATTTATGCATGTATACATGTTTATGTGTTATGTTTGTTCTGTTGTTTGGGGTTATTAGATAGTTTTGGACCCCTGTGGACATATACATGAGTATATGTGAGTTGAGTAGAGGAGGTAGGCATGTTTGGAGAGCTGGAAGGGAAGGAGGAGATGATTTGCCGTTGAAGCTGAGTTCTGGATGAACTCAGGTTCGACAGCCGAAGGTTCATTCGGCCGCCGAACCTCTTGCATGGTGGCTTAGGCTGCCACAGCTTGCCCCCGCGAGTTGTGCATGTTCGGCTCTGTTTGGAGGATTCGGCCGCCGAAGGTGCCGCCGAAGGTGCTTGAGTTTCGTCTCTGGAGAGGACATTCGGCCGCCGAACCTGCCGCCGAAAGTGTTCTGTCCAGCTTTCCTTTGCTTGCTTTGCATGACTATTAGAGAGAGTTTTAGGGGATTCTTGGGGAGTTTAAATAGAGTTAGTCATAAGCTAGTTTGGTCCCTCATGTGCGTTTATCTGGATAGGTACAGACCAGAGGAACCAGAGAGAGCAGCAGTGAGTACTGCTCCAGAGGTTCAGAGCCTGCAGAGTCAGTCAGTCCAGTTAGCCCGAGGTGAGTGGAACTAAACTTATGACTTTTAATTGAACTACAAACTGCTTTTAGCATATCTCATGCATCATGATTATGCCATAGGTTGATTGCATTAGTATACACGAATATGTTGCATTGCATTGTTATTTGGTGATGTGAGTGAATGCTGAATGATCCAATAGTCTCAGACAGGAAGTCCAGGAGCCTTTGACTACGCCCTGGCAAGTATAGCAAAGTCCAGGAGCCTTTGACTACGCCCTGGCAGGTATAGCAAAGTCCAGGAGCCTTTGACTACGCCCTGGCAATGGTAAGTACAGAGGTGTTATATACACATATACATATATGACAGGAAGACCAGGTGCTCGATTCTACGCCCTGGCACAGAGTTACTGGGACTATGTGGTGACAGGTTTACTCTTGATGTGGCTTGTCTGTGATATGGTGCATTCCATGAGATCATATTTTACTGAGATGTTTTACTGTTCTACTCACTGGGCTATAGAGCTCATCCCACTCCCTTAACCCCAGTTGTGCAGGTTCAGTGTACAGTGTACAGGGACAGTCCAGCACAGTACAGGAAGAGTAAAGAGATCTGTAATAGCTTAGAGTGGACATGTAATATTAAAGAGATGTAATAGTTGTTGCTTGACCTAGTGATGTATGTGTTGTACATGATCTGTATATATATGTATATATGTTTTACTGTATGTGAAAACCAGGCTTAACAGGTATGAGTTAACCCATCTAGAGCAAGCTCTAGTCAGGGATACAGAGTACAGAGTACATGAGTACAGAGTACAGAGTACATGAGTACAGAGTACAGAGATAGTGCATGCACAGGTTAAGCCTTGGTTCAGAAAAGAGTTTTATTTTCACAGAAAATGTATGATCATGTATGAGGTTTACAGGTACACAGAGAGTATAGCAGGCTTGCTACGGGTTCTGGCGGCCTTAAGCCGACCTGAATCCTAGCGCCGGTGACGGTCCATTTTGGGGTCGTTACAGATTGGTATCAAAGCCCTAGGTTCACATGATCGGACCTATAGAGACAGTGTTGGGCTCAGACAGGTTAGAAGTGGTCAAGCACAATAGGAAAAATCATGTCCACTAGGATAGGGTCTTGAGTCCTATCTGCTATGATATGCCATGAGTGTTGCATGTGTATGAGTGATATGTGATGTTTATGTGCTAAGTGGTATGTTATATGTTGTGTTTCCAGAATAAAGATGCGAGGAACTCGTCGATCAGCTCGATTAACTGGAGTCCCACCAGAGAATGAGAGACTAGCTGCTCGTCCTCCTGCATTGCCAAGGGCAAGGTCTCAGAGATCTAGCAGGGAAGGTATGTCAATAGACCCTAGAAGGTCTGTCGACGAGAGCAGAAGAGGAACAGCTAGAGGAGGTAGATCAGAGGAAGAGAGGGAGGCTATGGAGACTGATCCGTCTATGGATGAAGGTATGGGAGAATCCGAGGGAGGCGTTCAGGCCTCAGGTTATGGCTATCCATCCTTGTTTCAGGATCCAGAGTATCCGATGGAGGGTATGTCGGAATACTCTCGTTTTGACCCATATCCTACATACATGCCATATATGCCATATCCTCACTATTACCCACCATATCCGATGTATCCATCTTCCCCTACCCATCCAAGTGCAGCACACCTAGAGCCAAATGACCCAGTACTACCACCAGAACCAGTAGCCCCTGTTGTTGACAGACATGAACCTAGCTCATCTGGAGGTAAAGTCCAAATGACGGAGTATTTGAAATTGGATGCTCCGAAATACAATACGGGAGATGATCCATTTGATTACCTCAGAGCAGTTAGGATGATCACCAGTGAATTGGGAGCAGATGATAGGAGAGCCATTGAGATGGCAGGTTTCACATTAAAATGCAGGAAAGCCAGAGAATGGTTTAAGCATTATGTGGAGCCTAGAATGGACAGCATGTCATGGGGAGAGTTCGCTAATGAGTTTGCAGGGTGGGCTTTTCCTGATAGTTCCAGAGAGATGAAGTAATTGAATTTGAACAATTGAGACAGACAGATGAGATGAGTGTTGATGAATTCACAGATAAGTTCCTGGATTTGCTTCAGTACGTGGGTCAAGCCTATGATACTGATCAGAAGAAAGCAAGGAGATATACTATGAGACTGCATCCCAGGTATGCTTCCTTGATTCTTCCAGCCGAAAAGGAGAGTTTCCATACGATAGTAGACGCAGCCAGGAAAATGGAAGCTAGTGCCAATATTCAGAAACAGTCATAGGCACAGGCTTCGGGTGCTAAGGCCCCCAGTTCAGGTTCAACAGGCGGTAAGAGATGGGATAGAGCAAGAGGAACAAAGAGTAAGTTCTGGAATAAAGTCAAGTCAGGTCTGGGAATAGGTAGTGGCTCAAGCTCTGGCACAGCTCCAGTCTGCAGACGATGCGGAAAACCACATGGAGGAGTTTGTCGGTTGGGATCTACAGCTTGTTTTCGATGTGGACAGGAAGGGCATATTGCTCGGGATTGTCCGCAGATGACTTTTGCACCATCCCAGCAGATGAGTTCAGGCAGTGTGGTACAGCCAGTTGTACGGCCAGCAGCTCCAGTCATGCCTCAGACTAGTGGCAGAGGTAGAGGGAGAGGGGTAGCCTCTACTTCAGCAGCAGGTTCCCGAGGTGGAAATCCGGTAGCCCCAGCACGGATTTTCACAGTGACACAGGAGGAGGCTAACACGTCGAACACAGTGGTGTCAGGTAATCTCATCATTGGGTGTTCAGATGTGTATGCTGTGATGGACCCCGGTGCTTCTCATTCCTTTATTGCTTCGAGAGCCATAGAGCGATTGGGTTTGATCAGTTCTGAGTTAGAGTATCCTCTCTGGGTCAGTGGACCTAGATGTGACCCATCAGTGGCAGTGTCAGTCTGTCGTTTCAGTCCAGTTTTCATAGAGGGTAGATGCCTTCCAGCTGACCTAGTGGTTCTAGACTTGACAGATTTTGATGTCATTCTAGGGATGGATTGGCTATCTGCATATAGTGCTACGTTGGACTGTCGAGAGAAGCTAGTGAGTCTCAGAGACCAGGATGGGTCAGAGTGTGTCTTCAGAGGAGACAGGAGAGGTACACCCAGAGGTATGATTTCAGCCCTTCAGGCTCGTCGTTTGCTTAGGAGGGGTTGTCAGGGGTTTCTAGCTCATGTGAGAGAGCTAGACAGTCAGGTGAGGGAACCAGCCACAGTACCAGTAGTTCGAGAGTTTCTCGATGTATTCCCAGATGATTTGCCAGGACTACCACCTGATAGGGAGATAGGGTTTGAAATTGAATTACTGCCAGGTACTAGACCTATCTCTATTCCTCCCTACAGGATGGCGCCAGCTGAGTTAACAGAGTTGAAAGAACAGTTGCAGGACTTGGTAGATAAGGGTTTCATCCGCCCTAGTACCTCACCTTGGGGTGCTCCAGTGCTCTTTGTCAGAAAGAAGGATGGATCCCTCAGACTTTGTATCGACTACAGACAGTTGAACAAGGTCACTATCAAGAATAGGTATCCTTTACCTCGGATTGATGATCTATTTGACCAGCTAGCTGGAGCAGGTTGTTTCTCGAAAATAGATCTGAGATCCGGGTATCATCAGTTGAGAGTCAGAGAGGCAGATGTGCCTAAGACAGCTTTCCAGACGAGATATGGGCATTATGAGTTCTTAGTGATGCCGTTCGGGTTGACTAACGCCCCTGCAGCATTTATGGATCTCATGAACAGGGTATTCAGTGAGTTTCTGGATCACTTTGTCATTGTGTTTATCGATGATATCTTAGTGTATTCCAGAGATGAAGAGGAGCATGCCCAGCATCTGAGGATAGTTCTGCAGACACTGAGAGAGCATGGGTTATATGCCAAGTTCTCGAAGTGTGAGTTTTGGTTACGGAGCATTGCCTTCTTGGGACATGTGGTATCAGCAGAGGGTATTGAAGTAGACCCCAAGAAGATAGAGGCTGTAGCTAACTGGCCCAGACCCACGACAGTGACTGAGATTAAAAGCTTTCTGGGACTGGCAGGTTACTACAGGAGGTTCGTTCAGAACTTCTCAAAGATAGCAGCTCCTATGACCAAATTGACTCAGAAGAACCAGAAGTTTATCTGGTCAGACCAGTGTGAAGAGAGCTTTGAGGAGCTCAAGAGGAGACTGACTACAGCACCAGTGCTAGCTCTGCCTGTTAGTGACAAGGATTTCACAGTATTCTGTGATGCATCTCGAGTGGGATTGGGTTGTGTATTGATGCAGAGTGATAGAGTAATAGCTTATGCTTCTAGACAGTTGAAGAAGCACGAGTTGAATTACCCTACCCATGACCTAGAGATGGCAGCAGTTATCTTTGCACTTAAGATGTGGCGGCATTACCTCTACGGAGTGAAATGCGAGATCTTCACCGATCACAAGAGTTTACAGTACATCTTAAGTCAGAGAGAGCTGAATTTGCGGCAGAGAAGGTGGGTCGAATTGCTCAGTGATTATGATTGTAAAATCCAGTATCATCCGGGTAAGGCGAATGTTGTCGCAGACGCCCTAAGCCGGAAGTCACTAGGCAGTTTATCCCATATAGCAGCAGAGCGGAGACCGGTTGTGGTGGAGCTTTATAAGCTCTTTGACGAGGGATTACAGCTAGAGTTGTCTGGTACAGGTGCGTTGATAGCACAGATGAGGGTGACACCTGTGTTTCTGGAGCAGATAGCTCAGAGACAGCACGAGGACCCTGAGTTGATGAAAATTGCCAGGACTGTTCAGTCAGGCAACAATGCAGAGTTCAGATTTGACAGCAAAGGGATCCTTCGCTATGGGAGTCAACTTTGTGTACCAGATAGGGGCAGTGTGAAGGAAGACATTATGAGGGAAGCTCATAATGCGAGGTATAGTGTTCACCCAGGAGCCACCAAGATGTATCAGGATCTGAAAAGGGTCTATTGGTGGCCAGCCATGAAGAAAGAAGTGGCGCAATTCGTGACAGCCTGTGAGGTTTGTCAGAAGGTGAAATTAGAGCATCAGAAACCAGCCGGAATGCTTAACCCATTACCGATTCCAGAATGGAAATGGGAGAACATAGCCATGGATTTTGTAGTAGGTTTACCAGTAGCGTCCAACAGGATAGACTCGATATGGGTGATTGTGGACAGACTCACGAAATCTGCTCATTTTCTTCCAGTACGGAGTAACTATTCTGTGGATAAGTTGGCACAGGTTTATCTGGATGAGATAGTGAGATTACATGGAGTCCCAGTGTCTATAGTTTCAGACAGAGGACCTCAGTTTACCTCCCGCTTTTGGCGGAGTCTGCAAAGTGCAATGGGCACAAGGTTAGATTTTAGTACTGCTTTCCACCCACAGACTGATGGACAGTCAGAAAGGACCATCCAGACCATAGAGGATATGCTTCGCCTATGTGTATTAGACTTTGGCGGTTCTTGGAGGCAGCATCTACCTTTGGTGGAGTTTGCCTACAATAACAGCCATCATGCGAGCATCGGGATGGCTCCTTATGAAGCTTTGTATGGGAGGAAGTGCAGATCCCCTGTTTGCTGGGAAGAGGTAGGAGAGAAGGCTCTTGCAGGGCCAGAGTTAGTAGACATTACCAGTAGAATGGTGTCCATGATCAGAGAGAGAATCAGAACAGCTCAGAGTAGACAGAAAAGTTATGCAGACGTTCGCAGAAAGCAGTTAGAGTTTCAAGAGGGTAATTGGGTATTGCTGAAAGTGTCTCCAATGAAAGGAGTGGTTCGTTTTGGAAAGAAAGGTAAATTGGCTCCACGGTACATTGGACCCTTTGAGGTGTTGCAGAGGATCGGAAATGTGTCGTATAAGCTGGATTTACCTGTTTCTATGGAGAGAATTCACCCGGTATTTCATGTTTCTATGCTACGACAGTTTGTGTCAGATCCGAATCAGGTTCTGAGTGAGCCTGAGGTGGAGAATTATACAGATCTCACCTATATAGAGCAGCCAGTGCGGATTCTGGACACGCAGATCAGACAGCTAAGGAACAAGGAGATTCCGATGGTGAAAGTTCTATGGAACCACCATAATCTAGAAGAGTGCACCTGGGAGACGCGGGAGTCTATGCTCCAGCAGTATCCACATCTGTTTTGAGGTTAGTTTCCTCCTTGTGTTTTGTTTTTGTTGTTTTAGGAACATTCGAGGACGAATGTTCTTAAGGAGGGGAGAATGTAATACCCGGCTAGAATCCGGCACCGGAATTTCTCTTGTCTGATGGAATCCGGGGTGTTGGGATTCTATATAAGGGTAGGAGGTTTCTAAGTGTGATGATGTGTTTTCTAGTTTTTTCAGTTCGACAATTTTGAGTTTTGAAGAGAAAATAGTTCATGGAGACTTCAGCCAAGTTCGGCCGCCGAAGATAAGTTCGGCCGCCGAAAGTGCTCAATGTTCGGCTTCCGAAGGTCAAGTTCGGCCCCCGAATGTTGCATGGTTTTGCATGCGAGTCGGCAGCCGAAGCTGAGTTGCTTAGCCAGCAGTTTTGTATCCCTTAGTCAGCATTTTGGACAGGTGTTATCACCAGCTCATGTCCAGACGTTGGCCACGTCTCCTATGCTTTATTTGCTAAGTTTGAGCAGCTCATGCAGGAGTTTGCTCGTTTACCAAATTTTGAAAGTTTTGGAGCAAAACAAGTGAGCTTTGGAGAGTTTGAGAGTGTGAAGAGAGGTGGTTCGTTTCCTTTGATCAGAGTGTTTATCTTCTTATAACAGGAGGTAAGTGATGCTCTTGAACATGTTTTTATGTTTTCTGAAGGTTTTATGGGAGTTATGGAAGGAGATGCATGCTTAGGTTATAAATGATAGTTTTGATGATTTATGCATGTATACATGTTTATGTGTTATGTTTGTTCTGTTGTTTGGGGTTATTAGATAGTTTTGGACCCCTGTGGACATATACATGAGTATATGTGAGTTGAGTAGAGGAGGTAGGCATGTTTGGAGAGCTGGAAGGGAAGGAGGAGATGGTTTGCCGTTGAAGCTGAGTTCTGGATGAACTCAGGTTCGGCAGCCGAAGGTTCATTCGGCCGCCGAACCTCTTGCATGGTGGCTTAGGCTGCCACAGCTTGCCCCCGCGAGTTGTGCATGTTCGGCTCTGTTTGGAGGATTCGGCCGCCGAAGGTGCCGCCGAAGGTGCTTGAGTTTCGTCTCTGGAGAGGACATTCGGCCGCCGAACCTGCCGCCGAAAGTGTTCTGTCCAGCTTTCCTTTGCTTGCTTTGCATGACTATTAGAGAGAGTTTTAGGGGATTCTTGGGGAGTTTAAATAGAGTTAGTCATAAGCTAGTTTGGTCCCTCATGTGCGTTTATCTGGATAGGTACAGACCAGAGGAACCAGAGAGAGCAGCAGTGAGTACTGCTCCAGAGGTTCAGAGCCTGCAGAGTCAGTCAGTCCAGTTAGCCCGAGGTGAGTGGAACTAAACTTATGACTTTTAATTGAACTACAAACTGCTTTTAGCATATCTCATGCATCATGATTATGCCATAGGTTGATTGCATTAGTATACACGAATATGTTGCATTGCATTGTTATTTGGTGATGTGAGTGAATGCTGAATGATCCAATAGTCTCAGACAGGAAGTCCAGGAGCCTTTGACTACGCCCTGGCAAGTATAGCAAAGTCCAGGAGCCTTTGACTACGCCCTGGCAGGTATAGCAAAGTCCAGGAGCCTTTGACTACGCCCTGGCAATGGTAAGTACAAAGGTGTTATATACACATATACATATATGACAGGAAGACCAGGTGCTCGATTCTACGCCCTGGCACAGAGTTACTGGGACTATGTGGTGACAGGTTTACTCTTGATGTGGCTTGTCTGTGATATGGTGCATTCCATGAGATCATATTTTACTGAGATGTTTTACTATTCTACTCACTGGGCTATAGAGCTCATCCCACTCCCTTAACCCCAGTTGTGCAGGTTCAGTGTACAGTGTACAGGGACAGTCCAGCACAGTACAGGAAGAGTAAAGAGATCTGTAATAGCTTAGAGTGGACATGTAATATTAAAGAGATGTAATAGTTGTTGCTTGACCTAGTGATGTATGTGTTGTACATGATCTGTATATATATGTATATATGTTTTACTGTATGTGAAAACCAGGCTTAACAGGTATGAGTTAACCCATCTAGAGCAAGCTCTAGTCAGGGATACAGAGTACAGAGTACATGAGTACAGAGTACAGAGTACATGAGTACAGAGTACAGAGATAGTGCATGCACAGGTTAAGCCTTGGTTCAGAAAAGAGTTTTATTTTCACAGAAAATGTATGATCATGTATGAGGTTTACAGGTACACAGAGAGTATAGCAGGCTTGCTACGGGTTCTGGCGGCCTTAAGCCGACCTGAATCCTAGCGCCGGTGACGGTCCATTTTGGGGTCGTTACAGAAGAAGTCTTCTTGCTTGTTTGTGATCCTTTTATAGCTGAAAGTGTTGCCCTAGGTTTCCTTGCAGAGATGGCTTTTGAATTTTAAATTTTGAATGTTCTCTTTTGAATTTTGAATTCTTGGAAGGTAAGTGCATCTTTTTGAGATTTGGCTTCCTTAATAAGGAAAAGACTTCTTGAAGATTTGAAATTTGAATTTTAAATTACTCTGCTGACTGTACTTTCCTTATTTATCTTCACTTCAGCTGCAACTTGACTTGGGCAAACAACTTATTCTTCTTTATCATCTTTTAGGCAGTTTTAAGAGCACTTTCACCAAATTACCTCTTTACACCGTTTTCTGCAAAATAAGATTAAAACCACAGAATTAGGCAGAAAAAGTGTAAATTAACATTAATAACAACATGATAAATGGGTCTAAATTTGGTCTGATCAATAGTCTACATTTCTTATACCATGACTAATTCTATACTCGATGAAATTAGTTAAGACCAGTACCAAAGTATACCTAAAGCTTATTAAAAGACACTTAAACTTGAATTTGTATGAAAATGCATGCATTTATTATGTTTTATTATACTAGAAATAAGTACTAATACTCGATTGATTAAGACCTTATTGAGCAGCTTGTAAATAAAAATTCATAACTTAAACTAGGGTGATCAAATTTGTATGAATTATACATTTTTGATAAAATAAAATATAAATACACATTTTCTATGAAGAAATTTAAGTCAAATTGTAACTTTAAGGTACTTAAAAAGTAGATGCAAAATTTGGCAGAATGTAGCCCTCTTGAATTGGAATGCATAAAAATTGACATGCTTGCTTAATCGGTAAGAATTATCTACATACTTGATTTTTGTATGTGCTTGTTTGATAATAAGAATTATTTGTACATGATGATTTGAGTAAAACTTACTATTCTTTACTTGTTAGTGGTATGAAATGCAGAAAGTGAATTGACTTGATGCAATATTAGAATACTAAGTCGATAAAGTTTTGCACTATTTGTCATGAGTTTCTCATCTTGTTAACCTTGGCATATGCTATATATATTTTGGAAATAATTTGAAATAGCTTCAAATGACGTGTATTTACGTTAAAAAAATTGATATATTGAATTAATGGTACTTAGCCCTAGTAAACTTAATAGAAGTCAAGGTTAGCTTAAGGGTATGTCATGCCATATAAATATACAGAGTCCATAGTACTGCTATCGATACATGATCTATATTTGAGGTTACATATTAGGTACCTCATAAGCATGGCCACGGAGTCCTGCTATCACAGTTTTGGCATTTGAGCTTACCGTTTGGCACCATGTGCTCACTATTATAACTCCTTATCTACCTAGTCGACCCTACTATATGTTTATAAGGGCTGAGAACCTCATTAACATTGATGCTCTATTTTTGTGGAATTATCAGTGAATGTTAATATCGTAACAGGCACATAATCGCAGATATCAATATATCTGTGCGATGAGTCTTTTTCAAAAGAAAATAAAAAGACCTTTTATCTATAACCGTTACAGATAGGCTACTGGTATTATTATCTTATAATAATTATAAATAATTAATAATAATAATAACATCTTTATTAATATTACTATTAATTATACTAATGGGCTCTTAGCCCAATAATATGATATAGCACATCAATGACGTTCTATTATGTGTGACCTAATAGACTCACATTAATTGGTAATAGGCCTAGTCCAACAAAGCCCATAAATCATAAGCGACCTCTAGCAAAATGTTATGATTATCCAATTAATATAAGAATCGATAGTTCGATAAAGCTTAATAAACAGAACATGTATTAATCTCTTTGTCACATTATATCTAGTTTGAACATAAGTCATGGTCAATGTCAAACTTATAATGTTCAAACTTATTATTTCTCGATCTCTAAGTAGACTGATAAAATCAAATGATATTGATCACATTATCAATTCATTTTAGTATGGCCATGCATTTTTCAGTCTCACTTATCGAGGGGCCTAGAAGATAACTCTCTCAAAGAGAGGGACAAATTCTATATTCATTGTTCAATATCCTCTATGTAATTTCTATTATGCTCAATCATAACCTTTATGATTATCCGATTAAAGACAATGTTTGGTTATGTCAAAACATAACGGTCCTTATGTTGGAAACTATGACAATCTCAAGTTAAAGGATTAAAGCATAACTATCTTGATATTCACTTATGACAATAACCCATATAGTGATCTCAATGTGGGTCCATCCAATACTTTATTCTCTAATAAGTATATATGATTATTGATTTATATCAACATACACATAATCATCTTATGATTATCAATCAATAATCATACTAGTCATATTTTATTATTATCATTATAATAATAAGTAATCAGGGATGTTAATTATTATTATATGACATGCAAAAAAATAATAATGATAATAAAACCTCATTTATTAATAAACAAAATGACATACAAAAGGTCTGAAATAATGGTTTAGGGCAAATACACTAACAATAGGCGCCAACCATTTCACATTCTCTTTCTTGTAGGATTAACCAATCGCAGTTTAGCTCTATTCCGGCCACATCATTTGGTTCCATTGCCGGGAAATCTATTGAAATCTCTTTGATTCATTTAGATTAAAACTAGACTCTTATCCCCTTTTTTTTTTTTTGAAAAAAAATCATTCTTTTCTTTCTCTCGAAATGGCCGATAATTCACGAGCAGCTGCTAAAGTTGCTACCAATGAGGGCGCTATCATTTCTTCCACTCCTGGCTGTGGATAAAACACATTATCTATGGTTAATGAAGCAAAGCTCAACAATCTGAGTAATGAGCAAATGCTTCAATATATCAAAAGGTTGTAGGCTACTCTCGAGCAATACAAAGTTCGAGGGGAGGCATCATTCATGGTGATAGAGCATATTTTAGCCCATATTTTCATGATCTTATTGATGTTTATTTGCACCTATTCTACCTAATTTTGTGGTTTTAATCATGTTTTGCAAGTATTAGGTGTGAACAAACAATTTGGAGAAAATGCTCTTAAAAGTGCCAAAAGAAGCCAAAATTAGAGAAGCAACCTTCAGAGGCAACTTTCGGAAGCCAAAACTCAGTCACCTTCGGCGGCCGAATGAGGACTCCAGAGACGAAAGTGGACCACCTTCGGCGGTCGAACCATGCAGACAGAGACAAAAGTCCACTACCTTCGGCCCCCGAATCCCAACCTTCGGCCGCCGAACCTCCAAAAATCCAGCCTCCGAAACTCAACTTAGGCAGCCGAAAATGCGCTCTAGTGCACTCATTCCTTGTTCAAGAAGCCATATCCCAAGTTGCCATATTTGAGGAGCCAAATAAAGGAAGTATCTTGAGATCCAAATCTTCAAGATTCACATTCAATTATTGGATTTCAAGATCCCCCTTATCAAGGAAAGAAAATCCAAAGATCACATGCTTCCTACTTAGTGCCATGCACATTCAAAATTCAAAAGGAGTCTCTACCTTCCTTACTAGTGCATGGGCAGCCTCTTGACTCTTTGGGCAACATTTTGGAGACCTTGGGCAGCAAGTAAAAAGACCAAAGTGCCCCCACTTGCCTTCAATCACATGCAACTCGTTTTTGCCTTCATACATGCACAAACAAGGCACATGCAACACCAAGGACACTTTGGACAGCCTCTAAAAGTCTCATGGACTTCCATGAAACCCTAGGCAGCCTCTCAAGATCTATTTAAAGGCTTCAAGAAGACAAGAAGACAGTCTTTTCACTCTCCCAAAATTCGGCAAGGCTCCAAGGCCTCTTTCCCACCTTAGTTCTTCATCTTTTGCTTTCTTTTCTTTTATTTTCTGTTTGGTTCAGCCATGAGTGGCTGAAACCCTCTTTCTAGTTGAAGTTTGGTTGAAACTAAGGTTGTTTAAAGGGTTGTGAGATTTGAACAGAAACTTTTGTCTTTGATTTTATTCAATATTCATGCAATTGTGCTTTGATTCCAAGATTGCTTTGTTGTTTTGATCAAATTGGCCACTTGATTCTTGATTGCAAAGTTAATTGATTGTTGGATTAAGATATTTGTTAGTCCGTAATTGCTGGAAATATTCTGATCTAAGAACACTTGGTGTAAAAACCCAAGAAATTGTATGATCTAACAACATCTCATGCGTTTGAGTAGTTAGGGTTTGGATCTTTCTTGTCCTTCATGCAATTGGCAATTGTTTTGATGCCTATGGCCCAAGGATGTTCCTTGACAATTTGTTGATTAGTAATTGGTTAGAGGACATTCCCTAATCAATTTGTTCTTAAGGAAAGACATGGTGGTGAGAAGCGTCTTCCACCCCCATAACCAACCTATTGAATCAATCAAGATAACCATGTTTCAATGATCAACCCAAACAACCAAAGTGGATCCATATCTTCAACTAGACTTTTCTCTTATTGATTTCTATCTTATTTTAGACTACTTACTGTTTTAATTGCTTTTATTAGTTGTTAATCAAATCATCTCAAAACCCCCCCTTTTTACTTTTATTGCACTTTACTTTTGTTCTGTTTGCAATTACTTGCTTTCACTTGTGCTTTCAATTAATTCTATTGGTCTTGATTGAGATAAATAAATAGGTAATCAATTCTCTATGGATACGATCCTTCACCACTATCTGCAGTTGTAAATTGTAGGTAACCAAGAAAGTTATTTTTGACCGGCTTCGACAACCGCTCCTGTCAAAAATTGGCGCCGTTGCCGGGGAATTGATTTTACTTGTTTGTTTATTTTTTTTCTTTTATGACCAGGTCTGAAAGGAGGGACACACTGCCCTTTGATCCAGAAATTGAACGTACTCTCAGAAAGCTTGGAAAGCAAGCCTCAAACACAGAACCTTCTGCCCAACATTCGGCCGCCGAACCCAACCCACATTCGGCCGCCGAAAGTCCTACACTCCAGCAACCCAATCTTGTGCCAATGGCAGAACCTCAAGCACCAGCTGCTGCCCATGATGGACATGCTGTCCAAGGCCAGATAATTCAAGAAAATCCAGCAAATAGGCCACAAGCACCAAGGGAAGGAACCATGAGGGAGTTAGCAAGTCCTATAGGTGATTATGCTCCACTTTGCATCACCTATCCACCTCTAATAGTTCCCTTTGAACTGAAATCAGGTTTGATTCATCAACTCCCTAAATTTAGAGGTTTACCAAATGAAAATCCACATAAGCACTTAAAAGAATTCAAAATTATTTGCTCATCCATGAGACCTCAAGGGATCTCTGAAGATCATGTTAAACTAAGAGCATTCCCTTTTTCATTAGATGACCATGCTAAGGATTGGTTATTTTATTTGCCATCTAGATCTATAACTTCTTGGGATGATATGGTCCAAGCCTTTTTGGACAAATACTTCCCACCATCTAAATCAATTGGCATAATAAGAGAAATCACTAGCATAAAGCAAAGACCAACTGAGGACTTATATGATTATTTTGTACAGGTTGTCCACAACATGATATGTCAGACAAGGCCCTCATTCAGTTCTTCTATGGAGGATTGACTCCATCAGAAAGGAAACTCATAACTGTAGCCTATGGAGGATCTATCCTAGACAAGACACCTAGGGAGATGAAGGAACTAATATCCAATCTTGCAGCCTCGTCCAAGCAATATGAAGAAGAGGGGAAAACGCAAAGAGGAACCTATGAGGTAAGTACATCCTCTGTTGAATCTCAAATTTCAAAACTAACTTCTCTTGTGGAAAAGATCGCCCTTGGCCAGGTCCAACAAATGCAAGCAATTCAGCCTCCTAGGCCATGTGGGATTTGTTTAGGTGTGGGACACCCAACTGATCAATGTCCCACACTCCAAGAAGACCATCAGCAAGCCAATGCAATTGGGAGGTACAACAACCAACCTAGATATGATCCCTATTCCAATACATACAATCCAGGTTGGAGAGACCACCCCAATTTCAGCTATGGAAAGAACAACACTGATCAGAATTACCAAAGTTACCAAAGAAATCAAGCCCAACCAGCACCTTCAAATCCAAATCAGAACCTTGAGAAGATCATGCAAATAATGATGGAAACCATGGTGAACACCATGCAAAGCGTGCGACAAGACCTAAGCCAAATGGCCACCTCTATAGGCCAACTGCAAACCCAAGGTAAGCTCCCTTCTCAAACTGAAACTAACCCTAGAAAAAATGTCAGTGCTATTACTTTGAGAAGTGGCAAAGAGCTTCAAGATGCTAATCATGAGCAAGAAAAGGAAGTTGAACCAAGGCCACCTGAAGCCTCTCCATCTCAATCTGAACCACCTCATGCGCACAAAGCTGATCCAAAGGGAAGTTTCCACATCCCACCACCTTTTCCAAAAAGATTTGAAAGAACGCAAAAAGAAAAAGAGGAAAAGGAGATCCTTGAGACTTTCAGAAAAGTGGAGATCAACATACCACTGCTAGATGCTGTCAAGCAAATTCCTAGATATGCCAAATTTCTGAAAGAATTGTGCACCAACAGAAGAAAGCTTGCTGAAAGAGAGAAAGTAAGTGTAGGTGAGGTAGTTACTGCTGTTATTAAAAGAGAACTCCCTACCAAATGCAAGGACAAAGGTATGTTTGCTATCTCTTGCAAAATTGGGAATGTTGGTATCAAGAAAGCCATGTGTGATCTTGGTGCATCTATTAATGTCATGCCTCTCTCCATCTATAAGTCTCTCAATGCATGTGCACTAAAAGAAACAAGGGTTGTGATACAACTGGCTGATAGATCTGTGGTATATCCCATAGGTGTTCTAGAAGATGTCTTAGTCCAAGTAGGTGAACTTGTCTTTCCTGCTGATTTTTATGTGATTGATACTAAGGAAGATAGTTGCAATACTAGTTCTGACATTCTTCTTGGACGTCCCTTCTTGAGTACTGCTAGAACTAAAATTGATGTGCATGATGGTACTCTTACCATGGAATTTGAAGGGGAAGTCATAAAGTATAATGTCTATGATGCCATGAAATATCCACATGATATGTCCCCTGTTTATGGTCTTGATATCATTGATTGCTTGAGCCAAGATGTGTTTAATGAAAATCAAGATTCTGTTTTAGATGATGATCTTTGCAGGATTGAAAATCTGAAACTCAAGGAAACAATCTGCAGCATTCAGCAAGTTGAGATCAAGCAGACAGAAGACATTCGGCCGCCGAACATAGCCCACTTTCGGCCGCCGAACCCTATTGCTCCTCAGGAACCAGATTCTGTCGCAACACTTCAGGAAAACACTGTGCAGGAAGAAAGCATTCTTCGGCCGCTGAACATTTTTCGGTCACCAAATCCCACCGACTTGCGGAAGCCGAATCCATCGCCAAAGCTCACTCCGCAAACTGAAGAGATTCGGCCGCCGAACCCAGACACTTTTCGGCCGCTGAACCTCACCCAGCAGACATCATCACAAGCAAGCTCCTCCGGACCTCCTTTGCAACACTTTCCTGAATCTGAAGAATCCAAGGAAGACCTACTTGAACAAATCTTTCTTGCTCAGTCTGATGAGCCATGGTACGCCGATATGGTAAACTACTTGGCCACAGGTAACTTACCTTCTGACATGCCTAAGCACACTAAAGATAAAATAAAAAAGGATGCCAAATACTATGTTTGGGATAAGCCTTATTTGTGGAAACATTGTGCCGACCAAATGATAAGGAGATGCATTCCTGATCAAGAAATAGCCTCTGTACTTACTTTTTGTCATTCATATAGTTGTGGAGGACACTTCGGTCCAAGGAAAACTGCTCACAAGATACTTGAAAGTGGCCTATTTTGGCCCACCATGTTTCGAGATGCTTTTCTATTTTGCAGGACATGTGCTAGGTGTCAACAGACTGGAAATCTGAGCAAAAGAAATCAAATGCCACAGAACCCCATCATGATCTGTGAGGTATTTGATGTTTGGGGCATAGACTTCATGGGACCATTCCCACCATCCTTTGGATACACTTATATCATCCTTGCAGTGGATTATATATCCAAATGGGTGGAGGCTAGAGCAACTAAGACTGATGATGCCAAGGCAGTGGTAGACTTTGTAAAGAACAACATCTTTGCCAGACATGGAGTACCCAAAGCAATCATCAGTGATAGAGGAACCCATTTTTGCAATAGGGTAGTGGAAAGCCTTCTCAGAAAACACAATGTGATCCATAGAACATCCACAGCCTACCACCCTCAGACGAATGGGCAAGCTGAAGTGTCCAACAGAGAAATCAAGGCCATCCTTGAAAAGGCAGTTTCCCCCAACCGAAAGGATTGGAGCTTAAGATTAGAGGATGCCTTATGGGCCTACAGAACTGCCTACAAGACTCCCATAGGTATGTCTCCTTATAGACTTGTCTATAGGAAAGCTTGTCACCTTCCAGTTGAGCTTGAGCACAAGGCGTATTGGGCTGTAAAGAACTGCAACATGGACCTCAAAGAAGCTGGCCTTCATCGCAAGTTGCAACTGTAAGAGCTTGAGGAAATAAGACGAGATGCATATGAGAACTCTTGGAACTACAAAGCAAAAACCAAAGCCTCCCATGACAATCATCTTTCAAGAAAACAATTTGAGGTTGGTGATAAAGTCTTACTCTTTGACTCTCGTCTGAAACTGTTCCCAGGAAAGCTACGGTCTAGGTGGATTGGACCATTCATTGTAGAACATGCATACCCACATGGAGCTGTAGACATCCGAAGCATAGAAACTGAAAAAATCTTCAAGGTGAATGGACACCGTCTGAAACCATACTTTGAAGGGTTCGCAGTACAAGTGGAGGAAGAAATTCCACTACAACATCCTTCTGCCTAGAGGATCATGCCAAGCACACCACACCCCAGGGAAGTACTCAGTTTCTTTTGTTCTCTTCTCTCTTCTCCTCTTCCCTTCTCTCTTCTTTAACATTGAGGACAATGCATGATTTAAGTGTGGGGGTGCATATCTCTTCTTCATTCTTCCTTCGTCTTCTCTTCTTCTACTCTTCTCATGATTTCTCATGCTTTCAGATTGCAAAAAAAAATTCTTCTTTTTCCTTTCAGTTTTAAGCTAATTAGCCACAGTTAAATTTTTGCTTTCAATAAAACACACACAACCACAACCTTCTTCTTCTTCTTTTTGTTTTGCTCTACTCAAACTGATGAACTATGTTGGATGAGTCTTTCTTTCTATGACCCCATTGATGTGAAGACTCTTTAAACTTATGGTGAATCAATTGTAGTGAGTTATATTCATGTTTGAGAATTACCTTTTGAATTGAATCTTTGAGTTTGCCATGGTGAAAAATATATTGATGACCCTCAATCGATTGAGAAAAATTGAAATTGTGTGAATGAACTTAATGTGACTTGATTTAGCAATTAGTGTTGATTTGCCCAAATCATTTGAGAGAAAGAAAATTCAGCAAAGGCAAACACCTTAAAAGCACAAATTGAAAATTGTTCCAATGGTCAAAAGACTATGAACAAGGCTAGTAGCCACTTGGATAGGTGACCAACTGAAAAATATAAACCTTCAAATCAAAAATAGGTTGGTGACCTTTCCAAGCAAGATCTAAAGTGCAAAAGCCTGAATAAAGTACTTCAAGGTAAGGGCAAGTCAATCCAAAAGCTAGAAAAAGTCTGAACAAATTAATGTGCATGTCTCTCTTGAGGAAAACAAATCCTAGCCATGGTAAGCAAAGGGAAACAAGGAAAAGAGGAAAGTAATCTTCATGCATATGTTCTTCACTGTAATGCTTCAAAATAGGTGTCTAGAGTAAAAGCTTAAGTGGAAATAAGGATCTAGAGGAAGAAAGCTTATTTGACTATGTTTATTTGCTTGAGGACAAGCAAAAGCTTAAGTGTGGGGGTATTTGATAGAGCATATTTTAGCCCATATTTTCATGATCTTATTGATGTTTATTTGCACCTATTCTACCTAATTTTGTGGTTTTAATCATGTTTTGCAAGTATTAGGTGTGAACAAACAATTTGGAGAAAATGCTCTTAAAAGTGCCAAAAGAAGGCAAAATTAGAGAAGCAACCTTCGGAGGCAACTTTCGGAAGCCAAAACTCAGTCACCTTCGGCGGCAACCTTCAGCGGCCGAACCATGTAGACAGAGATGAAAGTCCACTACCTTCGGCCCCCGAATCCCAACCTTCGGCCGCTGAACCTCCAAAAATCCAGCCTCCGAAACTCAACTTAGGCAGCCGAAAATGCGCTCTAGTGCACTCATTCCTTGTTCAAGAAGCCATATCCCAAGTTGCCATATTTGAGGAGCCAAATAAGGGAAGTATCTTGAGATCCAAATCTTCAAGATTCACATTCAATTATTGGATTTCAAGATCCCCCTTATTAAGGAAAGAAAATCCAAAGATCACATGCTTCCTACTTAGTGCCATGCACATTCAAAATTCAAAAGGAGTCTCTACCTTCCTTACTAGTGCATGGGCAGCCTCTTGACTCTTTGGGCAACATCTTGGAGACCTTGGGCAGCAAGTAAAAAGACCAAAGTGCCCCCACTTGCCTTCAATCACATGCAACTCGTTTTTGCCTTCATACATGCACAAACAAGGCACATGCAACACCAAGGACACTTTGGACAACCTCTAAAAGTCTCCTGGACTTCCATGAAACCCTAGGCAGCCTCTCAAGATCTATTTAAAGGCTTCAAGAAGACAAGAAGACAGGCTTTTCACTCTCCCAAAATTCGGCAAGGCTCCAAGGCCTCTTTCCGACCTTAGTTCTTCATCTTTTGCTTTCTTTTCTTTTATTTTCTGTTTGGTTCAGCCATGAGTGGCTGAAACCCTCTTTCTAGTTGAAGTTTGGTTGAAACTAAGGTTGTTTAAAGGGTTGTGAGATTTGAACAGAAACTTTTGTCTTTGATTTTATTCAATATTCATGCAATTGTGCTTTGATTCCAAGATTGCTTTGTTGTTTTGATCAAATTGGCCACTTGATTCTTGATTGCAAAGTTAATTGATTGTTGGATTAAGATATGTGTTAGTCCATAATTGCTGGAAATATTCTGATCTAAGAACACTTGGTGTAAAAACCCAAGAAATTGTATGATCTAACAACATCTCATGCGTTTGAGTAGTTAGGGTTTGGATCTTTCTTGTTCTTCATGCAATTGGCAATTGTTTTGATGCCTATGGCCCAAGGATGTTCCTTGGCAATTTGTTGATTAGTAATTGGTTAGAGGACATTCCCTAATCAATTTGTTCTTAAGGAAAGACATGGTGGTGAGAAGCGTCTTCCACCCCCATAACCAACCTATTGAATCAATCAAGATAACCATGTTTCAATGATCAACCCAAACAACCAAAGTGGATCCATATCTTCAACTAGACTTTTGTCTTATTGATTTCTCTCTTATTTTAGACTACTTACTGTTTTAATTGCTTTTATTAGTTGTTAATCAAATCATCTCAAAACCCCCCCTTTTTACTTTTATTGCACTTTACTTTTGTTCTGTTTGCAATTACTTGCTTTCACTTGTGCTTTCAATTAATTCTATTGGTCTTGATTGAGATAAATAAATAGGTAATTAATTCTCTGTGGATACGATCCTTCACCACTATCTGCAGTTGTAAATTGTAGGTAATCAAGAAGGTTATTTTTTACCGGCTTCGACAACCGCTCCTGTCACATGGCTACCAGGGGAAGAGAAGAAGCCTTCATTGATACCCCAAGTACTTGGATAGAGGCAATCCAGACACGATTCAAAGAGAAGGCCAAGCTCGAGGAAGATGAATCATTAGATGAAGCTCCAAATGACGTTCATTACAAACTGGTACGGGTTGTTCAAAGGTATCAGAAGGAGCAGGAGGAGGACTATGGCCTAGATGATGCCTCATCCCTATCAGAAGAGATCTTAGCATAAACTTTCTCGACCAGGTTTAAGCTGCCAAACTTAGATAAATATAACGAAACAGCAGACCCCAAAAGTTACCTGTCGATCTTTAGGATGACAATGCAGTTTCAGGATGTCAATGACTTTGTGTTGTGTCGAGTTTTTCCATCAACACTCAGAGGTTTGGCTTAGAAATAGTACCAACATCTGAATTCAGGTTTAGTTCAGAACTTTACATAATTCGTCATGTTATTTAAGCCCAAGTTTATTACTTGTATACCTCCTAAAAACTCTCTTCTAACTTGTGGAAGATCTGCAAGGAGAGAGCGAGACTTTAAGGAGCTTTATCTCATAATTTAATACAGGTGAAGGAATTAAATCATAAGATAGTATGTGAAGCATTAAAGAAAGGAACATGCAATATCAAGTTCATGGATTCTCTAATCAAGAACCTAACTGCTATTTATCAACAGCTAATGCACAAAGCCCATAAGTACATTAGGCTGGATGATGAAGTCCAAGCAATGAGAGAGGACAAAAGGATGAGTAAAAAACAAAACCAAAAGCCAAAGAGGCGAGGATTTGAAAGGGACCACAAAACTTACCCAATCCTCTAGGGAAGAGATGACCAAAGTAAGTATAAGAGCCACACTTTATTGAATGACTCACGGACACATATTTTAATGTGGATAAGGAAAAATGTCAAGGAGGTCAGGTGGCCTCCCAAGCTCAACCCTAAGAGAGTAGAAAGGTGATATAGGACCAAGTACTGTTGTTTTCACGAAGATCATGGACATACAATAGAGAAATGCCAACAGTTGAGATCGAAAGGTTAATAAGGGACGGTACACTTTGAAAATTTGCCAGAAGGAACAAAGAAGAGAGGAGGCCCAAACCTGAGGTAACCACTCCTAAAACTACTCCTAACTATGAACCTGTAACGACCCGAAAATCGAACCGCTACCGGCGCTAGGATGCAGATCGGCTTAAGGCCGCCGGGACCCGTAGCAAGCCTGACATGCAACCTGTAAATCTGTTTAATCCCATACATAATCAACAATCATACATAAAAATTAAAACTTTCCTTTTCGTCATACACCATACTCAACCTGTGCATGCACTAAACATAGTATAACTTAAACATTAATCCCTCAATGGGATCTCATCATTTACCCTAATGGGCGATACATCAGAAGTTGAGTTGGTAAAACATAAACATCAATAGACATCAAGATCATGTATATAACAAAAGGGATTACAATAGACTATGGTCAAGCACACTTCTAAACCTTAATACCATCATTACATAACATGGCTAAACATAACATTAAATCATTACAAAGTTTGCCATGTCCACTTTCTATCTATTACAAAACAAGGACTTCTTTACTCTTGCTGACCTCCTAGTCTACCCTGTACCTGCAAGCCTGGGGGTTAAGGGAGAGGGGTGAGCTACTAGAGCCCAGTGATGTAATACCCGGCTCGTTCAGGCATCAGACTTCCTTCCGTCAGGTGGAATCTCGGATGTCGGATTCGTTTTGAGGGGTATTGCAAGGGTAACCTAAAGGTTTTACAAGGTTTTAGCAAGGTTATGTTTTAAGTGTTTTCCGGTTTTGAAAGGCAAGGGAATGAGTTTTCAAGAGAAAAGACCAAGGAGGCAGAATGCAGGTTCGGCCGCCGAAGGTCATGTTCGGCCGCCGAAAGTGCTATAGGTTCGGCTTCCGAAACTTCACGTTAGGCCGCCGAACGTTGCATGGTTTTGCATGCAGTTTCGGCAGCCGAAGGAAGGGCGGTTGGCCACCTATTTAAGCCCCGTTGACTAGCCATGGAGGGTGCTGGAAGCTCTCTTTGTGGGCAAGGTGGGGTTTAGGGTCTCCTTGGATGTTTTTATGATGTTACCTCAAAGCTTTCAAAGTTTTTATGAGTTTTCACTTGGTTTTGAAGGTTTTGAGTAAAAAAAGAGGAAGTTGTGGAGCTTGAAGCTTGAGGAGCTTGGTTTCTCCATGTTTTGAAGCTAGGATCACACCAGCCAAGAGGTAAGTGTTGATCCTTATGTTTTATCGTGTTTTCAGCAAGTTTTATGGAGGAAAAGGGAAGAGTTGCATGGTGAGGTGTACAAGGAGGTTTTTGAGGGTTTTTATGCATGAGTATGTTTCTGTGTTATGGGTGTTGTTTGTTGGGGTTTTTAGGTAGTTTTGGACCCCTTTATGCATATATTTGAGTATATGCTTGTTATGTGTGTTGAGAGGTATGTTGAGTGAGGTTTGGGGGAAGTTGTGCATGAGGTGAGCTAGGTTCTGCCTAACTGGAGAACCCAGCTTCGGCCGCCGAAAGAAGGTTCGGCCGCCGAACGTGTTGAGGAGGTGGTTTCGGCTGCCTCAACCTGCCCCCGAAGGATTGGACTTTCGTCTCTGGAGGGGAGGTTCGGCCGCCGAAGGTGCCGCCGAAGGTTGAGACTTTCGTCTCTGGAGTATGGTTTGGCCCCCGAAGCTTACCCCCGAAGGCTTCGGCCGCCGAAAGAGGAGATTCGGCCGCCGAAAGTAGGCGAGTTTCGTCTCTGGAGAGGACATTCGGCCGCCGAACCTGCCGCCGAACGTGTCCTGCCCAGCCTTCTTTTGCATGCTTTGCATTATTGTTCTAGGATCTTTTAGGGGGTTTTTGGGAAGGTATGTAGGGAGTTGTTTAAGAGTTGATAAGAGTATGTTTGACACCTCATTCGAGTCCATTTGTGTAGGATTGGACCCGACAGTTCAGGGAGGTCGTCAGGATTAGCAGTTACAGAGTCAGTACAGTTTCTGCCAGAGGAGCAGAGGTGAGTAGAACTAAACATAATATTTTATACTAAAACAACAGAATGTGTGAGCATAGTTCATGCATCATGGATGCCATGATATGTATTAGGGTGATTGCATTAGAATCACGAAGATGGTGCATTGCCTTATCATTGTTTATGCGGATTGGACCAAGGCGACATCAATAGCCCGTCGAGGGAGTTTTGAGGTCATGTCTAATCCAAGATATGGACTAGTTGTGTTGTGATGCATTTCATGACCGCGTGTATTTACTGAACTGTTTTTCAGTGTTTCTACTCACTGGGCTCTTGTAGCTCACCCCATTCCCTTAACCCCAGTTTTGCAGGGCCAGAGTTCAGCAGAGTGAGCTATGGGAGAGCAGAGGTTAAGCATGGGTTGCCGTGTTTGGCTGTAATAGCATAGCTAGGTTTTGATAGAGTAGTATGTGGCATGTATATGTATAGAAGAAGCTTGATGTATATGTTTAGGCAAGATGATGTAAAGATTAAGGATGATATGGTATGTTATGCTTGTTGTATAGTATAGTTGTGGACATGATGTATGGACATGATGTGTATATAGGTTAGGCATGGAAAGAGCTTATGGTAAAGAGATAGAGTATAATGAGATAATGTCTCGAGTTGTGCTTTGCCCAGTGTGTGCTGAATCCCTTGTATATGCATGTATCCTGTTTTCAGTTTCTTGATGAGAAATGAGTCAAACCAGGCTTAATACATGTTGTGTTTCGAAAACCCAGTGAATTATAACTGTGAGGGAAGACAGGGATTACTTCCTTTGACCCAAGACCAGTGCGGAGGAAAGACCAGGTTTGATTCCTGTGATCCATAGAGAGGCCAATAGAGAAGACCAGGTTTGATTCCTGTGACTCTATGGTAGCCAAGTTAACTTATGATATGCTGACCCTACAGGGTGGGTTCTATGTTTCAGAGCATAGTGCATGGAGGTTACTTGGTAGAGTATCACTGGTTTATTACAGATAGCCCTGAGGGCTAGTTCAGATTAGTATGTCTGAGCATTTGGTTCATATGATTGGACCTATAGTACAGTGTTTTAAAGGTTAAGTCTGGTAGTTTTAAAGACAAGTTTTAAAAAGTAATAGTCCAGTCGGATCATGTATGGGATTTTAACAGGTACACAGAGTTCAGGATAGGCTTACTACGGGTCTAGGCGGCCTTAAGCCGATCTGGATCCTAGTGCCGAGCAGTTTGGGCCGTTACAAAGAGGGTACCGGTTTCCGGGCTGTTACAGATGGTATCAGAGCATAGGGCCTCTTAAGTACGGTGTATTGAGCATTTGTGTGCAAGGATTAGAGATATCCCACATCGGAAAGAGGTTGGTTTAGATGTTCTAGGAAGGCAAGCACAATAAGTAAACTCATGTCCACTAGGATACGAAAGTTAAGTTTTGTTTTGAGGATGATGTGATAGGCCATGCATATATGCATGTGCATAAATATGGTACTGTGTATGCATGTATACATTTTGTAGGTTCATGTGTTTTCATATGAACTCTATGTGTGCTAATGATTGTTTCTTGTGTGTTGTTCTTCAAGAGAGCTAAGATGAGTGATGCTGGTTACCTTGTGGAATCAGATCCGTCTGAAGAGTTTTTTGAGGAACTTAGAGAAGGAATAGATCTAGGAAGAATGGCAGGAAACAGGAGAGAGACAGGAGGAGATGTGCAAAGAAAGGATGTAGGTATACAGGTGAATATGGATGACGAGTCTTTAGATGATGCTCAGACCAAGGATACCAAAATGTCAGGTATAGGAGAAAATGATCCTTCCACTTGGGGTACAGCTACCTGGAAAGGAGCAAAGTGGGGGAAAGTTAAAAAGAAAAAGGTTAGGGGTCTTAAAGGGAAAAAGAAAAGAGAATATTGGAATAGGAAAGAACTTAGTTCTGGTGGTGGTGTTGATTCGAGTTCTGGTATAGATAGACCAAAATGTTTGAGGTGTGGAAGATTGCATAAGGGCGTTTGTCTTGTTGGTACGACAGGATGTTATAGGTGTGGACAGGAGGGACATGTGATGCGTGAGTGTCCTTTTGCGCCCCAGTTGGTTCAGTCTCAGGGAGCAGATACAGATAGAGCAGCTCAGGCTGATAGGCAAGAAGGAGGAGAGGCTGACACATCTGACACCTCTGTGCCAGGTATGCTCATGATTGAGTGATCTGATATGTGTTTGTGTGAACTATAGTAGGATATCAGTTGGTTATATGTGCTAAAAGTAAGTAAGATCGAGCAGAAAAGAATACAGAAGAGTAAGAATAAGTTCAGAAAGAGGTTAGAGCCAGTCTGAGAGTAGGTGGTAGTGAGGCAAGGAAAAGGGTGAGCCTTTTCTTCAGCAGATTCCCGAGAGAAGTTCCATTAGCTTTAGCCTGGATCTTTACCCTGACATAATCGGAGGCTAACATATCGAATACGGCGACGTTAGGTACGTTTGCTTGTGAGTATTCGGATGTGTATGCTGTTTGTGTTGGACCCCAGTGTTTCGCTTTCCTTGTTATTGTGAGCTGTTGGTAGGATGGGTTTGATGACTTCTGGGCTTAGAGTGTGTTTCTTGGGTCAGTGGACCTAAGTGTACCTACGTGTATGATCCATCTGAAGCAAAGTCAGTCAGTTCAGTTCAGAGTGTGTGGTGAGTAGAGGCGATCCAGCTGACCTTATGGTTCTAGACTTGACTGTGTGATGTCAGTCTAGGGCGGATTGGCTAGTTACTCGCAGTACTACCTGTGTCAGTAGCGACAAGGTAGGAGAGTTCAGGGTATCGGATGGATCGGTGGTAGTCCTTTAGAAGGACAGTGTATAGAGGTGCCTAGAAGTTGATGTCAGCCCTACAGGCTCACAGTTCGTCAGGAAAGGTTATCAGAGGGTTGTTTTAACTCGTGTGAGTACGTTTGTCAGGATAGGGAATCAGCCTCCGTGCCATTGCTCGTATACTGTCAGGTTTACCATCTGTTAGGAAATGTGAGAGGGGAGTGAAAATGGTATCTGGACGCAGAACCAAGTCTTTCTTTCCTTTTTCTACAGAATGGCACCTGCAGAGAGAGCTAAGAGATAGTGGAAAGTTGGGGTAGATAAGGTTTTATCTGACTTAGTACTTCACCCTGGAATGTTTCCAGTGTTGTTGTGGGAAACGAAGGATGATTCCTTACGATTTGAGTGTTACAGATTAGAGTAAGGTTGATGATCTACTAGCTGTTTGTTTTAAGTTGATTGGATTTACAAGTGGTATGATCAGAGATTCAGGTAGAATCCGTTGAGAGTCAGCAGCAGTAACCTGTTGAGAGTTGCACAAAGAGATTCGTTTAGTTAAGAAGAAAGGTAAAGAGTAAGGATCAGAGTAGCGCAGCGAAAGCTGTGGAGTTCAGAAAAAGAGTAGAATACTAATTCTGGAGTATGGACTCATATCAGGAAAGTAGAGTTTCGGAAATTCTCTTTTTGAAGAGAAGTGTTAGGCTTTATTGCCTGTTATTTGTTTGTTTGTTTTGCTTTTACATTCGAGGACGAATGTTGTTATAAGGGGGGTAGATTGTAATACCCGGCTCGTTCAGGCATCGGACTTCCTTCCGTCAGGTGGAATCTCGGATGTCGGATTCGTTTTGAGGGGTATTGCAAGGGTAACCTAAAGGTTTTACAAGGTTTTAGCAAGGTTATGTTTTAAGTGTTTTCCGGTTTTGAAAGGCAAGGGAATGAGTTTTCAAGAGAAAAGACCAAGGAGGCAGAATGCAGGTTCGGCCGCCGAAGGTCATGTTCGGCCGCCGAAAGTGCTATAGGTTCGGCTTCCGAAACTTCACGTTAGGCCGCCGAACGTTGCATGGTTTTGCATGCAGTTTCGGCAGCCGAAGGAAGGGCGGTTGGCCACCTATTTAAGCCCCGTTGACTAGCCATGGAGGGTGCTGGAAGCTCTCTTTGTGGGCAAGGTGGGGTTTAGGGTCTCCTTGGATGTTTTTATGATGTTACCTCAAAGCTTTCAAAGTTTTTATGAGTTTTCACTTGGTTTTGAAGGTTTTGAGTAAAAAAAGAGGAAGTTGTGGAGCTTGAAGCTTGAGGAGCTTGGTTTCTCCATGTTTTGAAGCTAGGATCACACCAGCCAAGAGGTAAGTGTTGATCCTTATGTTTTATCGTGTTTTCAGCAAGTTTTATGGAGGAAAAGGGAAGAGTTGCATGGTGAGGTGTACAAGGAGGTTTTTGAGGGTTTTTATGCATGAGTATGTTTCTGTGTTATGGGTGTTGTTTGTTGGGGTTTTTAGGTAGTTTTGGACCCCTTTATGCATATATTTGAGTATATGCTTGTTATGTGTGTTGAGAGGTATGTTGAGTGAGGTTTGGGGGAAGTTGTGCATGAGGTGAGCTAGGTTCTGCCTAACTGGAGAACCCAGCTTCGGCCGCCGAAAGAAGGTTCGGCCGCCGAACGTGTTGAGGAGGTGGTTTCGGCTGCCTCAACCTGCCCCCGAAGGATTGGACTTTCGTCTCTGGAGGGGAGGTTCGGCCGCCGAAGGTGCCGCCGAAGGTTGAGACTTTCGTCTCTGGAGTATGGTTTGGCCCCCGAAGCTTACCCCCGAAGGCTTCGGCCGCCGAAAGAGGAGATTCGGCCGCCGAAAGTAGGCGAGTTTCGTCTCTGGAAAGGACATTCGGCCGCCGAACCTGCCGCCGAACGTGTCCTGCCCAGCCTTCTTTTGCATGCTTTGCATTATTGTTCTAGGATCTTTTAGGGGGTTTTTGGGAAGGTATGTAGGGAGTTGTTTAAGAGTTGATAAGAGTATGTTTGACACCTCATTCGAGTCCATTTGTGTAGGATTGGACCCGACAGTTCAGGGAGGTCGTCAGGATTAGCAGTTACAGAGTCAGTACAGTTTCTGCCAGAGGAGCAGAGGTGAGTAGAACTAAACATAATATTTTATACTAAAACAACAGAATGTGTGAGCATAGTTCATGCATCATGGATGCCATGATATGTATTAGGGTGATTGCATTAGAATCACGAAGATGGTGCATTGCCTTATCATTGTTTATGCGGATTGGACCAAGGCGACATCAATAGCCCGTCGAGGGAGTTTTGAGGTCATGTCTAATCCAAGATATGGACTAGTTGTGTTGTGATGCATTTCATGACCGCGTGTATTTACTGAACTGTTTTTCAGTGTTTCTACTCACTGGGCTCTTGTAGCTCACCCCATTCCCTTAACCCCAGTTTTGCAGGGCCAGAGTTCAGCAGAGTGAGCTATGGGAGAGCAGAGGTTAAGCATGGGTTGCCGTGTTTGGCTGTAATAGCATAGCTAGGTTTTGATAGAGTAGTATGTGGCATGTATATGTATAGAAGAAGCTTGATGTATATGTTTAGGCAAGATGATGTAAAGATTAAGGATGATATGGTATGTTATGCTTGTTGTATAGTATAGTTGTGGACATGATGTATGGACATGATGTGTATATAGGTTAGGCATGGAAAGAGCTTATGGTAAAGAGATAGAGTATAATGAGATAATGTCTCGAGTTGTGCTTTGCCCAGTGTGTGCTGAATCCCTTGTATATGCATGTATCCTGTTTTCAGTTTCTTGATGAGAAATGAGTCAAACCAGGCTTAATACATGTTGTGTTTCGAAAACCCAGTGAATTATAACTGTGAGGGAAGACAGGGATTACTTCCTTTGACCCAAGACCAGTGCGGAGGAAAGACCAGGTTTGATTCCTGTGATCCATAGAGAGGCCAATAGAGAAGACCAGGTTTGATTCCTGTGACTCTATGGTAGCCAAGTTAACTTATGATATGCTGACCCTACAGGGTGGGTTCTATGTTTCAGAGCATAGTGCATGGAGGTTACTTGGTAGAGTATCACTGGTTTATTACAGATAGCCCTGAGGGCTAGTTCAGATTAGTATGTCTGAGCATTTGGTTCATATGATTGGACCTATAGTACAGTGTTTTAAAGGTTAAGTCTGGTAGTTTTAAAGACAAGTTTTAAAAAGTAATAGTCCAGTCGGATCATGTATGGGATTTTAACAGGTACACAGAGTTCAGGATAGGCTTACTACGGGTCTAGGCGGCCTTAAGCCGATCTGGATCCTAGTGCCGAGCAGTTTGGGCCGTTACAAAGAGGGTACCGGTTTCCGGGCTGTTACAAGTGAGCAGAATAGTAAAACATTTAAAACATATGATAACATGAAATGCATCACATCACAGCTAATCACATCAAGGATGAAGTTGTCACCAATAGTCCCCTACATGGACCAACTGTGCCAGGGGCGTAGAATGGGCCTCACTGGTCTTTCTCTTACATAGCATAACATAACATGGTCCAACTGTGCCAGGGGCGTAGAATGGGCCTCACTGGTCTTTCTCTTACATAGTGCCAGGGGCGTAGAATGGGCCTCACTGGTCTTCCGTACCGTATCATCATCATCATAGCATAAGGGGACTAAAGGATCATTCAACATCCATCCACATCATCAAACATAATATGCAATGCAACATATTCGTGAGTCTAATGCAAAACCCTATCATCTCATGGCGTTCATGATGCGTGAATCATGCTAAACTGATTTATTTATTTAAAAGCATAAGAGTTATTCCACTCACCTCTGGCTAGCTCTGACACTGACTGAAGCAGCTGACTCACTGCTGGGGTCCTCGGTTCCTCGGGTCCAAACCTACACAGGTGGACTCAAATGAGGGACCAACATACTAGAACATAACTCTAACAACATCCCCCAAAAACCCCCTAAAACATCACAAAACATCCATGCAAAACATGCAAAGAAAGGCTGGACAGGGCACTTTCGGTGGCAGGTTCGGCGGCCGAAAGTCCCTCCAAAGCCGAAAGTCAGGCAGGTTCGGCGGCACCTTCGGCGGCTGAAACTCCCAGACAGAGGCGAAACTCATGCATGTTCGGCGGCACTTTCGGCAGCCGAAACTCCCAGACAGAGACGAAAGTCTCCTTTCATGGGCAAGCTTCGGCAGCCGAAGGCTGCCTCCACAAGAGGGTTCGGCGGCCGAAAGTCCCTTCGGCTGCCGAACCTGGTTTCTCCCAAATGGCAGAAACTTGGTTCAAACATGCACAAAAGCCTCAAACTCATACCATCATGCATTTAGCTCAACCAAAACATGCATACAAGCTCCTAGGGGTCTCAAACTACCTTAAACCCCAACTACAACACATATACACAAGCATTTGCAAGCCACATTGTCCATGAACATACATTTATACCCATAAACATAACTTTAACCTAAACATGCATTCTACCCCCATGAACTTCATAAAACTTACTTAAAACATAATATAAGCTAGAGATCGACTCTTACCTCTTGAAGATCGAGAGTAGAGGCGACTAAACTTGGAGTTGGGAGAGATTTGAGTTCTTGAACCTCAAAGCTCCAAAACTTTGCTCAAAAGCTCAAATCTTCAAAAAAGAGTTAAAACAAGTGAAAAACTTGAAAGATCTAGAGGAAAAACATCAAAGATCGGTGAGGGGCGGCGGAAAGCTCACCTTGACCGAAAATGGGGAAAAACTCACCCGTTTTCGGCTAAGGGACCCTTTTATAGTGGCTGGCCAGGCCACGTTCGGGGGCCGAATGTGCCTCCGCATGCATGCCATGTTTGGCGGCCGAACTTGAGGTTCGGCGGCTGAACCTGGACTTCCCTCACTTATGCCTTCGGGGGCCTAAGGCTCACCCGAAACACATGCATGTTCGGCGGCCGAACCTGAGCTTTCCTCCAAGGTTGTTTTTATTCAAAAACTCATTTCTTTTTCATTCAAAATCATCAAAAACCTTAAAACATCTCATGAAAACATGGTTTTACCCTTCTAGAGGTCTCCGACATCCGAGATTCCACCGGACGGTAGGAATTCCAATACCGGAGTCTAGCCGGGTATTACATTCTCCCCCCCTTAAGAACATTCATCCCCGAATGTTCCTCAACTAACACATAGCATGGCATACACATAACATACACATAAAACACATAGAACTCACAAGGGACAAACCTCAGAAAAGATAAGGGTATTGCTGGAGCATGGACTCCCGTGTCTCCCAGGTGCGCTCTTCCATATTGTGGTGGTTCCATAGGACTTTCACCATCGGGATTTCCTTGTTTCTTAGCTTTCTGATCTGGGTGTCTATGATCCGCACTGGCTGCTCAACATAGGTGAGATCCTCTTGGATCTCCACATCAGGCTCACTAAGAACCTTGCCCGAATCTGACACAAATTTCCTCAACATTGAAACATGGAAAACCGGATGGATTCTTGCCATTGAAGCAGGCAAATCTAGCTTGTACGACACATTCCCAATCTTCTGCAAGATTTCGAAGGGTCCGATGTATCGTGGGGCTAGTTTACCTTTCTTCCCAAAGCAACCACTCCTTTCATTGGAGACACCTTGAGCAATACCAGATCCCCCTCCTGAAACTCTACCTGTCTTCTGCGGATGTCTGCATAACTCTTCTATCTGCTTGCAGCAGTCTTGATTCTCTCTCTGATTACGGGTACCACCCTGCTGGTGATTTCTACAAGCTCAGGCCCTGCCAAGGCCTTTTCTCCAACTTCCTCCCAGCAAACAGGTGACCTGCACTTCCTCCCATATAAAGCTTCATATGGAGCCAGCCCGATGCTAGCATGATGGCTATTATTGTAGGCAAACTCCACCAAAGGTAGATGCTGCCTCCAAGAACCGCCGAAGTCCAGCACACACATTCTAAGCATATCCTCGATAGTCTGGATGGTCCTTTCGGACTGTCCGTCCGTCTGGGGGTGGAAGGCAGTACTGAAATCCAACCTAGTACCCATGGCATTCTGCAGACTCCGCCAAAACCTGGAGGTGAACTGGGGCCCTCTGTCCGACACTATCGAAGCCGGAACCCCATGCAGCCTGACGATCTCATCCACATATACCTGCGGCAACTTGTCCACAGAGTAGCCACTCCTGACAGGGATGAAGTGAGCAGATTTGGTGAGTCTGTCCACAATCACCCATATGGAGTCCAATCTGTTGGACGCTGCCGGTAACCCCACTACGAAGTCCATAGCTATATTCTCCCATTTCCACTCTGGAATAGGTAGCGGGTTAAGCATTCCAGCCGGCTTCTGATGTTCCAGCTTCACCCTCTGACACACTTCGCAGGCTGACACGAACTGTGCCACTTCTTTCTTCATCGCTGGCCACCAATAAACTTTCTTCAAATCTTGATACATCTTGGTGGCTCCGGGGTGAACGCTGTATCTTGCATTATGAGCCTCCCTCATAATGTCTCCTTTTAGCCCTATGTCATCTGGTACACACAATCGACTCCCATAGCGGAGGATCCCCTTACTGTCAAATCTGAACTCACTGTCCTTGCCTGACTGAACAGTCCTGGCAATCTTCACTAACTCTGGGTCCTCATGCTGTTTCTGAGCCACTTGCTCCAGAAACACAGGTGTCACTCTCATCTGGGCCACTAAAGCACCTGTACCAGACAACTCCATCTGTAGACCTTCATCTATGAGCTTGTAAAACTCCTTCACCACGGGTCTCCTCTCTGCCGATATGTGGGATAAACTGCCTAGTGACTTCTGGCTTAAGGCGTCTGCCACAACATTCGTGTAACGACCCGGAAATCCGACCCGTTACCGGCGCTAGGATCTAGATCGGCTTAAGGCCGCCGGGACCCGTAGCAAGCCTACATACCTCCTGTAAACCTGTGGAATCCCATACATAACAACATATACATGATCTGTAAAAATTTTCTTTTCTCTTATCCAAGCAAAACCTGTGCATGCACAAAATCATATATAAACCCCACACTGGAGTCCTCATCAAATACTCCAATGGGGTATCATCATCATACATATCAGCTTGGATAATCATGGTCATTAACATCATTACTCATTAAATACTCTGTACATAATGGGGATTCACACACCTCTAGGTCAAGCACTACTATAATCCTCAATACATCATCAAAATCATTAATTACATTACATGGTCATAAGTACTCATTACATCATGTTCATGTCCACTACTATCTATTACAACATACATGACTTAACTTCACTCTAGCCGACTTCCCGATCTATCCTGTACCTGCAACTCTGGGGATAAAGGGAGTGGGGTGAGCTACTAGAGCCCAGTGAGCAGAATAATAAAACGTCAATTTATATCATGCTTTCATGTATGCGCCATAACACAAACATTTCACAACAAGGATGAACTTGTCACCATTTAGCCTCTATCTTTCTTACTTAAACATGCCGGGGGCGTAGAGCCGTAGCAGGCACACCCGGACTTCCATAATCTGTCATAGTGCCAGGGGCGTAGAGCCGTAGCAGGCACACCTGGACTCACATAGGCTATCATGACATACAAGGGCTAATGGATCATTCAACATTCATCCACATCAACAACAAGTATGCAATGCAACATATTCGTGAATTCTAATGCAAACAACCTAACATATCTCATGGCATTCATGATGCGTGAATCATGCTAAAACATTTCATTAATTTTCTTTAAAACTTAAAGTTTATTCCACTCACCTCTGGCTAGCTCTGAAGAGACTCTGAAGCAGCTGGCTCACTGCTGGGGGTCTCGGTTCCTCGGGTCCGAACCTACACAGGTGGACTCAAATGAGGGACCAAACATACATGAACATGACTCTAAAATATTCCCCAAAAACCCCCCTAAAACATCCTGAAAACATCACATGAAAACATGTAAGAAATGGCTGAACAGGGCACTTTCGGCGGCAGGTTCGGCGGCCGAAAGTCCCTCTGCAGCCGAAAGTCATGCAGGTTCGGCGGCACTTTCGGCGGCCGAACCTCCCAGACAGAGACGAAACTTGAGTTTCGGGGGCAGGCTTCGGCAGCCAAAACTGCCTCCACAAGGGGGTTCGGCGGCCGAACCTGAGTTTCTGCCGAAGGGCAGAAACTTGGCTCCCTTGTGTCCACAGCCTCCAAAACGCCTCAAAACATGCATAAACTTGTCTCTACACATGCATACACATCATACCTCACACCTAGGGGTCTCAAACTATAATACACCCCAACTACAACACTTCAAACAACACATTTCCAACATACATTGTACAAATCACATCATAAACCCATAAACCTAACAACAAGCCTAAACATGCATTCTACCCCATCAACTTGCATAAAACTTTCAAAAAAACATAAAAGAAGCATAGATCGAAGCTTACCTCTTGAAGATCGAGAGGAAGAACGACCCTAGCTCGGAAAATGGAGGGATTTAGCTCCAAGACTTCCAAGCTCCAAACTTGCTTAAAAACACTCAAAAACTTTTGTGGAACCTTAAAACTCAAAGAAAAAGGTGGGGATTGAAGGAAAAACACAAGATTTGGGAGAGGGAGGTCGGAAGCTCGCTGAGGTCGAAAATGGGAGAAAACTCTCCCATTTCGGCTAAGTGCCCCTTTTATAGGTGGCTGGCCAGGCCACGTTCGGGGGCCGAAGGTGCCTCCGCATGCATGCAAGGTTCGGCGGCCAAACTTGGAGTTCGGCGGCCGAACCTGCATTTCCCTCACTCAAAATTTTCGGGCGCCTAAAGTCCCTCCGAAAGCATGCATGTTCGGCGGCCGAACCTCAAAGTTCGGCGGCCGAACCTGGGTTTTCCTCCAAAGATTGTTCATGCAAAAACTCATTTAATTCTTACTTAAAAACATGAAATACATTAAAACATTTCATAAAATCATAGTTTTACCCTTCTAGAGGTCTCCGACAACCGAGATTCCACCGGACGGTAGGAATCCCGATACCGGAGTCTAGCCGGGTATTACATTCTCCCCCCCTTAAGAACATTCATCCCCGAATGTTCCTCAACTAACACATGAAACATGGCATCAACATGGTATAAACATAACATACAGACACTCAAAACAACTAACACTCACCTCAAAACAGATGGGGGTATTGCTGGAGCATAGACTCCCGGGTCTCCCAGGTGCATTCCTCTAAGTTGTGGTGGTTCCAAAGGACCTTCACCATCGGGATTTCCTTGTTCCTCAGCTTTCTGATCTGGGTGTCTAGGATCCGCACTGGCTGTTCTACATAGGTGAGATCCTCATGGATCTCCATATCAGGCTCACTAAGAACCTTTCCAGGATCCGACACGTACTTCCGTAACAGAGAAACATGAAAAACCGGATGGATTCTCTCCATCGAAGCAGGCAAGTCTAGCTTGTACGACACATTACCGACTCTCTGAAGCACCTCGAAAGGACCGATGTACCGTGGAGCTAACTTACCCTTCTTCCCAAACCGAACCACTCCTTTCATAGGAGACACCTTGAGCAAAACCAAATCCCCCTCCTGAAACTCTAGCTGTCTTCTGCGGATATCTGCATAACTCTTCTGCCGACTAGCAGCAGTCTTGATCCTCTCTCTGATTATGGGTACCACCCTACTGGTAAGCTCTACTAACTCCGGACCCGCAAGAGTCCTCTCTCCTACTTCCTCCCAGCAGATAGGTGATCTGCACTTCCTCCCATACAAAGCTTCATATGGAGCCATCCCTATGCTAGCATGATAGCTGTTATTGTAGGCAAACTCCACCAAAGGTAGATGCTGCCTCCAAGAACCGCCAAAATCTAGCACACACATTCTGAGCATATCCTCTATTGTCTGGATGGTCCTCTCTGACTGTCCGTCTGTCTGTGGGTGGAAGGCAGTACTGAAGTCTAATCTGGTACCCATAGCGTTCTGCAGACTCCGTCAAAACCTGGAGGTGAACTGGGGCCCTCTATCTGACACTATAGATACCGGGACCCCATGCAGTCTGACAATCTCATCTACGTACACCTGCGCCAACTTGTCCACAGAGTAACCACTCCTGACAGGGATGAAGTGAGCAGATTTGGTGAGTCTATCCACAATCACCCATATGGAGTCCAATCTGTTGGACGTCACCGGTAACCCCACTACGAAGTCCATAGCTATATTCTCCCATTTCCACTCTGGAATCGGTAGTGGGTTCAATATTCCAGCCGGCTTCTGATGCTCTAGTTTCACCCTCTGACACACATCGCAGGCTGACACGAACAGTGCCACGTCCTTCTTCATAGCTGGCCACCAATACACTCTCTTCAGATCCTGATACATCTTGGTGGCTCCAGGGTGAACACTATACCTGGTATTATGGGCTTCCCCCATAATATCTCCCTTCAGACCAATGTCATCTGGCACACATAATCTGTTCCCGTAGCGGAGGATTCCCTTATCATCAAACTTGAACTCATTACTCTGGCCTGACTGAACCGTTCTGGCTATCCTGACCAACTCTGGGTCCTCATGCTGTTTCTGAGCTACCTGCTCCAGAAACACGGGTGTCACTCTCATCTGAGCCACCAAGGCACCTGTGCCAGACAACTCCAACTGTAGTCCCTCACTCATAAGTCTGTGGAACTCCTTCACCACCGGCCTCCTCTCTGCTGAAATGTGGGATAGACTGCCGAGTGATTTCCGGCTTAGGGCGTCTGCCACAACATTCGCCTTACCCGGATGGTACTGAATCTTGCAATCATAGTCACTCAACAGCTCTACCCATCTCCTCTGCCTCATGTTCAGTTCTCTCTGACTCAGGATGTACTGCAGGCTCTTATGATCTGTGAAGATCTCACACTTTACCCCATAAAGGTAATGCCTCCACATCTTGAGTGCAAAGATCACTGCTGCCATCTCTAGGTCATGTGTGGGGTAATTCAGCTCATGCTTCTTCAGCTGCCTAGAAGCATAAGCGATCACCCTCTCATTCTGCATTAGCACACAACCCAGTCCCACACGGGACGCATCACAATATACTGAGAAGTCATCATCACTTTTTGGCAGAGCTAACACCGGTGCTGAAGTCAACCTCCTCTTAAGCTCCTCAAAGCTTTCCTCACACTGATCGGTCCATATGAACTTCTGATTCTTCTTTGTCAATTTGGTCATAGGAGCAGCAATCTTTGAGAAGTCCTGAACGAACCTCCTGTAGTAACCTGCTAAACCCAGAAAACTCTTGATCTCGGTCACTGTGGTGGGTCTAGGCCAGTTAGCTACAGCCTCTACCTTCTTGGGGTCTACTTCAATACCCTGTTCTGACACAATGTGCCCCAAGAATGAAATGCTCCTAAGCCAAAACTCACACTTGGAGAACTTGGCATACAAGCCATGCTCTCTCAAGGTCTGCAAAACTGTCCTCAGGTGATGGGCATGCTCCTCTGCATTTCTGGAGTACACTAAGATATCATCTACGAAGACAATAACGAAGTGATCCAGATACTGACTGAATACTCTGTTCATGAGGTCCATGAATGCTGCAGGGGCGTTGGTCAACCCAAACGGCATCACAAGGAACTCATAGTGCCCATACCTGGTCCTGAAAGCTGTCTTCGGTACATCTTCATTCCTTATCCTCAACTGATGGTACCCTGATCTCAGATCTATTTTGGAGAAACAACCTGCTCCTGCTAGCTGGTCGAATAGATCGTCGATCCTCGGCAAAGGGTACTTGTTCTTGGTAGTGACCTTGTTCAACTGTCTGTAGTCGATACAAAGTCTGAGGGATCCATCCTTCTTCCTCACAAACAAAACCGGAGCACCCCAAGGTGAAGTACTCGGTCGGATGAAACCCTTATCTACCAGCTCTTGCAACTGTTCCTTCAGTTCTTTCAATTCAGCTGGTGCCATCCTGTAGGGAGGGATAGAGATCGGTCTGGTACCAGGCATTAACTCAATCTCGAACTCTATCTCCCTAGCAGGTGGTAACCCTGGCAGCTCGTCTGGGAAAACATCTAAGAACTCACTTACCACAGGCACTGAGGCGGGCTCTCTGACATGACTATCTAACTCCCTCACATGAGCTAGAAACCCCTGACATCCCCTCCTAAGCAACCTACGAGCCTGAAGAACTGAGATCAGACCTCTAGGTGTACCCCTCTTGTCTCCTCTGAAGACGACCTCTGACCCATCCTGATCTCTGAATCTGACTACCTTGTCTCTACAGTCCAAGGTAGCACTATGGGTCGATAACCAATCCATCCCTAGAATGACGTCAAAATCTGTCAAGTCTAGAACCACAAGGTCGGCGGAAAGACATCTTCCCTCTATGAAAACTGGACTACATTGGCAGACTGCCTCTGCCACTGACGGGTCACACTTGGGTCCACTGACCCATAGGGGACACTCTAACCCAGAGACCATCAATCCTACCCTCTCCACGACTCTCGGAGCAATAAAAGAATGAGATGCACCCGGGTCCATTAAGGCATACACATCAGAACAACCAATGATGAGATTACCTGCCACCACGGTGTTGGATGTGTTGGCCTCCTGCTGAGTCATAGTGAAGATCCGTGCCGGAGCTGATGGACCTTCACCTCTGTATCCTGCTGATGAAGAGGCTGACCCTCTCCCTCTGCCTCTGCCACTGGCCTGTGTTGCGGCTGGAGCTACTGGCTGCACCACACTGCCGGAGGCTGTCTGCTGAGACGGTGCTGCAAAGGCTGCTCTAGGACAATCTCGAGCCAAATGACCCGCCTGCCCGCACCTGAAACAAGTGTTTGTCCCTGCCAGACATACTCCCTTGTGTGGTCTCTCACATCTCATACATGCTGTAACCTCTGCGCCAGAGCTTGAGCCACTGCCTAAACCCAGACCTGACTTGATCTTGTTCCAGAACTTATTCTTCTTAGATTTTCTGTGGCCTCTGTCCCACTTCTTACTGCCTGCAACTGCTGCACTCAGAGAAGAAGAGTCTAACCTTTCCCCACCCGGGGTCTTGGAACCAGAAGACTGTGCCACTGACTGTTTTACCTTCCCCTCAACGATAGCACTAGCCTCCATTCTCCTAGCCATATCTACTATGGCATGGAAACTCTCCCTCTCTGCTGACTGTATCAAAGAGGAATACCTGGAGTGCAGCCTCATAATATATCTACTTGACTTCTTGTAACAGCCCGGAAACCGAACTGCCACCGGCACTAGGATCCAGATCGACTTAAGGTCGCCGGGACCCGTAGTAAGCCTGCTATCCTGTCTGTATACCTGTGAAATCCCATACATGATCATACATTTGCTGTAAAAACATAAAACTTTTCTTCATTCCAAGGCTTAACCTGTGCGTGCACTCTTCCTGTTCTCTACTAATCCCTACTAGAGCTCCTCATGGCTCTAGGCGGATCAATCTCATAATGTGAAGCCTGGTTTTTCTCATAAACATACAACAATAAAAAAACATACATAAACTGATCATGTGACTCCACAAAGGGATTACAATTCTTATAGTCAAGCACCATGCTATACACTATACATAAACCTTATCTCTTTACATTTACATGTCCACACTAGCTATTACACCACTCTGTACTCTTCCTGTACCCTGCTGAGTTCTCTCTGATCTCTGAACCTGCACAACTGAAGTTAGGGGAGAGGGATGAGCTACGATAGCCCAGTGAGTAGAATAGGCAAATACAGGTGATAAAACATGCTCTCATGGAATGCAACACATAAGCACATCACCTCGGCCGGACGGATCAAAACTCCCTCTATATCATCTGGGGTACCTAAGTACCATGTGCCTGGTCCCCGTAGGGCTGTTCCAGGTCTTTGTGTGCCTGGTCCCCGTAGGGCTGTTCCAGGTCTTTCCTCTGAGGGCTAATGAATCCTCACGAAGTCCGTGCCGCCTCACATAAGCAATGTACAAGGAGCAGTGCCAAGTACAAGGATAAATGCAATGCATCATCTTTGTGTACACTAATGCACTCACCCTAAAGCATATTCATGATGCATGAAGCATGATAAAATATCAGTTCTCATATTAAAACATTAAGTTAATTTCCACTCACCTGGTTATCTCTGAACTGACTCTGCAGGTTCTGACACTAGACTCACTGCTGACTTCCCTGATTCCTCTGGTCCGTTCCTACACAGGTGGACTCAAATGAGGGACTAAACTCACTCAAGAACATCTCTACGAAACTCCCCAAAACCCCTCTAAACAAACCTCAAATCATCACATAAAACATGCAAAAGAAAGCTGGACAGGGCACTTTCGGCGGCAGGTTCGGCGGCCGAAACCCCACTCCAGAGACGAAACTCATGCATGTTCGGCGGCACCTTCGGCGGCCGAAGGTCTCGTCCAGAGACGAAACTCACACACTTTCGGCGGCCGAACGCCCTCTTTCGGCGGCCGAAAGTCCCTTTCTAAACCGAAAGCCTAGCTTTCGGGGGCAACCTTTGGCAGCCGAACTGCCTCCACAAAGGGTTCAGCGGCCGAACCTTCCTTCGGCGGCCGAACCTGGTTTTGCCCGAAGGGCAGAACCCTGCTCTGTTTCATGCAAACTTTGCCCAAAAACCTACCAACATGCACATCAACTACTCCCAACTAGCATATACACATATATATGCACAAAGGGGTCTAAAACTATCCTAAAACCCCAAACAAACATAACACACAACACTTAATCATGCTGGAACACCACAAATCACCAAAAACCTCACCGAAACCTAAACATGCATACTACCCATACAAACTTCATAAAACCTTTCAAAATCATCAAAGAAGCTCAGGATCTTCACTTACCTCTTACACAACTTGAGGATGAAGGATCCTAACGTGGAGATATGAAGAAAAGCTCTTCCAAAGCTCCAAGCTTCAAACTTTGGTTCTTTTGCTCAAAACCTTCATAAATCATCAAAACTCTTAAAACTCTTGAAAGATTTGATGAAAATCATGGAAAACATGAAAGTCAACATAGGAGAGGCTGAAACTCACCTCTGGCTGCAAGTGGAGGAGAAATAACCTCCTTCCACCGACCCTTGGCCCTTTTATAGGTGGCTGGCCAGACCACCTTCGGCAGCCGAACGTGAAGCCGCAACCATGCAATGTTCGGCGGCCGAAAGTGCCCTTCGGCGGCCGAACCTTTGCATTTCTCCCTTGTTGCTTTTCTGTCAAAATTCAAGTCTTTTAACCCTTCAAAACATGAAAACCAATGAAAATACCTTAAAAAACATATGTATTACCCTTCTCGAGGGTTCCGACACCCGAGATTCCACCGGACTATAGGAATTCCGATGCCGGACTCGAGCCGGGTATTACATTCTCCCCCCCTTAAGAACATTCGTCCCCAAATGTTCCTAACACAATATAAACACAGAGAAAAGGGGAAAACTAACCTTAAAACAGATATGGGTATTGCTGGAGCATGGACTCCCGAGTCTCCCACGTGCACTCTTCTAGGTTGTGGTGGTTCCACAAAACTTTCACCATTGGTATCTCCTTGTTTCTCAACTTTCTGATCTGGGTGTCAAGGATCCGCACTGGCTGCTCTACATAGGTGAGATCACTTAAGATTTCCACCTCAGGTTCACTAAGAACCTTCTCTGGATCTGACACAAATTTTCTCAACATAGAAACATGGAATACCGGGTGAATTCGTTCCATAGAAGCCGGTAAATCTAGCTTATACGATACAGGCCCGATCTTCTGCAAGATCTCAAAGGGACCAATGTACCGTGGGGCCAGTTTACCCTTCTTTCCAAACCGAACCACTCCCTTCATTGGAGACACCTTAAGCAATACCATATCCCCCTCCTGGAACTCTATCTGCTTCCTACGGATGTCTGCATAGCTTTTCTGTCTGCTTACAGCTGTTCTGATCCTCTCTCTGATGATAGGCACTAACTTGCTGGTTATCTCAACTAACTCTGGCCCTGCAAGAGTTTTCTCTCCTACCTCTTCCCAGCAAACAGGTGTTCGGCACTTCCTCCCATACAAAGCTTCATAAGGAGCCATCCCTATGCTAGCATGATGGCTGTTGTTGTAGGCAAACTCCACCAGAGGTAGATGCTGCCTCCAAGAACCGCCAAAGTCTAACACACACATTCTCAACATATCTTCAATGGTCTGGATGGTTCTCTCAGACTGACCGTCTGTCTGTGGATGGAAAGCAGTGCTGAAATCCAACCTTGTGCCCATTTCATTTTGCAGACTCCGCCAAAACCTGGAGGTGAACTGAGGTCCTCGATCTGATACTATCGACACTGGAACTCCATGCAACCTTACTATCTCGTCTACATACACCTGCGCCAACTTGTCCACAGAGTAGTTACTCCTGACTGGAATGAAGTGAGCAGATTTAGTGAGTCTATCCACAATCACCCAGATGGAGTCTAGTCTGTTAGACGTCGCCGGTAAGCCCACTACAAAATCCATAGCTATGTTTTCCCATTTCCATTCTGGAATCGGCAGTGGGTTAAGCATTCCAGCCGGCTTCTGGTGCTCTAGCTTCACCCTTTGACATGTCTCGCAGGCTGACACGAACTGTGCCACTTCTCTCTTCATTGCTGGCCACCAATACACCTTTCTCAGATCTTGATACATCTTGGTGGCTCCCGGGTGAATACTATACCGTGCATTATGAGCTTCCCTCATAATGTCTGCCTTCAAACTGCTATCATCTGGTACACATAACCTCTTACCGTGCCGAAGAATCCCCTCACTATCAAATCTGAACTCTGCACTGTTGCCCGACTGAACAGTCCTGGCAATCTTCACTAACTCGGGGTCTTCGTGCTGTTTCAGAGCCACTTGCTCTAGAAACACTGGTGTCACTTTCATCTGTGCGAGCAAAACACCGGTACCAGATAACTGCAACTGTAACCCTTCTTCCACGAGCTTGTAGAAATCCTTCACCACCGGTCTTCTCTCTACTGCAATGTGGGATAAACTGCCAAGTGACTTTCGACTTAAGGCATCAGCTACAACATTAGCCTTACCCGGATGATACTGGATCTTACAATCATAATCACTGAGCAATTCTACCCACCGTCTCTGCCTCAAGTTTAACTCTCTCTGACTTAAGATGTGCTGCAGGCTCTTATGATCCGTATAGATCTCACATTTTACCCCATAGAGGTAATGCCTCCACATCTTAAGTGCAAAGATAACAGCTGCCATCTCCAGATCGTGTGTCGGGTAATTCAGCTCGTGCTTCTTCAGCTGTCTAGAAGCATAAGCTATCACTTTATCATTCTGCATCAACACACAACCTAACCCCACTCGGGATGCATCACAGAACACTGTGAAATCTTCATCACTGATCGGCAGCGCTAACACCGGTGCTGAAGTTAACCGTCTCTTCAACTCTGCAAAACTCTCCTCACATTCCTCTGACCACACAAACTTCTGATTCTTTCTGGTCAGTCTGGTCATAGGAGCAGCTATCTTCGAGAAGTCCTGAACAAATCTCCGATAGTAGCCTGCCAAACCCAGAAAACTCTTGATCTCTGTCACCGTAGTGGGTGTAGGCCAGTTGGCTACTGCCTCTACCTTTTTGGGATCTACTGCTATACCGTCCTCTGATACAACATGTCCCAAAAAGGAAATGCTCCTTAACCAGAACTCACACTTGGAGAACTTGGCATACAAGCCATGCTCTCTCAAGGTTTGCAGCACTATCCGAAGATGCTGGGCATGGTCCTCTGCATTCCTGGAGTACACCAAGATATCATCAATAAAGACGATCACAAAACGATCCAAGTACTCCCTGAAAACCCTGTTCATGAGATCCATGAATGCTGCAGGGGCGTTAGTCAACCCGAACGGCATCACAAGGAACTCATAATGCCCATATCTGGTTCGGAAAGCAGTCTTGGATACATCTCCTTCCCTGATCTTCAACTGGTGGTATCCGGATCTCAGATCTATTTTAGAAAAACAACCTGCTCCTGCCAGCTGGTCGAATAGATCATCGATCCTGGGTAACGGATACTTGTTTTTGATCGTGACTTTGTTCAACTGTCTATAGTCGACACAAAGTCTAAGAGGTCCATCCTTCTTTCTGACAAATAATACTGGAGCACCCCAGGGTGAGGTACTCGGGCGGATGAAACCCTTAGCTACCAAATCCTGTAACTGCTCTTTCAACTCTCGCAACTCTGCTGGTGCCATCCTGTAGGGAGGAATAGAGATCGGTCTGGCATTGGGCATCAACTCAATCTCGAACTCTATTTCCCTATCCGGTGGTAGTCCTGGAAGCTCTTCAGGAAACAAATCTGGGAAGTCGCTAACAACTGGTACTGAGGATGGTTCCCTAATCTGACTGTCTAGCTCTCTCACATAAGCTAGGAACCCCTGACACCCCTTCCTTAACATTCTACGAGCCTGGAGGGCTGATATCAAACCCCTAGGTGTCCCTCTCCTGTCTCCTCTGAAGACACACTCTGACCCATCCTGGTCTCTGACACTGACTACCTTGTCTCTACAGTTCAGGGTAGCATCATACGTAGATAACCAGTCCATCCCTAGAATGACATCAAAATCTGTCAACTCTAGAACCACCAGGTCAGCTGGAAGGTATCTACTCTCTATGCACACTGGACTGAACCGACAGACTGACTCTGCCAAAGATGGATCACATTTGGGTCCACTGACCCAGAGAGGACACTCTAACTCAGACACCATCAGACCCAACCTCTCTGCAGCTCTAGAAGAAATGAAAGAGTGAGAAGCACCGGGGTCCATTAAAGCATACACCTCTGAACACCCAATGATGAGATTACCTGACACCACCGTGTTCGACGTGTCTGCCTCCTGCTGAGTCAGGGTGAAAATCCGTGCTGGGGCTGACGGACCTGCACCTCGGGAACCCATCCCTGATGAAGAGGCTACCCCTCTTCCTCTTCCTCTGCCACTGCTTGGTGGTACGGCTGAAGCTACGGGCTGAACTACACTGCCCGTACTCATCTGCTGGGATGGTGCAACCAAAGTCGCCTGAGGACATTCCCGTGCATAATGTCCCTCCTGCCCACATCTATAGCAGGCTGTGGATCCCAACTGACAAGCTCCTCTATGCTGTTTGCCACACCTCTTGCACACTGGAAAATCTACGCCAGAACTGGAGCCACTACTCATTCTTAGACCTGACTTAAGCCTGTTCCAGAACTTGCCTCTCTTTCCTCTGAATTTCTCCCATCTCCTCTTCCTTGCACTTACTGTACCCTGTGAGGAGGAACCTGGTTTAGCACCAGAAGACTGTGCCTTAACTACACCTTGACTTATGGCACTGGCCTCCATCTTTCTAGCAGCATCCACAATAGAGTGGAAACTTTCCTTCTCCGCATGAAGAATCAAAGAGAAATACCTGGGATGAAGCCTTGTGGCATATCTCTTTGCCTTCTTCTGATCTGTATCATATGCTTGACCGACATATGGCAACAATTCCAGGAACTTATCTGTATATTCATCAACGCTCATCTCCTCCGTCTGTCTCAACTGCTCAAACTCCACAACCTTGAGTTCCCTGGAACTGTCAGGAAAAGCCCATCCAGCAAATTCGTTGGCGAACTCTTCCCATGTCATACTCTCAAGTCTCGGGTCCACATAGTTCTTGAACCATTCTCTAGCTTTCTTACACTTTAACGTGAACCCTGCCATCTCAATGGCTCTACCATCATCTGCTCCCAACTCACTTGTTATCATTCTGACTGCACTGAGATACTCAAAGGGATCATCTCCTGTATTGAATTTCGGAGCATCCAACTTTAAGTACTCGGTCATCTTCACCTTACTTCCCCCTGAAGAACTGGGTTGCTGTGCTTCCACAACAGGGGCTACTAGTTCAGGAGGTGGTGGTGGAGGAACTGGTTCCCTTACTTCAGGTTGTACTGGACTTGGATGAACAGGTGGGGGTGGATACATGTGATAGGGTGGATAAAAGGAAGGATAGGGCATATATGGCATGTAGGGTGGATATGGGGCAAAACTGGAGTAATCCGACGTGCCTCCCATCGGATACTCTGGGCCCTGTGGAAAGGGTGGATAGCCAAACCCAGAGGCCTGAACGCCTCCCTGGGACTCCCCCATACCTTCTTCTGACCTTCCTACACCCATGCTTGCATCTCTACTCTGATCCTCTTCCCTCACACCTCTTTCTTCTACTGACCTTCCCCCTCTGCTTACTCCTCTCCTGCTCTCGTCAGAAGACCTTCTCGGGTCTCGTGACGTTCCTTCCCTGCTTGACCTGTGCGATCTTGCCCTTGGCAAGGCAGGTGGACGAGCAGCTGTACCCTCACTTACGGGTGGGACTCCAGTCAATCTCGCGGATCGACGAGTTCCTCGCATCTTCACTCTCTGGGAAACAACAAACACAAAAAAACATAAGCAACACATCAAAAAAATGCACATGCATAACTCATGGCATTGCACATCAGCATATAGACAGGACTGACATCCTATCCTAGTGGACATGTTTTCCTATGGTGCTTGACCTGCTAAACCTCTCTATGAGCCCAACTCTCTCTCTATAGGTCCGACCATATGAACCTAGGGCTCTGATACCAATCTGTAACAGCCCGGAAACCGAACTGCCACCGGCACTAGGATCCAGATCGACTTAAGGTCGCCGGGACCCGTAGTAAGCCTGCTATCCTGTCTGTATACCTGTGAAATCCCATACATGATCATACATTTGCTGTAAAAACATAAAACTTTTCTTCATTCCAAGGCTTAACCTGTGCGTGCACTCTTCCTGTTCTCTACTAATCCCTACTAGAGCTCCTCATGGCTCTAGGCGGATCAATCTCATAATGTGAAGCCTGGTTTTTCTCATAAACATACAACAATAAAAAAACATACATAAACTGATCATGTGACTCCACAAAGGGATTACAATTCTTATAGTCAAGCACCATGCTATACACTATACATAAACCTTATCTCTTTACATTTACATGTCCACACTAGCTATTACACCACTCTGTACTCTTCCTGTACCCTGCTGAGTTCTCTCTGATCTCTGAACCTGCACAACTGAAGTTAGGGGAGAGGGATGAGCTACGATAGCCCAGTGAGTAGAATAGGCAAATACAGGTGATAAAACATGCTCTCATGGAATGCAACACATAAGCACATCACCTCGGCCGGACGGATCAAAACTCCCTCTATATCATCTGGGGTACCTAAGTACCATGTGCCTGGTCCCCGTAGGGCTGTTCCAGGTCTTTGTGTGCCTGGTCCCCGTAGGGCTGTTCCAGGTCTTTCCTCTGAGGGCTAATGAATCCTCACGAAGTCCGTGCCGCCTCACATAAGCAATGTACAAGGAGCAGTGCCAAGTACAAGGATAAATGCAATGCATCATCTTTGTGTACACTAATGCACTCACCCTAAAGCATATTCATGATGCATGAAGCATGATAAAATATCAGTTCTCATATTAAAACATTAAGTTAATTTCCACTCACCTGGTTATCTCTGAACTGACTCTGCAGGTTCTGACACTAGACTCACTGCTGACTTCCCTGATTCCTCTGGTCCGTTCCTACACAGGTGGACTCAAATGAGGGACTAAACTCACTCAAGAACATCTCTACGAAACTCCCCAAAACCCCTCTAAACAAACCTCAAATCATCACATAAAACATGCAAAAGAAAGCTGGACAGGGCACTTTCGGCGGCAGGTTCGGCGGCCGAAACCCCACTCCAGAGACGAAACTCATGCATGTTCGGCGGCACCTTCGGCGGCCGAAGGTCTCGTCCAGAGACGAAACTCACACACTTTCGGCGGCCGAACGCCCTCTTTCGGCGGCCGAAAGTCCCTTTCTAAACCGAAAGCCTAGCTTTCGGGGGCAACCTTTGGCAGCCGAACTGCCTCCACAAAGGGTTCGGCGGCCGAACCTTCCTTCGGCGGCCGAACCTGGTTTTGCCCGAAGGGCAGAACCCTGCTCTGTTTCATGCAAACTTTGCCCAAAAACCTACCAACATGCACATCAACTACTCCCAACTAGCATATACACATATATATGCACAAAGGGGTCTAAAACTATCCTAAAACCCCAAACAAACATAACACACAACACTTAATCATGCTGGAACACCACAAATCACCAAAAACCTCACCGAAACCTAAACATGCATACTACCCATACAAACTTCATAAAACCTTTCAAAATCATCAAAGAAGCTCAGGATCTTCACTTACCTCTTACACAACTTGAGGATGAAGGATCCTAACGTGGAGATATGAAGAAAAGCTCTTCCAAAGCTCCAAGCTTCAAACTTTGGTTCTTTTGCTCAAAACCTTCATAAATCATCAAAACTCTTAAAACTCTTGAAAGATTTGATGAAAATCATGGAAAACATGAAAGTCAACATAGGAGAGGCTGAAACTCACCTCTGGCTGCAAGTGGAGGAGAAATAACCTCCTTCCACCGACCCTTGGCCCTTTTATAGGTGGCTGGCCAGACCACCTTCGGCAGCCGAACGTGAAGCCGCAACCATGCAATGTTCGGCGGCCGAAAGTGCCCTTCGGCGGCCGAACCTTTGCATTTCTCCCTTGTTGCTTTTCTGTCAAAATTCAAGTCTTTTAACCCTTCAAAACATGAAAACCAGTGAAAATACCTTAAAAAACATATGTATTACCCTTCTCGAGGGTTCCGACACCCGAGATTCCACCGGACTATAGGAATTCCGATGCCGGACTTGAGCCGGGTATTACACTTCTTTTGATCTGTGTCCAAATTCTGCCCAGCATATGGCAACAACTCCAGGAACCTGTCTGTGTACTCCTCCACACTCATCTGTTCAGTCTGCCTCAACTGTTCGAATTCTATCATCTTCTGCTCTCTAGAGCTCTCAGGGAAAGCCCATCCTGCAAACTCATTTGTGAATTCCTCCCAGGTCATACTGTCGGCTCTCGGGTTCACATAGTTCTTAAACCAACCACGTGCCTTCTTGCACTCCAGTGTGAACCCAGCCATCTGAATGGCTCTACTGTCATCAGCCCCTATCTCATCTGTAATAGTCTTGACCCTGTTCAGATACTCAAATGGGTCATCGCCTGCTCTATACTGAGGAGCACCCAACTTCATGTAATCGGTCATCTTGACCTTGCTCCCTCCAGATGAGGCAGGTTTGGGTACTTGTGTTTCCGGGACAGTAGGTACTGGTGGTGGTGGAGGTGCAACATCCCCTGGGGTAGGGTTTGCTGTACTGGTATAGGGAGGTGGAGGTGGGTACATGGGGTACTGAGAGTATGGTGGGTAGTAAGGTGGGTATGGCATATGTGGAGGATAAGGACTAAAACTGGGGTTATCCGATGTACCTCCCATCGAATACCCTGGATGGTGTGAATAGGGTGGGTAGTGATGTGGCTAGACATAACTCGAGGCCTGAGTGCCTCCTTCTGATTCTCCCATGCCCTCTTCCGGTATGCTCACACCGAGACTGCCATCCCTCCTCTGGTCTACTTCCATATCCTCAGACATTCCTCCCTGCACTGTTCCCCTTACTGATCTGCTTCTACCCAGATCCAAAGACCTTCTAGGGTCTCTAGCTACTCTGTCTCTGTTGGACCTACTGGACATTGCCCTAGGCAATGCTGAAGGACGGGCATCAGCGCCCTCGTCCTGAGGTGGCACTCCAGTCAATCGTGCAGATCGACGAGTTCCTCTCATTCTATCTTCTGAAAAACAGCACATAGCACAAGCAATCATTAGCATCATATGGTTCATGTGGAAACACATGAACCCTCATCACATACATAGCATCACATCATAGCATTTATGCACATGCATATCATCATGGCATATCATATCATCATATAGACAGGACTCTACATCCTATCCTAGTGGACATGATTTTCCTAGTGTGCTTGACCTTCTAGAACATCTATGAGCTCGACACTCTAGGTCCGACCATATGAACCTAGGGCTCTGATACCACTCTGTAACGACCCGGAAATCCGACCCGTTACCGGCGCTAGGATCCAGATCAGCTTAAGGCCGCCGGGACCCGTAGCAAGCCTACATACCTCCTGTAAACCTGTGGAATCCCATACATAACAACATATACATGATCTGTAAAAATTTTCTTTTCTCTTATCCAAGCAAAACCTGTGCATGCACAAAATCATATATAAACCCCACACTGGAGTCCTCATCAAATACTCCAATGGGGTATCATCATCATACATATCAGCTTGGATAATCATGGTCATTAACATCATTACTCATTAAATACTCTGTACATAATGGGGATTCACACACCTCTAGGTCAAGCACTACTATAATCCTCAATACATCATCAAAATCATTAATTACATTACATGGTCATAAGTACTCATTACATCATGTTCATGTCCACTACTATCTATTACAACATACATGACTTAACTTCACTCTAGCCGACTTCCCGATCTATCCTGTACCTGCAACTCTGGGGATAAAGGGAGTGGGGTGAGCTACTAGAGCCCAGTGAGCAGAATAATAAAACGTCAATTTATATCATGCTTTCATGTATGCGCCATAACACAAACATTTCACAACAAGGATGAACTTGTCACCATTTAGCCCCTATCTTTCTTACTTAAACATGCCGGGGGCGTAGAGCCGTAGCAGGCACACCCGGACTTCCATAATCTGTCATAGTGCCAGGGGCGTAGAGCCGTAGCAGGCACACCTGGACTCACATAGGCTATCATGACATACAAGGGCTAATGGATCATTCAACATTCATCCACATCAACAACAAGTATGCAATGCAACATATTCGTGAATTCTAATGCAAACAACCTAACATATCTCATGGCATTCATGATGCGTGAATCATGCTAAAACATTTCATTAATTTTCTTTAAAACTTAAAGTTTATTCCACTCACCTCTGGCTAGCTCTGAAGAGACTCTGAAGCAGCTGGCTCACTGCTGGGGGTCTCGGTTCCTCGGGTCCGAACCTACACAGGTGGACTCAAATGAGGGACCAAACATACATGAACATGACTCTAAAATATTCCCCAAAAACCCCCTAAAACATCCTGAAAACATCACATGAAAACATGCAAGAAATGGCTGAACAGGGCACTTTCGGCGGCAGGTTCGGCGGCCGAAAGTCCCTCTGCAGCCGAAAGTCATGCAGGTTCGGCGGCACTTTCGGCGGCCGAACCTCCCAGACAGAGACGAAACTTGAGTTTTGGGGGCAGGCTTCGGCAGCCAAAACTGCCTCCACAAGGGGGTTCGGCGGCCGAAAGTCACTTCGGCGGCCGAACCTGAGTTTCTGCCGAAGGGCAGAAACTTGGCTCCCTTGTGTCCACAGCCTCCAAAACGCCTCAAAACATGCATAAACTTGTCTCTACACATGCATACACATCATACCTCACACCTAGGGGTCTCAAACTATAATACACCCCAACTACAACACTTCAAACAACACATTTCCAACATACATTGTACAAATCACATCATAAACCCATAAACCTAACAACAAGCCTAAACATGCATTCTACCCCATCAACTTGCATAAAACTTTCAAAAAAACATAAAAGAAGCATAGATCGAAGCTTACCTCTTGAAGATCGAGAGGAAGAACGACCCTAGCTCGGAAAATGGAGGGATTTAGCTCCAAGACTTCCAAGCTCCAAACTTGCTTAAAAACACTCAAAAACTTTTGTGGAACCTTAAAACTCAAAGAAAAAGGTGGGGATTGAAGGAAAAACACAAGATTTGGGAGAGGGAGGTCGGAAGCTCGCTGAGGTCGAAAATGGGAGAAAACTCTCCCATTTCGGCTAAGTGCCCCTTTTATAGGTGGCTGGCCAGGCCACGTTCGGGGGCCGAAGGTGCCTCCGCATGCATGCAAGGTTCGGCGGCCGAACTTGGAGTTCGGCGGCCGAACCTGCATTTCCCTCACTCAAAATTTTCGGGCGCCTAAAGTCCCTCCGAAAGCATGCATGTTCGGCGGCCGAACCTCAAAGTTCGGCGGCCGAACCTGGGTTTTCCTCCAAAGATTGTTCATGCAAAAACTCATTTAATTCTTACTTTAAAAAATGAAATACATTAAAACATTTCATAAAATCATAGTTTTACCCTTCTAGAGGTCTCCGACAACCGAGATTCCACCGGACGGTAGGAATCCCGATACCGGAGTCTAGCCGGGTATTACAATTCGCCTTACCCGGATGGTACTGAATCTTGCAATCATAGTCACTCAGCAGCTCTACCCATCTCCTCTGTCTGAAATTCAAGTCTCTTTGACTCAGGATGTACTGCAGGCTCTTATGATCCGTAAAGATCTCACATTTAACCCCATAGAGGTAGTGCCTCCACATCTTGAGTGCAAAGATTACTACTGCCATCTCCAGGTCATGTGTGGGGTAATTCAACTCATGCTTCTTCAGCTGCCTAGAAGCATAAGTGATCACCCTCTCATTCTGCATTAGTACACAACCCAGTCCCACACGGGACGCATCACAAAAGACTGTAAAGTCCTCATCACTAGATGGCAGAGCTAAAACTGGTGCTGAAGTCAACCTCTTCTTAAGCTCTTCAAAACTCTCCTCGCACTGGTCGGTCCACAGAAACTTCTGATTCTTCCTGGTTAGTCTGGTCAGAGGAGCTGCTATTTTCGAGAAGTCCTGAACGAACCTCCTGTAGTAACCTGCCAAACCCAAGAAACTCCTGATCTCCGTCACTGAAGTGGGTCTAGGCCAGTTAGCCACAGTTTCTGTCTTCTTGGGGTCTACCTCAATCCCATTCTCCGACACTACATGCCCCAAGAACGAAATGCTCCTCAGCCAGAACTCACATTTAGAGAACTTGGCATACAAGCCATGTTCCCTCAAGGTCTGCAAGACCAACCGCAGATGATGGGCATGCTCCTCTGCATTCCTGGAATACACTAAGATATCATCTATGAAGACAATAACAAAGTGATCCAGGTACTGGCTAAACACTCTGTTCATGAGGTCCATGAATGCTGCAGGGGCGTTAGTTAACCCGAACGGCATTACAAGGAACTCAAAATGCCCATATCTGGTCCTGAAAGCCGTCTTTGGCACATCCTCATCTTTGATCCTCAGCTGATGGTACCCCGATCTCAGATCTATTTTGGAGAAACAACCTGCTCTGGCTAGCTGGTCAAATAGATCGTCGATCCTTGGCAGAGGGTACTTGTTCTTGGTAGTGACTTTGTTCAACTGTCTGTAGTCGATACAAAGTCTAAGGGATCCATCCTTCTTTCTCACGAACAAAACTGGTGCACCCCAAGGTGAAGTGCTCAGTCGGATGAAGCCCTTTTCTACCAACTCTTGCAACTGTTCCTTCAACTCTTTCAATTCTGCTGGCGCCATCCTGTAGGGAGGGATAGAGATCGGTCTGGGAAGACGTCTAGAAACTCTCTAACCACTGGCACCGAGGCGGGCTCTCTAACCTGACTGTTAAGCTCTCTCACATGAGCAAATACCCCTGACATCCCCTCCTAAGCAACCTACGAGCCTGAAGAGCTGATATCAGACCTCTAGGTGTACCCCTCTTGTCTCCTCTGAAGACAACCTCAGACCCATCCTGACCTCTGAACCTGACTACCTTGTCCCTGCAGTCCAAGGTAGCACCATGGGTAGATAACCAGTCCATCCCTAGAATGACGTCAAAATCTGTCAAGTCTAGAACCACAAGGTCGGCGGACATGCATCTTCCCTCAACAAACACAGGACTACACTGGTAGACTGACTCTGCCACTGATGGATCACACTTGGGTCCACTGACCCAGAGAGGACACTCTAACTCAGAGATCATCAACCCTAACCTTTGGACGGCTCTCGGTGTAACAAAAGAATGAGATGCACCAGGGTCCATCAAGGCATACACATCTGAACAACCAATGACAAAATTACCTGCCACCACGGTGTTAGATGCATCTGCCTCCTGCTGAGTCATTGTGAAGATCCGTGCTGGAGCTGATGGACCTTCACCTCTGAAACCCGCTGAAGAAGAGGCTGCCCCTCTCCCTCTGCCTCTACCACTGGCCTGAGTCATGGCTGGAGCTGCTGGCTGAGCCACACTACCAGAAGCTGCCTGCTGAGACTGTGCCCTAAAAGTTGCCCTAGGACACTCCCGAGCCATGTGTCCCTCTTGCCCGCATCTGAAGCAGGCTGCTGTCCCAGCCCGACAAACTCCCCTGTGTAGCCTACCACACTTTGCACAAACTGCATTATCAGCACCAGAGCTTGAGCCACTCCCTAGTCCCAGACTGGACTTAACCTTGTTCCAAAACTTGTTCTTCTTTGGCTTCTTCGTGGTACTGCTCCACCTCTTGCTGCCTGAAGCTGCTGCACTAAAAGAAGAAGAGCCTGGGGTCTTAGAACCAGAAGGCTGTGCCACTGACTGTTTAACTGTTCCCTGAATGATGGCACTGGCCTCCATTTTTCGGGCCATATCCACTATGGGATGGAAGCTCTCCCTATTTGCTGACTGGATCAAGGAGGAATATCTGGAGTGGAGTTTCATGATATACCTCCTTGACTTTTTATGATCCGTGTCAAGGCTTTGCCCTGAAAAAGGCAACAGCTCCAAAAATCTGTCTGTGAACTCCTCTACACCCGTCTCATCAGTTTGCCTCAACTGCTCAAACTCAATCATTTTTAGCTCCCTCGAACTATCGGGGAAAGCCCATCCCGCAAACTCGTTTGCAAACTCTTCCCAAGACATGCTATCCACTTTCGGGTTCACATAATTCTTGAACCACTCTCGTGCCTTCTTGCACTTAAGTGTGAACCCAGCCATCTGAATGGCTCTACTATCATCAGCCCCAATCTCATCTGTGATCACCTTGACCCTCTCCAGATACACAAACGGGTCATCCCCTTTTTCATACTGGGGAGCACCCAACTTCATATAGTCGGTCATCTTGACCTTGCTCCCACTGGCTGAGCTAGGTCTAGGAGGTTGGGTAACTGGGGCTGCTGGTTCTGCTGGGGGAGGAGGTGCAGCATCACCTGGGGTAGGGTTTGCTGGATTTGGATAATAAGGTGGAGGTGGATACATTGGGTACTGTGAATATGGTGGGTAGTAGGGTGGGTATGGCATCTGTGTGGGGTAAGGGCTAAAACTGTGGTAGTCCGATGTGCCTCCCATCGAATACCCAGGGTTTTGTGAGAAGGGTGGGTAGTAAGGTGGCTGAACAAATCCCGAGGCCTGAGTGCCTCCTTGGGACTCTCCCATTCCCTCTTCTGACATACTGACTCCCAAACTGCCATCCCTCCTCTGCTCTACATCCATATCATCCCCCATGTGTAATACCCGGCTAGAGTCCGGCACCGGAATTCCTGTTGTGGTGGAATCCGGGGTGTCGGAATTCTAGAAAAAGGTAGAATTTATGTTTTACTAAGTGGTATGATTTGTAGAGACGTTTTACGGTTAATGGCAGTGAGTTTTGAGTTGAAATAACCTAAGGCAGTTGAGCCAAGTTCGGCCGCCGAAGATAAGTTCGGCCGCCGAAAGTGCTCAATATTCGGCTTCCGAATTCAGGTTCGGCCCCCGAATGTTGCATGGTTTTGCATGCGATTCGGCAGCCGAAGCTGAGTTGCTTAGCCAGCAGTTTTGTATCCCTTAGTCAGCATTTTGGACAGGTGTTATCACCAGCTCATGTCCAGACGTTGGCCACGTCTCCCCTGGTTTATTTGCTGAGTTTGAGCAGCTCATGCAGGAGTTTGCTCATTTACCAAGTTTTGAAGGTTTTGAAGCAAAAAGTGAGCTTTGGAGAGTTAGTGAGGGTGAAGAAGAGTTGATCCATTTTCCTTTGGTTAGATCACTCATCTTCTTGTTCCAGGAGGTAAGTGATGTTCTTGAATATGTTTTCTGAAGGTTTTAGGGGGATTTGTGGAAGGAGATGCATGTTTAGGTTCTTAATGATAGTTTTGATGAGTTATGCATGTATACATGTTTCTATGTTATGTTTGCTTTGTTGTTTGGGGTTATGAGATAGTTTTGGACCCCTGTGATCATATACATGAGTATATGTGTGTTGAGGAGTTGGAGTATATATGGGTTGAGTGGTTGAAGGGAAGGAGGAGATGGTTTGCCGTTGAAGCTGAGTTCTGGATGAACTCAGGTTCGGCAGCCGAAGGTTCATTCGGCCGCCGAACCTCTTGCATGGTGGCTTAGGCTGCCACAGCTTGCCCCGCGAGTTGTGCATGTTCGGCTCTGTTTGGGGGATTCGGCCGCCGAAGGTGACGCCGAAGATGCTTGAGTTTCGTCTCTGGAGAGGACTTTCGGCCGCCGAACCTGCCGCCGAAAGTGTCCTGTCCAGCTTCCTTTTACATGCTTTGCATGGATAGTTGAGTGAGTATAAGGGGATTCTTGGGGAAGTTTAAGGGAGTTATTCTACGCTTGATTGGTCCCTCATTTGAGTCCATCTGTATAGGTACAGACCAGAGGAACCAGAGAGAGCAGCAGTGAGTACTGCTCCAGAGGTTCAGAGCCTGCAGAGTCAGTCAGTCCAGATAGCCAGAGGTGAGTGGAACTAAACTTATGACTGTTAATTGAACCACAAACTGCTTTTAGCATATCTCATGCATCATGTTTATGCCATAGGTTGATTGCATTAGTATTCACGAATATGTTGCATTGCATCGTTATTTGGTGATGTGAGTGAATGCTGAATGATCCAATAGTCTCAGACAGGAAGTCCAGGAGCCTTTGACTACGCCCTGGCAGGTATAGCAAAGTCCAGGAGCCTTTGACTACGCCCTGGCAATGGTAAGCAGAGGTGTTATATACACATATACATATATGACAGGAAGACCAGGTGCTCGATTCTACGCCCTGGCACAGAGTTACTGGGACTATGTGGTGACAGGTTTACTCTTGATGTGGCTTGTCTGTGATATGGTGCATTCCATGAGATCATATTTTACTGAGATGTTTTACTGTTCTACTCACTGGGCTATAGAGCTCATCCCACTCCCTTAACCCCAGTTTTGCAGGTTCAGTGTACAGTGTACAGGGACAGTCCAGCAGGGTACAGGAAAAGTAAAGAGATCTGTAATAGCTTAGAGTGGACATGTAATATTAAAGAGATGTAATAGTTGTTGCTTGACCTAGTGATGTATGTTTTGTACATGATCTGTATATGTATATATGTTTTCCTGTATGTGAAAACCAGGCTTAACAGGTATGAGTTAACCCTTCTAGAGCAAGCTCTAGTCAGGGATACAGAGTACAGAGTACATGAGTACAGAGTACAGAGACAGTGCATGCACAGGTTAAGCCTTGGTTCAGAAAAGAGTTTTATTTTCACAGAAAATGTATGATCATGTATAAGGTTTACAGGTACACAGAGAGTATAGCAGGCTTGCTACGGGTTCTGGCGGCCTTAAGCCGACCTGAATCCTAGCGCCGGTGACGGTCCATTTTGGGGTCGTTACAGATTAGTATCAGAGCCCTAGGTTCACATGATCGGACCTATAGAGACAGTGTTGGGCTCAGACAGGTTAGAAGTGGTCAAGCACAATAGGAAATCATGTCCACTAGGATAGGGTCTTAAGTCCTATCTGCTATGATATGCCATGAGTGTATGCTTGCTATGTGATGTTTATGTGCTAAAGTGGTATGTTATATGATGTGTTTCCAGAATAAAGATGCGAGGAACTCGTCGATCAGCTCGATTGACTGGAGTCCCACCAGAACATGAGAGACCAGCTGCTCGTCCTCCTGCATTGCCAAGGGCAAGGTCTCAGAGATCTAGCAGGGAAGGTACGTCAATAGACCCCAGAAGGTCTGTCGACGAGAGCAGAAGAGGAACAGCTAGGGGAGGAAGATCAGAGGAAAGGAGGGAAGCTATGGAGATTGATCAGTCTAGAGATGATAGCATGGGTATAGGCAGTTTTGAGGAAGGTATGGGAGAGTCGCAGGGAGGTGCTCAGACCTCAGGTTTTGGCTATCCAGAGTATCCGATGGGAGGTGTGTCGGAGTACTCGAGTTTTGTGCCATATCCTCCTTACATGCCTTATATGCCTTATCCTTACTATCCACCATATCCTATGTATCCCTCTTCCCCTACCCATCCAAGTGCAGCACACCTAGAGCCCAATGACCCAGTACCACCACTAGAACCAGTAGCCCCTATTGGTGACAGACATGAACCTAGCTCATCTGGAGGTAAAGTCCAAATGACGGAGTACTTGAAATTGGATGCTCCTAAATACAACACGAGAGATGATCCATTTGATTACCTCAGAGCAGTTAGGATGATAACCAGTGAATTGGGAGCAGATGATAGGAGAGCCATTGAGATGGCAGGTTTCACATTAAAGTGCAAGAAAGCCAGAGAATGGTTTAAGAATTATGTGGAGCCTAGAATGGACAGTATGTCATGGGGAGAGTTCGCCAATGAGTTTGCAGGGTGGGCTTTTCCGGACAGTTCGAGGGAGATGAAAGTAATTGAATTTGAACAGTTGAGACAGACAGATGAGATGAGTGTTGATGAATTCACAGATAAGTTCCTGGATCTGCTTCAGTACGTGGGTCAAGCCTATGATACTGATCAGAAGAAAGCAAGGAGATATACTATGAGACTGCATCCCAGGTATGCTTCCTTGATTCTTCCAGCAGAAAAGGAGAGTTTCCATACCATAGTAGACGCAGCCAGGAAAATGGAAGCTAGTGCCAATATTCAGAAATAGTCAAAGGCACAGGCTTCGGGTTCTAAAGCCCCCACACCAAGTAGTAAAAGATGGGATAGAGCAAAAGGAACAAAGAGTAAGTTTTGGAGTAAAGTCAAGTCAGGTCTGGGAATAGGTAGTGGCTCAAGCTCTGGCACAGCTCCAGTCTGCAGACGATGCGGGAAACCACATGGCGGAGTTTGTCGGTTGGGATCTACAGCTTGTTTTCGATGTGGACAGGAAGGGCATATTGCTCGGGATTGTCCGCAGATGACTTTTGCACCATCCCAGCAGATGAGTTCAGGCAGTGTGGTACAGCCAGTTGTACAGCCAGCAGCTCCAGTCATGCCTCAGACTAGTGGCAGAGGTAGAGGGAGAGGGGTAGCCTCTACTTCAGCAGCAGGTTCCCGAGGTGGAAATTCGGTAGCCCCAGCACGGATTTTCACAGTGACACAGGAGGAGGCTAACACATCAAACACAGTGGTGTCAGGTAATCTCATCATTGGGTGTTCAGATGTGTATGCTTTGATGGACCCCGGTGCTTCTCATTCCTTTATTGCTTCGAGAGCCATAGAGAGGTTGGGTTTGATCAGTTCTGAGTTAGAGTATCCTCTCTGGGTCAGTGGACCTAGATGTGACCCATCAGTGGCAGTGTCAGTCTGTCGTTTCAGTCCAGTGTTCATAGAGGGTAGATGCCTTCCAGCTGACCTTGTGGTTCTAGACTTGACCGATTTTGATGTCATTCTAGGGATGGATTGGTTATCTACATATAGTGCTACGTTGGACTGTCGAGAGAAGCTAGTGAGTCTCAGAGACCAGGATGGGTCAGAGTGTGTCTTCAGAGGAGACAGGAGAGGTACACCCAGAGGTATGATTTCAGCCCTTCAGGCTCGTCGTTTGCTTAGGAGGGGTTGTCAGGGGTTTCTAGCTCATGTGAGAGAGCTAGACAGTCAGGTTAGGGAACCAGCCACAGTACCAGTAGTCCGAGAGTTTCTCGATGTGTTCCCAGACGATTTGCCAGGACTACCACCTGATAGGGAGATAGGGTTTGAAATTGAATTACTGCCAGGTACCAGACCTATCTCTATTCCTCCCTACAGGATGGCGCCAGCTGAGTTAACAGAGTTGAAAGAACAGTTGCAGGACTTGGTAGATAAGGGTTTCATCCGCCCTAGTACCTCACCTTGGGGTGCTCCAGTACTCTTTGTCAGAAAGAAGGATGGATCCCTCAGACTTTGTATCGACTATAGACAGTTGAACAAGGTCACTATCAAGAATCGGTATCCCTTACCTCGGATTGATGATCTATTTGACCAGCTAGCTGGAGCAGGTTGTTTCTCGAAAATAGATCTGAGATCTGGGTATCATCAGTTGAGAGTCAGAGAGGCAGATGTGCCTAAGACAGCTTTCCGGACCAGATATGGGCATTATGAGTTCTTAGTGATGCCGTTCGGGTTGACTAACGCCCCTGCAGCATTTATGGATCTCATGAACAGGGTATTTAGTGAGTTTCTGAATCACTTTGTCATTGTGTTTATCGATGATATCTTAGTGTATTCCAGAGATGCAGAGGAGCATGCCCAGCATCTGAGGATCATTCTGCAGACACTGAGAGAGCATGGTTTATATGCCAAGTTCTCGAAGTGTGAGTTTTGGTTACGGAGCATTGCCTTCTTGGGACATGTGGTATCAGCAGAGGGTATTGAGGTAGATCCCAAGAAGATAGAGGCTGTAGCTAACTGGCCCAGACCCACGACAGTGACTGAGATTAAAAGCTTTCTGGGACTGGCAGGTTACTACAGGAGGTTCGTTCAGAACTTCTCAAAGATAGCAGCTCCTATGACCGAATTGACTCAGAAGAACCAGAAGTTTATCTGGTCAGACCAGTGTGAAGAGAGCTTTGAGGAGCTCAAGAGGAGATTGACAACAGCACCAGTGTTAGCTCTGCCTGTCAGTAATGAAGAGTTCACAGTGTTCTGTGATGCGTCTCGAGTGGGATTGGGTTGTGTATTGATGCAGAGTAATAGAGTAATAGCTTATGCTTCTAGACAGTTGAAGAAGCACGAGTTGAATTACCCTACCCATGACCTAGAGATGGCAGCAGTTATCTTTGCACTTAAGATGTGGCGGCATTACCTCTACGGGGTTAAATGCGAGATCTTCACCGATCACAAGAGTTTACAGTACATCTTAAGTCAGAGAGAGCTGAATTTGAGGCAAAGAAGATGGGTCGAATTGCTCAGTGATTATGATTGTAAGATCCAGTATCATCCGGGTAAGGCGAATGTTGTCGCAGACGCCCTAAGCCGGAAGTCACTAGGCAGTTTATCCCATATAGTAGCAGAGCGGAGACCAGTTGTGATGGAGCTTTATAAGCTCTTTGATGAGGGATTACAGCTAGAGTTGTCTGGTACAGGTGCATTGATAGCACAGATGAGAGTGACACCTGTGTTTCTGGAGCAGATAGATCAGAGACAGCACGAGGACCCTGAGTTGATGAAAATTGCCAGGACTGTTCAGTCAGGCAATAGTGCAGAGTTCAGATTTGACAGCAAAGGGATCCTTCGCTATGGGAGTCGACTTTGTGTACCAGATAGGGGCAGTGTGAAGGAAGACATTATGAGGGAAGCTCATAATGCGAGGTATAGTGTTCACCCAGGAGCCACCAAGATGTATCAGGATCTGAAAAGGGTTTATTGGTGGCCAGCCATGAAGAAAGAAGTGGCGCAGTTCGTGACAGCCTGTGAGGTTTGTCAGAGGGTGAAATTAGAGCATCAGAAACCAGCCGGAATGCTTAACCCATTGCCGATTCCAGAATGGAAATGGGAGAACATAGCCATGGATTTTGTAGTGGGTTTACCAGTAGCGTCCAATAGGATAGACTCGATATGGGTGATTGTGGACAGACTCACGAAATCTGCTCATTTTCTTCCAATACGGAGTAACTATTCTGTGGATAAGTTGGCACAGGTCTATCTGGATGAGATAGTGAGATTACATGGAGTTCCAGTGTCTATAGTTTCAGACAGAGGACCACAGTTTACCTCCCGCTTTTGGCGGAGTCTGCAAAGTGCGATGGGCACGCGATTGGATTTTAGTACTGCTTTCCACCCACAGACTGATGGACAGTCAGAAAGGACCATCCAGACCATAGAGGATATGCTTCGACTATGTGTGTTAGACTTTGGCGGTTCTTGGAGGCAGCATCTACCTTTGGTGGAGTTTGCCTACAATAACAGTCATCATGCTAGCATTGGGATGGCTCCTTATGAAGCATTATATGGGAGGAAGTGCAGATCACCTGTTTGCTGGGAAGAGGTAGGAGAGAAGGCTCTTGCAGGGCCAGAGTTAGTAGACCTTACCAGTAGAATGGTGCCCATGATCAGAGAGAGAATTAGAACAGCTCAGAGTAGACAGAAAAGTTATGCAGACGTTCGCAGAAAGCAGTTAGAGTTTCAGGAGGGTAATTGGGTATTGCTGAAAGTGTCTCCAATGAAAGGAGTGGTTCGTTTTGGAAAGAAAGGTAAATTGGCTCCACGGTACATTGGACCCTTTGAGGTGTTGCAGAGGATCGGAAATGTGTTGTATAAGCTGGATTTACCTGCTTCTATGGCGAGAATTCACCCGGTATTTCATGTTTCTATGCTACGACAGTTTGTTTCAGATCCGAATCAGGTTCTGAGTGAGCCTGAGGTGGAGATTCATACGGATCTCACCTATATAGAGCAGCCAGTGCGGATTCTGGACACGCAGATCAGACAGCTAAGGAACAAGGAGATTCCGATGGTGAAAGTTTTATGGAACCACCATAATCTCGAAGAGTGCACCTGGGAGACGCGGGAGTCTATGCTCCAGCAGTATCCACATCTGTTTTGAGGTTAGTTTCCTCCTTGTGTTTTGTTTTTGTTGTTTTAGGAACATTCGAGGACGAATGTTCTTAAGGAGGGGAGAATGTAATACCCGGCTAGAGTCCGGCACCGGAATTCCTGTTGTGGTGGAATCCGGGGTGTCGGAATTCTAGAAAAAGGTAGAATTTATGTTTTACTAAGTGGTATGATTTGTAGAGACGTTTTACGGTTAATGGCAGTGAGTTTTGAGTTGAAATAACCTAAGGCAGTTGAGCCAAGTTCGGCCGCCGAAGATAAGTTCGGCCGCCGAAAGTGCTCAATATTCGGCTTCCGAATTCAGGTTCGGCCCCCGAATGTTGCATGGTTTTGCATGCGATTCGGCAGCCGAAGCTGAGTTGCTTAGCCAGCAGTTTTGTATCCCTTAGTCAGCATTTTGGACAGGTGTTATCACCAGCTCATGTCCAGACGTTGGCCACGTCTCCCCTGGTTTATTTGCTGAGTTTGAGCAGCTCATGCAGGAGTTTGCTCGTTTACCAAGTTTTGAAGGTTTTGAAGCAAAAAGTGAGCTTTGGAGAGTTAGTGAGGGTGAAGAAGAGTTGATCCGTTTTCCTTTGGTTAGATCACTCATCTTCTTGTTCCAGGAGGTAAGTGATGTTCTTGAATATGTTTTCTGAAGGTTTTAGGGGGATTTGTGGAAGGAGATGCATGTTTAGGTTCTTAATGATAGTTTTGATGAGTTATGCATGTATACATGTTTCTATGTTATGTTTGCTTTGTTGTTTGGGGTTATGAGATAGTTTTGGACCCCTGTGATCATATACATGAGTATATGTGTGTTGAGGAGTTGGAGTATATATGGGTTGAGTGGTTGAAGGGAAGGAGGAGATGGTTTGCCGTTGAAGCTGAGTTCTGGATGAACTCAGGTTCGGCAGCCGAAGGTTCATTCGGCCGCCGAACCTCTTGCATGGTGGCTTAGGCTGCCACAGCTTGCCCCGCGAGTTGTGCATGTTCGGCTCTGTTTGGGGGATTCGGCCGCCGAAGGTGCCGCCGAAGATGCTTGAGTTTCGTCTCTGGAGAGGACTTTCGGCCGCCGAACCTGCCGCCGAAAGTGTCCTGTCCAGCTTCCTTTTACATGCTTTGCATGGATAGTTGAGTGAGTATAAGGGGATTCTTGGGGAAGTTTAAGGGAGTTATTCTACGCTTGATTGGTCCCTTATTTGAGTCCATCTGTATAGGTACAGACCAGAGGAACCAGAGAGAGCAGCAGTGAGTACTGCTCCAGAGGTTCAGAGCCTGCAGAGTCAGTCAGTCCAGATAGCCAGAGGTGAGTGGAACTAAACTTATGACTGTTAATTGAACCACAAATTGCTTTTAGCATATCTCATGCATCATGTTTATGCCATAGGTTGATTGCATTAGTATTCACGAATATGTTGCATTGCATCGTTATTTGGTGATGTGAGTGAATGCTGAATGATCCAATAGTCTCAGACAGGAAGTCCAGGAGCCTTTGACTACGCCCTGGCAGGTATAGCAAAGTCCAGGAGCCTTTGACTACGCCCTGGCAATGGTAAGCAGAGGTGTTATATACACATATACATATATGACAGGAAGACCAAGTGCTCGATTCTACGCCCTGGCACAGAGTTACTGGGACTATGTGGTGACAGGTTTACTCTTGATGTGGCTTGTCTGTGATATGGTGCATTCCATGAGATCATATTTTACTGAGATGTTTTACTGTTCTACTCACTGGGCTATAGAGCTCATCCCACTCCCTTAACCCCAGTTTTGCAGGTTCAGTGTACAGTGTACAGGGACAGTCCAGCAGGGTACAGGAAAAGTAAAGAGATCTGTAATAGCTTAGAGTGGACATGTAATATTAAAGAGATGTAATAGTTGTTGCTTGACCTAGTGATGTATGTTTTGTACATGATCTGTATATGTATATATGTTTTCCTGTATGTGAAAACCAGGCTTAACAGGTATGAGTTAACCCTTCTAGAGCAAGCTCTAGTCAGGGATACAGAGTACAGAGTACATGAGTACAGAGTACAGAGACAGTGCATGCACAGGTTAAGCCTTGGTTCAGAAAAGAGTTTTATTTTCACAGAAAATGTATGATCATGTATAAGGTTTACAGGTACACAGAGAGTATAGCAGGCTTGCTACGGGTTCTGGCGGCCTTAAGCCGACCTGAATCCTAGCGCCGGTGACGGTCCATTTTGGGGTCGTTACAGATTGGTATCAGAGCCCTAGGTTCACATGATCGGACCTATAGAGACAGTGTTGGGCTCAGACAGGTTAGAAGTGGTCAAGCACAATAGGAAATCATGTCCACTAGGATAGGGTCTTAAGTCCTATCTGCTATGATATGCCATGAGTGTATGCTTGCTATGTGATGTTTATGTGCTAAAGTGGTATGTTATATGATGTGTTTCCAGAATAAAGATGCGAGAAACTCGTCGATCAGCTCGATTGACTGGAGTCCCACCAGAACATGAGAGACCAGCTGCTCGTCCTCCTGCATTGCCAAGGGCAAGGTCTCAGAGATCTAGCAGGGAAGGTACGTCAATAGACCCCAGAAGGTCTGTCGACGAGAGCAGAAGAGGAACAGCTAGGGGAGGAAGATCAGAGGAAAGGAGGGAAGCTATGGAGATTGATCAGTCTAGAGATGATAGCATGGGTATAGGCAGTTTTGAGGAAGGTATGGGAGAGTCGCAGGGAGGTGCTCAGACCTCAGGTTTTGGCTATCCAGAGTATCCGATGGGAGGTGTGTCGGAGTACTCGAGTTTTGTGCCATATCCTCCTTACATGCCTTATATGCCTTATCCTTACTATCCACCATATCCTATGTATCCCTCTTCCCCTACCCATCCAAGTGCAGCACACCTAGAGCCCAATGACCCAGTACCACCACCAGAACCAGTAGCCCCTGTTGGTGACAGACATGAACCTAGCTCATCTGGAGGTAAAGTCCAAATGACGGAGTACTTGAAATTGGATGCTCCTAAATACAACACGGGAGATGATCCATTTGATTACCTCAGAGCAGTTAGGATGATAACCAGTGAATTGGGAGCAGATGATAGGAGAGCCATTGAGATGGCAGGTTTCACATTAAAGTGCAAGAAAGCCAGAGAATGGTTTAAGAATTATGTGGAGCCTAGAATGGACAGTATGTCATGGGGAGAGTTCGCCAATGAGTTTGCAGGGTGGGCTTTTCCGGACAGTTCGAGGGAGATGAAAGTAATTGAATTTGAACAGTTGAGACAGACAGATGAGATGAGTGTTGATGAATTCACAGATAAGTTCCTGGATCTGCTTCAGTACGTGGGTCAAGCCTATGATACTGATCAGAAGAAAGCAAGGAGATATACTATGAGACTGCATCCCAGGTATGCTTCCTTGATTCTTCCAGCAGAAAAGGAGAGTTTCCATACCATAGTAGACGCAGCCAGGAAAATGGAAGCTAGCCTGACATGCAACCTATAAATCTGTTTAATCCCATACATAATCAACAATCATACATAAAAATTAAAACTTTCCTTTTCATCATACACCATATGCAACCTGTGCATGCACTAAACATAGTATAACTTAAACATTAATCCCTCAATGGGATCTCATCATTTACCCTAATGGGCGATACATCAGAAGTTGAGTTGGTAAAACATAAACATCAATAGACATCAAGATCAAGTATATAACAAAAGGGATTACAATAGACTATGGTCAAGCACACTTCTAAACCTTAATACCATCATTACATAACATGGCTAAACATAACATTAAATCATTACAAAGTTTGTCATGTCCACTTTCTATCTATTACAAAACAAGGACTTCTTTACTCTTGCTGACCTCCTCGTCAACCCTGTACCTGCAAGCCTGGGGGTTAAGGGAGAGGGGTGAGCTACTAGAGCCCAGTGAGCAGAATAGTAAAACATTTAAAACATATGATAACATGAAATGCATCACATCACAGCTAATCACATCAAGGATGAATTTGTCACCAATAGTCCCCTACATGGACCAACTGTGCCAGGGGCGTAGAATGGGCCTCACTGGTCTTTCTCTTACATAGCATAACATAACATGGTCCACCTGTGCCAGGGGCGTAGAATGGGCCTCACTGGTCTTCCGTACCGTATCATCATCATCATAGCATAGGGGGACTAAAGGATCATTCAACATCCATCCACATCATCAAACATAATATGCAATGCAACATATTCGTGAGTCTAATGCAAAACCCTATCATCTCATGGCGTTCATGATGCGTGAATCATGCTAAACTGATTTATTTATTTAAAAGCATAAGAGTTATTCCACTCACCTCTGGCTAGCTCTGACACTGACTGAAGCAGCTGACTCACTGCTGGGGTCCTCGGTTCCTCGGGTCCAAACCTACACAGGTGGACTCAAATGAGGGACCAACATACTAGAACATAACTCTAACAACATCCCCCAAAAACCCCCTAAAGCATCACAAAACATCCACGCAAAACATGCAAAGAAAGGCTGGACAGGGCACTTTCGGCGGCAGGTTCGGCGGCTGAAAGTCCCTCCAGAGCCGAAAGTCAGGCAGGTTCGGCGGCACCTTCGGCGGCCGAAACTCCCAGACAGAGGCGAAACTCATGCATGTTCGGCGGCACTTTCGGCGGCCGAAACTCCCAGACAGAGACGAAAGTCTCCTTTCAGGGGCAAGCTTTGGCAGCCGAAGGCTGCCTCCACAAGAGGGTTCGGCGGCCGAAAGTCCCTTCGGCTGCCGAACCAGGTTTCTCCCAAATGGCAGAAACTTGGTTCAAACATGCACAAAAGCCTCAAACTCATACCATCATGCATTTAGCTCAACCAAAACATGCATACAAGCTCCTAGGGGTCTCAAACTACCTTAAACCCCAACTACAACACACATACACAAGCATTTGCAAGCCACATTGTCCATGAACATACATTTATACCCATAAACATAACTTTAACCTAAACATGCATTCTACCCCCATGAACTTCATAAAACTTACTTAAAACATAATATAAGCTAAAGATCGACTCTTACCTCTTGAAGATCGAGAGTAGAGGTGACCAAACTTGGAGTTGGGAGAGATTTGAGTTCTTGAACCTCAAAGCTCCAAAACTTTGCTCAAAAGCTCAAATCTTCAAAAAAGAGTTAAAACAAGTGAAAAACTTGAAAGATCTAGAGGAAAAACATCAAAGATCGATGAGGGGCGGCGGAAAGCTCACCTTGGCCGAAAATGGGGAAAAACTCGCCCGTTTTCGGCTAAGGGACCCTTTTATAGTGGCTGGCCAGGCCACGTTCGGGGGCCGAATGTGCCTCCGCATGCATGCCATGTTCGGCGGCCGAACCTGGACTTCCCTCACTTATGCCTTCGGGGGCCTAAGGCTCACCCGAAACACATGCATGTTCGGCGGCCGAACCTGAGCTTTCCTCCAAGGTTGTTTTTATTCAAAAACTCATTTCTTTTTCATTCAAAATCATCAAAAACCTTAAAACATCTCATGAAAACATGGTTTTACCCTTCTAGAGGTCTCCGACATCCGAGATTCCACCGGACGGTAGGAATTCCGATACCGGAGTCTAGCCGGGTATTACAGAACCTGTAGGGGTTATACATGTAATTACAGGAAGACCCAACGATGGCAAAGAAAAAAATAAACAAATCGCAGAAGTTATCCTGAATGTTCAATAGTAAAGTCAAGCCATGTGCTTTAAATATGGGAGACCTAGACCTTAAAAGAACAAATGTAACAAGTGGTAACCGAGTCTGGTAAGTTGGGTGAAAGCTAGAAAGGACCATTTATGATCTCGAAGGTTCTCTAGGATCTTATAAGCTGGCCAAATTAGATGGCCGAGTCATGAAATATTTTTAATTTGAGAAAATTTTATCAATAACAGTTAACAATGTGTTTTTTCATGTGTTGTGTTCTTCAGTAACAAGGAATATCAGAGTACCTTCTTCAAAAAGATTAAAGAGTATTCATTAAAGGCCACAAGGCGGATTTCGCCAGGTCCTAATATGGGTATTAGTCCCACTAAACAAGTTATCTTATGCCAAGCCACAAGGTGAGAATCCATTAGACCCTAATCTGGATATTTGTCCCGCTAAACAAGGCATCTGCCAGGCCACAAGGTGGGAATCCATCAGGCCATAATCTAGGTATTAGTCAAGCTAAACAAGGCATCTTACACCAAGCCACAAGGTGAAAATCCATCAGGCCATAATTCGGGTGTTAGTTCCGAGCATCTTATGCTAGGCCACAAGATGGGAATCCATCAGGCCATAATTCGGATGTTAGTCCTAAACATCTTATGCCAGGCCACAAAATGGGAATCCATTAGGCCATAGTCCAGGTATTAGTACTGCTAAATAAGGTATTTTATGCTAGGTCACAAGGTGGGAATCCATTAGGCCATAATTCGGATGTTAGTCTTACTAAACAAGGCATCCAATGCTAGGCCACAAGGTGGGATATGCTAGGCCATAATTTAGATGTTAGTCCCGCTAAACAAAGGGTTTAAAAGCCAAGCCATAAGGCGATTCCACTAGGCAATAATCTGGATGTTAGTCCCGCTGAACAAGGCATTTTATACCCAAGCCATAAGGCGAGTGTTAACCAGGTCACACGATCGGGTGTTAGTCCCGCTCCACAAAAGGTTTAAAAGGCATTTTATGCTTAGGCCATAAAGTGAGTGTTAGCCAGACCACACGATCGGCTGTTAGTCTTGCTTCACAAAAGGTTTAAATGGCATTTTATGGCCACGCCATAAGATGAGTGTTAGCCAGGCCACGAGATCGGGCATTAGTCCAATTTTGCAAAAAATCTCTAAGGCGAATTCGTACCATTCCGCCAAGCTCATAATCCGGGTGTTAGTCGAGATTGTGATAGTGGGTTTTGAACACAACTCTTTTGGGAAAAGAGTTGTGGGAAAACAAAAAAGACTGAAATATATAAATACTCCTTCTATGAATTGTGGAGTAACGATTTTTAGAAAAATTCAGTCTAACAGTTGCAGATTGTGGAGCACATAATCTATCCATCCTTGAGAGAGCTAGCACTCTAGAAGGATAGAAGACGTTCGTGTGGATACCATTGAGGGTGTTCGTTTGAAAAAGCAGCACCATCAGTCCGACATTGTATCTTTTTGACGAGATTAACAGGTTAGTCTCATATCCTTCCTTTGAAATAAACGAAGCACTCAGATTCTGAAAAAGGAAATCAGAGATTTTTATTTTTCCGCTGCGCAATTTGGGTTGCAATAATCTCTGAATTTCCTAATAGTGGTATCAGAGCCAACCTGTGCTTTTCGTTTAAGTTAATTATGCCATGATTGATGTGATATATGTGATATATGCTTATTTGAATGGCATGATAATTATGGTTAAATTTTTGGATGATTTAGATATTTTTAATTAGAAAATTAAATTAAAGTAAATAAAATTCCTGAAAAATGTGTGCTTACAGAACACATTGCCACAGCATTGAAGGCCAAGTTAGCATGCACTAGCGAGGCGTGCTGTCGCCTTGCGCTCTCATAGTGCCGATGGCCCAAAATGAGGCCTCGCAAGTCGTGATCGAAGCGTGGATGGATAGGCATCATTCTGCAGATGAATGATGTCGCGCTGTGCAGATCAAAGGCCGAGATTGTCTCGGTTCACGGTCTCCTCGCGAGTCGACAGCCACCGTCAGGGCACATTGCTGCCTCATGCACTTGCTGTGCGGTGGCGGACGGCAAAGCTTCACATGGCATGGCCATCATGCGCAGGGCTGTTGCGCGTTGGTGGGTCGCGGCTGGTTGTTCTGCAAACTCAAAAGCTGGTTTTTGTGTTTCTCTTTTGTGATTTCCTGCAAGTCACGTGCTCGCCGATGAACAGCTAGTGTCTCGATAGTTTTTCCAGAAGGAGTGCAAGCGTTGCGCTGCCTCCGGCAACCGGTGCTGACAGCTGGACATTCGGGCAAGCGGCTGGACTACGTACGATGGCTAGGGCTTCTTCCTGAGGAAGAAGATGATTCCCTAATCACAATTCTAACCCTGGAAATAATTTAAAAAAAAAAGAGAAAATAAATTATTTTCTTTTAGTCTTTAAATCAGCTTTAAACGACTATGTAAAATAGTTTTATTATTTTTTCATATATTAGTATGAGATACTATGCATGATAGTCTATATATATATGTATGCATATAGAATGCTATAATATATATATGCCAGACAAAATAATTAAAAATTAAAAGTTGAACCCTCACTCTAAATTTTAAGTTTTAATGCCACCCATATATTAAATACTTGTCAAGACTAAGATCGCCAAAATGTAGGTTTTGCCAAAGCAAAGTGCTTAGGTTATCTTAGTAAGATAGGATGAGTAATAGTTACTCATCTATTTAATTTTGGTTGGGCTTAATTAGGCTATTAAAACAGTTTTGGGCCTAAGGCATTAGATGGGGTATAACATGCATTTGACATATGATGTCAACACCTCATAATCTAAGAGTTACATTAGTATAATTGGTAAGGAGTTACCTACCTAAATAACTTAATTCTAAGCGTCATGCCAAAGCTGACTTAGAATTAGGTGAAATATAGATCTTAGTCCACTAAAATATTATTATTTTAATAATTCTTTTGAGGGTGATATTTTAGTGGGAGATTATTATCACCTCAATATTAATTTGCTAAATTGATTATATTTGCATATTTTGTAGATCATTATGGCTGCTAATAACAATTCCACTTTATCACTGCGATCCATCCTTGAGAAGGATAAACTGAAAGAAAATGGGACTAATTTTGTTGACCGGTTTAGAAACTTGAGAATTGTTCTCAAGCAAGAGAAAAAGTCCTATGTGCTTGATGAAGCTATCCCAGAACCACCTCCTGCTGATGCTACTAATGCTGTTAAGAACAAGCATAAAAAGCATATGGATGATTCTAATGACATTGGATGTCTTATATTGGCAACCATGTGCCCAGAACTTCAGAAGGATCTGGAGCACCTTGAGACTTATGAGATGAGCGTTCATCTCAAACAAGCTTTCCAACGGCAAGCTAGGCAGGATAGGTATGAAACTACCATTGTATTGCATGATTGCAAAATGCTTGAAGGTGAATCAGTTAGTGCTCATGCAAAGGAGCCCAGATCTCACCAGAGATCTAAAACATATACTCAGGTAATATCACCTTATTCGAGAGATCATTGATAGAGGAGATATCAAAATATGCAAAATAGACACAAATGACAACATTGCAGATCCACTGACCAAGCCTCTTTCACAGATCAAGCATGATCAGCACACTAGGTCTATGGGTATTAGATACTTGTATGATTAGGCCTAGTACAAGTGGGAGATTGTTAGTGTATATGCCCTAGGCCATCATCTTGGGCCTTTTTGTATGTCATTTTGGTTATTAATAAAAGAGGTTTTTATCATTATTATTTGTTTGCATGTTACATAATAATGATTATCATTCCTGGTTACTTATTATTATGTTGATAATAATAAAATATAACTGGTATGATTATGTATATGTTGAGATAATTCAATAATCATAAATACTTGTTAGAGAATAAAGTATTGGATGGACCCGCATTGAGATCACTACATGGGTCATTGTCATAAGTGAATCTCAAAGTAGTTATGTCTTAATTCTTTGACTTGAGATTGTCATAGTTTCCAACATAAGGACAATTATGTTTTGACATAACCAAACGTTGTCTTTAATCGGACAATCATAAAGGTTATGATTGAGCATAATAGAAATTATGTAGAGGATAATGAACAATCAAGATAGGATTTGTCCCTCTCTATGAGAGAGATATCTTCTGGGCCCTTCGATAAGTGAGACTGAGAAATGCATGGCTATGCTCAAATGAATTGATAGTGTGATCAATATCATTTGAATTTATCAGTCTACTTAGAGATCGAGAAATCATAAGTTTGAACATTATAAGTTTGACATTGACCATGACTTATGTTCAAACTAGATATCGTGTGACAAATGGATTAATTCATGTTCTATTAGGCTTTATCGGACTATTGATCCTCATAATTAGTTGGGTAGTCATAATGTCTTGCTAGAGGCCACTTATGACTTATGGGCCTTATGGGACTGGGCCTATTGCCAATTAATGTGAGCCTATTGGGTCACACACAAAAAAACGTTGTTGATGTGCCATGTCATATTAATGGGTTAAAAGCCCAAAGCCTATTAATATAATTAATAATAATAAAGTGTTATTATTATTAATCATTAATATAATTAATAATAATAAAGTGTTATTATTATTAATATTTAATAATAATAAAGTGTTATTATTATTAATATTAATTATTAATATAATTAATAATAATAAAGTGTTATTGTTATTAATCATTTATTATTATGAGATAATAATATTTAAAAGATCTGCAATCTATCTGTAACTGTTACAGATAAAGGACTCTATCACATAAGATATTTGACTCTATCACATAAGATATTTGAGTATCTGCGAGATTGTGATAGTTGGTTATAAACACAACTCCTTTTAGAAAAAGGAGTTGTGGGAAAAACACAACTCCTTTTAGGAAAAGGAGTTGTGGAAAAAACACAACTCCTTTTAGGAAAAGGATTTGTGGGAAAAATACAACTCCTTTTAGGAAAAGGATTTATGTGAAAACAAAATACTGAAACATATAAATACCCCTTCTACGAATTGTGGGGGTTGACATGTTTTTGAGAAAACTCAGTCTAAAAGATTGCAGATTGTGGAGCACATAATCTATCCATCTTTAAGAGAGCTAGCACTGTAGAAGGATAGAAGACTTTCGTGTGGATACCATAGAGGGTGTTCATCTGAAAAGGCAGCACCATCAGTCCAACATTTTATCTTCTCAACGAGATTAGCAGGTTAGTCTCAAATCTTGTGAATTAAATGAAGCACTCGGATTCTTGGAAAGGAAATCCAAAATTTTATTTTTCCGCTGCGCCTTTGGGTTGCAATTAATCTCGGGATTTTCCAACAGTGGTATCAGAGCCAACCTGTGCTTTTCGTTTAAATTAATTACGCCATGATTAATATGATATATGTGATATATGTTTATTAGAATGGCATAATAATTATGGATGAATGATTGGATCATTTAGATAATTTTTATTTTTGTTAGAAAAATTAAATTTATAAATTAAATTAAAAAAATAATGAAATTGAAGATTTTTGAAATCTTCAAAATCGGGGTGATCTGTGGCGTGATTATGGGCCATGTCCAGCGAGAGGATGAGCGACACGTCCCTCTCGCTGGTGACGCCGCATTGCCGCTACATGGTCGAGGGAGAGGATGAAGATCTCCTTCATGAGAACCGGCGACTCCGATCTCAATTGCATAGGTTTGCAGGGGCTAGTGGACACGCAATTGTTGTGCTGTCATTGGCCACCTTTTCAGGCGGCAGCAAGGACTTTCTAAATTACAATTTTGCTCCTGAAAATGAAATAAAAATAAAATAAAATAAAATAATAATAATAAGAAAATAAATTTTAAATTTATTTTCTTTTAATCTTTAAATCATATTTAAATGACTATATTTTATTATTTTCTTTTAATCTTTAAATTAGATTTAAATGACTATATTTTATTGTCATATGTTAGTATGAGATACTATGTATTATTGTCTATATATATATGTATGCATATAGGATGCTATAATATATATTTGCAAGACAAAATAATTATAAGAAAATAAATTATTTTATTTTAGTCTTTAAATCAGATTTAAATGACTATGTAAAATAATTTTATTTTAATTATTTTGTTATACATTAGTATGAGATACTATGCATGATAGTCTATATATATATATGTATGCATATTGGATGCTATAATATATATATATGCAAGACAAAATAATTAAAATTAAAATTGAACCCTCACTCTAAAATTTGAAGTTTTAATCCCACTCATATATTAAACACCTATCAAGACTAAGATCACCAAAATGCAGGTTTTGCCAAAGCAAAGTGCATTAGGTTATCCTAGTAAGATAGGATGAGTAATGGTTACTCATTTATTTAATTTTGGTTGAGCTTAATTAGGCTATCAAAACGGTTTTGGGGCTAAGGCATTAGATGGGGTATAACATGCATTTGACATATGATGTCAACACCTCATAATCTAAGAGTTACATTAGATGTAATTGGTAAGGGGTTACCTACCTAAATAACTTAATTCTAAGCATCATGCCAAAACTAACTTAGAATTAGGTGAAATATGGATCTTAACCTACTAAAATATTATTATTTTTTAGGGTTATATTTTAGTGGGAGATTATTATCACCTCAATATTAATTTACTAAATTAATTATATTTGCATATTTTGTAGATAATTATGGCTGCTAATAACAATTCCACCTTATCACTGCGATCCATCATTGAGAAGGATAAACTGAAAGAAAATGGGACTAATTTTGTTGACTGGTTTAGAAACTTGAGAATTGTTCTCAAGCAAGAGAAAAAGTCCTATGTGCTTGATGAAGCTATCCCAGAACCACCTCTTGCTGATGCTACTAATGCTGTTAAGAACAAGCATAAGAATCATATGGATGATTCTAATGACATTGGATGTCTTATGTTGGCAACTATGTGCCCATAACTTCAGAAGTATCTGGAGCACCTTGAGGCCTATGAGATGAGTGTCCATCTCAAACAGGCTTTCCAACAACAAGCTAGGCAGGACAGGTTTGAAACCACCATCGCATTGCATGATTGCAAAATGGCTGAAGGTGATTCAGTTAGTGCTCATGTTTTAAAGATGAAAGGCTACATTGATCACCTTGCTAGGCTTGGCTATCCTCTGAGTTTAGAACCCTCTACGGATCTGATCCTACATTCTTTACCTGGCAGTTTCTCTCAATTTGTCATGAACTATAACATGAACAATATGGAGAAATCCATTCCTGAGCTGCATGGGATGCTAAAGACAGCTGAGGTAAATATCAAGAAAAGGCCTACCCAAATTTTGAATGTCAATAAGGGTAAGCCCATGAAAAATAAGGGGAAGCCCAAGTCTAAAGGTGGTAATGGGCCTAAGGGACGAGGCAAGCCTAAATGGCAATCCAAGGCAAAAGTTCCTAAGGAAATAGTTTCTAAGGAAGGAATCTGCTTCCATTGCAAGGAACCAGGGCATTGGAAGAGAAATTGCAAACTCTATTTGGATGAGTGCAAGAAGAAGAAGAGTAGTGAGACTACGACTTCGGGTATTTATGTTATAGATATTAATTTATCTATATCTACTTCATGGGTATTAGATACTGGATATGGTTCTCACATTTGTACAAATGTGCAGGGTCTCAAAAGGAGTAGAAAACTGAAAAAGGGTGATGTGGACCTACGTGTAGGCAATGGAGCAAGAGTTGCTGCCTTAGCTGTAGTGTAACAGCCCGAAAATCGAACCGCTACCGGCGCTAGGATCCAGATCGGCTTAAGGCCGCCGGGACCCGTAGCAAGCCTAACATACATCCTGTGAACCTGTTTAATCCCATACATGATCAACAACATACATAAAAATTAAAACTTTTCTTTTCATTCATGAACCAAACTCAACCTGTGCATGCAATAATGTAGACATTAACATTAACCCCACCGTGGAGTCCTCATCAATGCTCCAATGGGGTACCATAATCGTGCATTAAGTTTGGTAAAAACATAAACATCAATAAAAGATCATGCATTCATAAAGGGATTACATAGCTAGGGTCAAGCACACTTCTAAACCTCCATACCGTCATTACATTACATAACTCAACATTACATTACAACATCCATCATGTCCACTACTAGCTATTACATAACCAAAACTTTACTCTATCCGAACTCCTGCTCTATCCTGTACCTGCAAACCTGGGGGTTAAGGGAACGGGGTGAGCTAAAAAGCCCAGTGAGCAGAACCATAAAATAATTTAATTATTCATGCTTTCATGGAATGCATCATAGCACAGACATTTCACATCAAGGACGGACTTGTCACCAATAACTCTCATTTCCATAAACAATCATACATTTGCCCGGACGCGTGGCATGGGCAGCCCGGGACTTCATAACATGGTCCCAAGACGCGTGGCATGGGCAGCCCTGGACTTCATAGGTTACATACTGAGAGCTAGTGGGTCATCCAACATCCATCCACATCAACAGTAAAAATGCAATGCATCATATTCGTGATTACTAATATAATACAACCTACATAACATGGCATTTATGATGCATGGATCATGCTAAACATTTTATTAAATTTAAAACATAGTTCTGTTCCACTCACCTCTGGCTGATGCTCTAAGGACTCTGAAGCAGCTAGCACTGCTGACCTCCTCGGTTCCTCGGGTCCGAACCTACACAGGTGGACTCAGATGAGGGACCAAACATACATAAACATAACCCTAAAACATCCCCCAAAAACCCCTAAAACACCTCAAAACAATCATAGAAAACATCCAAGAAATGGCTGGATAGGGCACTTTCGGCGGCAGGTTCGGCGGCCGAAAGTCCCTCCAGAGCCGAAAGTCAGGCAGGTTTAGCGGCACCTTCGGCGGCCGAAACTCCCAGACAGAGACGAAACTCATGCATGTTCGGCGGCACTTTCGGCGGCCGAAACTGCCCTCCAGAGACGAAAGTCCTCTTTTGGGGGCAGGCTTCGGCAGCCGAAGGCTGCCTCCACAAGCAGGTTCGGCGGCCGAAAGTCCATTCGGCGGCCGAACCTGAGTTTCTCCAAAGTGGCAGAAACTCAACTCCAACATGCACAAACGCCTCCCAAACTTTTCAAACATGCATAAACCTGATCTACAACATGCATACTCAAGCAACAAGCTCCTAGGGGCATCAAACTATCTTAAACCCCAACTACAACACATCAAGCAACCACAAAAATCATACATTGCTTAAAAAACTTAACATAACCCATAAAACCAACCAAAACCTAAACATGCATTTCTACCCCATAGATCAACTTAAAACTTGTTTAAAACATACAGTGAGCTCAAGATCGGCCCTTACCTCTTGGAGATCAAGAGGAAAACGACCTAAACTTGAAAACCAAAGGAAAAGAGCTCATGTGTCTTCCAAGCTTCAAAACTTGCTCAAATGCTCAAAATCTTCAAAACAAAGTGAAAACTTGTGAAAATCGTGAAAGATTTGAAGGAAGAAACTCAAGATCGTTGAGGGACGGCGGAGAGCTCACAGAGGCTGAAAATGGGGAGAAAAGTTCTCCCATTTCGGCTAAGGGACCCCTTTATAGGTGGCTGGCCAGGCCACATTTGGGAGCCGAACGTGCCCCCGCATGCATGCCATGTTCGGCGGCCGAACCTGGACTTCCCTCACTCATGGTTTCGGGGGCCTAAGGCACACCCGAAGCGCATGCACGTTCGGCGGCCGAACTTGAGGTTCGGCAGCCGAACCTGGGTCTTCCTCCAAGATTATTTTCATGCAAAAACTCATTTCTTACTCGAGTAAAATCATAAAATGCATTAAAACATTTTTATGAAAACATGACTTTACCCTTCTAGAGGTTTCCGACATCCGAGATCCCACCGGGCGGTAGGGATTCCGATATCGGAGTCTAGCCGGGTAGTACATTCTTCCCCCCTTAAGAACATTCGTCCCCGAATGTTCACCAACAAACCTGGCATGGCATAAAATATAAACATACATAGCATGCAACATACACATTAACATAAAACACATAACACTTACTTCAAAAGAGATGAGGATATTGCTGGAGCATGGACTCCCGTGTCTCCCAGGTACACTCCTCTATGTTGTGGTGATTCCAAAGGACTTTCACCATCGGGATTTCCTTGTTTCTCAACTTCCTGATCTGGGTGTCTAAGATCCGTACTGGCTGTTCAACATAGGTGAGATCTTCTTGGATCTCCACATCAGGCTCACTAAGGACCTTGCTCGGATCTGACACAAACTTTCTCAACATGGAAACATGGAAAACCGGATGGATTCTCTCCATTGAAGCAGGCAAGTCCAGCTTGTACGATACATTCTCAATCTTTTGCAAGACTTTAAAGGGTCCGATGTACCGTGGAGCCAGCTTACCTTTCTTCCCAAACCGAATCACCCCTTTCATTGGAGACACCTTGAGCAATACCAAATCCCCCTCCTGAAACTCTACTTGTCTTCTGCGGATGTCTGCATAACTCTTCTGCCTGCTTGCAGCAGTCTTGATCCTTTCTCTGATTATTGGTACCACCCTACTGGTGATCTCTACTAGCTCAGGCTCTGCCAAGGCCTTTTCTCCAACTTCTTCCCAGCAAACGGGTGATCTACACTTCCTTCCATACAAAGCTTCATATGGGGCCATCCCTATGCTAGCATGATGGCTGTTATTGTAGGCAAACTCCACCAAAGGTAGATGCTGCCTCCAAGAACCGCCAAAGTCCAGCACACACATTCTAAGCATATCCTCTATTGTCTGGATGGTCCTCTCTGACTGTCCGTCCGTCTGTGGATGGAAAGCAGTGCTAAAATCCAACCTGGTACCCATAGCGTTCTGCAGACTCCGCCAAAACCTGGAGGTGAACTGGGGTCCTCTATCGGACACTATAGAAACAGGGACCCCATGCAGCCTGACGATCTCATCAACATACACCTGCGCCAACTTGTCCACAAAATAGCCACTCCTAATAGGGATGAAGTGAGCAGATTTGGTGAGTCTGTCCACAATCACCCATATAGAGTCCAATCTGTTGGACGTCGCCAGTAACCCCACTACGAAGTCCATAGCTATATTCTCCCATTTCCACTCTGGAATAGGTAGCGGGTTAAGCATTCCAGCCGGCTTCTGATGTTCCAGCTTCACCCTCTGACACACTTCGTAGGCTGACACGAACTGTGCCACTTCTCTCTTCATAGCTGGCCACCAATAGACCTTCTTCAGATCTTGATACATCTTGGTGGCTCCAGGGTGAACGCTGTATCTGGCATTATGAGCTTCTCTCATAATGTCTCCTTTTAGCCCTACGTCATCTGGTACACATAGTCGGCTCCCATAGCGGAGGATTCCCTTGCTGTCGAATCTGTACTCACTATCTTTGCCTGACTGAATAGTCCTGGCGATCTTCACTAACTCTAGGTCCTCATGCTGTTTCTGAGCCACCTGCTCCAGAAACACGAGTGCCACTCTCATCTGGGCAATCAAAGCACCTGTACCAGACAACTCTAACTGTAGACCTTCATTCATGAGCTAGAAGAACTCCCTCACTACTGGCCTCCTCTCTGCCGAAATATGGGACAAACTGCCAAGTGATTTTCGGCTTAAGGCGTCCGCCACAATATTCGCCTTACCCGGATGGTACTGGATCTTACAATCGTAGTCACTGAGCAGTTCTACCCATCTTCTCTGTCTCAAATTCAAATCTCTCTGACTCAGGATGTACTGTAGGCTCTTATGATCTGTGAAGATCTCACATTTAACCCCATAAAGGTAGTGCCTCCACATCTTGAGTGCAAAGATTACTGCTGCCATTTCTAGGTCATGCGTAGGGTAATTCAACTCATGCTTCTTTAGTTGCCTAGAAGCATAAGCAATCACCCTTTCATTCTGCATTAGCACACAACCCAATTCCACACGGGACGCATCACAATAGACTGAGAAGTCTTCATTACTAGATGGCAGAGCTAACACTGGTGCTGAAGTCAACCTCTTCTTGAGCTCCTCAAAGCTTTCTTCGCACTGGTCGGTCCACACAAACCTCTGATTCTTCTTAGTTAGTCTGGTCATGGGAGCTGCAATTTTTGAGAAGTCCTGAATGAACCTCCTGTAGTAACCTGCTAAACCCAAGAAGCTCTTGATCTCTGTCACTGTGGTGGGTCTAGGCCAGTTAGCCACAGTTTCCACTTTCTTGGGGTCTACCTCAACTCCATTTTCTGACACTACATGCCCCAAGAATGAAATGCTCCTTAGCCAGAACTCACATTTGGAGAACTTGGCATACAAGCCATGTTCCCTCAAGGTCTGCAAAACCAACCTCAGATGATGGGCATGCTCCTCTGCATTCCTGGAATACACTAAGATATCATCTATGAAGACAATAACAAAGTGATCCAGTTACTGGCTAAACACTCTGTTCATGAGATCCATGAATGCTGCAGGGGCATTGGTTAACCCGAACGGCATCACAAGGAACTCATAATGCCCATATCTGGTCCTGAAGGCTGTCTTCGGCACATCCTCTTCCTTTATCCTCAACTGGTGGTACCCCGATCTCAGATCTATCTTGGAGAAACAACATGCTCCTGCTAGCTGGTCGAATAGATCATCGATCCTTGGCAACGGGTACTTATTCTTGGTAGTGACCTTGTTCAACTGCCTGTAGTCGATACAAAGTCTGAGGGATCCATCCTTCTTTTTCACAAATAGTACTGGAGCACCCTAAGGTGAGGTACTCGGTCGGATGAAGCCTCTATCTACCAACTCTTGCAACTGCTCCTTAAGCTCTTTCAATTCCGCTGGTGCCATCCTGTAGGGAGGGATAGAGATCGGTCTAGTTCTAGGCATCAACTCAATTTCGAACTCTATCTCCCTAGCAGGTGGTAAACCTGGCAGCTCGTCTGGGAAGACATCTAAGAACTCTCTGACTACTGGCACTGAGGCGGGCTCCTTGACCTGACTATCGATCTCTCTCACATGTGCTAGAAAACCCTGACAACCCCTCCTGAGTAGCCTACGAGCCTGTAGGGCTGATATCAAACCTCTAGGTGTACTCCCCCTGTCTCCTTTGAAGACAACCTCTGACCCATCCTGACATCTGAACTTGACTACCTTGTCTCTGCAGTCCAAGGTAGCACCATGGGTAGATAACCAGTCCATCCCTAGAATGACATCAAAATCTGTCAAATCTAGAACCACAAGGTCGGCTGAAAAGCATCTTCCCTTTATAAAAACTGGACTATACTGGCAGACTGACTCTGCCACTGACGGGTCACACTTGGGTCCACTGACCCAGAGGGGACACTCTAACCCAGAGACCATCAAACCCAACCTCTCTACTGCTCTCGAAGCCACAAAAGAATGAGATGCACCAGGGTCCATTAATGCATACACATCAGAACAGCCAATGATGAGATTACCTGCCACCACGGTGTTAGATGTGTTCGCCTCCTGCTGTGTCATGGTGAAGATCCGTGCTGGAGCTGATGGACCTTCACCCCGGGAACCTGAAGAAGAGGCTGCTCCTCTCCCTCTGCCTCTGCCACTTGCCTGAGTCATGGCTGGAGCTACTGGTTGGGCTGCACTACCAGAACCCGTCTGCTGAGACCGTGCCCCTGAAACTGCTCTAGGACACTCCCGAGCCATGTGTCCCTCTTGTCCACATCTGAAACATGTGTTCGTCCCAGCCCGTCAGATTCCTTTGTGTGGTCTACCACACTTCATACAGACATGACTGCCCGAACCAGAACTCGAGCCACCTCCCATTCCCAGACTAGATTTTATCTTGTTCCAGAACTTGCTCTTTTTGGACTTGGATCTGTCCCACTTTGCACTGCTTGGTGTCTTAGAAGCTGAAGACTGATCCACTGACTGTTTAACCCTTCCCTCTATGATTGCGCTAGCCTCCATTTTCTGGGCCATATCCAATATGGCATGGAAGCTCTCCCTTTCTGCTGACTGAATTAAGGAGGAATATCTGGAGTCAAGCTTCATGATATACCTCCTTGCCTTCTTCTGATCTGTGTCTAAGGTTTGCCCTGCAAACGGCAGTAGCTCCAAAAACTTGTCTGTGAGCTCCTCCACATTCATCCCATCGGTTTGCCTCAACTGTTCAAACTCAATCATTTTTAATTCCCTGGAGTTATCAGGGAAAGCCCATCCAGCAAACTCGTTTGCAAACTCCTCCCAGGTCATGCTGTCCACCCTCGGGTTCACATAATTTTTAAACCACTCACGGGCCTTCTTGCATTTGAGTGTGAACCCAGCCATCTGAATGGCTCTGCTATCATCAGCTCCTATCTCATCTGTAATCATTTTGACCCTTCCGAGGTACTCGAACGGGTCATCCCCTTTGTCATACTGAGGAGCACCAAGCTTCATGTAGTCGGTCATCTTCACCTTGCTCCCTCCAGATGAGCTAGGTTTAGGTATGTGGGTTTCTGGAACTGTGGGTTCTGCTGGGGGTGGAGGAGGTACAGCATTCCTCGAGGTAGGGTCTGCTGGATTTGGATGGTAGGGAGGGGGTGGATACATAGGGTACTGTGAGTATGGTGGGTAGTAAGGTGGGTATGGCATCTGAGAGTGATAAGGGTTATAGCTGGGGTAATCCGATGTACCTTCCATCGAATACCTGGGGTTTTGAGAAAAGGGTGGGTAGTAAGGTGGCTGAACAAATCCCGAGGCCTAAGTGCCTCCTTGGGACTCTCCCATTCCCTCTTCCGACATACTTACTCCGAGACTGCCATCCCTCCTGTGGTCCACATCCATTCTGACATCCCACCTTGAACTGTTCCCCTCACTGATCTACTTCTTCTCATATACAAAGACCTTCTTGGGTCTCTTACTGCTCTTTCCCTGCTAGACCTGCTAGACATTGCCCTTGGCAATGTAGGGGGACGGGCACTCATGCCCTCATCCTTAAGTGGTACTCCAGTCAATCGTGCAGATCGACGAGTTCCCCTCATCCTGTTTTCTGAAAAACAGTACACATCACATAAACATTAGCATCATATGGTTCATGTGAGAACACATGAACCCGCATCACATACATAGCATACATAACATATCATTAATGCTCATGCTTATAATCATGGCATTTCACATCATCATCAAAAGACAGGACTACTCATCCTATTCTAGTGGACATGATCTTTCCTATTGTGCTTGACCTTCTATAACATCTATGAGCCCAACACACTATAGGTCCGACCATATGAACCTAGGGCTCTGATACCAATCTGTAACAGCCTGAAAATTGGACCGCTACCGGTGCTAGGATCCAGATCGGCTTAAGGCCGTCGGGACCCATAGCAAGCCTAACATACATCCTGTGAACCTGTTTAATCCCATACATGATCAACAACATACATAAAAATTAAAACTTTTCTTTTCATTCATGAACCAAACTCAACCTGTGCATGCATTAACGTAGACATTAACATTAACCCCACCGTGGAGTCCTCATCAATGCTCCAATGGGGTACCATAATCATGCATTAAGTTTGGTAAAAACATAAACATCAATAAAAGATCATGCATTTATAAACGGATTACACAGCTAGGGTCAAGCACACTTCTAAACCTCCATACCGTCATTACATTACATAACTCAACATTACATTACAACATCCATCATGTCCACTACTAGCTATTACATAACCAAAACTTTACTCTATCCGACCTCCTGCTCTATCCTGTACCTGCAAACCTGGGGGTTAAGGGAACGGGGTGAGCTAAAAAGCCTAGTGAGCAAAACCATAAAACAATTTAATTATTCATGCTTTCATGGAATGCATCATAGCACAAACATTTCACATCAAGGATGGACTTGTCACCAATAACTCTCATTTCCATAAACAATCATACATTTACCCGAACGCGTGGCATGGGCAGCCCGGGACTTCATAACATGGTCCCAGGACGCGTGGCATGGGCAGCCCTGGACTTCATAGGTTACATACTGAGAGCTAGTGGGTCATCCAACATCGATCCACATCAACAGTAAAAATGCAATGCATCATATTCGTGATTACTAATATAATACAACCTACATAACATGGCATTTATGATGCATGGATCATGCTAAACATTTTATTAAATTTAAAACATAGTTCTGTTCCACTCACCTCTAGCTGATGCTCTAAGGACTCTGAAGCAGCTAGCACTGCTGACCTCCTCGGTTCCTCAGGTCCGAACCTACACAGGTGGACTCAGATGAGGGACCAAACATACATAAACATAACCCTAAAACATCCCCCAAAAACCCCCTAAAACACCTCAAAACAATCATAGAAAACATGCAAGAAATGGCTGGACAGGGCACTTTCGGCGGCAGGTTCGGCGGCCGAAAGTCCCTCTAGAGCCGAAAGTCAGGCAGGTTCGGCGGCACCTTCGGCGGCCGAAACTCCCAGACAGAGACGAAACTCATGCATGTTCGGCGGCACTTTCGGCGGCCGAAACTGCCCTCCAGAGACGAAAGTCCTCTTTCGGGGGCAGGCTTCGGCAGCCGAAGGCTGCCTCTACAAGCGGGTTCGGCGGCCGAAAGTCCATTCGGCGGCCGAACCTGAGTTTCTCCAAAGTGGCAGAAACTCAACTCCAACATGCACAAACGCCTCCCAAACTTTTCAAACATGCATAAACCTGATCTACAACATGCATACTCAAGCAACAAGCTCCTAGGGGCTTCAAACTATCTTAAACCCCAACTACAACACATCAAGCAACCACAAAAATCATACATTGCTCAAAAAACTTAACATAACCCATAAAACCAACCAAAACCTAAACATGCATTTCTACCCCATAGATCAACTTAAAACTTGTTTAAAACATACAGTGAGCTCAAGATCGGCCCTTACCTCTTGGAGATCGAGAGGAAAACGACCTAAACTTGGAAACCAAAGGAAAAGAGCTCTTGTGTCTTCCAAGCTTCAAAACTTGCTCAAATGCTCAAAATCTTCAAAACAAAGTGAAAACTTGTGAAAATCGTGAAAGATTTGAAGGAAGAAACTCAAGATCGGTGAGGGACGGCGGAGAGCTCACTTTGGCCGAAAATGGGGAGAAAAGTTCGCCCATTTCGGCTAAGGGACCCCTTTATAGGTGGCTGGTCAGGCCACATTCGGGAGCCGAATGTGCCCCCGCATGCATGCCATGTTCGGCGGCCGAACATAAGGTTCGGCGGCCAAACCTGGACTTCCCTCACTCATGGTTTCGGGGGCCTAAGGCACACCCGAAGCGCATGCACGTTCGGCGGCCGAACTTGAGGTTCGGTGGCTGAACCTGGGTCTTCCTCCAAGATTATTTTCATGCAAAAACTCATTTCTTACTCTAGTAAAACCATAAAATACATTAAAACATTTTTATGAAAACATGACTTTACCCTTCTAGAGGTTTTCGACATCCGAGATCCCACCGGGCGGTAGGGATTCCAATACTGGAGTCTAGCCGGGTATTACATGTAGGGACTTATGAACTTGTTTTGCCTAATGGGCTTTTGTTAGTTTTGAACAATTGCTTTTATGTTTCTACTTTGAGTAGGAATATTATTTCAGTTTCTGTTTTGGACGATGAAGGTTTTTCATTTCTTATTAAGAATAAGAAATGCTCCATTAATAAAGATGATTTGCTTTATTGTATTGCAAATTCATATGATGACCTTTATGTCCTTAATCTAGATGATTCTAGAGACAACAATATTTATAACATAACTTCTAAGAAAACTAAGCCAAATGAATTAAGCCTAACATATTTATGACACTGTCGTCTTAGCCATATAAATGAGAATCGCATATCTAAGCTCCATAAAGATGGTTTATTAGATTCATTTGATTTTGAATCATTTGAAAATTGTGAATCTTGTTTGCTTAGTAAGATGACAAAGGAACCTTTTACTGGACAAGGTCAAAGGGCTTCAGACTTATTGGGCTTGATACATACAGATGTATGTGGCCCACTAAGCATTAGTAGCAGGGGAGGTTATCAGTACTTCATTACATTCACTGATTATTTCAGTAGGTATGACTACGTCTACCTAATGAAACATAAGCATGAATCTTTTGAAATGTTTAGAGCTTTTCAAAATAAAGTACAAAATCAACTTGGTAGAACTATTAAAATGCTTCAATCTGATCGAGGTGGTGAATATTTGAGCCAAGAGTTTGATGAACATCTTAGAAATTGTGGAATTGTTTCACAATTGACTCCTCCAGGAACTCCACAATGGAATGGTGTTTCTGAAAGAAAAAATCGAACTTTATTAGATATGGTTCGATCTATGATGAGTCAAACAAATCTCCCTTTATCGTTTTAGGGTTATGCCTTGGAAACAGCTGCATTCATTTTAAACTGAGTACCATCGAAAGCGGTTGAAAAGACACCATATGAGTTATGGACTGGCAAAATGCCCAGTTTGTCTTTTCTTAAGATTTGGGTTGTGAGGCTGATAGAGTATATTTTAGTCCATATTTTCATGATCTTATTGATGTTTATTTGCACTTATTCTACCTAATTTTGTGGTTTTAATCATGTTTTGCAAATATTAGGTGTGAAGGAACAATTGGAAGAAAATGCTCTTAAAAGTGCCAAAGAATGCCCAAAAACAGCCACTTTCGGAAGCACCTTCGGAAGCACTTTCGGAAGCCAAAACTCAACCACTTTCGGGGGCACTTTCGGTAGCCTAAAGTCCAGTCCAGAGGCGAAAGTCACCCACCTTCGGGGGCACCTTCGACCGCCGAACCTTGGCTCCAGAGACGAAAGTCCTGCCCCCGAAACTTAACTTAGGCGGCCGAACTTGCCCCCGAACATGCTCTTCCCTATTTAATGAGCCAAATCTTGAAGATCACATGTTTCCTACATAGTGCTATGCTCATTCAAAATTCAAATCAAGGCTCCACCTTCCTCTTTAGTGCATAAATCTTCTTGGACACACCTTGGATGTCAATTAAAAGACCAAAAAGGGCTTGCAACTCCACACATGCACAAAGAAAACTCAAGGGCACTATGGGGCAATCACTCAAAGATACATGGACACTAAAAAGGAAAAAGGCAGCCTCTCAAGATCTATTTAAAGGCCTCAAGAAGACCAAGAATCACAATCTTCCATCAAGGGATTGATCAAGGCTCTCCAAAGGCTCCTCCACCTTAGTTCTTCATCTTCTTTCTTCTTTTCTTTTATTTTCTGTTTTGGTTCAGCCATGAGTGGCTGAAACCCCTTTTTCTAGTTGAAGTTTGGTTGAAACTAAGGTTGTTTAAAGGGTTGTGAGATCTGAACAGAAACTTTTGTTTTTGATTTTATTCAATATTCATGCAATTGTGCTTAATTCTAAAGATTGCTTTGTTGTTTTGATCAAATTGGCCACTTGATTCTTGATTGCAAAGTTAATTAATTATTGGATTAGGATATTTGTTAGTCCGTAATTGCTGAAATATTTTGTCCATAGAACACTTGGTGTAAAAACCAAGGAATTGCATGATCTAACATCATCTCATGCATTTGAGTAGTTAGGGTTTGGATCTTTCTTGTTCTTTATGCAATTGGCAATTGTTTTGATGCCTATGGCCCAAGGACGTTCCTTGACAATTTGTTGATTAGTAATTGGTTAGAGGACGTTCCCTAATCAATTTGTTCATAAGGAAAGACATGGTGGTGAGAAGCGTCTTCCACCCCCATAACCAACCTATTGAATCAATCAAGATAACCATGTTTCAATGATCAACCCAAACAACCAAAGTGGATCCATATCTTCAACTAGACCTTTCTCTTATTGATTTCCTCTTTTATTTTAATTACTTGCTGTTTTAATTGCTTTCATTAGTTGTTAATCAAATCATCTCAAGACCCCCATTTTTTACTTTCCTTGCACTTTACTTTTGTTCTATTTGCAATCACTTGCTTTCACTTGTGCTTTCAATTGGTTTGATTGGTCTTGATTAAGATAAATAAATAGGTAATCAATTCTCTGTGGATACGATCCTTCACCACTGTCTACAGTTGTATTTGTAGGTAACCAAGAAGGTTATTTTTGACCGGCTTCGACAACCGCTCCTGTCAAAAATTGGCGCCGTTGCCGGGGAATTGATCTAACTTGTTTATTTTTATTTCATGGCCAAATCAGCACTCAAGGACATTCTTCCTTAAGATTCCAAAATCATGGATGAGGTAAGTACATCTGATTTTGATTCTCGAATTTCAAAACTAACCTCTCTTGTGGATAGCTATGTCATAGGTCGAGCTCAACGCTTTCAGCCACCAAGACCATGTGGGATCTATTCATATGTAGGCCACCCAATTGATCAATGTCCTACACGTTATGAGTATGACCAACAAGTACATACATATGGAAGATTCTATGAACAACCAAGACATGATCCCTACCATGACACATACAATCCATATTGGGGAGACCAACCGAACTATGGCTATGCTGAGGCTAACAACTACCAAGATTATCAAGGATATCAAACCCAACCAGAACCTTCAAATCCAGATCAACACTTTGAAAAGATGATGGAAACAATGATGGAAACAATGGTAAGTTCCATGCAAAGCCTGCGACAGGACATAGGACAATTGGCCACCTCAGTGGAAGCACTCGTGTTAAGAAGAAAGCAAGAACTTCAAGATGTGGAGGATGAAGATGAAAGTTGGCAAATTCAAGAACAAGCTGCTGAAGAGACACAACCAGAATACTGTTTGTCCAAACAAACGGATCAAACAGAACTCGTTGATAATTCAAATATCATTGATTGTTTGAGCAAAGATAAATTAGATATAAAAGATGATATTCTAACCAATGATTCATGCAGCATCCAGCAGATTGAGGTTGTGCAGACAAAAGACATTCGGCCGCCAAACATGGACAACTTTCGGCCGCCGAACCCTACTGCCCTTCAAACACCAGATTCTGTTGCACCACCTCAGGAACATATTGCGCAAGACGTCCTTCGGCCGCCGAACCCAAGCGATCTTCAGACGCCGAATCTATCGCCGCAGTCCACTCAGCAAACTGAAGACCTTCGGCCGCCGAACTCAGACACTTTTCGGCTGCCGAACCTTGTTCTACAGATTCCAACACAGATCAGTCTTCCACCTCAGTTAGGTCTTATGCAAAAGGAGGATACTAAACCCAATTACACCATTCATCCAATGCAAACAGCCCATGCTCACAAGGAACAAGTGGAAGTCCAAGAGCCAAAACCAAAGGAGCATGTGGATCAATGCCTTCCCAAACCTCCGGATAAGGTAGAGTTTGTTTTGCCAGATCTTAGTACCAATTTGCAGCTACACATGGAGAAACATGAATTGGAATTCAAGGTGCTTCCCAATCATCTCAAAAATGCAAATATAAAGGCTAGAGGCACACCTCATCTGAAAGAGGAGAAGCTAATCATGTTACTTCATGAGTACATGGAGAAAGTAGGATGGTTCATGACCAAATCAAAAGGAGCGCTACACTTTTTGCTCAATGCAATTGGGACTCTTTTCCCTTCCCCAATTACTTGAGCCTTGATCAAAAGGATTGCGCCATGCACACCACACCCAGGGGAGTACTCAGTTTCCTTTGTTCTTTTATGTTTCTTATACATTGAGGACAATGCATGATTTAAGTGTGGGGGTGCATATATCTGAATTTTTACTTTTAAGTCTATTTTTGCTTTAATCTTTAGTTTGCTTGCATTAGGTTATTTATGCTTTCAATAAAACACACACAACCACAACCTTCTTCTTCTTTTTGTTTTGCTCTACTCAAAACTGATGAACTATGTTGGATGAGTTTTTCTTTCCATGACCCCATTGATGTGATAACTCTTTAAACTTATGTTGAATCAATTGCAGTGAGTTGTATTCATGTTTTAGAATTACCTTTTGAATTGAATCTTTGAGTTTGCCATGGTGAAAAATATATTGATGACCCTCAATTGATTGAGAATAAATTAAAATTGTGTGAATGAACTTAATGTGACTTGATTTAGCAATTGGTGTTGATTTGCCCAAATCATTGAGAGAAAGAAAATTCAGCAAAGGCAAAGACCTCAAAAGCACAAATTGAAAATTGTTCTAATGGTCAAAAGACTATGAACAAGGCTAGTAGCCACTTGGATAGGGGACCAACTGAAAAATCTAAAAGTGTTACATGAAAAATAGGTTGGTAACCTTTCCAAGCAAAATCTAAAGTGCAAAAGCCTAAATAAAGTACTTCAAGGTAAGGGCAAGTCAATCCAAAAGCTAGAAAAAGTCTTAACAAATTAATGTGCATGTCTCTCTTGAGGAAAATCAATCCTAGCCATGGTAAGCAAAGGAAAACAAGGAAAAGAGGTAAGTAATCTTCATGCATATATTCTTCACTGCAATGGTTCAAAATAGGTGTCTAGTGTAAGAGCCTAAGTGAAAATAAGGATCTAAAGCAAAGAAAGCTTATTTGACTATGTTTGTTTGCTTGAGGACAAGAAAAAGCTTAAGTGTGGGGGTATTTGATAGAGCATATTTTAGTCCATATTTTCATGATCTTATTGATGTTTATTTGCACCTATTCTACCTAATTTTGTGGTTTTAATCATGTTTTGCAAATATTAGGTGTGAAGGAACAATTGGAAGAAAATGCTCTTAAAAGTGCCAAAGAATGCCCAAAAACAACCACTTTCGGAAGCACCTTCGGAAGCACTTTCGGAAGCCAAAACTCAACCACTTTCGGGGGCACCTTCGGAAGCACTTTCGGAAGCCGAAAGTCACCCACTTTCGGGGGCACTTTCGGCGGCCTAAAGTCCAGTCCAGAGGCGAAAGTCACCCACCTTCGGGGGCACCTTCGGCCGCTGAACCTTGGCTCCAGAGACGAAAGTCCTGCCCCCGAAACTTAACTTAGGCGGCCGAACTTGCCCCCGAACATGCTCTTCCCTATTTAATGAGCCAAATCTTGAAGATCACATGTTTCCTACATAGTGCTATGCTCATTCAAAATTCAAATCAAGGCTCCACCTTCCTCTTTAGTGCATAAATCTTCTTGGACACACCTTGGATGTCAATTAAAAGACCAAAAAGGGCTTGCAACTCCACACATGCACAAAGAAAACAAAAGGGCACTATGGGGCAATCACTCAAAGATACATGGACACTAAAAAGGAAAAAGGCAGCCTCTCAAGATCTATTTAAAGGCCTCAAGAAGACCAAGAATCACAATCTTCCATCAAGGGATTGATCAAGGCTCTCCAAAGGCTCCTCCACCTTAGTTCTTCATCTTCTTTCTTCTTTTCTTTTATTTTTTGTTTTGGTTCAGCCATGAGTGGCTGAAACCCCTTTTTCTAGTTGAAGTTTGGTTGAAACTAAGGTTGTTTAAAGGGTTGTGAGATCTGAACAGAAACTTTTGTTTTTGATTTTATTCAATATTCATGCAATTGTGCTTAATTCTAAAGATTGCTTTGTTGTTTTGATCAAATTGGCCACTTGATTCTTGATTGTAAAGTTAATTAATTGTTGGATTAGGATATTTGTTAGTCCGTAATTGCTGGAAATATTATGTTCATAGAACACTTGGTGTAAAAACCAAGGAATTGCATGATCTAACATCATCTCATGCGTTTGAGTAGTTAGGGTTTGGATCTTTCTTGTTCTTTATGCAATTGGCAATTGTTTTGATGCCTATGGCCCAAGGACGTTCCTTGACAATTTGTTGATTAGTAATTGGTTAGAGGACGTTCCCTAATCAATTTGTTCATAAGGAAAGACATGGTGGTGAGAAGCGTCTTCCACCCCCATAACCAACCTATTGAATCAATCAAGATAACCATGTTTCAATGATCAACCCAAACAACCAAAGTGGATCCATATCTTCAACTAGACCTTTCTCTTATTGATTTCCTCTTTTATTTTAATTACTTGCTGTTTTAATTGCTTTCATTAGTTGTTAATCAAATCATCTCAAGACCCCCCCTTTTTTACTTTCCTTGCACTTTACTTTTGTTCTATTTGCAATCACTTGCTTTCACTTGTGCTTTCAATTGGTTTGATTGGTCTTGATTAAGATACATAAATAGGTAATCAATTCTCTGTAGATACGATCCTTCACCACTGTCTACAGTTGTATTTGTAGGTAACCAAGAAGGTTATTTTTGACCGGCTTCGACAACCGCTCCTGTCAGAGGCTTATGTGAAACACCCAATTTCAGATAAGCTAGCTCCAAAATCTATCAAGTGCAATTTTGTGGGGTATCCTAAGGAAACCAAAGGATACCATTTCTATATTCCCTCAAAGAACAAAGTGTTTGTTGCTCGAAATGGTACCTGTTTGGAAAAGGAATTTATCTCTCAGAGATTCAGTGCGAGTACAGTGCAACTTGAGGAAACTCAAGCACCACAAGAGAGCATTGAATCGCCGATAGAACCACTTTCAGAACCACAAACAGTTGTGGAAACTGAAAGGGTGACACAAGTCCCACGCAGATTTGATAGGATACGTCATTAGCCTGAGAGATACGGATTTCTCATGACTGATAGTCGTGAACTTTTGCTCATTGATCAAGATGAGCCTACTACCTATCAAGAGGCTGTGTCTGGTCTAGATTCCGAGAAATGGCTTTCTTCCATGAAATCTGAAATGCAATCCATGTATGACAATCGAGTTTTGGTCATTAATTGATCCCCTTGAGGGTGTTAAGACCATTGGTTGGAAATAGGTTTTCAAGAAGAAAACTGACATGGATGGAAATGTGCATACCTACAAAGCAAGGCTTGTCGCAAAAGGTTTCAAACAAACTCATGGTATAGACTATGATGAGACCTTTTCGCCAGTTGCAATGCTTAAGTCAGTTAGAATTCTCATTGCCATTGCTGCGTACTATGATTACGAGATATGGCAAATGGATGTCAAAACAGCTTTCCTTAATGGAAACTTACTCGAGGGTGTGTACATGACACAACCTGAGGGTTTTGTAATCCCTGAGAATTCTGAAAAGATTTGCAAGCTTCAAAGATCCATTTATGGATTGAAGCAAACCTCTCAGAGCTGGAATCTTTGTTTTGATGAGACAAACAGGGACTTTGGATTCATCAAGAATGAAGATGAACCTTGTGTTTACAAGATGGTTAGTGGGAGTGCAGTTGTGTTTCTAGTCCTATATGTGGATGACATATTACTCATTGGAAATGATATCCCTACCTTGCAAAAGGTTAAGACTTGGTTAGGGGATTCTTTTTCAATGAAGGACTTAGGTGAGGCTGCGTATATCCTTGGTGTTAAGATCTATAGGGATAGATCCAAGAGGATAATCGGTCTGAGTCAAAGTACTTATATTGACAAGGTGCTGAAAAGGTTCAGCATGCAAGATTCCAAAAGAGGATTCTTGCCCATGTCTCATGGTATTCATCTCAGCAAGAATCAATGTCCTATGACGTCTGATGAGCGAGAATGAATGAATAAGATTCCTTATGCTTCTGCTATTGGATCTATCATGTATGCCATGTTATGTACTAGACCAAACGTCTCATATGCATTAAGCACAACAAGCAGATATCATGTAGACCCCGATAAAAGTCACTGGACAACTGTTAAGAATATCCTAAAGTACCTTAGAAGGACTAAGGATGCATTCCTAGTTTATGGAGGTTTGGAAGACGAGCTAGTCGTAAATGGTTACACAGATGCTAGTTTCCAAACCAACATAGATGACTTCAGATCGCAGTCAGGATTCATATTCACTTTAAATGGTGAAGCTGTTAACTGGAAAAGTTCCAAGCAGAGCACTGTAGCATATTCTACAACAGAAGTTAAGTATATAGCAGCATCAGATGCAGCTAAAAAGGCAGTCTGGTTGAAGAAATTCATCACAGAGTTGGGAGTGGTTCTCAGCATTGCAAATCCTATGGACCTTTATTGTGATAACAATGGTGCCATAGCACAGGCAAAAGAGCCCAGATCTCATCAGAGATCTAAACACAAACTCAGGCGATATCACCTTATTCGAGAGATCATTGATAGAGGAGATATCAAAATATGCAAAGTAGACACAAATGATAATATTGCAGATCCACTGACCAAGCCTCTTTCATAGGTCAAGCATGATCAGCACACTAGGTCTATGGGTATTAGATACTTGTATGATTAGGCCTAGTGCAAGTGGGAGATTATTAGTGTATTTGCCCTAGGCCATTATCTTGGACCTTTTTGTATGTCGTTTTGGTTATTAATATTAGAGGTTTTTATCATCATTATTATTTGTTTGCATGTTACATAATAATGATTATCATGCCTGGTTACTTATTATTATGTTGATAATAATAAAATATAGCTAGTATGATTATTGATTGATAATCATGAGATGATTATGTATATGTTGATATAATTCAATAATCATAGATACTTGGTAGAGAACAAAGTATTGGATGGACCCGCATTGAGATCACTACATGGGTTATTATCATAAGTAAATCTCAAAGTAGTTATGTCTTAATCCTTTGACTTGAGATTGTAATAGTTTCCAACATAAGGACTATTATGTTTTGACATAACCAAACATTGTCTTTAATCGGACAATCATAAAGGTTATGATTGAGCATAATAGAAATTCTATAGAGGATATTGAACAATCAAGATAGGATTTGTCCCTCTCTTTAAGAGAGATATCTTCTGGGCCCCTCGACAAGTGAGACCGAGAAATGCATGGCCGTACTCAAATTAATTGATAGTGTGATCAATATCATTTGAATTTATCAGTCCACTTAAAGATCGAGAAATCATAAGTTTGAACATTATAAGTTTGACATTGACCATGACTTATGTTCAAACTAGATATCGTGTGACAAAGGGATTAATACATGTTCTATTTATTAGGCTTTATTGGACTATTGATCCTCATATTAGTTGGGTAGTTATAATGTCTTGCTAGAGGCCACTTATGACTTATGGGCCTTGTGGGACTGGGCCTATTGCCAATTAATGTGAGCCTATTGGGTCACACACAAAAGAACGTTGTTGATGTGCTATGATATATTAATGGGCTAAAAGCCCAAAGCCCATTAATATAATTAATAATAATAAAGTGTTATTATTATTAATCATTAATTAATAATAATAAAGTGTTATTATTATTAATTATTTATTATTATAAGATAATAATATTTAAAAGATCTACAGTCTATCTGTAACTGTTACAGATAAAGGACTCCATCACATAAGATATTTGAGTATCTGCGAGATTGTGATAGTGAGTTCTGAATACAACTCTTTTGGGAAAAGAATTATGAAAAAACAAAAAAGAATGAAATATATAAATACTCCTTCTACGAATTGTGGAGTGACGATTTTTAGAAAAATTCAGTCTAATAGTTGCAGATTGTGGAGCACATAATCTATCCATCCTTGAGAGAGCTAGCACTCTAGAAGGATAGAAGACGTTCGTGTGGATACCATTGAGGGTGTTCGTTGGAAAAAGCAGCACCATCAGTTCGGCATTGTATCTTTTTGACGAGATTAACAGGTTAGTCTCATATCCTTCCTTTGAAATAAACGAAGCACTCGAATTCTGGAAAAGGAAATCAGAGATTTTTATTTTTCTGCTGCGCAATTTGGGTTGCAATAATGACCGCGGTTGTCGAAGCCGGTCAAAAATAACCTTTCTGGTTATCAACAATTTACAACTGCAGATAGTGGTGAAAGGATCGAATCCACAGAGAATTGAGAACTCACCTATTTCTCTTTTTATGACCAAGAAAATAAATTGAAATGATAATAAATTAAAAATGAGATAAAAGACTGAAAGTTGGATCGAATGAGATAAACTGAAAATTGGGATCAAAACTGTCAACAAAATAACAGGGGGGTTTGAGATTGATTGTAGTAAACTAATAATGAGAATAATAATGGAAAGCAAATAATTAAATAAAAAGTAATCAATAATGAGAAAACTCTAGTTGAAGTATTGGATCCACTTTAGTTGTTGGGATTGATCACAGACACTTTGTTCTTTTGGGTTGATTCAATAGATTAGTTATGGAGATGGAGGAAGCCTCTCACCACCATTATCTCTCCTTATTATTAAATTAATTAGAGAATGTCCTCTAATTAATTACTAATCAATAAGTTGCCAAGGAACGTCCTTGGACCTCAGGCAACAAACAACTATCAATTGCATTAAGAAATAGAGAGATCCAATCCTAGTTACCCAAACGTATGGAGATAACACTAGATCATGCAACTTCCTTGGTTTTTATGCTAAGTGTTCTTATGTAAGAATAATCTAAGCAATTACGGACTTAAATCATTCAAACTAACAAATAATTATTTTGCGATTAAAAATCAACGTAGATTTCAATAACAAAGTAATATGAAAATTAAGTATGAAATTGCATGAATATTAAACACCCAAAAGTTAAACAATATTTGATCAAGTCTCACAACCCATTAAACAACTAAAGCTTCAACCAATACTCAACTAGATTAAAGAAATCAGCCACTCTTTGGCTGAATTAAAACAGAAAAATAAAAGGAAAAAGAAAGAAACCAAAGAAATTCAATTCTTCCTTGTGCCGGGCTGCGGAAATTGCCGAGAGGAATTCAATTGTGAGTGTGTCTGTTCTTCGGCCACTTAAGGTTCTTTAAATAAGTGCAGAGGAGCCCTAAATGCTGTCCACGCATGCAGTCCCATGTGTGAGGTGTGCGTGCCCCATGTGCGCGGTCATTTGGTGAAGTGAACGAGAACGAGCCGTGTGCACGAGCTTGGTCCTTTGCGTGAGAACGGGCCGTGTGTACGAGCTTGGAGTGCGGTCCATGTGCTGGAGTTGATGAAGTGGGAGTGTGGGCCATGTGCGTGAGCTTGGGCTGTCCATGTTTGCGAGAATGGGTGAAGTGGGAGTGTGGGTGCGGGCCCAAATGCTTGGCTTGGTCCACGTGAGGGAATGGGCTGCTCATTAGCGGTCCAAGTGCCAAGTTGCTTGAAGATTTAAAGTTCAAAATATTTTCCTCCTTTAGCTCGTCTTGAATCTAACTTGGCAGGCTTGCTCTCTTTTGCTTCAAATAAGGCAGTTTTAGGGGGATTTTCTCCAAATTGTCCTTTTACACCATTTTCTGCAAAATAATATTAAAAGTACTAAATTAAGCAGAAATCATGTAAATATTTATCAATAATATTAATATAAAATGGACTAATTTATGCTCTATCAAATACACCCACACCTAGCCTTTTGCTTGTCCTCAAGCAAATAAACATAGTCAAACAAGCTTTCTCACTCTAGATCCTTATTTCCACTTAAACTCTTACTCTAGACCCCTATTTTGAATCATTGCAGTGAAGAATATATGCATGAAGATTACTCACCTTCTTTCCTTGTTTCTCTTTACTTACCATGGCTAGGATTTGTTTTACTCAAGAGAGAGATCATGCATGCACATATTAATTGTTCAGATAAGACTTTTTATAGCTTTCAAAATAACTTGCCCTTACCTTGAAGTACTTTATTCAGCTTTCTGCATTTTTAATTTTGCTTGAACAAGTCACCAACCTTTTGACGTGAAGGTACATATTTGTAATACCCACCCCCAGTTACTCAGTTGGTCACCTATCCAAGTGGCTACTAGCTCTGTTCATAGTCTTTTGACCATTGGAACAGCTTTCAATTTGTGCTTTTGAAGTCTAAGCCTTTGTCAATTTCTTTCTCTCAATGATTTGGGCAAATCAACACCAATTGCTAAATCAAGTCATGTTAAGTTCATTCACACAATTTCAATTCATTCTCTCTAATGAGTGTCATCAATATATTTTTCACTATGGCAAACTCAAAGATTCAATTCAAAAGGCAATTCTCAAACATGAATATAACTCACTGCAATTGATTCAACATAAGTTTAAAGAGTTATCACATCAATAGGGTCATGGAAAGAAAAGCTCATCCAACATAGTTCATATGATGAGTAAAGCATCTCAAAAACGAAAACAAAATGAATAATAATAATAAAAAAACTGTGGCTATCTATGTGTGTTATTGAAAGCAAAAAAAAAAAAAGAAAAATTTCAACTAATGCAAGCAAACTAAAAATCAAAGCAAAAATAAACTCAAAAAGTAAAAATTCAGAAATGTGCACCCCCACACCTAAATCATGCATTATCCTCATTATATAGGAAATATTAAAATGCAAAAGAAACTGAGTACTCCCCTGGGTGTGGTGTGCATGGTGCGATCCACTTGATCAAGGCTCAAGTAATTGGGGAAGGGAAGAGAGTCCCAACTGCATTGAGCAAAAAGTGTAGCACTCCTTTTGATTTGGTCATAGCCCATCCTATTTTTTCCATGTACTCATGGAGCAACATGATTAGCCTCTCCTCTTTCAGATGAGGTGTGCCTCTAGCCCTTATGTTTGCATTTTTAAGATGATTGGGAAGCACTTTGAACTCCAATTCATGTTTCTCTATGTGTAGCTGCAATTTGGTATTGAATTCAGGCAAAACAAATTCTACCTTATCTGGAGGTTTGGGCAAGCATTGATCCGCATGGTCCTTTGGTTTAGGTGCTTGGAATACCATTTGTTCTTTGTGAGCATGGGCTGGTTGCATTGGATCTATGGCTGAATTGGTTTTAGTTTCCTCCTTCTGTGCAAGATTGGACTGAAAGGGAGGACTGGGAGAGCTCACATGCGTTGGAAGCTGAAAGGACGCGCATAGAGGTGCTTCAGTTTGCGCAATGCCCTTCTGAAATGGGAGAATGGTGGGATTGTCCTGTGATGGGAGCTGAAGAGGTTCGGTTTGGATGTCCTCTGTCTGTGCAAGGTTCTTCTGCGAACTCATTTGAAGTGGTGCGATCGAGCTTCCTTCATTCTGCGCATGGCTGTAGTCCACCTGTTGGATGCAACAGTCAGTTTCTTTCAGTTCTGGCACTTTCTGGCTCTCTTCCCTGTAAGGATCATTGTTTAGTATATCATCTTGATTTATGTAAAAAACATCTATGCTCAAATAATCAATGACATCTAAACTATCAACAAGTTCTGTTTGACCAGTTTGTTTGGACAAACAGTTTTTTGTTTGATTCTCTTCAGCAGCTTGTTCTTGAACTTGTAAACTTTCATCATCATCCCATACATCTTGAAGCTCTTCCTCTCTTCTTAACATGATCGCATTTAATGAGGTGGCCATTTGTCCCATCTACATTTGGAGGCTTTGCACATAAATTGCCAATGTCTCCATCATCTCTTCAAGGTGCATATTGGGACTTGGAGGTTCTGGTTGGGCTTGATAATTTTGATAATTTTGGTAGTCGTTATCCCTTGCATAACTGAAGTCTGGATAGTCTCCCCAGCCTGGATGGTATGTGTCAGAGTAGGGGTCGTTTCTCTTATAGTTTTGGTAATTGTTACCCCTACATAGTTGAAGTTCTGACAGTCTCCCCAGCCTGAATTGTATGTGTGAGAATATGGATCATGTCTAGACTGGCTATTGAATCTTCCAAAGGCATGTACTGGTTGGTCATCCTCATAAAGTGTATGTCTAGGCTGACTATTCCCATAAAGCATAGGACATTGATCAGTTGGGTATCCTACATATGCATCGGTCCCGTATGGCCTTGGTGGCTGAGATGCTTGAACCTGTTGAACTAGTCCTATGGCAAATTATTTCATAAAAGATGTCAATAAAGAAAAATCAGATCTACTTACCTCATCCATGATTCAGATCTGCGATGGTGACTATGCCTTTGTGAGATGTTCGGCTGCCGAATGAGGATGAGGTTCGGCGGCCGAATGTGTTGCAGAAGGTGCTCTTGTGCAAATGTGGTCTTCAAAATTTTTTTTTTTAATTTGGTCCTGAAAGAAAAACAAATAAGTTAAATCAACTCCCCGGCAACGGCGCCAATTTTTGACTCGCGGTTGTCGAAGCCGGTCAAAAATAACCTTTCTGGTTATCAACAATTTACAACTGCAGATAATTGTGAAAGGATCGAATGAACAGAGAATTGAGAACTCACCTATTTCTCTTTTTATGATCAAGAAAATAAACTGAAATGATAATAAATTAACAATGAGATAAAAGTCTGAAAGTGGGATCGAATGAGATAAACTGAAAATTAGGATCAAAACTGTCAACAAAATAACAGGGGGGTTTGAGATTGATTGTAGTAAACTAATAATGAGAATAATAATGGAAAGCAAATAATTAAATAAAAAGTAATCAATAATGAGAAAGCTCTAGTTGAAGTATTGGATCCACTTTAGTTGTTGGGATTGATCACAGACACTTTGTTCTTTTGGGTTGATTCAATAGATTAGTTATGGAGATGGAGGAAGCCTCTCACCACCATTATCTCTCCTTATTATTAAATTAATTAGGGAACGTCCTCTAATTAATTACTAATCAATAAGTTGCCAAGGAACGTCCTTGGGCCTCAGGCAACAAACAACTATCAATTGTATTAAGAAATAGAGAGATCCAATCCTAGCTACCCAAAAATATGGAGATAACGCTAGATCATGCAACTTCCTTGGTTTTTATGCCAAGTGTTCTTATATAAGAATAATCTAAGCAATTACGGACTTAAATCATTCAAACTAACAAATAATTATTTTGCGATTAAAAATCAACATAGATTTCAATAACAAAGTAATATGAAAATTAAGTATGAAATTGCATGAATATTAAACACCCAAAAGTTAAACAATATTTAATCAAGTCTCACAACCCATTAAACAACTAAAGCTTTAACCAATATTCAACTAGATTAAAGAAATCAGTCACTCATTGGCTGAACTAAAACAGAAAAATAAAAGGGAAAAGAAAGAAACCGAAGAAATTCAATTCTTCCTTGCGCCGGGTTGCGGAAATTGCCGAGAGGAATTCAATTGTGAGTATGTCTGTTCTTCGACCACTTAAGGTTCTTTAAATAAGTGCAGAGGAGCCCTAAATGCTGTCCACGCATGCGGTCCCATGTGTGAGGTGTGCGTGCCCCATGTGCGCGGTCATTTGGTGAAGTGAGCGAGAACGGGCCGTGTGCACGAGCTTGGTCCTTTGCACGAGAACGGGCCATGTGTACAAGATTAGAGTGCAGTCCATGTGCTGGAGTTGATGAAGTGGGAGTGTGGGCCATGTGCGTGAGCTTGGGCTGTCCATGTTTGCGAGAATGGGTGAAGTGGGAGTGTGGGTGCCGGCCTAAATGCTTGGCTTGGTCCACGTGAGGGAATGGGCTGCCCATTAGCGGTCCAAGTGTCAAGTTGCTTGAAGATTTGAAGTTCAAAATATTTTCCTCCTTTAGCTCATCTTGAATCCAACTTGGCAGGCTTGCTCTCTTTTGCTTCAAATAAGGCAGTTTTAGGGAGATTTTCTCCAAATTGTCCTTTTACACCATTTTCTGCAAAATAATATTAAAAGCACTAAATTAAGCAGAAATCATGTAAATATTTATCAATAATATTTATATAAAATGGACTAATTTATGCTCTATCAAATAATCTCTAGATTTCCTAACACCTAAGGCATTTCATGCCAAGGCCACGAGGCGGGTATCCGCCATGCCACATGACCGAGTGATTAGTCCCATTAACTAAGGAAAGGACCTCAATGAGGGTAACCGCCATGCGAGTCTTCGGGTGTTAATCCCAAAAGACTAAGGCAAATTTCTATGAAAAAGCGCCACTAGGCGGGCATCCGCCAAGTGAGTCTTCGGACGATAGTTCCAAAAGTCCAAGGCATGTTTCTAGCGAAAAGCGCTACAAAACAGGTAACTACTAGGCGACTATTCAGACGTTAGTCCCAAAAGACAAATGCAAGTTTCCTGTCAAAAACGCCACAAGGCAGGTAACCGTCAGGCCGCATGTCCTAATGTTAATCCTGTTCTATGAATTTTTGAAGTTATTTATGGCTAGTAATAACTAGGTGTAATGGTCGGGTCTAACCCCTTAACAATCTTGGAGACCATTTATGTCTTGTTGATGATAATTGAATGAGAGTTATGGCCGAGTACCGAGCATATAAACACTTAGCGAAAATAATGATGAATGGTATAGAAGAAAAGGTTCCTCATAGGGCAATCATCATCTATGCGCAGGAGCATGCAAAGCGACACGAGCAAGGAAGGCCAATCTATACAGGCCATGTGCCCCAGATTGTAAGGATAACTGTTATCTTAGAATCTGAAGAATCAAAGACCAGCGGGGGACCTCTGATGTAATACAACAATAGTCCAAAGTAAGTCATGAATTGTCAGCATAAGACAGGGCCACGTGGTAAGGGGATGATAAGCCAATATGCAGTCCCACCCGTGGAGGGAAAGACCTGGACACTGTAGCACCCAGTTCTTCATCAAGACTCGCCCTCGCCAGAAGAGGTCGAGTCTCCATATAAAGTTACCATTAACATATACAATCCAGTAGATCTCTATTACGCCTGTAATCACGGGATCCCCGATCAACTAGTTGGCACTAGCCGGATCTCCAAAAAATGCTATAATTAACTCCATCTTATTGCAGTATAAAAGCTAATGATCGTAGAGACAAAGATATGCAATTCTTACACAATTACTCTTGTGTTCTAAGCAATTTCTTATACTCACTTTATTTTTCAGTTTATTGACTTGAGCATCGAAGTGGCTGTTATAGACGCCAACCACCTCACGTTCTCTTTCTTGCAGGATTAACCAATTGCAGTATAGCTCTATTTCGACCACATCATTTAGCTCTATTTTGGACATATCAATGCTATTAAATTATTTATTTCAATAGATTATCTTGAAAAATAAATAAAAAATAAAAGAAGAAGAAAAGAAAAATTATTTATTTTGAAATTATTTATTTCACGGTACTGACTTGAAGATGTGAAGAGATAGACTTTTTTTTTTTTTTTGAGCAAAACCATGAGAATTTAGAAAGTTAAAAAAGGGAGAGAATTGGCTGCAGCAAAAGATTAGAGAGAAAAAATGATAATTAGAATTTTTGGAGAGAAAAAATTCTTAAATAAATGTGCATGTACCTTAGTAGAACAAACAGAGGTCTACAAAGTTCCTTTTGACTGTTTGACCACTCGTCAACCCATAAAAAAACTTAGGTGGTTGGTGTTTATTAGCAACCACTCTAACACTTAAATTAGTACACCGTAAATGTGAGTAACTAATCAAAGTGTAATGAGTGCTTAAAATTACGTACATTAAGTGATGTCTTTTAGTTACTTTTATACCGTTAAAAGATAATGTTAATCGTCTATTTCTCTTGAAATATGGAATTATTGCCTAGTTGGTAATAGATCTTGTACTCATAGGGATTTCTATCGATAGTTCAGTAACAACTACTAATAGTGAAGTGATAATGGTCAAGTTGGCCCAAAAATAAACGAGACTTGGCTATTCAAGTAGTAGGTTTCTACGAGATTGTAGCTTAGCTATATCGCCAAAGGGACGATAAATGAGTTATGAACATATTATTATCGAGAGCCAACAAGACTTAGTAAACAAGTCTTTCCAGGTTCCGCAAGCGCTGAATCATATTACTAGCCAAGGAGACGGTCACAATATTCGGACTTTAAAATTTTTGAAGTATTCATATAATATTAAAATTAATTTTTAGAAAGAAGATAGAATATACGATTTCAAAATAAAACTAAAAATTTTAACTTCTACTTCAAATGTAATTTAGCGTTGGTGTGACTGTTGATTTCATTTATGGTCTTTAAATTTTGAGTTGAAGGGTTAAGTTTTATTTTTATAAAATTTCAAAAGAAATTAAATTTTTTTAAAAATATCAAGTTATTATTATTAGTATTATTATTATTATCATGGCAGAAAACAAAATTATATTGTGATTTGCTAGATTTATAAGAAAGAGAATGTGAGGTGGTGGGTGCCCATAGCATTCACTCTGACACTTAAATCAGTATACTAGAGAATAAAGCGAACATAATGAACTACTTAGAATTGAAGTAGTATAAGAATTGCATATCTTTATTTCTGTGATTGTTATCTTTTTATGCTATAAAAAGATAAAGATAAATATAATGTTTCTTAATAATCCGAGAATAATGTGGCTGGCTACTTGATAAGGGATTTTGTCGAGTTGACTGGTCGAAGATTTCGTGGTTATAGGCATAATAGAAACCCGCTGAATTGTGCGTGCTAACGGTAATTTTATATTAAGACTCATCATATTTAAGAAAGATGGAGTCTTGATGATGAATTAAGTGTTTAAATGTCCGAGTCTTCTTTTTCTCGAATAAACCGCATCAGATTTTTATGTGTCCCAGCTTAGCGATTACTTTAAACCACCATCGTGTAATATCATTATTATTATTATTAAACAGTGATCCAATAAAACTTTAGGTATTTTGTGAATTCTTGAAGGATTGATGTCCATGATTAATAAAGCAACTCTATTATTATTATAAAAAATTAAATTTAGAACTCCATTTATTTAAAAAAAAAATATTTTATATATTATCTAATCACTCAAAAAAATTTATAAATGAAAAATATTTTTATAGTGTAGGCAAAAATTAAATTATTTTAAAGAAAATAATTTATTTTTTAAAAAAAAAATATTTTTTACACTTTAAATATTTTATTAAACACTCTATATATAAATTTATTAATATATTTTATTTTTTATAATTAATATTAAATAATACAAAATAAGTTATTTTGTTAAAAAAAATTTTAAAAATATATTTTTCATAGAAAATATTTTTTAAATACAATTTATTTTCTACGAACAAATGGCGTGTAAATGAAAATAACACCTATTAATTTTCCAATGAAAAAAATTGAAATCTCAATTGAATATCAATATATAAAGATAAAAGGATCAGGGGGAAATTCAACCTATAAATTTATTGTTGTTCTTAAGTTTAGGTACGGTATTTTGAAGCATGTAGATTCTTTCGTTTATTTTTTGTTGGCATTTAAAGATAAGTTACTATTTAATTATTAAATATTGTCAATTAATTAAAAAAACTCAAGCTTTATCTATGATAAGCTTTGGAGACTCGTGTATGAATTTCCTTAAAAGTTATATGGTTTTTCATTATGTGGCCTCCACTACAGGCCCAGAGTTTATTTTGGCGAAAAATCCACCAAGACCAACCCCTGTGAGAAGTTTGGGGAAGGCTCATCCAAACAAAGAAACCAACCTTTAGACCTATCACTTTCAAAAGATGCATTTAGTTTGGGTAAATGGTCATTTTAAGCACTTAAAAATATTAAAAAATATATTTAAATTTTGATAAAAAAAATCCATCCCAAATTTTTAAATATTTAAATTTATCATTTTTTTAAAAATAAATTTTATTAATATATCAAAAAAAACTTAATATATGAAATCAAATATCTATTCAGATCCATAAAACTCTAAAAAAATACTCAAATCTAAAATCTAAAATCCTAAGTAAAATAGATAGAACCACGTCATACTAAATAATATCAAGAATAGAGTTCGAAATGTCAAATCAATATTAATGATTAGCATATAATACAGCTATTTTAATAAAATTATGAACAGTTATATTAGTTTATTTTCAAATTCAACTTAGCCTTAAATTTCATTTATGTGAAAGGATATGTCTGCAGTCTCATAACTGAAAAACAGAAATACAAACTTTAAAATCCATGTCAATGTCAACAAAAGTCCAATCATAATCATTCAACCAAATTAAAATTTCTCAAGGGAAGTACTCCACTAAAATTGAATTTGAGGTGTATGTTAGGGGTGAATATTCGGTCGGTTTGATTTAAAATCGAATCGAATAAATTGAAAATTAAAATTTTAGTGTTTATGAAAATCAAATCGAATTAATTTTGGTCAGAAACCGAATCGAACCGAACCGGTCTGATTCGGTTCGATTCGGTTCGGTTTAATCGGTTTTGATTTTTAATAATTTTTTTAAAATATTTTAATCTTAATATGATTTAATTTCTCTATATTATTAAAAAAATATATTATTATCACTAATCTGTTCGGTTTGGATTTTTCAGTTTTTTTCTTATCAAAACTGAACCAAACTGAAATAATCGAAATTTATGAAATTAAAAATCAAACCGAACCGAATTGAAATATATAAAATACCGAATTAAATTTTTAAATCAATTTGATTCAGTCAATTTTTTTAATTTGAACCGAATACTGCTCATCCAACGTATATTACCTGGAAAAAAACTTTTTGAGAATCTATAACAACAGATACGATATTTAAAGTCTATTAAAAGCAAACTATAAAATCGAACCACTTCAAAAAAAAAATAATAATAATCGAAGCACTTGGTAGCTGGGTTTCCTAAAAAAGCTTGTGCGTTTAATCTGTGGCCCCACTTTTTGGACAATTAGGTTGCATTATTGTGTACCGAGCCTTGGCCTTTTTCCCCGCCTCTCATCATACTGCTTTTTCTTTAATCTGAACCTCTCATTATACTTGGTCCACACGCGTTTCCACTTATCAGTCAGCTTTCTTGCCACGTTGTCCAATCCATTACCCCATCCCACAGTTGAGGCTTTATTTATCAAAGGCCAACCATGCGAAGAAAAAATAAAAAATAAAAAACTGCGTAAACACTAATTTTATTGATTATTTATGGAAAAAATATTTTTATTCATCCAATACGGAGGTATTATAATTAAATATTCTAGCTAATCAACATCAGTTATTTTGATAGCGATATATTCTATTCAATTTAATTATTGCTTTAAATGCATTTAATTTAATAATAGAACTAATTGAAACAATTAATTTATATTAAATAATACACCTGTGTATAATTTTATTAATAAATTTTACCAATCATTATTTTTATAATTTTATTACTATTATTAATTTAGTAATCATTATTTTTTTAAAATAAGATATATTTATTATTTTTATGAATAAAAAAATATTATTATATAATTTATTAGATATAAAAATATAAAAATTAATTCACATTTATATTCAAAATTTTAAATATTAAATAATAAAATTAAATATTTTTAATTTATTATAATTATAGTTATAAGAAGGATTTAAAAAGTCAATAGTAAATTATAATATATTCTTAAAATTTTTATATTAATAAAATATAAGTTTTTTAATTTAAATTTTATATTAAAAAAATATTTCACATTTATCATAATAATAAATATATTATATATAAAAATATTTATTACAAATTAATTTTTATTGTAACACAATAATAGTTCAAAAATAAATCATGAGCTATCGTTATAAGATAGAATCACATAACAAGAGTATGATAAGTCAATACACGGTCACACCTCTAGAAAAGAACATTTGGATACTATAGTACCCGATTCTTTATCAAAACTTACGCTTCTTAAAAAGGTCGAATTTTCACATAAAGTTACTGTTAGTAGGTATAATCCAGCAGATTTTTATTATGCCCATAATCACGGGACTTCCAATCAATTAGCCGACATCAGCTGAATTTTCAGGAAGTGCTATAATTAACTTTATCTTTTTATAGTATAAAAACTAATGATCGCAGAGATAAAGGTACACAATTTCTTACACAACTATTCTTGACTTCTAAGCAATTCCTTACATTCGCCATTTTCTTCAGTTTACTGACTTGAGTGTCAGAGTGGCTGCCATAGGTGCTAACCACCTCACATTCTCTTTCTTGCATATTAACCAATAGCGGCATAGTTTCGTTTCGGCCACATCATTTGATTCCAGAATATCCATTGAAGTCTCTTTGATTCATTTGGATTAAAACTAATCTCTTATCTCCTTTCTCTTAAAAAGAAATATTTATTTTCTCTCTTTCTCGAAATGACTGGTAATTCACAAGTTGCTGCTAAGGTTGCTGCCAATGAAGGATATCGACTAGAAGTTGGTGGGGGCTGTTCAAAGGTACTAGAAGGAGCAAGAAAAAGACTTTGGTCTGGATGATGCCTCGCCTCTTTCGGAAGAGATCTTGGTAGAGACATTCCCCGCTAAGTTTAAACTCTCAAGTTTGGACAAATATGACAGGACAACAGATTGCTAGAAGTTTAAACTCCCAAGTTTGGATAAATATGACAGGATAATAGATCCCAGGAGTCACCTGGTGATCTTTAGGATGACCATGCAGCTTTGGAATGTCAATGAATTTGTATTGCGTCGAATGTTTTCGTCAACACTCACAGGTTTGGCTCATAAATGGTACCAAAATCTGAGCCTAGTTATGATTCAAAATTTTACGCAATTCGCAATGATATTTAAATCCAAGTTTATTACTTGTATACCTCTTAAAAAGCTCTCCTCTGACTTGCAGAAGACCTGCCAAGGAGAGGGCAAGTCTTTAAAGAGCTTTATCTCATGGTTTAATGTAGAAGCAATATAGGTAGAAAAATTAAATTATGGATAGCATGTGAAACATTGAAGAAAGAAAAACGCAATGTTAAGTTCATGAATTTCCTAATCAAGAACCCAACTGCTACGTACCAACAGCTAATGGACAAAGCACAAAAGTACATTAGGCTAGATGACGAAACGCAATGTTATGGGTTTGCTTATGATTCATCCTCTTGTCCTCTTTCAGTGACTGGACTTTATCATCTAGCCTTATGTACTTCTAGGCTTTGTCCATTAGCTTTTGGTAGGTGGCGGTTGGGTTCTTGATTAGAGAATCCATGAACTTAGTGTTATGCATTCCTTTTTTCAACACTTCACATGCTATCTCATGATTTAATTCTTTTACCTGTATTGCATTTGTATTGAAATGTGAGATAAATCTCCCTAAAAACTCGCCCTCTTCTTGGTGGATCTTCTGCAAGTCAGAGAAGAATTTTTTAGGAGGTATACAAGTAATAAATCTATATTTAAATAACATAGCAAATTGCATAAAGTTCTTAATTAAATCTGGATTCAGATGTTGGTATCATTTCTGAGTCAAACCTGTGAGTGTTGACGAAAACACTCGGCACAACACGAAGTCGTTGACATCCTGAAGCTGTATGGTCGTCTTGAAGATTGCCAAGTGACTTCTAGGATTTGCTGTCCTATCATACTTGTCCAAACTTAGGAGTTTAAACTTGGCAAGAAAAGTCTCTGTTAGGGTTTCTTCTGACAGAGGCGAGGCATCATTCAGGCCAAAATCCTCTTCTTGCTTCTTCTGTTACCTTTGAACAACCCATACCAACTTCCAGTCGACTCTTTCGGGGTATCATCTAGTGATTCATCTTCCTCGAATTTGGCCTTGCTTTTGGATTGCTTCTGGATTGCTTCTATCCGAGTCCTTGGAGTATCATCGGAGGCTTTCTCCCTTATCCTGAAATCCATGAATGGGGCCCCTTTCTGAGCTTCACATTGCTCGAGAGTAGCCTACAATCTTTCGATGTATTGGAGCATTTGCTCATTGCTTAGATTGTTGAGATCTGCTTCATTTACCATTGAGAGCGTGTTTTTTCCACTGCTATGGATGGGAGGATGGATGACGTCCTCATTGATAACAACCTTAGCAGCAGCATGCAAACCTCCAGTTATGTCGAGATAGAAAGATGAGATTTCTTTTTAAGAGAAAAGGGGATAAGAGACCAGTCTTAATCCAAATGAATGGAGAGAATTTAATGGAGATCCCAGTAATATAACTAAATGATGTTGGAGAAAATAAATTGATGATGTGGCCGGAATGAAACTATGCTGTTGTAATACCCGGCTAGAGTCCGACATCAGAATTCTACGTTCCGGTGGAGTCCAGGATGCCAAAAGTCTCTAGAAGGGTTAGCTTTATGTTTTTCTACCATGTTTTGATATGTTCATAAGTTTTAAAGTATAAGAAAATGAGTTTTTGAGTGAAATGAACCAAGGCAGAAAAGCCAGGTTCGGCCGCCGAAGTTGAGGTTCGACAGCCGAACATGCATGGCTTTCAATTTCACGTGTGGCCGCCGAAGGTGGTCTGGCCAGCCACCTATAAAAGGCCCTCAGCCGGTTGAAACGATAAGATCACCGTTTCTTTGACTTGCTGAGGTGAGACCCTGCCTTTTTTAGAGTTTTCTTCATGTTTTCATTAAATCATGCAAAGATTTGATTGATTTTCATGTTTATTTGAAGGTTTTGAGTTAGAAACTTGAATTTTGAAGTTTGGAAAGTTTGAAGGAGAGTTGCTCCAAAACTTCACGTTAGGATCGTTCATCTTCTTGGTTTCAAGAGGTAAGTGAAGATCCTGAGCTTGTTTTCATGATTTATGAAAGATTTTTGAGGTTTTGGGGGAGAGTTGCATGAATAGGATTAAAGGAGAGTTTTTTGATATTTTTGTGAGAAAAGCTTGTTTATGTGTTATGTGTTTGTGTTGTTGGGGTTTTTAGGTAGTTGTTGACCCCTTTGAGCATATACATGAGTGTATGCAAGTTGAGGAATTGAGGTGTCTGAGTTTGAGAGAGTTTTGGTGCTTTTGGCGAGAGGCAGAGCAAGTTTCTGCCTTGCGGATGAACTCATGTTCGGCCGCCGAAGGTACATTCGGCCGCCGAACCCATGAGGAGGTGGCTTCGGCTGCCTAGCTTGCCCCCGAGCTTTTGGACTTTCGGCTTTGGAGGGGAGTTCAGCCGCCGAAGGTGCCGCCGAAGGTTAGAGACTTTCGTCTCTAGAGTGCCTTTCAGCCTCCGAAACTTGCCCCCGAAAGGGTTTGGCTGCCGAAAGAAGAGTTTCAGCCGCCGAAGGTGCATGAGTTTCGTCTCTGGAGAGGACTTTCGGCCGCCGAACCTGCCGCCGAAAGTATCCTGTCCAGCTTTCCTTTGCATGGATGTTAGAGTGAGTTTAAGGGGATTCTTGGGGAGTTTAATAGAGTTGTTCTTGAGTTAGTTTGATCCCTCATTTGAGTTTATCTGTGCCTACATAGACCAGAGGAACCAGAGAGAGCAGCAGTAAGTACTGCTCCAGAGTTTTCAGAGCCTGCAGAGTCAGTCCAGATAGCCAGAGGTGAGTGGAACTAAACTTAATGCTTTTAATTGAACAATAAACTGCTGTTAGCATAGTTCATGCATCATGAGTATACAGTAGGTTGCTTGCATTAAAATCCATGAATATGTTGCATTGCATAGTTATTTGTTGTTGTGGGTGAATGCTGAATGATCCAATAGTCTCTGAGAGAAGTCCAGGAGCCTTTGACTACGCCCTGGCAAATATAGAGAAGTCCAAGAGCCTTTGACTACGCCCTGGCAGGTATAGTAAAGTCCAGGAGCCTTTGACTACGCCCTGGCAATGGTAAGTACAGAGGTGTTATATACACATATACATATATGACAGGAAGACCAGGTGCTCGATTCTACGCCCTGGCACGGCAGAGTTACCGGGACTATGTGGTGACAGGTTTACCCTTGATGTGGATTGTCTGTGATATGGTGCATTCCATGAGATCATATTTTAATGATATATTTTACTGTTCTACTCACTGGGCTATAGAGCTCATCCCACTCCCTTAACCCCAGTTTTGCAGGTTCAATGTACAGTGTACAGGGAAAGTCCAGCAGAGTACAGGAAGAGAGAAGAGTATTGTAATAGAATAGAGTGGACATGTAACAGTAAAGAGATGTAATAGTTGTATATAAAGTTAAAATTGTGCTTGACTGAGTTATTATTGTGTTGTAAGTCTTTTGTATATGTGGTCTGTTTTTATAACTGTTTTACAGAGTATGTGAAAAATCAGGCTTAACAGGTATGAATTAACCCATCTAGAGCAAGCTCTAGTCAGGGGTACAGAGTACAGAGTACAGAGATAGTGCATGCACAGGTTAAGCCTTGGTCCAGAGAAAAGTTTTTATTTTCACAGAAAATGTATGACCATGTATGAGATTTTACAGGTACTCAGAGAGTATAGCAGGCTTGCTACGGGTTCTGGCGGCCTTAAGCCGATCTGCATCCTAGCGCCGGTGACGATCCATTTTGGGGTCGTTACAGCTGTGATTGGTCCACCTACAAGATAGAGAATGTGATGTGGTGGGTGCCCACGGCAACCACTCTAACGGTCAAGTCAGTAAGTTGAAGAGAGGGGCGAATATAAGCTTTAGAAATAAGAGTATTGATGTGAGAGAATAGCGTATCTTTGTGATCGTTCTCTTTTTATATTATAAGAAGATAGAGCTAAATATAAAATTTTCTGATAATTCAACAATGATGTAACTGGTTTATTGATAAGGAATCTTCACTGACTAATTGGTAAGGAATCTTCACTGGCTAATTGGTTAGGAATTCCATGATCGCAGGTGTAAAAAGGATCTGTTGGATTCTAGTTATTTAAAGGTAACTTCCTTATGGAGACTCGCCCTGAAATTGAGAGAGCGAATTTGTCCGATCTATCCTGAGATCAGATCTTCTTTTCTCTCTGTTCCGGACACCATGGTCGTCCGAACTTTTTTTTTTCTTATGTATGAAACTGTATATTGATTTATCAGATTTTTATCACATAACTCTGTCTTATGATGACAGTTCACTGTCTATTTTCAACGAGTTTCATGTAGCATCAGATATATAGTCTTTTTAAATTTTGAAATATTATTTAAGCATTGAAATCTTTAATTATTATATTTACTTATAATTCTTTTAAATTTAATTTTCAATACATTCTTAAAACTTCTATATTCTTTTTTTTTTTTAGTTCTATTTTATATTGATTATTAATTATATTTTAAATAAATTACTTTTATGTTATAATTATTTGTATTCGATGTTCTTACTTTTCAATTTCGATGTATTCCTAATTGACTATAATTACAATAAATTTTAAAAAAATTAAACTTTTTTATATAGAATTAAATGTATAAAATATAATTATGAATACATATATAAATTCTTGGATTTTCACCTTCAATAGATCTAAACTTCATTGAAACTAAAGAATTTTATATAATAATTAAATTCTTAGGTTTTAAATCTATTAAACAAATTAGTATTTCTATTAAAAATAAAATCAATTCACTATTAATTAATTTTCAAATAATAAAATTACCTGTAACATAATGCCACACCGTTTATGTCATGTTCAACCAATTCTCAACTCCAAATCCCCAAAATGAATGTAATACCTTTGATTTCTAAGTATTAGGAATTTGGGGTTGAGCAATCGGAGCATTAAACAAATGGTGCATCATTTTTGTTAAGGGTAATTTTGTTATTGTAAAATTAATTCACAGTATTAGAATTTTTTTTATTAAGATTTGTACGTATATTAAAATTACTATAAAAGTGGGAGATATGTAATTAATTTAACTTTTAAACAGGTGGTCCATTCGAAATCATTTGAAGACATGCTTGATTACCGCTTTGTTATTAAACAAATGGTTTAGAGGTTAATTAATTATCCAAAAATGTCCGCGACAGGGAAAGAAAAGGATAGCTTATTTACTTTTGTCTGCAAATCCAAATTGGGTTGAAACAGACCCTTCAGCATCCGAGTAAATGATAACCACTAGAATATCTACGTGGCAGCTTAATCTTTATCTTTAACCATTTAAAAAACAAATGGTTGGTTCTTAAGATTGATGTGGTTCTGATGTTAGTGATTTTTAATTGAAGTGAGCCCTACCTTAATATATATATATAAAACTTTTTAATAAATGCGGTTTCACTTATTAATTTTATGAAGTATAATTATTTATTACGAATTTTATATTAAAAGTTAAATAGAGACGGTGTAATAATAAATTAGTGTTTGTGGAACCGGTTGGTTCGATTCTAAATTAAATCAAATCGAAAAATTAAAAATTAAATTTTAAAAATATTAAAAATTAAATTAAATCTTTTATTAAAATATAATCGAATTGAACTAAACTAATAAAAATTGATTCGATTCGATTCGATTATATCAAAATCGAAATTTATAAATTAATATGTTTGGATTTAGACTACTGAATTGGATAAGGGAGGAAAGAAAGAGGTTGGGTTTGGACCGCTGGCTGGATTAGGTAAGGGTTAATGTAACAGCCCGAAAACCGGTACCCCTCTGTAACGGCTCCAAACTGCTCGACGCTAGGATCCAGATCGGCTTAAGGCCGCCTAGACCCGTAGCAAGCCTGCTAATGAACTCTGGGTACCTTCTCAATCCCATACATGAGCCAACCTTTTCTGTAAACTACCAGGCTTAACCTTAAAATCACAGCCTTCAAGGCCTACACCAGTGATCTCCTACTAAACTGAAAACATAGACCCCACTCTCTTAGGGTCAACATATAACAGGCTAGCCTTACTTTCCTTTATGGGTCAAGGGATTTTATACCCTTTCTTCCCTCTCAGATGGGTCAAGGGGTTTTATACCCTTTTTTCCCTGATCACTGGAGTTTTAGAAACACATCATATGTTAAGCCTAGCTTGACACATTTCTCATCAAAAAACGGAAAACAGGACACATGCATACACTAGGGATTCAGCACACACTGGGCAAAGCACAACTCTAGACATTATCTCATTCTACTCTATCTCTTTACCACAAGCTCTTTCCATGCATAACCTGTATACACATCATGTCCGTACATCATGTCCACAACTATACTATACAAACATACATAACATAACATAACATCCTTTAATCTTTACATATCTTGCATCAACATATACATTAAGTTTCTTTCATACATATACATGCCACTCTATCACAACCTAGCTATGCTATTACAGCCAAACACGGCAACCCATGCTTCAATTCTGCTCTCCCATAGCTCACTCTACTGAACTCTGGCCCTGCAAAACTGGGGTTAAGGGAATGGGGTGAGCTACAAGAGCCCAGTGAGTAGAAACCATAAAACAGTTCATTCATTACATGCTTTCATGGAATGTGTCACAACACAAACATCTCACATCTCGGATTAAACATGATCCCAGAACTCCCTCTGTCGGTGCCCGGTCCCTACGGACTCTCAGGTCACTACATGTACTAGAGCCCGGCCCCTAACTGCGGAGCTCCCAAAGGTCTTATCTAGACATAACAGGTAGCGGGCTACTGAGATCGCCTTGGTCCATCCCATCAACAATAACAATGCAATGCAGCATATTCGTGATCTCTAATGCAGTACAACCTAGTATCATATGGCATCCATGATGCGTGTCTCATGCTCATACTCTAACTATCTTAACCATTAGCTTTAAAACATGCATAGGTAGTTCTACTCACCTGAAGCCAAGCTGTGGCTACCTCTGGGCCAACTCTCACACGGGAGCTAAACACCTCGCCTCAGGTCCGAGCCTACACAGGTGGACTCACATGAGGTGCCAAACAATGCTAACATAACTCTAAAACATCTCCTAAATAACTCCCCAAAAACCCTCTAAAACACCATAGACAAGCATGGAAAAACATGCAAAGGAAGGCAAAACAAGGCACCTTCAGCGGCACTTTCGGCGACCGAAAGTCCTCTCCAAAGACGAAAGTCAGGCATGTTCGGCAGCAGGTTCGGCGGCCGAAACTCCACTCCAGAGCCGAAAGTCTAAACCTTCGGGGGCGAGTTTAGGCGGCCTATCCCACCTCCTCAAGGGTTCGGCGGCCGAAACTCCTTTCGGCGGCCGAACCTGAGTTCCTCCAGAACCCAGATCCATGCACCAACTGCCTCCCTACACCTTCCTAACCCTCTTAACATGCATATAACTTCTTAAAACCATGCACAAACCCTTAACCACACCTATAGGAGCTTCAAACAACCTTAAACTCTACCACACAACATCACCTAACCATATATAGCAAACAAAGGCATAAAGGAGACATAAACCCCTTCATGCACAACTCATGCAAACCATGCAAACCTACCCTTTATCCCTCCATAAAACTTGCTTAAAACACTATAAAACATAAGGATCAACACTTACCTCGTCAAGAACAAAGGCTGGTGTGATCCTAGCTTCAAAACATGGAGAAACCAAGCTTCAAGAGCTTCAAACTCCAAAACCTTGCTCAAAGCTCACAACTCTTCAAAACAAGGATAAATCTCATTAAAAACCATGCAAGAACTTGCCAAAACCATGAAATCATCTCAAGGAGGATATGAGCTCACCTTGGGTGGGAAGAGGAAGCAAACTTACCTCTTGAACCGACCTAAGGGGCTTTTATAGGTGGCTTGGTCAACCATCTTCGGCAGCCAAACTTGCACCCGCACCTCAGCCAATTTCGACGGCCGAACCTAGCTTTCGGGGGCACAAACTCTACCACCTTCGGCGGCCGAACATACCTTCGGCGGCCGAACCTCTGTTTTTCCCTCCTTGACCTTTTCTCTTCAAACCTCATTTCCTTTTCTTTCAAAACCATAAAACACTTAAAACCATGTTAGAACACCTTTAGAAAACCTTGTAGAAAACGTCAGTTTACCCTTGCAATACCCCTCAAAAAGAATCCGACATCCGAGATTCCACCAGACGGTAGGAATTCCGATGCCTGAACGAGCCGGGTATTACAGTTAATATAATAATATAAAGTAAAATTAGTTAATTCGGTTAATCGGTTATTTAACAGGTTTAAATTGAATTGAACCGAAATTTAAATAATCTAAAAAATATTAATCGAATTAAACTGAACGTTACGACTAATCGAACTGTTGAACTGAAATCAGTCAATTTAATTTAATTTTTCGATTTAAATCGAGATATGGTCTCCTTATAAAAGATATAATACTAAAAAAGAAAAGTTATGAAAATATTATTACTTATACCAACATGGATAATCGTGGAAGTAATGATAATCATGGATAAAAGTCACATGCCACGACCTATGCAATAAGGCATGACATTGGGAAAGAATATTAAGATGGCGCACGCTGTACCCCTCGTCGCTTGACAGTAACTTCAAAAAGGCTATGGAATCCATTTCCACCACCAAATATTTAGTATCTATTTTCCAAGACACCTCAACGCCATGCAGAATCGCCCGAAGTTCAGCACCTATAGACGTACATGTCCTTGAACAAACCACGAAGCCCTTCATCCAGAAACCACAATACTGACGAATAACCCCACCATCACCTCCACTGTCAGGATTCCTCTTGGAAGCTCCAACTGTATTCAACTTATACCAACCAAAATATAGTGGTTTCAAGCGATGGCCAATATCTCCTGATATCGATGTCCGAGTGATGAGAGAATGAGACTTTTAAGTGAAATTTTTTAGTGCTTTTGGTTGTAAATTAGTTAATTGACATACTTGTTTACATTTCAAATCATGTGATTTTTTATTTTATTATTTTTAGATGTTAGAAAATCCATAAATTTTTCAATATTAAAAAAGTTAAATAATAAATCACAGTTTACCTGTATCACATACCTCATACATAATTACAAATTTTTTTACTATGTATATAATTCACAGTCTAAGGATTATCTAGAATTGTAGTGTATTTCACAAGAAACTAAGTACCTGACTATCTTCCGATTCCATGATCGATGTCTTTTTGTTTTACACAAACACAGAAGGTCATTCAATGCATTCAGGAGGTAGTTCGACATTCATAGAAACACAACCCATCTACAAAAAAAAAAAAAAAAAATTGAGAACAAATTTTTTATGCTCCTATCAAACAGTTTTGTTAATAGATAGCTTTTTAGAAGGAGAGAGCAGAAAAATATTTTTTCAGAGGAAAATTTTTTTCTTGAAAGCAGAGAGCTTTTTCTTGAGACTTGGGAAAGAGAATTGAGAGAGAGAACTTTTTCTTTTGATTAACTCTCGGTAGAGAGAATGTGACACTCTCTCAGATGTAGTTACATGGCTTAACTACCCATGATAGAGCATACTTTAGTCCATTATATCATTATATTCTTGATGTTTATTTACATCTTTTCTGCTTAATTTTGTGGTTTTAATCATGTTTCGTAGATATTAGGTGTAAAGAGACAATATGGAGAAAATGCTCTTAAAACTGCCAAAAAGTGTCAAATATGGAAAGTGTCAAATATGGAAAGTGTCAAAAAAGGAAAGTTTTCAAATAAGGAAAGTTTTCAGAAAAGAAAAGTTTTCAAATAAGGGAAGTGTAGAAGCAAAAGCAAATAAGGAAAGCTCAGTCAAAAGATTATTTGAAATTCAAATTGCAGATCTTTCTTTCCTTGTTCAAAGATGTGCACACACTGCAGCAGTCAGATCTTCCTATTTAGGCAGCAAGATCTCAAGAAGACGCACTTGCCTCTTCTGCATTCAGCATTCAAAATTCAAACGAAGGCTCCACCTAAAAAGGAAAGACTGGACGGATCATCTTTCCCTTCTGCATGTGCACAACTTCTGTAATGACCCGGAAACCGGTACCCCTCTGTAACGGCCCGAATCATCACCGGCACTAGGATCCAGATCGGCTTAAGGCCGCCAGGACCCGTAGCAAGCCAACTATACTCTCTGTGTACCTGATAAATCCCATACATGAAACAAAACGACTCAACAATCCTGTAGGCTTAACTACTGTTTATTCAGATATGTCAATCTGAAACGGCCCTCAGGGCCTATACCAGGGACTACTATCTGCTGTGGATCAAGGGATTAAAACCCTTTTAATCTGTAACACATCCCATTGGTATCTCATCAAAGCCATACGTTAAGCCCAACTCACACATTTCTCATCAAGAAACGTAAAACAGGATGCATGTACAAAGGGATTAATCATACATCACACTATGGCAAAGACACTAGAGAAAGCACAAGTCTATCCAGTAACTGATAGTACATATCGATACATTACATGACAACTAATCTTTTAATTACATCATGTCCACTATGCTATTACAAACATACATTTAGGCATCACTGTTCTCTGTACTCTTGCTGACTTTGACTTCTCATAGCTATCTCAGAACCTGCAAAACTAGGGTTAAGGGAGTGGGATGAGCTCTAAAGCCCAGTGAGGAGGAACAAGAAAAACAGGTCATTAATTACATGCTCTCATGAAATGCATCACATCACAAACATATCATCTCAAGGATGAACTTGTCACCAATAGCCCTTTACTGTATACATAAAGTAATATGTCCAACTTGCCAGGGGCGATTAGGCCTCGCCTGGACTTCTTTGAAGTAACTCATATCATAACATGTCCAACTGTGCCAGGGGCGATTAGGCCTCACCTGGACTGCTCTGAGCTTTGATCTGACAGCCCAGCTGTCTCACTCATAGTACCAGGAGCGACCTGGACTATCCAGGGGCGACCTGGACTATCCAGGGGCGACCTGGTATGGCTATCTCATGCCATAACTCTGTATCTGTGCTCTATCAAGGGCTAAGGATCATCCAACATTCATCCACATAAACAACATCTTATACAATGCATCATCTTCGTGAATTCTAATGCAATACAACCTAATACATAACATGGCAGTTTATGATGCATGGATCATGCTAGAATCGTGTCATTTTTCAAAATAAAATATTCAGTTTAGTTCCACTCACCTGTAGCCTCTGCTTGGCTAACTCTGAGCTAACTAGCTCTGGACCAACTCTAACTCTGAAGCAGCTACTACTGCTAAACACCTCGGTTCCTCGGGTCCAACCCTACAATGAAGGACGCAAATGAGGTACCAAACATACTCTATATTACTGATAAACATCTCCCCAAAATCCCTCTAGAATACCTCAAAACAATCACATTTAGCATACAAAAGAAAAACTAGACAGAACACATTCGGCTGCAGGTTCGGCGGCCGAATGTCCTCTCCAGAGCCGAAACTCATGCATGTTCGGTGGCACCTTCGGCGGCCGAATGTGCATGACAGATCTGAAAGTCCATTCTTTCGGGAGGCAACCTTAGGCAGCCGAAACTACCTCCACAAGAGGTTCGGCGGCCGAATCTGCACTTCGGCGGCCGAAGCTGGGTTCTCCAGAAGGCGGAACCTTGCTTCCTCTCATGCACAACGTCTCCAACACACTCTAACATGCATAACTCAGCGTTTTCACTCACATATACTCTGGTATATGTACAAAGGGGTCTAAAACTACCTATTAACCCCAACAAAACAACAAATATAACACATAATCAAACCTCTCCATAAACTCATCAAAACTAACCTAAGCATGCAACTCTATATAAACTCCCATAACCTCTTTAAAAAGCTATTAATAACCATTAAAACAAACTTAAAGACTTTCCTTACCGCCTGAAACTAGAAGAGGAACAACCTGAACACAGCAAATCCCCTTCTCAAGCTTCAACCACCAAAACCTCTCTTTTCTCTCTTTTCTCTCAAAACGTTCAAACTTACTGAAAACACAACCAAACCCTCTGCCTAAGCTGATAAAAGCTTGCAGATGAGTCAAGGGAGACGTGGCCTAACCTCTGGTCATGATCTGGAGGTGAACACCTGGCCAAACCACGGACTGAGGAGCATGCACAACTTAGCCGACCACTCCAGTTTCGGCTGCCGAAACTGCATGCAAAACCATGCAACGTTCGGGGGCCGAACCTTACCTTCGGGGGCCGAACATTGGGCACTTTCGGCGGCCGAACTTAACCTTCGGGGGCCGAACATGACAGAAACTCCTTTGGCCAATTCTCCACAAAACTCAATTCTTTTTCACTCTAAACCTTTAAATACTTGAAAATATTTTAGAAAACCTTTCTCTTACCCTTCTAGAAACCTCTGACATCCTCGAATTCCACCGGACGGGAGAAATTCCGATGTCTGAATCTGGCCGGGTATTACATTCTTCCCCCCTTTAAGAACATTCGTCCTCGAATGTTCACACAACAAACACATAGGCAAATAAGCAATTAAGGAAAGTCTAACACTTTCCTCTGCGAAGAGACACAGATAGTACTGGAGTCAAACTCCTGGGTTATTTACAATTCCTGACTCTGCTGACGCTTAACTGCTGAATCTGTGTCGATACTTTACACTGAGTGCGTCTCACTGTTTCCAGTACCCAACTAACTTGGTTCTTTCATTTGATTACTGACTTTTCTCTTTTTTTGACTCTTCTCATCTGTAGTCACACTAGTCTGGTTACACTAACCGTTACTTCGCTTTACTCAACCCAGTCAGAGGAGCCATACCTCTAAGGAAAAACTAGATGCCGTGCCTATAGCGTCAATGCTCTACTGACTTTAAAACAAAAACGTCTTATGACACCTCATAATCATACGGACATGCCCCGAAACTGAACTTATGCACTTGGCCTCTATGCCGTGTTCTCTTAGAATCTACACCATTTAGTAGATCATGGGCATGCTTCTCTGTTTTTCTGAACTATTCTACATTTTTGCTGAGCACTCTGATCCTTGCCCACCTTTCTTCTTCTTTCCTATACTGGTTTTTGTTTTCTTTAACTCTCTTTCTAACTCTTAATATCTAGTTCCCAACTCTAAGATCTATCGTGGAGGATACACAGTTCCTCCTCGTTGTCTCCACAGAGCATCAATCCTGTGTGGGAACACCTGTCCTTGGTAGTGATTTTGTTCAACTGCTCACAGTCGTTACAAAATCTCAAAGTTTCATCCTTCGTTTCTCACACCGACACTGGAACATTCCAGAGTGAGGTACTAAGTCGAATGTAACCTTTCTCTACCAAGCTTTCCTATCATACTCTAATCATGCTCTCTCTCTTTCTCTGTAGGTGCCATCCTGTAGGGTAGAAGGAAAGAAATGGTTCCGCGTCCAGACATCACTTCTATTCCATACTCTGACTCCCTGACAGATGGTAAACCTGACAGCTCATCTGGGAAACCATCTAGAACTTACTAACTACGGGTATTGAGGCTAATTCCCCGATCTGACTACTAAACTCACTCACACGAGTTAGAACCCTCTGAATACCTTTCCTGTGTACCTATGAGCCTGCTGGGCTGACCTTAAACCTCTAGGCACCTATACTCTGTCCCTTCCAAGGACTATTTCTGATCCATCCTAGCCTCTGAACTCTCCTACCTTGTCTCTACAGACACAGGTAGTACAATGAGTACGTAGCCAATCCGCCCTAGAATGACATCAAATAGTCAACTCTAGAACCATAAGGTCAGCTGGATAGCTTCTACTCACTACAACTCTAAACTGATCTGACTAACTGACTCTGCTTCAGATGGATCCTACCCGGGTCCATTAACCCAGAGAAAACACTCTAAGCCTAGAAGTCATCAAACCCACTCTGTTAATAGCTCACTAACCCACAAGGAAATGGAAACACGCGGGTTCAAAATAAACAGCATACACATCCGAACATCTACAAGTGAACATACCTGATGTCACTGTGTTCAATGTGATAGCTTCCGACTGAGTCAGGGTGAAGCTCCGTACTATAGGTAACGGACCTTCTCTCGGGAACTTACTAATGAAAAGGCTAACCCTTTCCTCTACCTCAATTACCACCTAATCCCAGACTAAACTGAAATCTCCTCCTGAACTTACTCTTAATCTTACTCTTTTCTTTCTCTGTTCTATTCTAGTTTACTTATTCTTCTCTTTGCCTTAATCTGCTCACTTTCACTTACCCTACTCGTCTATTTCTTACTCTATTCTCTGCCTTATTTGTTTTCCTTGAGGGCTGCACTCGGAGATGAGAGATCACTCTCCCTATACCTGGATAAAATCCAAGGCCATAGCATCTCATAACAACACTCTCGAATATCTTTCCTAGTTCACTAACCACTAGCTATTACTCATTTGGCTTTTACCATCTCACTTATGCTACTGATACCATCCTACAGAGAAGACTAGAAATGATGGGTATAAACACCATTCCAATCTCTCATTGAACTCTCTCTTAGCAGGTGGTAAACTTGATGACTTGTCTGGGTCAAAATCCAAAACTTTTCTTTAACTGCGGGCACTAAAATTGGTTCCCCTCCTAATCTAATTAACTGCTATGCTCTCTGACACAAGCAAGAAACCTCTGATAACCTCTCCTGAACAGTTTCAGAGTCTATAGGGCTGATATCAAATTCCAGGCTTCTCTATACTGTCCCCTCAACAAACTACCTGGGATCCATCCTGCTCTCTAAGCCTGACTACTCTGCCTATCGAAAGCAGTACTATGAGTAGCTAGCCCATCCACCCCTAGAATGACATCAAACAGTCACTCTAGAACCACTAGGTCAGTTGGAAGGCACCTACTCAAAACTCATACTCAACTCTATTGGCAGACTAACTCTGCCACTGATGGATCACACTTGGGTCTAGTGACTCAAAGAGGACATTCTAATCCTAGAAGTTATCAAACCCATACTCTCTATAGCTCTCAACGCACTAAGGAAACCAAAATATCAGAGTCTCTAAAAGCAGACACATCAAAACATGTGGAAGTGAAAAGTACCTGTCACTGCCATGTCTGATGTGCGGGCCTCTTGCTGTGCCAAAGCGAAGATCCGTGCTGGTACTAATGGACCTTCATCTGGGGAACTTGGGAAAGAAGGAGTGATTTCACTCCCTCTGCTTTTGCCCAAAGTCATAGCTAGAGCTCCTGGTTGCGTCACTCTGTTTGAGGCTGTCTGCTGGGACTGTGTTATCAATGTCACGGTGGAACACTCACGTGCTATGTGCCCCTCCTGTCCGCACCTGAAACATGCTGTTGTCCCTACTAGACAGACTCCCTTGTGCGGCCTACCGCACCTTGGACATTTTGAGGTAGTCAAACCAGAACTCGAACCCTCACCTATTCCCAGATCAGACTTGATCTGCTTCCAGAACTTGTTCTTCTTTGATCGTCTGAGGCCTCTTCCCCCCTTCTTCCTTTCTATACCAGCCTCGTGCAGAGGGGAGAGATTCACATCACTTGTCCCTGCAAGTTTGGCACTAGCTTCTCTCTTCTGTGCCATATCTACTATATCATGGAACCTCTTCCTTGCGCTATCTAGAAAAGCCCCTTCAGCAAACTCTGTTGCAAACTGCTCCCAGGATAAGCTTTCTACCCTCGGGTTCACATACTGGTTGAACCATGCCCTTGCCTTTTCACATTTCAATGTGACCCCTGCCATCTGAATGGCTCTACTCTCACTGGCTCCCCACTCATCAGTTATCATCTTGACCATTCTGAGATACTCAAAAGGGTCATCACCAGTCTCAAACTTGGAAATATCTAACCGCAAATAGTCTGTCATCTGTACCCTACTTCCTCCAGGTGAACTAGGCTTAGGTATTTGGACAACTGGGGCTACTGGTTCTAGTGGTGGTGGAGGAGGTACAACATTCCCTGCGGTAGGGTTTGCTAAACTTGGATAACCAAAGAAGGGTGGAAACATGGTATACTGTGGATGTGGCGGTGGATATGGCGGATAAAAGGAAGGATAGGGCATAAAGGTGGGATATGGGTGATAACTTGAAAACTCTGATGTACCTCTCATCGGGTACTCTACCCCCCACTGGTAGGGTGGATACTGAGGTGGAACAAATCTCGAGGCCTGAGTGCCTCCTTGAGACTCACCCATATCTCCTCCTAACCTGCTCCTGCCAAAGCTACCATCTCTGCTCTGCACATCCTCCTCTAGGACTCTCCTAAATCCTGACATACCACTCTGCACAACTCCCCTTCTACTCTCATCACTAGACCTTCTAGGGTCCCTTGATATACCTTCTCTGCTTAAACTATCTGATGTTGCCTTTTGCAGAACTGGGAGATGAGCATCCATGTCCTCATCCTCCGACGGAGCTCCAGTCAATCGAGCAGATCGACGAGTTCCTCTCATCCTGCCTCTGTCAAGCACAACATCACAAAAAAAAAAAAAAAAATCATCAAATGATCCATGTGAGAACACATGAATCCACAGCACATATCAAACATATCAATAATGCACATGCAGCTCATCATGGCATTTCACATCATCATGCAAGACAGGACTCCACATCCTATCCTAGTGGACATGATTGTACCTCTTGTGCTTTCCCTTCTATATAAGACAACACCTCTTTCCGATGTGGGAATCTGATCCTTGAGCATCTTCGCTCAACACACCGTACTCGAAGATCTACACGTCTGACATCTTAACCTCTTTCCGATGTGAGATAGCTCTGATCCCTGAGTATACTGACTCAGCACATCGTACTCTAGAGGCCCTATGCTCTGATACCAATCTGTAATGACCCGGAAACCGGTACCCCTCTGTAACGGCCCGAATCATCACCGGCACTAGGATCCAGATCGGCTTAAGGCCGCCGGGACCCGTAGCAAGCCAACTATACTCTCTGTGTACCTGATAAATCCCATACATGAAACAAAACGACTCAACAATCCTGTAGGCTTAACTACTGTTTATTCAGATATGTCAATCTGAAACGGCCCTCAGGGCCTATACCAGGGACTACTATCTGCTGTGGATCAAGGGATTAAAACCCTTTTAATCTGTAACACATCCCATTGGTATCTCATCAAAGCCATACGTTAAGCCCAACTCACACATTTCTCATCAAGAAACGTAAAACAGGATGCATGTACAAAGGGATTAATCATACATCACACTATGGCAAAGACACTAGAGAAAGCACAAGTCTATCCAGTAACTGATAGTACATATCGATACATTACATGACAACTAATCTTTTAATTACATCATGTCCACTATGCTATTACAAACATACATTCAGGCATCACTGTTCTCTGTACTCTTGCTGACTTTGACTTCTCATAGCTATCTCAGAACCTGCAAAACTAGGGTTAAGGGAGTGGGATGAGCTCTAAAGCCCAGTGAGGAGGAACAAGAAAAACAGGTCATTAATTACATGCTCTCATGAAATGCATCACATCACAAACATATCATCTCAAGGATGAACTTGTCACCAATAGCCCTTTACTGTATACATAAAGTAATATGTCCAACTTGCCAGGGGCGATTAGGCCTCGCCTGGACTTCTCTGAAGTAACTCATATCATAACATGTCCAACTGTGCCAGGGGCGATTAGGCCTCACCTGGACTGCTCTGAGCTCTGATCTGACAGCCCAGCTGTCTCACTCATAGTACCAGGAGCGACCTGGACTATCCAGGGGCGACCTGGTATGGCTATCTCATGCCATAACTCTGTATCTATGCTCTATCAAGGGCTAAGGATCATCCAACATTCATCCACATAAACAACATCTTATACAATGCATCATCTTCGTGAATTCTAATGCAATACAACCTAATACATAACATGGCAGTTTATGATGCATGGATCATGCTAGAATCGTGTCATTTTTCAAAATAAAATATTCAGTTTAGTTCCACTCACCTGTAGCCTCTGCTTGGCTAACTCTGAGCTAACTAGCTCTGGACCAACTCTAACTCTGAAGCAGCTACTACTGCTAAACACCTCGGTTCCTCGGGTCCAACCCTACAATGAAGGACGCAAATGAGGTACCAAACATACTCTATATTACTGATAAACATCTCCCCAAAATCCCTCTAGAATACCTCAAAATAATCACATTTAGCATACAAAAGAAAAACTAGACAGAACACATTTGGCTGCAGGTTCGGCGGCCGAATGTCCTCTCCAGAGCCGAAACTCATGCATGTTCGGCGGCACCTTCGGCGGCCGAATGTGCATGACAGATCCGAAAGTCCATTCTTTCGGGAGGCAACCTTAGGCAGCCGAAACTACCTCCACAAGAGGTTCGGCGGCCGAATCTTCACTTCGGCGGCCGAAGCTGGGTTCTCCAGAAGGCGGAACCTTGCTTCCTCTCATGCACAACGTCTCCAACACACTCTAACATGCATAACTCAGCGTTTTCACTCACATATACTCTGGTATATGTACAAAGGGGTCTAAAACTACCTATTAACCCCAACAAAACAACAAACATAACACATAATCAAACCTCTCCATAAACTCATCAAAACTAACCTAAGCATGCAACTCTATATAAACTCCCATAACCTCTTTAAAAAGCTATTAATAACCATTAAAACAAACTTAAAGACTTTCCTTACCGCCTGAAACTAGAAGAGGAACAACCTGAACACAGCAAATCCCCTTCTCAAGCTTCAACCACCAAAACCTCTCTTTTCTCTCTTTTCTCTCAAAACGTTCAAACTTACTGAAAACACAACCAAACCCTCCCTCTGCCTAAGCTGATAAAAGCTTGCAGATGAGTCAAGGGAGACGTGGCCTAACCTCTGGTCATGATCTGGAGGTGAACACCTGGCCAAACCACGGACTGAGGAGCATGCACAACTTAGCCGACCACTCCAGTTTCGGCTGCCGAAACTGCATGCAAAACCATGCAACGTTCGAGGGCCGAACCTTACCTTCGGGGGCCGAACATTGGGCACTTTCGGCGGCCGAACTTAACCTTCGGGGGCCGAACATGACAGAAACTCCTTTGGCCAATTCTCCACAAAACTCAATTCTTTTTCACTCTAAACCTTTAAATACTTGAAAATATTTTAGAAAACCTTTCTCTTACCCTTCTAGAAACCTCTGACATCCTCGAATTCCACCGGACGGGAGAAATTCCGATGTCTGAATCTGGCCGGGTATTACAACTTCCTTCTGCAGTGCATGCCGAGCGCCTCCTTCCTTCTAAAGAGCTTGCAACGCGATTCTTTCCTTTTCAGACACAACTTGGGCAGCAAGTACTTCTAGGGCAGTAAGTACTTCTAGGGCAGTAAGGTCAGCTTCTAATCCTATTTAAAAAGCACTTAAGTGGCCGAGAGCTTCTCGGGAACTCCTCTCCATCTTCAAAACATCTTCACGCCTCACCTTGCACAAGGCTGACGCTCCACCTCTCCTTCTTCTTCTACCTTTCTTCTTTTCTTTTATTTTTGGTTTTGGTTCAGCCATGAGTGGCTGAAACCTTTATTTCTAGTTGAAGATTGGTTGAACCTAAATTTGTTTTATGGATTGTGAGATCTGAACATAATCTGTTTGTCTTTGGTTTGTTCAATATTCATACAATTTGATGCTTGAATCTATTATTGCTTTGTTGTTTTGATCAAATTGGCCACTTGATTCTTGATTGCAAGGTAATATATTGTTAATTTGGATAATTTTAAGTCCGTAATTGCTTGGATTGTTCAAACATAAGAATACTTGGTGTATCAACTAAGGAAATTATATGATCTAGCAACATCTCATGCATTTGAGTAGCTAGGATTGGATCTCTCTATCTCTTCATGCAATTAACAATTGTTTTGATGCCTAAGGCCCAAGAACGTTCCTTGGCAATTGGTTAATTAGTAATTAATTAGAGGACGTTCCCTAATTGGTTTAATCATAAGGAGAGACATGGTATTGAGAAGCGTTTCCAATCCCCATAACTAATCTATTGAATCAATCAAGAGAACATAAGTTTCAATGATCAATCCGAACAACCAAAGTGGATCCATCTCTTCAACTAGATCTTTGTCATATTGAATTTCTCTTTTATTTAATTACTTGCTGATTTAATTGCTTTCAGTAGTTTGCTAATCAAATCAATCTCAAAACCCCCCCTTTTTACTTTTATTGCACTTTACTTTTGTTCTGCTTTCAGTTACTTGCTTTCAGTTTCTCATTCAGTTAAATCTCTTGGTCTTGTTGAGAAAAATAGATAAGTTTTCAATTCTCTGTGGATTTGATCCTTTACCACTATCTGCAGTTGTAAAATTGTTGATAACCGGAAAGGTTATTTTTTACCAGCTTCAAAAATCGCAAGTCACCTAGACTTCACGAGCACCAATTGAACACTGTTTCAATGGTTGAAAGACTATGAATAGAGCTAGTAGGCCACTTGAACAGGAGACCAACTTAGTAACTGGGGGTGGGTATCACCAATATGTACCTTCACGTCAAAAGGTTGGTGACTTTTTCAAGCAAGATTAAGGTGCAAAAAGCTGAATAAAGTACTTCAAGGTAAGGGCAAATCATCCTAAAAGCTAGAAAGAGCCTTAATTGAACAAATAATATGTGCATGTGTAATCTCTTTCTTGAGAAAAACAAATCCTAGCCATGGTAAGTGATAGAGCATAATTTAGACAATTTTATCATGATATTATTGATGTTTATTTACATCTTTTCTGCCTAATTTTTTGGTCTTAGTCTTGTTTTGCAGAAAATAGGTGTAAAGAGACAATCTAGTGAAAATGCTCTTAAAACTGCCAAAAAGTGCCAAATATGGAAAGTGCCAAATAAGGAAAGTTTTCAGATAAGGAAAGTTTTTAAATATGGAAAGTGCCAAATAAGGAAAGTGCAGAAGCAAAAACAGATAAGGAAAGCGCAGTCAGAAGATTATTTGAAATTCAAATTGCAGATCTTTCTTTCCTTGCTTAAAGACGTGCAAACACCTCAGCAGTCAGATCTTCCTATTTATGCAGCAAGATTTCAAGAAGACGCACTTGCCTCTCTTGCATTCAGCATTCAAGATTTGAAATTCAAACGAAGGCTCCACCTAAAAAGGAAAGATTGGACAGCATATCTTTCCCTTTGCACAACCCATCCGCGCGCCACCTTCCTTTTGAAGAGCCATCCGCGCACCTCCTTCCTTTTGAGAGCCTTGCAATGCGCTTCTTTCCTTTTCAGACACAACTTGGGCAGCAAGCAGCCACTTGGGCAGCAAGTAAGGACCTAGGGCAACACTTTCAACTATAAAAAGACACATAAGGAGCCTCCCCATACTTTTTCTACACCACCTTGGACACACCTACGGGATTGCAAGTGATACCATCTCTTCTTCTTCCTTTCTTTATTTTTTGGTTTTTGTTTCAGCCATGAGTGGCTGAAACCTTTTATTCTAGTTGAAGATTGGTGGAAACTTAAGTTGTTTTATGGATTGTGAGATCTGAACATAAACTGTTTGTCTTTGGTTTGTTCAATATTCATACAATTTCATGCTTGATTCCATTATTGCTTTGTTGTTTTGATCAAATTGGCCACTTCATTCTTGATTGCAAGGTAATGTAATGTTAGTTTGGATAATTTTAAGTCCGTAATTGCTTGGATTATTCAAACATAAGAACACTTGGTGTAAAAACTAAGGAAATTGTATCATCTAGCAACATCTCATGCGTTTGAGTAGCTAGGATTGGATCTTTCTATCTCTTCACGCAATTAACAGTTGTTTTGATGCCTAAGGCCCAAGGACGTTCCTTGACAACTTGTTAATTAGTAATTAATTAGAGGACATTCCCTAATTGGTTTAATCTTAAGGAGAGACATGGTGGTGAGAAGCGTCTTCCATCTCCATAACTAATCTATTGAATCAATCAAAAGAACATAAGTTTCAATGATCAATCCAAACAACTGAAGTGGATCCAACTCTTCAACTAGACCTTTCTTATATTTGATTTCTCTTTATTTTTACTATTCGTTTCTTTTATTGCTTTCTTAATTAGTTCAACTGAATCAATCTCAAAACCCCCCTTTTTACTTTTATTGCACTTTATTTTTATTTTACTATCAGTTTATTTGCTTTCAGTTTATCTCGTTTCAGTTTATTTCTCTTTCAGTTTATTTTTATTTCAGTTAATTTCTTTGGTCTTGATAAGAAGAATATGTAAGTTTTCAATTCTTTGTGGATTCGATCCTTTACCACTATCTGTAGTAGTAATATTGTTGATAACCAGAAAGGTTATTTTTGACCGGCTTCGATAACCGCGAGTCAGTAAGTAAAGGGAAACAAGGAAAGAAGGTGAGTAACCTTGATGCATATATTCTTCACTGTAATGATTCAAAATTGGTGTCTAGAGTAAGAGCTTAAGTGGAAATAAGGATCAAGTAGCAAAGAGAGCTTGTTTAACTATGTTTATTTGCTTGAGGACAAGCAAAAGGTTAGGTGTGGGGGTATTTGATGGAGCATAATTTAGGCCATTTTATCATGATATTATTGATGTTCATTTACACTTTTTCTGCCTAATTTTGTGGTTTTAGTCTTGTTTTGCAGAAAATAGGTGTAAAGAGACAATCTGGCAAAAATGCTCTTAAAAGTGCCAAATATGGAAAGTGCCAAATAAGAAAAGTTTTCAGATAAAGAAAGTTTTCAAATATGGAAAGTGCCAAATAAGGAAAGTGCAGAAGCAAAAACAGATAAGGAAAGCGTAGTCAGAAGATTATTTGAAATTCAAATTGCAGATCTTTCTTTCCTTGCTTAAAGACGTGCAGACACCTCAGCTGTTAGATCTTCCTATTTAGGCAGCAAGATTTCAAGAAGACGCACTTGCCTCTCTTGCATTCAGCATTCAAGATTTGAAATTTAAATGAAGGCTCCACCTAAAAAGGAAAGATTGGACAGCATATCTTTCCCTTTGCACAACCCATCCGCGCGCCACCTTCCTTCCGAGAGCCATCCGCGCGCCTCCTTCCTTTTGAAGACCTTGCAATGCGATTCTTTCCTTTTTAGACACAACTTGGGCAGCAAGCAGCCTCTTGGGCAGCAAGTAAGGACCTAGGGCAACACTTTCAACTATAAAAAGACATATAAGGAGCCTCTCCATGCTTTTTCTACCCCCTTGGACACACCTACGGGATTGCAAGTGGCAACATCTCTTTTTCATCTCTTTCTTTATTTTTGGTTTTTATTTCAGCCATGAGTGGCTGAAACCTTTTTTTCTAGTTGAAGATTGGTTGAAACTTTAGTTATTTTATGGATTGGGAGATCTGAACATATATTGTTTACCTTTTGTTTATTCAATATTTATGCAATTTCACGCTTGATTCCATTATTGCTTTGTTATTTTGATCAATGTGGCCAGTTGATTCTTGATTACAAGGTAATATATTGTTAGTTTGAATAATTTTAAGTCCGTAATTGCTTGAATTGCTCAAACACAAGAACACTTGGTGTAAAAACTAAGGAAGTTGCATAATCTAGCAATATCACCATGCGTTTGGGTAGCTAGGATTGGATCTCTCTATCTCTTCATGCAATTAACAGTTGTTTTGATGCCTAAGGCCCAAGGACGTTTATTGGCAACTTGTTGATTAGTAATTAATTAGAGGACGTTCCCTAATTGGTTTAATCTTAAGGAGAGACATGGTGGTGAGAAGCGTTTTTCATCTCCATAACTAATCTATTGAATCAATCAAAAGAACATAAGTTTCAATGATCAATCCCAACAACTGAAGTGGATCTAACTCTTCAACTAGAGCTTTCTCATATTTGATTTCTCTTTATTTTTACTATTCGCTTCTTTTATTGCTTTCTTAATTAGTTCAACTGAATCAATCTCAAAAACCCCCCATTTTACTTTCAGTTTATTTGCTTTCAGTTTATCTCATTTCAGTTACTTCTCATTCAGTTATTTGCTTTCAGCTAATTCTTCTGGTCTTGTTAAGGAAGATAGGTAAGTTCTCAATTCTCTGTGGATTCGATCCTTTACCACTATCTGCACTAGTAATATTGTTGATAACCGAAAAGGTTATTTTTGACCGGTTTTGACAACCGCGTGTCAGTAGGCCCGTGCTCCAGATCTCGAGAACAACTGTCTCCTTCAAATCTAAAGAATCGAAGACCAGCGGGAGACCTCTGGTTATACATAACAATGACCCAAAGTAAGCCATGAGCTGTCACAACAAGACAATTCCATATGACAAGAACCTGATAAGTAAGTAACATGATCCCACCTGAGGAAAGAAAGACCCGGGCATCTCAAACACCCAGTTCATTACTAAGACTCGCCTTCCCTTAGATAGGATGAGTCTCGGTACAAAGTTACTGTTAAACGGGGATAGTCCAGCATATCTCTAATTATGTCTGTAATCGCGAGATTACCAACCTGTTAGCTAGCGATACCCCTTATCAAGCAACAGGCCATATCATCATCTGATCATCGGGGACTACTATATTTATCTCCACCTTCTTACAGTATAAAAAGAGAAGAATCACAAAAGTAAAGGTACTATATTCTCTTACACTACTCAAGTCCTAAGCAATTCATTACATTCTCTCTATTTTTCAGTATACTAAATTGACATCGGAGTGAGTGCCGTAGACACCCACCACCACCTCACATTCTTTTCTTTGCAGGTCTAGCCAATCATAGCATAGCTCCATTCTGGCCACATTATCAATCTAATCTCTACAACATGAGTTTTCTAGCTAAGTTGTATATTATTTTTCTACTTTAAGTGAGATTCATTATTTTATTTCAACAGGATTCAATTGATTCTTTCTAGTAGTATTAATTCAATTGATACTTTCTAATAGTATTTGTCAAAACCTATATAAAGCTATATCTATGTAATTTTCGAATAGAAATTTTTTCAATAATACATTAGTTCAATCTACTTCAAGTAGAATTAAATTATTTGCTTTAGTAGGATTCTTTGTTTTAGTTAATCTTATAAAAAAGCTATCTCCATGTAATTTTTTAGTAGAGGGTTTTCAATAATACATTAATTAGTTCAAGCTACTTTAAATTGAATTATTTTCTTATAGTATGATTCTTTGTTTATGTCAATTATACATGAGTAGAGAGTTTTGTTAGTTATATGCACTACGGCAAACTAGTTGGTTATAGTTGGACATTATATTTCATGTATTTTAAGTATTTAATACATTTTAATAAAGGCATTTATTTATCTTTAATATTCATTTAAGTGGATCTCAAGTAAAGATAAAATCCATAATACTATATTACTATACAAAAGAAATTATAATGTGATTATAATTATGAGATTCCTATTGGATTTAAGTAATATCTCTAAATGTTCTTGGTCAATATTTTTATCGTCATTGGATAATGATTATAACTATTAAGACTGGTACATATTATGTCCTTTTCTTTTAGAGGAAGCAATCGATATTATAGATTGAGATATATGAGATATGTAGAACTAATATGTAGGTATTTATTTTAAATTAAGTATATTGAACTGACCTACCTGAGAAATCTATATGGAGAATAACATGTGTCTATAGATTACTCAAATGATAGTTGTGTAAATGATCCTTTGACTTGAAATCAATAAATCATCTTATATAGGGACTTCTATATTTTGATTCATCTTACACGTTACTTAGATCATGAGTAATAAATGAAAATGATTTGGATATAATAGAAACTGTATGAAAGTGTTTATGTAATTGAGATAGGATACAACACCCTAGATTTATTAGGGAATGTCCCATTTGTTATCTGTTAGCATTGATTATGAAATTTTTTCATAAAGTGAAATAAAATTATCAATTTAGATTGGAATTGCATCAATATGTTAATGGCTAATGAATGAGGATTAATATGGTTTAACATAGCAGAACATTTGTGATGAAAAGATATTAATTATACTGAGAAATCATGCACTAAAAAGTTACGACAAACCACTTTTGACATTTTAAACGTTTGGATAGTCTTGGTATGTTGCTATAAGATATTCTTGACTTTCAAATTAATTAATGAGTTAATTATATTTGTTATCAATATATTTGAAACTTAATGGGTTACATATAAAAAACAGTTTGAGAAAATAAAATAAGAAGCAAATCAAGTAGGACTTGATTGCATATAAATTTTATAACATTAGAATAAAATTGTAATTTGAAAGGATTACAATTTTGACCTAATTAATTAAGGAGAGACTTTAAAAAATTATTTAAAATTTATATGACTTATTTATTAAAATTTTATATCTTATAATTTATTTATTTATATTGAAATCCTAGGGTTTGAGTATAAAAGGGTTTCTTATCGAAACCAGTATATCATACTCTTTGAAAATTTTTCTTTTTTTCACTTTTATTACTTTATTAATTTAAACGTGATTCATATTGGTAAAAAAAATTATTTTTTTTAATTTTTTCTGTTACGTTTAATCTGATTAAAACCCAACAAGTATTTGAATAATGCATCAGTTCAAGCTTTTACTTATTTTGTCATCACTCGTTTAAATGTAACAAAAATTTTTATTTATCATGCTTCTTTAAATATGTCGCATAAAGAGTTAGCCGTTCTTTTTTTTGTGTTGAGTTAATCTTATCAAAATAATTTGAATGATCAAATATAAGTAAAATATATACTTACATTTTTACACTAATTGCGATTAATCTATTGAAGACCTTAAACTAAAATTTTAACCAAATCTTATTTTTACAAGCTTTTGTAAACCCCTCCAAAACATACTTCGTATTAGCTATTCTAGCCAAAAGGTGAAGCGGGCCAATTCCATGTGTTAAGCATATATCTCGTGTTACAGTAGAAAATGTTATTTGCTTTGTAAGAATAAGAATTCACTTCTATGAAATGAAAGAGTTTTTTTTCATTTACAATCTTTTTACTTATGTATTATGTATTCCATTTACAATCTTTTTACTTACATCCCATAATTAAAATTATAAGAATTAAATAATATCAATATTAAAAATTAATACAGATTATTTTTTTTATAAAATAATTAAATAGTTTAATTTATACAATATAAGAATATTTTAAACAAAATTTAAAAGTAAAACTAATATTTAATTTTGATAACTATAGGAATTTAATGATGATTTATCCCATTATTGATTAATTTGTATTCCATTTCAAATATGAATATATATTTCTATATTAAAATGGTGCGTGCATGTATTGATGGATATAATAATTAATAGTTAATTTTAAAAATAAAAAAATAATAATTAATAAAATAAATTTTCACAATTTAAAAAAATAAATACATTAGATAATCATTTAAAAAGTAATGGTGCTTAACCTCTCGGTGAAGAAGCCATATGTCCTTGTCCAACCAGATCCGTTTTCCTTCAAACATCACCTCAGGAAACAAATAAGAGGCTGCCAATATATGTATATGCATAAATATATACCTTTCAAATGCTTACGCGTGGCTTTGCTTTCTTTCCTTTATGGCCCACTCAAGCAAAGCTTCTCTCGTGATTTATTATATTACTTTTTCTTATCATAATAATTTTTTATAATTATTATTTATTTTTTAAACTGTACCAATATATAAATAAATTATTATAATTTTATTTTATTTTTAAAAAAATTTTTAAAATATTTTTTGATATTTAATAAAATTTAATATATTTAAAATAAATATAATTAAAATTTTATTAAAAAATTTTATTTTTTAATATGTGTGAAAAATAAAATAAATACAAATTATGAAATAGGATGAGTAATTAATATAATATAATTAATTAATTTTTATTAAATTTTTAATATAAAATAATTAATTTTAAATTTTACACTCAAATTTAACTTTTACTATTGACGTTCGATAAAAATTTAAATAAGATTTTGAAAATGTGAAAAAAACAGCAGACCTGTTATAAAATTTGAGATGAAAATTTTATTTTTTAAAAATTAATTTTACAATTTAATTTTTTAAAATATTTTTATAATTTTACATATTAAAAATTTTTTTATTATAAATAACTTTTTTTAATTATTTAAAAATTATTTTTTAATTTTTAAAAGAATTTAATAATATTTTTTAATTTTTAATTTTTTATTTTTTTTATATCATTTTAATTGACGGAATCTAATCCGCTTTTTATCAGTTTTTATTTATTATTTAAAAATTTTATAATAATTAAAAAATAATGAAATAATTAACTTATTAAATATTTTTTATTTGACTAAATTATATTTTATATCATTTAATATTTTTCAAAAGTGAAATAATTAAGAGAATGAACTTAAAAAATGATAAAAAAAAGATTATGGTAAATAAAAATAAATCTACAAATTAATTAATACTCTTTAATATTGTTAAAAAATGGTAGATATTTTTTAATAAAATAATTTTTAAAAGGTGGTAGATAAAAATTGAAGGAATGGAGGATTAATTTGATGTAGAGCAAGGACGAATCAGATGCAAAACAATTTTGAGAATATTTTGCTAACAAATACAATTTGACATTCAAAGGGAACTCAAATTGCATTCTCCCGAAATAGTAATTCCTGCTTCCCATCGCCAGTCTTTAGAAATCTTGAGATATTTCAACCCAACAACTTTTTGGTAAGTAAGGGTTTAAAACTCCAAATTTTAGTTACTGATATAACACAACAATTATTCAAAATAAGTCATGAACTGTCACCATAAGATAGGATTACGTGGTAAGAGTCTGATAAATCAATACGCGGTCCTACTCGTCGAAAGGAAGACCCGGACATCATAGCACCCAGTTCTTTATCAAAATTCGTCTTCTCCTGAATAGGTCGAGTTTTCACATAAAATTACTATTAGTAGGTACAATCCAGCAAGATTTTCGTTACGCCTGTAATCACGGAAACCCTGATCAATTAGTCAATGAGATCTCCTATCAATTAGCCGGCACCAGTCAAATTTCCAGGAAGTGCTATAATTAACTACATTTTCTTACAGTATAAAAACTAATGATAGCAGTCAAAGGTACGTAATCCTTAGACAACTACTCTTGAATTCTAAACAATTTCTTACATTCGCCCTTTTCCTCAGTTTATTGACTTGAGTATCAGAATGGTTGTCATAGGCGCCAACCACCTCACATTCTCTTTCTTGTAAATTGGTCAATCGCAACACAGCTTTGTTTCAGTTATACCATTTGGTTTCATTGCTGGGAAGTCCATTGGATTATCCTTGTTCATTTGGATTAAAACCAGTCTCTTATTCCTTTTTCTAATCTCCAAAATGGCTGACAATTCACGAGTCGCTGCTAGGGTTGCTGCCAACAAGAGCATAATCATTTTCTCTACTCCCGGTAGTAGATCAAATACCCTATCAATGTTCAACGAGGTAGATCTCAATAATCTGAATAACGAGCAAATACTCTAATACATTAAAAGGCTGCAAGCCACTCTCGAGCAGTATAAGACTCAGGAGGAGGCCTCATTTGTGGTTCCAAAAATAAGGGAGGACGTTTCCTTTGATATCCCAAGGACTCAGACAAAAGTAATCCAAGCGTAATCCAAAGGGAAGGCCAAACTGGAGGATAAAAAGTCATCGGACAAGGCTTCGAAGAACATCGACTGGAAGAAGGTTCGGGCCATGCAAAGCTATCAGAAAAAAGCAAGAGGAGGACTATGGCCTGGATGATGCCTCGCCCTTATTAAAAGATATCTTAGCAGAAACTTTTTCAACCAAGTTCAAGCTGCCAAGTTTGGACAAATATGATGGAACAACAGATCTTAGAAGTCACCTGACGGTTTTTAAGACAACCATATAGCTTTAATATGTCAATGACTTCATGTTATGCCGAGTGTTTCCGTCAACGCTCATAGGTTTGACTCAAAAATGGTACCAACATCTAAACTCATGTTTAATTCAGAACTTTACATAATTCACTATGTTATTTAAATCTAGGTTTATCACTTATATACCTCCTAAAACACTCTCATCTGACTTGTGAAAGACCTGCCATGGAGAGAGCGAGTCTTTAAGGAGATTTGTCGCACGATTTAATGCAAAAGTATTATAGGTGGAGGAATTAAATCATGAGATAGCATGTGAAGTATTGAAGAAAGGAACATGCAACTTCAAGTTCATGGATTTCCTAATCAAGAACTCAACCTTTACATACCGACCGCTAATGGACAAAGCCCAAAAGTACATCAGGATGGATGACAAAGTCCAAGCATTGAGAGAGAACAAAAGGATGAGTCAAAAATAAAACCAAAAGCCAGAGAGGTGAGGATATGAAAGAGACCATAGAAATTACTCAGTCTCCCGAGGAAGGGATGACCAAAGTAAGTATAATAATTATACTCCATTGAATGACTTACGAACACGTATTCTAATGTGGATCAGAAAAAAAAAAACAAGGAGGTCAGGGGGCCTCCCAAGCTCAACCCTGGAGAGCCGAAAGGCAAGATAGGACCAAGTACTACCGCTTTCACGAAGACCACGGACATATAATAGAAGAGTGTCGGCGACTGAACGATGAGATCGAGAGATTAATAAGAGATGACAAACTTCAAAAGTTTGCTAAAAAAATAGAGAAGATTGGAGGCCTGAACTCGAGGTAACAACTCCTGAAATTACCCCTGACCGTGAACTTGTAGGGGTTATACATGTAATTGCTAGAAGACCATCGATGGTAAGTGTTGTCCCTTGAAGCAACCCAAGAGGGGGGCTGAATTGGGTTTATAAAAAATTTAAAGGCAAAAATACAAATTAGAAGGTAATAAGGAAGAAGATAATCAACACAAGGATTTATAAAGGTTCAGCTATCTCAAGCCTACGTTCTCTCCTCAAGGCCCTCTTTGAGAGTTCAACTCCACTATCAAATCTTCTTTGGGTGAAGATTAAAACCCCTTACATTCTTAGAGCAAACCTTTGCTCTTAACAATTCTCTTTTTCACTTAAGAGCAATCCTTTGCTCAATACTACACCCACTACAATAGAATCAATCAACAACCTTCATTTACTCTTAAAAAAAACAACCAATTACAACTCAAGACAGGCTTTCAAGAAATTAAAGCTTTGGCTCAAGGTTTTGGGAGAGAGAGAGTGAAAAATGCTTTAATCTCAATAAGTATTTGCTTAGATGGTTGTTGTAACCTTTTCATCTCAAAAACACATTATATTTATAGTTCAGTCATAAATATGGCCGTTGGGGATGCACTAAATGCAAATAGAGCCATTTGTGTATAGAAATAACAGTTATATCGTGCTCAGAAAAACTCAGGTTCGGCGGCCTAAACTTAAAGTTCGGCAGCAAATTTGAGGTGAAGAATATCCTCCTTGTAAAAAGACTTTCGGCGGCCGAACATATGGAACTTTCATCTCTGTCCCTCACTTTCGAAAGCCAAAGTTTTGACTTATGGGGCATTTTGAAAACTCACTTTCGACGGCCGAAAGTCAATGTTCGGCGGCTGAACATATGGGACTTTCGTCTCTGTCCCTCACTTTCGGAAGCCAAACATTTAGCTTAGGGGGCATTTCACCTTCAGTGGCCGAAAGTCAATGTTCAGCGGCCGAACATATGGGACTTTCGTCTCTGTCCCTCACTTTCGGAAGCCGAACATTTGGCTTTAGGGGGCACAAAAATGTTTCATTAAACTTTTGAAAAATCATAACTTAGGCTATGAAAATCCATTTTTCAATCCGTTTGAATTTTTGTAACTCATATTTTTAGATCTTTTATTTTGGAAAAAAAAATTCGAAATCACTCCTTCTAAAAAATTTCATTTTGGTCCCTCAAAGTCTATTACTCAAAACTCGGCCGTATTTGTAAAACTTTTAGAAGTGAAAGAAACCTTGAGCCATCACAATTAATTAATTGAAATTGACAATGCATAAATTGACAATGCATAAACAAAAAATACTTTCTGATCCCTTTCTTGTGGTATGCTTCCAAAATTGGCGTTTTCACTTTTGAGACAAAAGCAATTTCATTCATTTTAGTAAGGGACCTACAAGTTCAACACAAACACTTTTAAAGATAATTAGTAGCACACCAATTGTTTATTAATCATCAAAACAAGGATTAGAACATTTAGGTCCAACAATCTCCCTCTTTTTGATGATGACAAACAATTGGTAAATAATAAGATAATAATCATAAGTGTAGTGTGTGCATTTTAAAAATTACTCCCCTTAATGTGCTTCCCCTTTCAAAAATACTTTATGCCATATTTAAAATTTGAGAAGACACATAAGGGGGGTTTTGACTCAATGCAATGAGATGCAATGGATCCTATATGAATGAATGAATAAAAAAATGCATCTCAAGAAGAGCTATAATCTTATACAATATTCATAATTCAAGAGAGGGTCAAATAAATGTCAAGATATCAACACATCATCTAATATCCATAAATCCAAAATCCATAAATTCAAAAGAGTTAAATAAATGTCAAGGTATCAACACATTATCTAATATCCATAAATCTAAAATCCATAAATCCAAAAGAGTTAAATAAATGTCAAGGTATCAACACATCATCTAATATCCATAAATATCATCTAATAAGTACATATATGATACCATAATACCATCTCCTCCTTTTGACATCATCAAAAACAAATGTACCACAATATCAAAAGGAGAATAACAAGAGCAACTATATAAAAAAAATATCACTGAGGAGGCTGAGGAGGTGGCACTCCAGATGACTGCTGAAGGAAGTACAGAATATGTCTCTGCTGCTTTATGAGGGTCTGCTGCTGGTCAGTGAGTCGTAATAACTCCTGCTCCATCTGAATCTGGCGATCAGACATTTGAGCAACCTGCAGCTCTAGACGACCCATGGCATCATAAAGATCAGATGTAGTCCGAAAAGATGTACCCTGCTCGGTAGACCTGCCTGCACTAGCATCTTCTCTAGGAGCCTGCTCTGTCTCTGGATCAGCAGGAGAACCATCATCTGACTCCTCCTCATCATCAGAACCATCATGCGTTTGCGCTGATGCTCGTGTTGCTCTGCATGCTGCAAAATTTCTCCTAGAATTATAAAATTCATTGCCTCTCCTAGTCAGACCCATATGAAGGAGAGTAGTCTCAGTGTAGGGGGTGTACTCACTAGATAAGGGTAAGGTAGACTCAGTGTTTGGGTCAACCCCTAGGGCTCGGAGAATGAGGGTAAGATGACTACCAAAAGGAAGACAACCTCTACTCAGCCTAAGGGTGTCTGCTATGGTATGAATCATGATATGTGGCAGGTTTAGAGCTCGACCCTCTAGTAAGCAAGACACCACAAACATATCTGAATAGGAGAGAACAGTCCTGTGACTGGCTTATGGGAGAACCTCATAAGTGACAATGTGATGTACGACTTTAGGTAGGGTAGTGAGGTCACAGGTCATAAGCCTAGATGGCTGCTCACGCTCGGCGTCTCCTGAAATAACCCTAGTCTGGTGAAGGGAAGAGACCTCACCAGTGATCCACTTATGAGTAGTGGAGACGACAGCCCCAGAGTTACAGATATCCAGGTGTTGAGCAATGATGTCAGGAGTGAGGTAGACTTGCTGACCATTAATAAAACTGACCAGGTGGGGGGGAGAGTGACATGTGAAAGTGTGTAGGTTAGCATAAATCTCCTTAACTATCCTAGGGTGAGTGTCTGAGGGAGTGATAAGAAGATGCTCCCAACTCTGGACAATAAATGGCTGAAGAAAACCATGAGAGCGAAATAACTGAACAGAGTTAGTATGCACGGTTCTCCCAGGATGAACAAATCTGAGAGAAAAAGGCTGAAAGGCAGGATCCTCCTCTGTGACTATGGGGTACTCAAAGGGTAGAGATACAGGAGGGTCTGGGGAGGGGGACCTAAGAGGCTCGGCTTGCCTACTGGATTGACCTCTAAAGTATGGGTGTCTACGGGCTATTTGTTTTCTTCCCATTTTTTAAACAGACAACAGCTAGAGAGGCATATGATATAAACAAAAAATGACAAACAAGAAAAGGTCATCCCATAAGCAACACAATACCACAAAAACCAGCCAACAAGCAACACAACACCAAACAACAACCAAATATCTATCATTGCACCAACCCATAACCAACAGCAGAAATAATCCCAAAATAAATTAAGTTTTGATTGCTTCATAATTTGCAAAAAAAATATTTATAAAACAAAACAAACCAGATAAAATAACCCAACTAACAAAATGTATTTATAAAGAGAAAAAAAAATTACCCAACATATTTTATATGCCCATATCAATAATTTCATAAAAAACACAACCTTAGGCAGATTAGAGAGCTAAAAACAAGACCAAATCAAAAGAAAATAAAGTAAAAAAGCATAAAAAAAAATAGAGAGAGAAAGTTTACATACCCAAACTTAAAATGCTCCAAATGGGTTCCTTGAGAAGAAAAGAAAATGTTTTTGGGCGATTGAGTGAAGAGAAAGAAGAAAAATGGAGGTTTTGCGAGGAAAAATGGCTTAGATCAGCCGATTTTTGAAGAGGGAGATGAAGAGAGCTTCAGGGAGAGAGAGAGCGCTTTGAGGAGAGAGAGGGAGTCGCACGAGGAAGATGAAGAAGATGATGAGCTGTCGCTGGGATTTTTAAAAAACGCGCAGTTTCGACGACCGAACTAAGCTTTGGCGGCCGAAACTGGACAATGTTAGGCAGCCGAACTTAATCTTCGGCGGCCGAACTTGGAAAATGTTAGGCGACCGAAAAGAAGAGAAGAAAAAGAGAAAGAATTTCCTGCTTTTCATATTGCCCTTGAAACTTAAGGTTAGGGGGTTGAATATGCCTCCGAATCTGCAATTTTTGGGTTTTTCCTTTTTTTTATATATATATTTAAAAATAATCAAAACTATATCAAACCACTTAAAAAGAAAATTTTAAAAAAGATATATAAGTAAGAAAAAAAAATACACACTTAACAAGCAACACCATCTAGCATTCCCAATTCCCTTTTAATGAAGTTAAATATTTCTTCATTTAAAGGTTTAGTAAAGATATCAGCTAATTGGTTGTTTGTATCCACAAACTCAAGAACAATATCACCATTTAACACATGATCGCGAATGAAATGATGTCTAATGTCAATATGCTTAGTTCTAGAATGTTGAATGGGGTTTTTGGTTAGATTGATTGCACTAGTATTATCACATTTAATAGGAATATGATCAAGAGATACTTCAAAATCTTTCAATTGTTGCTTAATCTAAAGGATTTGACTACAACAAAAACCCGTCGCCACATATTCGGCTTCGGCGGTTGAAAGTGTAACCGAATTTTATTTCTTGCTATACTAAGAAACAAGAGATTGTACTAAAAGTTGACAAGTACCCGAGGTACTTTTCCTATCAAGGATGCTTCCGGAAAAGTCGACATCCGAGTAGGAACACAAACTAAATGAAGTATTTCTAGGATACCATAACCCCAAATGTAATGAACCATTACGGCATGCAAATGTGACTCTTTAGGACATGATTGAAAACGTGCACACAAGCATACGGAAAACATAATATCTGGTGTAGATGCGGTGAGGTATAAAAGGCTTTCGATCATACCTCTATAGAGCTTTTCATCAATCGGTTTACCTTTTTCATCCTTATCAAGCTTGGTGTTTGTGCTCATTAGAGTTCTACTAGACTTGCTATTCTCCATTCCAAACCTTTTGATTATCTCCTTTGTGTATTTGGCTTGGTTGATGAAGATGTCATCCTTAGCTTGTTTGATTTGAAGCCCAAGGAAGAATTTGAGTTCTCCCATCATGCTCATCTCAAACTCATTTTTCATAACTTTTGAAAACTCTTCACACAAACACATATTAGTAGCACCAAATATGATATCATCAACATATATTTGCACTATAAGGATGTCATTTTCATGATTTTTGACAAAGAGTGTTGTATCCACTTTGCCTTTTGAAAAATCATTTTGCAAAAAGAAATTAATTAGTCTTTCATACTAAGCTCTTGGAGCTTGTTTTAAACCATACAAAGCTCTTGATAATTTAAAAACATGATTTGGAAAGTCATGATTTTCAGACCCCGGAGGTTGCTCAACATAAACCTCCTCCTCAATAAAACCATTTAAAAAGGCACTTTTCACATCCATTTGAAAGAGTTTAAAATTCATATAGGATGCATATACAAGCAAGATTCTAATGGCTTCTAATCTAACTACGGGAGCAAATGTTTCATCATAGTCTATGCCCTCCTCTTGGTTATAGCCTTTAGCTACCAACCTAGCTTTGTTTCTAATAATATTGCCATCTTCATCAAGTTTATTTCTAAACACCCATTTGGTGCCTATAGTGGGGTGATGTTTAGGTCTAGTAACTAAGGTCCAAACCTTATTCCTTTCAAATTGGTTGAGTTCTTCTTGCATAGCAAGAATCCAACTCTCATCACTAATAGCCTCATCTATAGATTTAGGTTCTATATGAGATATGAATGCAATATTATTACATACATGTCTAATAGAGGATCTAATTGTTACCCCTTGTGATGTATCACCAATTATTTAGGGTGATCCTTCTTGTAGGTCCAATCCTTTGGCAAGTCATGTTGAACTCTTTGACTTTGTGTAATTTGCATTTGTTGCTCTTGGAGTCCAACCTCATCTTCCTTTGCCTCTATTGAATCCTCTTTGAGTTGACTTTGATCTCCATGAGGTTAAGGATCTTCAATGGTCAACTCATCAAGGTTATCTACAAGATCATCATCACAAGCTACCTCCTTTATAGGAGCAAAGGGATTAGATTATCAAAAACAACATGCATTGACTCTTCAACTATCAAGATTCTTTTATTGAATACTCTATATGATTTACTAGATGTAGAGTATCCTAAGAAGATATCTTCATCGGTTTTGAGTCAAATTTGCGTAAATTATCCTTATTGTTTAATATGAAGTATTTACAACCAAAAACTCTAAAATAACTAACTCTAGGTTTTCTTCCATTCCAAAGCTCATAAGGAGTTTTATTTAAGAGAGGCCTAATTAAAACTCTATTTGCAACATAGCAAGCCGTATTTATGGCTTCCGCCCAAAAATAAGTAGGTAGATTATACTCTCTTAACATAGTCCTCCCCATATCTAAAAGAGTTCTATTTTTTCTTTCAACAACACTATTTTATTGGGGAGTCCTAGGAGATGAAAAATTATGAGTGATTCCCAACTTATTACAAAAGATTTCAAATCTTTCATTTTCAAATTCTCTACCATCATCACTCCTTATTGAAGAAATTTGAAATCCTTTTTCATTTTGAACTTTCTTTGCAAAACTTTTAAAGGCATCAAAACAATCATCCTTATAAGCAAAGAACACAACCCAAGTGTACCTAGAGTAGTCATCAACTATAATAAACCCATAATGCATGACACCAAGACTAACTACTCTAGTTGGACCAAATAAATCCATATGCAAAAGTTGTAGAGGTCTAGAAGTGATTACCTTATTAATAGATTTAAAAGAGCTCTTAACTTGCTTACCTGTTTGACATGCATCACACACTTTGTCCTTTTCATATTTGATCTTTGGAAAGCCATCAACTAGCTCATCTTTGCTCAAACTTTTGAGAAGATCCATGCTAGTATGAGAAAGCCTTCTATGCCAAATCCAAGAGTTATCACTAATAGAAACAAAGAACTTCATATCTAGGTTAGTCATAGCTTGTAAATCAATAAGATATATATTTTCAACTTTTTCACCAATAAACAATATTTTATTATCCGACATTCTAGAGACAAAACATGATTTTGGCTCAAAGATAACTCTACAACCTTTATCTCATAATTGACTTACACTTAATAAATTATGCTTCAAACCATCAACTAAGAGAACCTTATCAAGAATAGGAGAGTTTTCCTTACCGACTTTTCTTATTCCAACAATTTTACCTTTTCCATTATCTCCGAAAGTTACTTGTCCACTACCGTCCTTTCGGGGGCGAGCTTCGGCAGTCGAAGGCTGCCTCCACAAGCATGTTCGGCGGCCGAAAGTTCCTTCGGCTGCCGAACCTGGTTTCTTCCGTAGTGGTAGAAACTCAGCTCTTCTATGCACACACACCTCCCATTCCAAACCAAACATGCATAAACCTATTTCACAACACACATACACAAGCATACAAGCTCCTAGGGGTTTCAAACCATCCTAAGCCCCATCTACAATACATCAAACATGCATTTTGCAAGCCACATTGTTCAAAAACACAACATTAACTCAAAAACTCATATAAACCTATACATGCCATTCTACCCCATAAACTAGCATAAAACTCACTTAAAACATGAAATGAGTTCAAGATCGGCCCTTACCTCTTGAAGATCGAGAGAGAAACGACCCTAGCTCGGGGATGGGAGAAAGAGTGTTCCTTGAACCTCCAAGCTCCAAAACTTGCTCAAAACTTGAAAATCTTCAAAACAAAGCGAAAACTTGTGAAAATCATGAAAGATTTGAAGGAAAAGACTCAAGATCGGTGTAATACCCGGCTAGAGTGGGGTCTGGAATTCCGGTGTTCCGATGGACTTTCCGGAGCCGGTTTCCTCTCAAAGGGTATCATGGATGTTTTTACACATATTTTTAGCGGTTTTTATTTAAATGAATTTTAAAACTTGAGTTTTGGCAAGAACTTGCATAGAGGAGAATTGCCAGGTTCGGCCGCCGAAGGTTGAGTTTCGGCCGCCGAACTTTGCATGGATTAGGAGGCACGTTCGGCTGCCGAAGGAGGTTTGGCCAGCCACTATTTAAGGGGGCCCTCAGTCGGTCAAGGGATAAGCTTTCCGACTCCCCAGCCGCCTCAGGTGTGTCTTCTTTCCTCTCTAAGTGATTTCTATGTGTTCTTTCCAATCTTTGAGAGTTTTACTCAGATTTAAGCATGTTTTGAGGAGTTTAAGCAAAAAGGTTGCGTTTTGACGGTGTGATGATCTGGAGAGGGTTTCCTCCATTTCTTCACGTTAGGATCTTCCATCCTTTTGTTTACAAGAGGAGTATGGAGATTTCTTACATGTTTTCATGATTTTTGAAGGTTTTAAGGAGTTTTCATGGGTCGTTGCATGTGTTGAGTTTTTGAGGATTTTGAGGTGATTATGTGCTATGTGCTGCGTTGAGTGTGTTTTGTTGGGGTTATAGGCTAGTTTTGGACCCCTTTATGCATATATAAGCATATGTGCAAGTTGTGGAGTGTTGTATGCATGTTGAGTAAGGTTTGGGGGAAGTTGAGCATGAGGTGAGCGAGGTTCTGCCTAACTGGAGAACCCAGCTTCGGCCGCCGAAGGAGGGTTCGGCCGCCGAATGTGTTGAGGAGGTGGTTTCGGCTGCCTCAACCTGCCCCCGAAGGATTAGACTTTCGTCTCTGGAGGGGAGGTTCGGCCGCCGAAGGTGCCGCCGAAGGTAGGAGACTTTCGTCTCTGGAGTGTGGTTTGGCCCCCGAACCATGCCCCCGAAAGGGTTCGGCCGCCGAAAGTTGAGATTCGGCCGCCGAAGGTGCATGAGTTTCGTCTCTGGAGAGGACATTCGGCCGCCGAACCTGCCGCCGAAAGTGTCCTGTCCAGCCTTCTTTTGCATGCTTTATGTGTTTGGTTTATGAGCTTGTAGAGGGGTTTTGGGGAGTTGTTGTAGAGTTGTTTATGAGTTGTTTAGAGTGTGCTTGACACCTCAATCGAGTCCGTTTGTGTAGGTTTGGACCCGACAGTTCAGGGAGGTTGTCAGGAGTAGCAGTTACAGAGTCAGTACAGTTTCTGCCAGAGGAGCAGAGGTGAGTAGAACGAAACTTAATCTTTTATTAAAGAAACATAATGCTTTAGCATAGTTCATGCATCATGATTAGGGTGATTGCATTAGAATCACGAATGTGAAGCATTGCATATTATGTGATCAGAGATTAGGTGGACCCAGGCGACTCCAATAGCCTAAGCTTCGGCTCCTGTCATTGTGTCAGGTCAGTTGGGCAATTACTTGTTGGAATGCCCTGTGTAGCTCCTTTGAGGGGGGCCAGTGTTGACAGAGGGTATTTTTGGGGTCATGTCTACCTTCGTGGGGATTGGACCAAGGCGACTTCAATAGCCGTCGAGGGAGTTTTGGGGTCATGTCTAATCCAAGATATATTGAGATGTTTGTGTTGTGATGCATTTGTGTTGTGATGCATTTTCATATATAGTGCGTATGAATGAACTGTTTTCAGTGTTTCTACTCACTGGGCTTTAGAAGCTCATCCCTTTCCCTTAATCCCAGTTTTGCAGGTTCAGAGTAGCTGGGAAGGGTAGAAGCATCAGAGTTGCTAAAGGATTTGCATATGTAATAGTATAGTGTGGACATGATGTAAGTTAAAGGATATATGTAAAGTGATGTAATAGTTAGTCAGTTAAGGTATACATGTATTAGAATGTGCTTTTGCCTATTGTCAGTGTATGTTAATCCCTAGTGTATGCATGTATCCTGTTTTACAGTTGCTTGATGAGAAATGAGTCAAACCAGGCTTAATACATGTTGTGTTTCGCAAACCCAGTGACTTATAACTGTGAGGGAAGACAGGGATTACTTCCTTTGACCCAAGACCAGTGCGGAGGAAAGACCAGGTTTGATTCCTGTGATCCATAGAGAGGCCAATAGAGAAGACCAGGTTTGATTCCTGTGACTCTATGGTAGCCAAGTTAACTTATGATATGCTGACCCTACAGGGTGGGTTCTATGTTTCAGAGCATAGTGCATGGAGGTTACTTGGTAGAGTATCACTGCTTTAGTACAGATAGCCCTGAGGGCTAGTTCAGATTAGTACGTCTGAGCATTTGGTTCACATGATTGGACCTATAGTACAGTGTTTTAAAGGTTAAGTCTGGTAGTTTTAAAGACAAGTTTTAAAAAGTAATAGTCCAGTCGGATCATGTATGGGATTTTAACAGGTACACAGAGTTCATAGCAGGCTTACTACGGGTCCCGGCGGCCTTAAGCCGATCTGGATCCTAGTGCCGAGCAGTTTGGGCCGTTACAAAGAGGGTACCGGTTTCCGGGCTGTTACAGATGGTATCAAAGCATAGGGCCTCTAGAGTACGGTGTGTTGAGCTAAGATGCTCAGGGATGAGAGAGATCTCACATCGGAACGAGGTGGTCTTAGACGGCAAAGCACATTAGGTTCACTCATGTCCACATAGGAGGAGTCCAGTTTTGAGGATGATATGAATGCCATGACTGCTCTGCTGTGTATGCAGGTGTCTATTTTGGTGTGTTCATGTGTATTCATATGACCTCTATGTGTGCTCATGATTGTTTTTTTTATCTTCAGGAGAGCTAAGATGAGTGGAGCTAGTCGATCTGTGGAATCAGATCCGTCGGAAGGATCGTTTGAGCAAAGGAGAGAAGGAATAAGAAGAAGAGAAGTAGAGGTAGCATTAGAGATGCAGAGAAGGAGTGTAGGTATACAGGTGAATATGGATGAAGAGTGTTCAGGAGATGCTCAGACCAAGGCTTCCAAACTTTCTGGTTCAGGAGAAAATGATCCCTCCACGTGGAGTACAGCTGCCACAAGAGGCAAAAGGTGGGGGAAAACCACGAGGGAGTGGGGTAGGACTAGGAAGGGCAGGATGTGGAAACGTTTTAGGGTAAATCGAGATGTGAGTGCGAGCTCTGGAAGAGGAAGATCGCAATGTGAGAGGTGTGGAAAGATGCATAAGGGAGTCTGTCGTGCAGGGACTACGGCATGTTTCCAGTGCGGACAGGAAGGGCACTTCGCACGTGAGTGTCCTACTGCGCCCAGGATAGGTCAGTCCCAGCAGATATTGGCAGGCAGAGTGACTCAGGCTAGGAGCCAAGGAGAGGAGGCAGCCACATCAGACCCCGTGGTACCAGGTATGTTTACTTTTGCGTGGTCTGAAGTGTATAAGTAGGAGAGAGAGATATGCAGCTCAAAAGGTAGCAAAGTGTAAGAGCAGAAGTGGAAGGAAACGAAGAAATAAAAGAGGAAGAAAAGAATAAGAGTTGGTAAGGCAAAAGAGTAGAGGAGGCTAGAGTAGAAGAGTCAATAGAGAGAAGAAGACGAGGAAGTAAGTAAAAGAGAGCAAGCATAAGAGTAAGTACGAGCAGAGAAAGAGGAAGAGTACAGAAAGAGCTTAGAGTCCGTCTGGGATTGAGAGGGAGAGGCAGAGGAAAGGGTTAGCCTTTTCTTTAGAAATTCCCGAGGGAAGTTCCATTAGCTTTCGCTTGGATCTTCACCCTGACATAGTACAGGCTAACACATTGAGCACGTGACGTGAGAGACGTTCACTTAGAAGTGCTCGGATGTGTATACAGTTTGTGTAACCCCAGTGTTTCGCTTTCCTTGTTGCGTAGTGAGCCATTGATAGAGGGGATTTGATGACGTCTGGGCTTAGAGTGTTTTTCTTGGGTCAGTGGCCCTAAGTGTGATCCATCTGAGACAGAGTCAGTTCAGTTCAGATTGGGGTGAGTAGATGCGATCCAGCTGACCTTATGGTTCTAGATTTGACTGTGTGCTGTCATTCTAGGGCGGATTGGCTACCTACTCAGAGTACTACCTGTGTCCACAGAGACAAGGTAGGAGAGTGCAGTAACGCAGGATGGATCAGACTGGTAGTCCTTTGGAGGGACAGAGTATAGATGCTCAGAGGTGTGATATCAGTCCCGTAGGCTCATCTTTTGCTCAGGAAAGGTTGTCAAAGGGTTCTGCTCTTGTGAGCAAGTTCAGTAGTCAGGACAGGGAATCAGCCTCAGTGCCCGTTCCTAGGCAGTACTAGATGTTCCCAGACGAGCTGTCAGGGTTCCCTTCTGTTCAGGAGTGAGAGGGTAGCCCAGGAGTGGTGTCTAGACTCGGAACCATTTCTTTCCTTCTACCCTACAGGATGGCACCTGCAGCTTTGAGAATAGTCCGAGCAGTATAGAAACCAGGATTGTAAAGATGAAGAGAGCAGGGCAAGGAATCAGAGTAGCGCAGAGGAAGCATGATGCGTCCTTGTACAGGGTATAGTGGACCAGAGGTGGTGATCAAGAGGATCTCTGGTACACCTGTATCGCTGTTAGAGGAGAGTTTAGGCTTGTTTGCCTGTTTTTGCTCTTTTCCTTTGAGGAACATTCGGGGACGAATGTTCTTAAAGGGGGGAAGAATGTAATACCCGGCTAGAGTGGGGTCTGGAATTCCGGTGTTCCGATGGACTTTCCGGAGCCGGTTTCCTCTCAAAGGGTATCATGGATGTTTTTACACATATTTTTAGCGGTTTTTATTTAAATGAATTTTAAAACTTGAGTTTTGGCAAGAACTTGCATAGAGGAGAATTGCCAGGTTCGGCCGCCGAAGGTTGAGTTTCGGCCGCCGAACTTTGCATGGATTAGGAGGCACGTTCGGCTGCCGAAGGAGGTTTGGCCAGCCACTATTTAAGGGGGCCCTCAGTCGGTCAAGGGATAAGCTTTCCGACTCCCCAGCCGCCTCAGGTGTGTCTTCTTTCCTCTCTAAGTGATTTCTATGTGTTCTTTCCAATCTTTGAGAGTTTTACTCAGATTTAAGCATGTTTTGAGGAGTTTAAGCAAAAAGGTTGCGTTTTGACGGTGTGATGATCTGGAGAGGGTTTCCTCCATTTCTTCACGTTAGGATCTTCCATCCTTTTGTTTACAAGAGGAGTATGGAGATTTCTTACATGTTTTCATGATTTTTGAAGGTTTTAAGGAGTTTTCATGGGTCGTTGCATGTGTTGAGTTTTTGAGGATTTTGAGGTGATTATGTGCTATGTGCTGCGTTGAGTGTGTTTTGTTGGGGTTATAGGCTAGTTTTGGACCCCTTTATGCATATATAAGCATATGTGCAAGTTGTGGAGTGTTGTATGCATGTTGAGTAAGGTTTGGGGGAAGTTGAGCATGAGGTGAGCGAGGTTCTGCCTAACTGGAGAACCCAGCTTCGGCCGCCGAAGGAGGGTTCGGCCGCCGAATGTGTTGAGGAGGTGGTTTCGGCTGCCTCAACCTGCCCCCGAAGGATTAGACTTTCGTCTCTGGAGGGGAGGTTCGGCCGCCGAAGGTGCCGCCGAAGGTAGGAGACTTTCGTCTCTGGAGTGTGGTTTGGCCCCCGAACCATGCCCCCGAAAGGGTTCGGCCGCCGAAAGTTGAGATTCGGCCGCCGAAGGTGCATGAGTTTCGTCTCTGGAGAGGACATTCGGCCGCCGAACCTGCCGCCGAAAGTGTCCTGTCCAGCCTTCTTTTGCATGCTTTATGTGTTTGGTTTATGAGCTTGTAGAGGGGTTTTGGGGAGTTGTTGTAGAGTTGTTTATGAGTTGTTTAGAGTGTGCTTGACACCTCAATCGAGTCCGTTTGTGTAGGTTTGGACCCGACAGTTCAGGGAGGTTGTCAGGAGTAGCAGTTACAGAGTCAGTACAGTTTCTGCCAGAGGAGCAGAGGTGAGTAGAACGAAACTTAATCTTTTATTAAAGAAACATAATGCTTTAGCATAGTTCATGCATCATGATTAGGGTGATTGCATTAGAATCACGAATGTGAAGCATTGCATATTATGTGATCAGAGATTAGGTGGACCCAGGCGACTCCAATAGCCTAAGCTTCGGCTCCTGTCATTGTGTCAGGTCAGTTGGGCAATTACTTGTTGGAATGCCCTGTGTAGCTCCTTTGAGGGGGGCCAGTGTTGACAGAGGGTATTTTTGGGGTCATGTCTACCTTCGTGGGGATTGGACCAAGGCGACTTCAATAGCCGTCGAGGGAGTTTTGGGGTCATGTCTAATCCAAGATATATTGAGATGTTTGTGTTGTGATGCATTTGTGTTGTGATGCATTTTCATATATAGTGCGTATGAATGAACTGTTTTCAGTGTTTCTACTCACTGGGCTTTAGAAGCTCATCCCTTTCCCTTAATCCCAGTTTTGCAGGTTCAGAGTAGCTGGGAAGGGTAGAAGCATCAGAGTTGCTAAAGGATTTGCATATGTAATAGTATAGTGTGGACATGATGTAAGTTAAAGGATATATGTAAAGTGATGTAATAGTTAGTCAGTTAAGGTATACATGTATTAGAATGTGCTTTTGCCTATTGTCAGTGTATGTTAATCCCTAGTGTATGCATGTATCCTGTTTTACAGTTGCTTGATGAGAAATGAGTCAAACCAGGCTTAATACATGTTGTGTTTCGCAAACCCAGTGACTTATAACTGTGAGGGAAGACAGGGATTACTTCCTTTGACCCAAGACCAGTGCGGAGGAAAGACCAGGTTTGATTCCTGTGATCCATAGAGAGGCCAATAGAGAAGACCAGGTTTGATTCCTGTGACTCTATGGTAGCCAAGTTAACTTATGATATGCTGACCCTACAGGGTGGGTTCTATGTTTCAGAGCATAGTGCATGGAGGTTACTTGGTAGAGTATCACTGCTTTAGTACAGATAGCCCTGAGGGCTAGTTCAGATTAGTACGTCTGAGCATTTGGTTCACATGATTGGACCTATAGTACAGTGTTTTAAAGGTTAAGTCTGGTAGTTTTAAAGACAAGTTTTAAAAAGTAATAGTCCAGTCGGATCATGTATGGGATTTTAACAGGTACACAGAGTTCATAGCAGGCTTACTACGGGTCCCGGCGGCCTTAAGCCGATCTGGATCCTAGTGCCGAGCAGTTTGGGCCGTTACAAAGAGGGTACCGGTTTCCGGGCTGTTACAATCGGTGAGGGGTGGCGGAGAGCTCACCTTGGCCGACAATGGGGAGAAAAGCTCGCCCGTTTTTGGCTAAGGGACCCCTTTATAGTGGCTGGCCAGGCCACCTTCGGGAGCCGAACGTGCCCCCGTATGCATGCCATGTTCGGCGGCTGAACTTGAGGTTCGGCGGCCGAACCTGGGCTTCCCTCACTTATGCCTTCGGGGGCCTAAGGCACACCCGAAATGCATGCATGTTCGGCGGCCAAACTTGAGGTTCGGCGGCCGAACCTGGGTCTTCCTCCAAGATTATTTTCATGCAAAAACTCATTTCCTTTTTACTTAAAACCATGAAATACATTGAAACATTTTATGAAAACATGTTTCTACCCTACTAGAGGCTTCCAACATCCGAGATTCAACTGGACGGTAAGGATTCCGATACCGGAGTCTAGCCGGGTATTACAGAAAAATGCTTTAATCTCAATAAGTATTTGCTTAGATGGTTATTGTAACCTTTTCATTTCAAAAACATATTATATTTATAGTTCAGTCATAAATATGGCCGTTGGGGATGCATTAAATGCAAATAGAGCAGTTTGTGTACATAAATAACCGTTATATCATGCTCAGAAAAATTCAGGTTCAGCGGCCTAAGCTTAAAGTTCGGCAGCCGAACCATTTAAGGTGAAGAACATCCTCCTTATAAAAAGACTTTCGGCGGCCGAAAGTCAATGTTCGGCGGCCGAACATATGGGACTTTTATCTCTGTCCCTCACTTTTGGAAGCCGAAGTTTTGACTTAGGGGGCATATTGAAAACTCACTTTTGGCGACCGAAAGTCAATGTTCGGTGGCGGAACATATGGGACTTTCGTCTCTGTCCCTCATTTTCGGAAGCCAAACATTTAGCTTAAGGGACATTTCACCTTCGGCGGTCAAAAGTCAATGTTCAGCGGCTGAACATATGGGACTTTCATCTCTGTCCCTCACTTTTGGAAGCCGAACATTTGGCTTTAGGGGCATAAAAATGTTTCATTAAACTTTTGAAAAATCATAACTTAGGCTATGAAAATTCATTTTTCAATCTTTTTGAATTTTTGTAACTCATATTTTTAGATCTTTTATTTTGATAAAAAATAATTTTGAAATCACTCATTCTAAAAAATTTCATTTTGGTCCCTCAAAGTCTATCACTCAAAACTCGGCCGTATTTGTAAAACTTTTAGAAGTGAAAGAGATCTTGAGTCATCACAATTAATTAATTGAAATTCACAATGCATAAATTGGCAATGCATAAACAAAAAATACTTTCTGATCCTTTTCTTGTGGTATGCTTCCAAAATTGGCATTTTTACTTTTGAAACAGAAGCAATTTCATTCATTTTAGTAAGGGACCTACAAGCTCGACACAAACACTTTTGAAGATAATTAGTAGCACACCAATTGTTTATTAATCATCAAAACAAGGATTAGAACATTTAGGTCCAATAGTAAGGAAATAAACGAGTCGTAGAAGATGTCCTGAATATTCAACAGGAGAGTCAGGTCATGTGTCTTAAATGTAAGAGACTTGGTCCTTAAAAGAATATATGTAATAGGAGGTAATATCGGGTCTGGTAAGTAGGGCAAAAACTGGAAAGGATCATCTAGGTCTCAAAGGTTATTCACCCAGGGTCTCATAATCTGGCCAAGTTAGATGGTCAAGTCATTCTCCACTGCTAAAATATTTGTAATATAAGAAATTTTATCAATAACAGTTAACTATGTATTTTTCATATGTTGTGTTATTTAGTGACAAGTAACGATGGGGTTGCCTTCTTCAAAAAAGATTAAAGAGCATTCATTAAAGGCCACAAGGCGGATTTTGCTAGGCCACAATTTGGGTGTTAGTCCCAATAAACAAGCCTACAAGGCGGGTTCCACTAGGCCACAATCTAGGTTTTAGTCCTACTAAATAAGGCATCTTATGCCTGGCCATAAGGCGAGTTTTGCCAGGCCATCCGGGTGTTAGTTTCGCTAAACAAGGCATCTTATGCCAGGCCACAATCTAAGAGTTAGTCTAGCTAAGCAAGGCATCTTATGCCAGGCCACAAGGTGGGTTCCTCTATGCCATAATCTGGATGTTAGTCCAGCTAAACAAGGCATTCTATGCCAAAACCACAAGGTGGGTATCCTCCAGGCCATATGACCGAGTGTTAGTCCCGCTTCACAAAAAAAGTCTCTAAGACATTTCATATCTAAGCCATAAGGCATGCATCCGTTAGGTTACATGACCAGGTGATTAACCCTGTTAACTAAGGTAAATTCCTACCGAAAAGCAGCGAGTAACCTCTAGGCGAGTCTTTGGACATTAGTCCCAAAAGACAAAGGCAAGTTTTTATACCGAAAAGTGCCACAAGGCGAGTAACCGCTGGGCGAATTTTCAGGCGTTAGTCCCAAAAGGCAAAAGCAAAATTGTTTTGTTGAAAAGTGCTACAAGGTGTATAACTGCTAGGCGAGTCTTCAGGTGATGGTCCCAAAAGCTAGAGGTGAGTTTTTGCTAAACATCGCTATGAGGCGGGTATTCGCCAGGCCATGCAATCGGGTGTCAGTCCCGCTTCATAAAAAGTTTCTAAGGTATTTCATGCCCAGGCCATAAGACGCATATCCACTAGGCCATATGATCGAGTGTTGGTGCCATTCTGCAAATTTTCTAAGTTATTTATTTTATGGACATGAATAGAGCACTAGTTAGGCTAGTGACCGAGTGTTATGTCCTGTTAGCGAGCTTGTTTTAATCATTTTTTGACAGAGGCAATGTTTACCAGGTTCTTTGGTCGAGTGTTAACGTCTTAGCAATTTTTTAGAGATTGTTTAAAGCATGTTTTTTGGTTGGACGAGTGTTATGGATGAGTACCAATCATACAAGCACTTGGTAAAAAAAATAATGGTAAGACACGAGGGGAGATACTTTTATTACATCATAAAAAATTACATGGGAGGAGGGATGTCTTCAATTTCCTCCTCCCGAGCCTCTGTTACATTTTTATTCTCTACATCTGTTGCATCATTTGCATAGATCCAGTTTATGGGATTGTCCTCAGCTTGTCCCTCCTCCTCTTGCTCATTCTCATCTCCCTCCTCCTCTAGAAAGATGTCGTCTATCCAGGTAAAGTCTTCAAAAGGGAAACTGTTTCACCAACTCCTTCTTAACCAAGTCTTGGCCCTCGACGAACATTTTCCCTCCTCGGGCCACTGTCTCCTAAAGCTCGACCTCTAGTTTAGCGATTCTGTTAGAGGCGGCCCGGTTCTCCCAACTTGAGACTACAACTCCTAGACTTGGCACTGAAGCCACCTGATCCTCGGCTACTTTTGCTCGATTATTAATGGTTGACTTTGAAGTATTTGCCTGATCCAGGTCTGTGTTAGTGTATTTGCCCTAGGCCATTATCTTGAACCTTTTTGTATGTCATTTTGGTTATTAATAAAAGAGGTTTTTACTATCATTATTATTTGTTTGCATGTTACATAATAATGATTAATATCCCTGGTTACTTATTATTATGTTGATAATAATAAAATATAACTAGTATGGTTATTGATTAATAATCATAAGATGATTATGTATATGTTGATATAATTCAATAATCATAGATACTTGTTAGAGAACAAAGTATTGGATGGACCCGCACTGAGATCACTACATGGGTTATTGTCATAAGTGAATCTCAAAGTAGTTATGTCTTAATCCTTTGACTTGAGATTGTCATAGTTTCCAACATAAGGACTGTTATGTTTTGACATAACCAAACATTGTCTTTAATCGGACAATCATAAAGGTTATGATTGAGCATAACAGAAATAATGTAGAGAATATTAAACAATCAAGATAGAATTTGTCTCTCTCTTTGAGAGAGATATCTTCTGAGCCCTTCAATAAGTGAGACTGAGAAATGCATGGCCGTGCTCAAATGAATTGATAGTGTGATCAATATTATTTGAATTTATCAGTCTACTTATAGATCGAGAAATCATAAGTTTGAACATTATAAATTTGACATTGACCATGACTTATGTTCAAACTAGATATCGTGTGACAAAGGGATTAATATATGTTCTATTTATTAGATTTTATCGGACTATCGATCATCATATTAATTGGGTAGTCATAATGTCTTGCTAGAGGCCGCTTATGATTTATGGACCTTGTGGGACTGAGCCTATTGGGTCACACACAAAAGAATGTTGTTAATGTGTTATATTAATGGGCTAAAAGCCCATTAGTATAATTAATAATAATAAAGATATTATTATAAATATTAATTATTATTATGAGATAATAATATTTAAAAGATCTACAGTTTATCTGCAACTGTTACAGATAAAAGATTCTTCAGTTTTTCTTATCAAAATAAACTATCACGTAAGATATTAGAGTATCTGTGAGATTGTGATAGTGAGTTATGCACACAACTCTTTTACGAAAAGAAGTGTGGGAAAACTAAAGGACTTAAAAACGTATATAACTCCTGCTGCGAATTATGGGGGACACATTTTTGAGAATTCCTTTTTGAGTTGCAGATTGAAAACACATAGCATATTCATCTTGAGAGAGCTAGTACTCCAGAAGGATAAGAGACGTTCGTGTGGATACCATAGCAGGTGTTCGTTGAAAAAGCAGCACCTTGAGTCCGGGATTGTATCTTTTCGTCGAGTCTAACAGGTTAGTAGCTTATCTTATCTGTAACGACCCAAAAATCGGACCGCGACCGGCGCTAGGATTCAGGTCGACTTAAGGTCGCCGAAACCCGTAGCAAGCCTGCTATACTCTCTGAGTACCTGTAAATCCCATACATGATCATACATTTTCTGTGAAAATAAAAACCTCTCTTTTGAACCAAGGCTCAACCTGTGCATGCACTATCTATGTACACAGACCTCCTTACCAGAGCACTCATCAAAGCTCTAGCTGAGTCCACACAGTATATGTTAAACCTGGTTCTCCATACTCATCAACTGGACATATACATAAAAACAGACCATGTTACAAAAGGATTTACAATACAAAATAACTAAGGTAAGCACAACAACTAGTACATCTCTTTAATATTACATGTCCACACTCTCTGATTACACAACTTTATTTTCTTCCTGTACCCTGCTGGACTTCCCCTGTACACTGGTCCTGCAAAACTGTGGTTAAGGGGGTGGGATGAGCTCTATAGCCCAGTGAGGAGAACATAAAACAAGTCATTCAAACATGATCTTATGGAATGTATCATATCACAGACAAGTCACATCAAGGGTAAACCCGTCACCATATAGTTCCAGTATCTGTTCCGTGCCAGGCCGTAGAATGGGGTCCTGGTCTTCCTGTACTGTATATGTATACGTGTATATAACACCTGTACTTACAATTTGCCAGGGCGTAGACTAGGCACCTGGTCTTTCCTATACCTGCCAGGGCGTAGACTGGGCACTTGAACTTTACTATACCTACCAGGGCGTAGACTGGGCACCTGGTCTTCCTGTCTGGAACTATTGGATCATTCAGCATTCACCCACATCAACAAATAAGTATGCAATGCAACATCTTTGTGAAGTCTAATGCAATCCACCTAATGCATAATCATGGTGCATGAAATATGCTAAACGCATTCAATGTCTCAATTAAAACGAGCTGAGATTCGGCCGCCGAAGGTGCATGAGTTTCGGCTTTGGAGAGGACTTTCAGCCGCCGAACTTGCTGCCGAAAGTGCCCTGTCCAGCCTTCCTTTGCATGTTTTGCATGAGTGTTGTAAGGTGTCTAAGGGGATTCTTGGGGAGTTTTATAGAGGTGTTTTTGAACTAGTATTGGTCCCTCATGTGAGTCCATCTGTGTAGGCACAAACCAGAGGAACCAAAGAGAGCAGCAGTGAGTACTACTTTAGAGTGTGCAGAGTCAGTCCAGAGATAGCCAGAGGTGAGTGGAACTAAACTTAATACTCGTTTTAATTGAGACATTGAATGAGTTTAGCATATTTCATGCACCATGATTATGCATTAGGTGGATTGCATTAGACTTCACAAAGATGTTGCATTGCATACTTTCTGCAGCCGAACCCTTTTGGGGGCAAGTGTCGGAGGCTGAAAGGCACTCCAGAGACGAAAGTCCATAACCTTCGGTGGCACCTTCGGCGGCCGAAACTCCCCTCCAGAGCCGAAAGTCCAAAGGCTCGGGGGCAAGCTTGGGCAGCCGAAGCCACCTCCTCAGCACATTCGGCGGCCGAACCTTCCTTCGGCGGCCGAAGCTGGGTTCATCAGCAAGGCAGAACCTTGCTCTGCCTTACGCCAAAATGCACCAAATCTTCCCAAACTCAAACACCTCAATTCCTTAACATGCATACACCTCAGCATATGCACAAAGGGGTCAAAAACTACCTAAAACCCCAACTCAAATATAACACAACACACATAAACACGCTTTTATCAACAAAACACCAAAACCTCACTTTTTACCCTATTCATGCAACTCTACCCAAAACCTCCATCAAACTTCCATAAAACACACAAAGAAGCTCAAGATCTTCACTTACCTCTTGAAAACAAGAAGATGAACGATCCCAACGTGGAGATATGGAGCAACTCTCCTTCAAACTCTCCAAACTTCAAATCTTGGGTTTTTAACTCAAAACCTTTAAAATAACATGAAAATCAATCAAACCTTTGCAAGATTTGATAAAAACATGAAGAATACTTAAAAAAGACAGGGTCTCACCTCTGGAAATGAAAGAAAAAGGCAATCCTTATCCTTTCAACCGACTGAGGGCCTTTTATAGGTGGCTGACCAGACCACCTTCGGCGGCCTATCGTGAAACCGAAAGCCATGCATGTTTGGCGGCCGAATGTCACCTTCGGCGGCCGAACCTGGCTTTTCTGCCTTGGTTCTTTTCTTTCAAAACTCATTTCATTTTAACTTTAAAACATACTACATTACTTTAGAAAAACATAAATCCTACCCGTCTAGAGAATTCTGACATCCTGGATTCTACCGGACGACAGGAATTCCGATGCCGGACTCTAGCCGGGTATTACACTTCCTTTCGAATTAAACGAAGCACACGGATCTTGGGAAGGAAACTAGAGATTTTTAATTTTTTCGCTGCGTGTTTGGGTTGCAGTAATCTCTGGATTTCCTAACAGTCTACCTGGAGCTTGTCCACCGACTCTAGTGTCTCCTTCATCATACCTTTCACTTCCTTAATTTGAGCCTTCAACCTTAAGCATTCCTCTTGCAGGAGACCTTTGTTTGTCTCCTAAACACCGAAATCTTGCCTAAGAGCATTGTGCCGCTCCTTAGCCATATAAGCACAGAGGGCACTCTCCATGGAAGAGTGCATGATATTGCCGAAAAGGTCATTTGTCTCGACCGCATTTAGGCAATGACGGTCCCCGAGCCTCAAAGCATTCTTGGCTATTAGGACTGATAGATAGGGTTGCTTAAGAAGAGAGGTCGTCCAGGTGAGCGTCAGCGCCAAGTGTTGGATGCTATAAGGCCATGAGGACTCGACCCTAACATTTTCTTGTATGGGCTCAACAGAGATGGGGATTACTGCAAAGGCACCCCTTGTAGAAGACTCGGGCTGAGTAGGAGTCAATTCTTTTTTTGTAGGAAGGGGTGGATGAGGAGGAAGCATGATAACCTCCTCAGCGCGACGAGCATGCTTAGGTGAAGGTGCGATCACTCCAGTAACGACTTTGTCTTTCCAGGCAGCACGTGTCGCTTTGGCGAATTTGTTTCTTAACCCAGCCATATTTGCATAGAATAAAAAGTGAATAAGTAAGGCAGTTTAAAATACAAAAAGGGTTGAAAAGAGAAATACTCTGCTCGTTGGCCAGAAAGGCGCTTCCCTCAAGACAGGGAAGGTTGGGCGGGTGAGGACTCCGAGCTTAGCTCGCCTGGGGTTGGCTCTATCAAGACAAAATGACATTCCTCATTACCTTAAGTGTAATACCCGGCTAGACTCCGATATCGAAATTCCTACCGTCCGGTGGAATCCCGGGTGTCGGAGACCTCTAGAAGGGTAAAATCATGTTTTTGTAAAATGTTTTAATGTATTTTATGTTTTTAAACTAGAAGGAAAATGAGTTTTTGCATGAAAATAATCTTGGAGGAAGACCCAGGTTCGGCCGCCGAACCTCAAGTTCGGCCGCCGAACATGCATGCACTTCGGGAGTGCTTTAGGCCCCCGAAAGCATAAGAGAGGGAAGTCCAAGTTTGGCCGTCGAACCTTATGTTCGGCCGCCGAACATGGCATGCATGCAGAGGCACGTTCGGCCCCCGAATGTGGCCTAGCTAGCCACCTATAAAAGGGTCCCTTAGCCGAAACGGGTGAGCTTTTCTCCCCATTTTCTGCCAAGGTGAGCTCTCCGCCGTCCCTCGCCGATCTTGAGTTTCTTCCTTCCATTCTTCATGATTTTTATGAGTTTGCAACTTTGTTTTGAAGATTTTTTAGCATAAAGCAAGTTGTGGAGCTTTGAGGTTTAAGAAACTCAATCTCTCCCATCTCTGAGCTAGGGTCATTTTTCTCTCGATCTTCAAGAGGTAAGGGCCGATCTTGAGCTCGCTATATGTTTTAAACAAGTTTTAAGTTGATTCATGGGGTAGAAATGTATGTTTATATTAGTTGAGCATTGTTATGTTTTTATGTGTTTTATGGACAATGTATGTTGGATATGCATGTTTGATGTGTTGTAGATGGGGTTTAGGATAGTTTGAAGCCCCTAGGAGCTGATGTATGTATCTATGCATGTTTTGGATGAGTTGTATGCTTGATTGAAGGTTTTGGGAGGCAAATGTGCATGAGGAGCCGAGTTTCTGCCCTTTTGGCAAAAACCAGGTTCGGCAGCCGAAGGACTTTCGGCCACCGAACCTGCCTGGGAGGCAAGCCTTTCGGCTGCCGAAGCCTGCCCCCGAAAATGGACTTTCGTCTCTGGAGGGCACTTTCGACCGCCGAAGGTGCCGCCGAACCTGCCTGACTTTCGGCTCTGAAGGGACTTTCGGCCGCCGAACCTACCGCCGAAAGTGCCCTGTTCAGCCTTCCTTTGCATGTTTTGCATGATCGTTTTGAGGTGTTTTAGGGGGGTTTTGGGGGATGTTTTTAGAGTCATGTTCTAGTATGTTTGGTCCCTCATTTGAGTCCACCTGTGTAGGTTCGGACCCGAGGAACTGAGGACCCCAGCAGTGAGTCAGCTGCTTCAGTCTTTGTCAGAGCTAGCTCAGGTGAGTAGAATAAACCTTTACGTTTTAAAACGAATAATTTATAAAGTATTGAGCATATTCATGCATCACGAATGCCATGTGATATCTTAGGTTCTTTGCATTAGAATTCACGAATATGTTGCATTGCATTCTATGATGTTGATGTGGATTGGTTATTGGATGATCCTTTAGTCCTCATATGATATGATGTGATATGGTACGGTATGTCATGGTATGGAAGTCTGGTTGACCCATTCTACGTCCCGGCACTATGTAAGAGAAAGACCGGTTGACCCATTCTACGTCCCGGCACCTTGGAAATGTTATGTTATGATATGTTTAAGAGAAAGACCGGTTGACCCATTCTACATCCCGGCACTTTGGAATGTAGAGGACTATTGGTGACAATACCATCCGTGATGTGATTTGTCTGTGATGTGTTGCATTTCATTATGGCATATGATTTAAATGTTTTTATTATTCTGCTCACTAGACTCTAGTAGCTCACCCCTTTCCCTAATCCCCCAGGGTTGCAGGTACGGGCTAGACAGTGAAGTCAAGATGGATGAAGTCATGTGTATGTAATAGATAGAATGTGGACATGATAAATTGTAAAATGATGTAAAGTTATGAATAGTTATGTTATGAAAAAAAAATGATATTGAGGATTAGAGGTTGTGCTTGACCCTATGTGTATGGTGATCCCTTTTGTATACATGATCTATGTTTTATGATATTTATGTTCCTCCAAGCTTGTGTATGATGAAATGCCCCATTGGAGCATTTGTTGAGAGCTCCAGTGTGGGGTTTATGTTTATGTTTATGTTTATGTATATGTTTATGGGCATGCACAAGTTGAGCTTGGAAAAAAAAAGAAAAGTTCAAATTTTTATGTATGTTGTTGATCATGTATGGGATTAATCAGGTTTACAGGATGCATGTCAGGCTTGCTACGGGTCCCGGCGGCCTTATGCCGATCTGGATTCTAGCGCCGGTAGCGGTCCGATTTTCGGATCGTTACAGAATGGTATCAGAGCCCTAGGTTCATATGGTCGGACCTAGAGTGTCGGGCTCATAGATGTCATAGAAGGTCAAGCACAATAGAAAAGGTCATGTCCACTAGGATAGGATGTGGAGTCCTATCTTGTATAATGATGTGAAATGCCATGATTATATACATGTGCATTAATGTTATGATATGAATGATACGTATGTGATGCGGGTTCATGTGTTCCCACATGAACTATATGATGCTAATGTTTATGTGATGTGTACTGTTTTTCAGAAAACAGGATGAGAGGAACTCGTCGATCTACACGATTGACTGGAGTACCACCTGAGGATGAGGGCACGAGCGCCCGTCCTCCAGCATTGCCTAGGGCAATGTCAAGTAGGTCCAGCAGAGAAAGAGCAGTAAGAGACCCTAGAAGGTCTTTGGATCTGGGTAGAAGCAGATCAGTGAGGGGAACAGTTCAGGGAGGAATGTCCGTTGAGATGGGGGATGAGATGGATGTGGACTAGAGGAGGGATGGCAGTTTAGGAGTGAGCATGTCGGAAGAGGGAATGGGAGAGTCCCAAGGAGGCACCCAGGCCTCGGGATTTGTTCAGCCACCTCGCTACCCACCCTTTTCTCAAAATCCCAGGTATTCGATGGGAGGTACATCGAATTACCCAAGCTTTAATCCTTACCCTTCTCACATGCCATACCCATCTTACTACCCACCATACCCACAATACCCCATGTACCCACCTCCACCTTACTATCCAGGTACAGCAAACCCTACCCCAGGGGATGCTGCACCTCCCCCTCCACCTACAGAACCCACAATTCCAGAAACCCCAGTACCTAAGCCTAGCTCATCTGGTGGGAGCAAGGTCAAGATGACCGACTACATGAAGCTGGGTGCTCCTCAGTATGAAAAATGGAATGACCCGTTTGTGTATCTTGAAAGGGTCAAAGTGATTACAGATGAGATTGGGGCGGATGACAGTAGAGCCATTCAGATGGCTGGGTTCACGCTAAAATGCAAGAAGGCCCGAGAGTGGTTTAAGAATTATGTGAACCTGAGGGTGGACAGCATGTCTTGGGAAGAGTTTGCAAACAAGTTTGCAGGATGGGCTTTCCCTGATAGTTCCAGGGAGCTGAAGATGATAGAGTTTGAACAGTTGAGGCAGACTGATGATATGAGTGTGGATGAGTTCACAGACAGATTCTTGGAGCTGTTGCCATTTGCAGGGCAAAATCTTGACTCAGACCAGAAGAAGTCAAGGAGGTATATCATGAAACTCCATTCCAGGTATTCCTCCTTGATCCAGTCAGCAGATAGGGAGAGCTTTCATGCCATAGTGGATATGGCCCGAAAAATGGAGGCCAGTGCCATCATTCAGGGGACAGTTAAACAGTCAGTGGCACAGCCCTCTGGTTCTAAGACCCCAGGCTCTTCTTCTCTGAGTGCAGCAGCTTCAGGTAGCAAAAGGTGGTGTAACAGCCCGGACGTGAACCCCGGCACTGTTACCGTTCACGGCCCAGGGCTATCCCTCGCCTAGCCTCTTGCCACCTCAGGCTTTCCACTGGCGTCGTGAACAGCTCTTAACATCCATTCACCCTCACGGGTTCCTGGCAGGATTTGTCCCCTTGGGTTCACGCTCAGCGTCCTTCCCCAAGTGGATTTGGCCCAAATTTCCCTTTGGAAATTAGGTCGCCTCCCCCACTACTCGAACCCTTGACCTCCCACTTTAAGGGAATAGTCTGGTGAGAGTGAGTACCAATTAGTACTCACTCTCACCAGACTATTCCCTTAAAGTGGGAGGTCAAGGGTTCGAGTAGTGGGGGAGGCGACCTAATTTCCAAAGGGAAATTTGGGCCAAATCCACTTGGGGAAGGATGCATTCGATGCAAGAACCCAAGGGGACAAATCTTGCCAGGAACCCGTGAGGGTGAATGGATGTTAAGAGCTGTTCACGACGCCAGTGGAAAGCCCGAGGTGGCAAGAGGCCAGGCGAGGGATAGCCCTGGGCCGTGAACGGTAACAGTGCCGGGGTTCACGTCCGGGCTGTTACAAGTGGGGTAACACCACTAGGAAGCCCAAGAAGAACAAGTTCTGGAACAAGATCAAGTCCAGTCTGAGACTAAGGAGTGGCTCAAGCTCTGGTGCGGATAATGCAGTTTGTGCAAGGTGTGGTAAGCCACACAAGGGAGTTTGCCGGGCTGGGACAGTAGCCTACTTCAGATGCAGGCAAGAGGGACACATGGCTCGGGAGTGTCCTAGGACAGTACCTATGGCTCAGTCCCAGCAGACAGCTTTAGGTAGTGTAGCACAGCCAGTAGCTCCAGCCACGACTCAGGCCAGTGGCAGAGGCAGAGGGAGAGGGTCAGCCTCTTCTTCAGCGGGTTTCAGAGGTGAAGGTCCATCAGCTCCAGCACGGATCTTCACGATGACTCAGCAGGAGGCAGATGCATCTAACACCGTGGTGGTAGGTAACTTAGTCATTGGTTGTTCAGATGTGTATGCCTTGATGGACCCTGGTGCATCTCATTCTTTTATTGCTCCGAGAGCCGTAGAGAGGTTGAGTCTGATGATCTCTGGGTTAGAGTGTCCTCTCTGGGTCAGTGGACCCAAGTGTGATCCGTCAGTGGCAAAGTCAGTCTGCCAGTGCAGTCCAGTTTTTGTTGAGGGAAGATGCCTTTCCGCCGACCTTGTGGTTCTAGACTTGATAGATTTTGACGTCATTCTAGGGATGGACTGGTTATCTACCCATAGTGCTACCTTGGACTGCAGGGACAAGGTAGTCAGGTTCAGAGGTCAGGATGGGTCAGAGGTTGTCTTCAGGGGAGACAGGAGGGGTACACCTAGAGGTCTGATATCAGCTCTTCAGGCTCGTAGGTTGCTTAGGAAGGGATGTCAGGGGTATTTAGCTCACGTGAGAGAGCTTAGCAGTCAGGTTAGAGAGCCCGCCTCGGTGCCAGTGCTCAGAGAGTTCTTAGATGTATTCCCAGACGAGCTGCCAGGTTTACCACCTGCTAGAGAGATAGAGTTCGAGATAGAATTGATGCCTGGAACCAAACCGATCTCTATCCCTCCCAATAGGATGGCTCCAGCTGAGTTGAAGGAATTGAAAGAGCAGTTGCAAGAGCTGGTAGACAAGGGTTTCATCCGACCGAGTACCTCACCTTGGGGTGCTCCAGTTTTGTTTGTGAGAAAGAAGGATGGATACCTTAGACTTTGTATTGACTACAGGCAGTTGAACAAAGTCACTACCAAGAACAGGTACCCTTTGCCAAGGATCGATGATCTATTCAACCAGCTAGCAGGAGCGGGTTGTTTCTCCAAAATAGATCTGAGGTCCGGGTATCATCAGCTGAGGATCAGAGAAGAAGATGTGCCAAAGACAGCTTTCAGGACCAGATATGGGCATTTTGAGTTCCTTGTTATGCCGTTCGGGTTAACCAACGCCCCTGCAGCATTCATGGATCTCATGAACAGAGTGTTTAGCCAGTACCTGGATCACTTTGTGATTGTCTTCATAGATGATATCTTAGTGTATTCCAGGAGTGCAGAGGAGCATGCCCATCATCTGAGGTTGGTTCTGCATACCTTGAGGGAACATGGCTTGTATGCCAAGTTCTCCAAGTGTGAGTTCTGGCTGAGGAGCATCTCATTCTTGGGGCATGTTGTATAGGAAAATGGAATAGAGGTGGACCCCAAGAAGGTAGAAGCTGTGGCTAACTGGCCTAGACCCACTTCAGTGACAGAGATTAGAAGTTTCTTGGGTTTGGCAGGTTACTACAGGAGGTTCGTTCAGGACTTCTCAAAAATTGCAGCTCCTCTGACCAGACTGACCAGGAAGAATCAGAAGTTTGTGTGGACTGACCAGCGCGAAGAGAGTTTTGAAGAGCTTAAGAAGAGGTTAACGTCAGCACCAGTGTTAGCTTTGCCAGCTAGCAATGAGGATTTCACAGTTTTCTGTGATGCATCCCGAGTGGGATTGGGTTGTGTGTTAATGCAGAATGAAAGAGTGATTGCTTATGCTTCTAGACAGCTGAAGAAGCATGAGTTGAATTACCCCACACATGACCTGGAGATGGCAGCAGTAATCTTTGCACTCAAGATGTGGAGGCACTACCTCTATGGGGTTAAATGTGAGATCTTCACAGATCATAAGAGCCTGCAGTACATCCTGAGTCAAAGAGATTTGAACTTGAGACAGAGACGATGGGTAGAGCTGCTGAGTGATTATGATTGCAAGATTCAGTATCATCCGGGTAAGGCAAATGTCGTGGCAGACGCCCTAAGCCGGAAATCACTAGGCAGTCTATCCCACGTCACGGCGAAGAGGAGACTAGTGGTGAAGGAGTTTTACAAGCTCATTGATGAAGGTCTACAGTTGGAGTTGTCTGGTACAGGTGCATTGATTGCTCAGATGAGAGTGGCACCCGTGTTTCTGGAGCAGGTGGCTCAGAAACAGCATGAGGACCCAGAATTAGTGAAGATTGCCAGGGCTGTTCAGTCAGGCAAAGATAGTGAGTTCAGATTCGACAATAAGGGGATCCTCCGCTATGGGAGCCGATTGTGTGTACCAGACGACATAGGGCTAAAAGGAGACATTATGAGAAAGCCTCATAATGCAAGATACAACGTTCACCCCGGAGTCACCAAGATGTATCAAGATCTGAAGAAAGTTTATTGGTGGCCAGCTATAAAGAGAGAAGTGGCACAGTTTGTGTCAGCCTGCGAAATGTGTCAGAGGGTGAAGCTGGAACATCAGAAGCCGGCTGGAATGCTTAACCCGCTACCTATTCCAGAGTGGAAATGGGAAAATATAGCTATGGACTTCGTAGTGGGGTTACCGGCGACATCCAACAGATTGGACTCCATATGGGTGATTGTGGACAGACTCACCAAATCTGCTCACTTCATCCCTATCAGGAGTGGCTATTCTGTGGACAAGTTGGCGTAGGTGTATGTTGATGAGATCGTCAGGCTGCATGGGGTTCCTGTTTCGATAGTGTCCGATAGAGGACCCCAGTTCACCTCCAGGTTTTGGCGGAGTCTGCAGAATGCCATGGGTACCAGGTTGGATTTCAGTACTGCCTTCCATCCACAGACGGACGGACAATCAGAGAGGACCATCCAAACGATAGAGGATATGCTTAGAATGTGTGTGCTGGATTTTGGCGGTTCTTGGAGGCAGCATCTACCCTTGGTGGAGTTTGCCTACAATAACAGCCATCATGCTAGCATCAGGATGGCTCCATATGAAGCTTTATATGGAAGGAAGTGCAGGTCACCTGTTTGCTGGGAGGAAGTTGGAGAGAAGGCCTTGGCAGGGCCTGAGCTAGTAGAGATCACCAGCAGGGTGGTACCCATAATCAGAGAAAGAATCAAGACTGCTGCAAGCAGACAGAAGAGTTATGCAGACCTCCGCATAAGGCAAGTAGAGTTTCAGGAGGGAGATCTGGTATTGCTCAAGGTGTCTCCTATGAAAGGAGTGGTTCGCTTTGGGAAGAAAAGGTAAACTAGCCCCACGATACATCGGACCCTTTGAAATCTTGCAAAAGATTGGGAATGTGTCGTACAAGCTGGACTTACCTGCTTCAATGGAAAGAATCCATCCGGTTTTCCATGTTTCAATGTTAAGGAAGTTTGTGTCAGATCCGGGCAAGGTTCTTAGTGAGCCTGATGTGGAGATCCAAGAAGATCTCACCTATGTTGAACAGCCAGTACGGATCATAGACACCCAGATTAGGAAGTTGAGGAACAAGGAAATCCCGATGGTGAAAGTCCTTTGGAACCACCACAATATGGAAGAATGCACTTGGGAGACACGGGAGTCCATGCTCCAGCAATACCCTTATCTTTTATAAGGTTAGTTCCTTGTGAGTTCATGTGTTTTATATGTATGTTATGTTGTGTGCATTGCATGTGCTAGTTGAGGAACATTCGGGGACGAATGTTCTTAAGGGGGGAGAATGTAATACCCGGCTAGACTCCGGTATCGGAATTCCTACCGTCCGGTGGAATCCCGGGTGTCGGAGACCTCTAGAAGGGTAAAATCATATTTTTGTAAAATGTTTTAATGTATTTTATGTTTTTAAACTAGAAGGAAAATGAGTTTTTGCATGAAAATAATCTTGGAGGAAGACCCAGGTTTGGCCGCCGAACCTCAAGTTCGGCCGCCGAACATGCATGCACTTCGGGAGTGCTTTAGGCCCCCGAAAGCATAAGAGAGGGAAGTCCAGGTTCGGCCGCCGAACATGGCATGCATGCGGAGGCACGTTCGGCCCCCGAATGTGGCCTGGCCAACCACCTATAAAAGGGTCCCTTAGCCGAAACAAGTGAGCTTTTCTCCCCATTTTTTGCCAAGGTGAGCTCTCCGCCATCCCTCGCCGACCTTGAGTTTCTTCCTTCCATTCTTCATGATTTTTATGAGTTTGCAACTTTGTTTTGAAGATTTTTTAGCATAAAGCAAGTTTTGGAGCTTTGAGGTTCAAGAAACTCAATCTCTCCCATCTCCGAGCTAGGGTCGTTTTCCTCTCGATCTTCAAGAGGTAAGGGCCGATCTTGAGCTCGCTATATGTTTTCAACAAGTTTTAAGTTGATTCATGGGGTAGAAATATATGTTTATATTAGTTGAGCATTGTTATGTTTTTGTGTGTTTTATGGACAATGTATGTTGGATATGCATGTTTGATGTGTTGTAGATGGGGTTTAGGATAGTTTGAAGCCCCTAGGAGCTGATGTATATATCTATGCATGTTTTGGATGAGTTGTATGCTTGATTGAAGGTTTTGGGAGGCAAATGTGCATGAGGAGCCGAGTTTCTGCCCTTTTGGCAGAAACCAGGTTCGGCAGCCGAAGGACTTTCGGCCGCCGAACCTTCCTGGGAGGCAAGCCTTTCGGCTGCCGAAGCCTGCCCCTGAAAATGGACATTCATCTCTGGAGGGCACTTTCGGCCGCCGAAGGTGCCGCCGAACCTGCCTGACTTTCGGCTCTGGAGGGACTTTCGGCCGCCAAACCTGCCGCCGAAAGTGCCCTGTTCAGCCTTCCTTTGCATGTTTTGCATGATCGTTTTGAGGTGTTTTAGGGGGTTTTTGGGGGATGTTTTTAGAGTCATGTTCTTGTAACGACCCCAAAATGGACCGTCACCGGTGCTAGGATTCAGGTCGGCTTAAGGCCGCCAGAACCCGTAGCAAGCCTGCTATACTCTCTGTGTACCTGTAAATCTCATACATGATCATACATTTTCTGTGAAAATGAAAACTCTTTTCTGGATCAAGACTTAACCTGTGCATGCACTCTCTGTCCTCTGTACTTTGTACCCCTGACTAGAGCTTGCTCTAGAAGGGTTAACTCTTACCTGTTAAGCCTGGTTTTTCACATACTCTGTAAAATACATATATATACAGATCATGTATATAACAAAAGATTTACAATACAAACATCACTAAGTCAAGCACATTTCTAACTTTATAGACAACTATTACATCTCTTTAATATTACATGTCCACTTTAAGCTATTACAAATCTCTTTACTCTTTCTGTATTTTGTTGATCTCTTCTGTACACTGAACACTGAACCTGCAAAACTGGGGTTAAGGGAGTGGGATGAGCTCTATAGCCCAGTGAGTAGAACAGTAAAACATATCATTAAAGCATGATCTTATGGAATGCATCATAACACAGACAATCCACATCAAGGGTAAACCTGTCACCACATAGTCCCGGTAACTCTGCCGTGCCAGGGCGTAGAATCGAGCACCTGGTCTTCCTGTCATATATCTATATATATGTGTATATAACACCTCTGTACTTACCATTGCCAGGGCGTAGTCAAAGACTCTTGGACTTTACTCTATACCTGCTAGGGCGTAGTCAAAGGCTTCTGGACTTCTCTCAGAGACTATTGGATCATTCAGCATTCACCCACATCAACAAATAACTATGCAATGTAACATATTCGTGAAGTCTAATGCAAACAACCTACTATATACTCATGATACATGAACTATGCTCAAAACATTTCATTACTCAATTAAAAACCTTAAGTTTCGTTTAGTTCCACTCACCTCTGGCTAACTGGACTGACTCTGCAGGCTCGGAAAACTCTGGAGCAGAACTCACTGTTGCTCTCTCTGGTTCCTCTGGTCTGTGTAAGCACAGAAAGACGCAAATGAGGGACCAAACTAGCTTAAAAATCCCCTTAACCTCACTCTAAAACTCATGCAAAGCATGTAAACGAAAAGCTGGACAGAACACTTTCGGCGGCAGGTTCGGCGGCCGAAAATCCTCTCCAGAGACGAAACTCATGCACCTTCGGCGGCCGAATCTCTACTTTTGGCAGCCGAACCCTTTCGGGGGCAAGTTTCGGAGGCTGAAAGGCACTCCAGAGACGAAAGTCTCTAACCTTCGGTGGCACCTTCGGCGGCCGAACTCTCCTCCAGAGCCGAAAGTCCAAAAGCTCGGGGGCAAGCTTGGGCAGCCGAAGCCACCTCCTCATGGGTTTGGCGGCCGAATGTACCTTCGGCGGCCGAACCTGAGTTCATCCGCAAGGCAGAAACTTGCTCTGCCTCTCGCCAAAAGCACATACCTCTTCCAATCTCAACCACCTCACTCCCTCAACTTGCATATACCCAAGGATATGCTCAAAGGGGTCAGAAACTACCTTAAAACCCCAAACACACAACACAAACAACACAGAAACAAGCTTTACTCACAAAAGCATCAAAACCTCACAAATAATCCTATTCATGCAACTCTCCCCCAAAACCACATAAAACCTTCAGAAAACATAAAAACAAGCTCAGGATCTTCACTTACCTCTTGAAACCAAGAAGCTGAACGATCCTAACATGGAGTTTTGGAGCAACTCTCCTTTCAACTCTCTAAACTTCACAACTTTGAGTTTTTAGCTTAAAACCTTCAAAATAACATCAAAACTAATCAAATCTTTGCAAGATTGGATGAAAACATGAAAGAATACTTATAAAGGATAGGGTCTCACCTCAGAAAGTGAAAGAAAACGGTGATGTTTATCCTTTCAACCGACTGAGGGCCATTTATAGGTGGCTGGCCAGACCACCTTCGGCGGCCACACGTGAAACCGAAAGCCATGCATGTTCGGCGGCCGAACCTCAACTTCGGCGGCCGAACCTGGCTTTTCTGCCTTGGTTCATTTCACTCAAAAACTCATTTCCTTATACTTTACAACTTATGAACATATCAAAACATGTAAGAAAAACATAACGCTCACCCTTCTAGAGACCTCCGACATCCTGGACTCTACCGGAAAGTAGAATTCCGATGTCGGACTCCAGCCGGGTATTACATTCTCCCCCCCTTAAGAACATTCGTCCTCGAATGGTCCTAAAACAAACAACTAACATATCAAAAGGAGGAAACTAACCTCAACACAAATATGGATACTGCTGGAGCATAGACTCCCGCGTCTCCCAGGTACATTCTTCTAGATTATGGTGGTTCCACAGAACTTTCACCATCGGAATCTCCTTGTTCCTTAGCTGCCTGATCTGCGTGTCCAGAATCCGTACTGGCTGCTCTATATAGGTGAGATCTCTAAGAATCTCCACATCAGGCTCTCTCAGAACCTGATTCGGATCTGACACAAACTGCCGTAACATAGAAACATGAAATACCGGGTGAATTCTCTCCATAGAAGCAGGTAAATCCAGCTTATACAACACATTTCCGATCCTCTGCAAAATCTCAAAGGGTCCAATGTACCGTGGAGCTAATTTACCCTTCTTTCCAAAACGAACCACTCCCTTCATTGGAGACACTTTGAGCAATACCCAATTACCTTTCTGGAACTCTAACTGTTTTCTGCGAACGTCTGCATAACTTTTTTGTCTGCTCTGCGCTGTTCTGATTCTCTCTCTGATCATAGGCACCACTCGACTGGTAATCTCGACTAACTCTGGCCCTGCAAGAGCCTTCTCTCCTATCTCTTCCCAACAAACAGGGGATCTGCACTTCCTCCCATACAAAGCTTCATAAGGAGCCATCCCTATGCTAGCATGATGGCTGTTATTGTAGGCAAACTCTACCAAAGGTAGATGCTGCCTCCAAGAACCGCCAAAGTCTAACACACACAATCGAAGCATATCCTCTATGGTCTGGATGGTTGTAACGACCCGGAAATCGGACCGCTACCGGCGCTAGGATCCAGATCGGCATAAGGCCGCCGGGAACCGTAGCAAGCCTGACATAACCTGTAATCCTGTTTAATCCCATACATGATCAACAATACTCATAAACCTGTAAACATTCTCATATAACAACCAAGCTCAACCTGTACATAACATAAACATAACATAAACCTCCACTGGAGCCCTCATCAAAATGCTCCAATGGGGTATCTCATCATACATAAGCTTGGCTGAAACATACCCTCATATCTCATATCATAAAGACCATGTACATACAAGTGGGATTAACAATCTGTATTGGTCAAGCACAACTCTATCCTCAATATTCAAATTACATAACATAACTTAAAACACTTTTACATTACATCATAATACAATTGTCATGTCCACAATCTAACTATTACAAAAAACATGCTTCAAAACTCTGGCTAACCTCCTGGTCTACCCTGTACCTGCACATCTGGGGTTAGGGGAGAGGGGTGAGCTACAAAGCCCAGTGAGCAGAATAGTAAAACATTTAAAACATATGATAACATGAAATGCATCACATCACAGCTAATCACATCAAGGATGGATTTGTCACCAATAGTCCCCTACATGGACTGTAACAGCCCGGACACCGATACCCCTCTGTAACGGCTCCAAACTGCTCGGCGCTAGGATCCAGATCGGCTTAAGGCCGCCTAGACCCGTAGCAAGCCTGCTACTGAACTCTGGGTACCTGCTCAATCCCATACATGATCCAACAACTGGAAAACTTTTCTGCATATACTAATCTGAAATAGCCCTTAGGGCTATCTGTATTACACCAGTGACACGTTACCAAGTAACCTCCATGCACTATGCGCTGTGTCATAGAACCCACTCTGTAAGGGTCAGCATATCATAAGTTACCTTGGCTACCATAGAGTCACAGGAATCAAACCTGGTCTTCTCTATTGGCCTCTCTATGGATCACAGGAATCAAACCTGGTCTTTCCTCCGCACTGGTCTTGGGTCAAAGGAAGTAATCCCTGTCTTCCCTCACAGTTATAATTCACTGGGTTTTCGAAACACAACATTTAGTAAGCCTGGTTTGACTCATTTCTCATCAAGAAACTGAAAACAGGATACATGCATATACAAGGGATTCAGCACACACTGGGCAAAGCACAACTCGAGACATTATCTCATTATACTCTATCTCTTTACACATCATGTCCATACATCATGTCCACAACTATACTATACAACAAGCATAACATACCATATCATCCTTAATCTTTACATCATCTTGCCTAAACATATACATCAAGCTTCTTCTATACATATACATGCCACATACTACTCTATCAAAACCTAGCTATGCTATTACAGCCAAACACGGCAACCCATGCTTAACCTCTGCTCTCCCATAGCTCACTCTGCTGAACTCTGGCCCTGCAAAACTGGGGTTAAGGGAATGGGGTGAGCTACAAGAGCCCAGTGAGTAGAAACACTGAAAAACAGTTCAGTAAATACACTCGGTCATGAAATGCATCACAACACAACTAGTCCATATCTTGGATTAGACATGACCTCAAAACTCCCTCGACGGCTATTGATGTCGCCTTGGTCCAATCCGCATAAACAATGATAATGCAATGCACCATCTTCGTGATTCTAATGCAATCACCCTAATACATATCATGGCATCCATGATGCATGAACTATGCTCACACATTCTGTTGTTTTATTATAAAATATTATGTTTAGTTCTACTCACCTCTGCTCCTCTGGCAGAAACTGTACTGACTCTGTAACTGCTAATCCTGACGACCTCCCTGAACTGTCGGGTCCAATCCTACACAAATGGACTCGCATGAGGTGTCAAACAAGGCTAATATAACTCTAACACAACTCCCTACACACCTTCCCAAAAACCCCCTAAACGATCCTAGAACAATCATGCAAAGCATGCAAAAGAAGGCTGGGCAGGACACGTTCGGCGGCAGGTTCGGCGGCCGAATGTCCTCTCCAGAGACGAAACTCGCCTACTTTCGGCGGCCGAATCTCCTCTTTCGGCGGCCGAAGCCTTCGGGGGTAAGCTTCGGGGGCCAAACCATACTCCAGAGACGAAAGTCTCTAACCTTCGGCGGCACCTTCGGCGGCCGAACCTCCCCTCCAGAGACGAAAATCCAATCCTTCGGGGGCAGGTTGAGGCAGCCGAAACCACCTCCTTACCACGTTCGGCGGCCGAACCTTCTTTCGGCGGCCGAAGCTGGGTTCTCCAGTTAGGCAGAACCTAGCTCACCTCATGCACAACTTCCCCCAAACCTCACTCAACATACCTCTCAACACACATAACAAGCATATACTCAAATATATGCATAAAGGGGTCCAAAACTACCTAAAAACCCCAACAAACAACACCCATAACACAGCAACATACTCATGCATAAAAATCCTCAAAAACCTCCTTTTACACCTCACCATGCAACTCTTCCCTTTCCCTCCATAAAACTTGCTTAAAACACTAGAAAACATAAGGATCAACACTTACCTCTTGGCTGGTGTGATCCTAGCTTCAAAACATGGAGAACCCAAGCTCCTCAAGCTTCAAGCTCCACAACTTCCTCTTTTGACTCAAAACCTTCAAACCCAAGTGAAAACTCATGAAAACCTTGCCATTTAGAGGAAAACATCATGAAAACATCCAAGGAGAACCTAAACCCCACCTTGACCACAAAGAGAGCTTCCAGCACCCTCCATGGCCAGTCAACGGGGCTTAAATAGGTGGCCAACCGCCCTTCCTTCGGCTGCCGAAACTGCATGCAAAACCATGCAACGTTCGGCGGCCTAACGTGAAGTTTCGGAAGCCGAACCTATAGCACTTTCGGCGGCCGAACATGACCTTCGGCGGCCGAACCTGCATTCTGCCTCCTTGGTCTTTTCTCTTCAAAACTCATTCCCTTACCTTTCAAAACCGGAAAACACTTAAAACATAACCTTGCTAAAACCTTGTAAAACCTTTAGTGTCCCGTGCAATGCCCTGCAAAACGAATCCGACATCCGAGATTCCACCTGACGGTAGGATTTCCGATGCCTGAACGAGCCGGGTATTACAATCTACCCCCCTTATAACAACATTCGTCCCCGAATGTTCAAAACAAAACAAACAAACAAATAACAGGCAAATAAAGCCTAACACTTCTCTTCAAAAAGAGAATTTCCGAAACTCTACTTTCCTGATCTGAGTCCATACTCCAGAATTAGTATCCTCATCTTTTTCTGAACTCCACAGCTTTCGCTGCGCTACTCTGATCCTTACTCTTTACCTTTCTTCTTAACTAAACTAATCTCTTTGTGCAACTCTCACTAGGAATACGAATCTGTAACAATCAAAGCTTAAGGAATCATCCTTCGTTTCCCACAACAGCACTGGAAACATTCCAGGGTGAAGTACTAAGTCAGATAAAACCTTATCTACCCCAACTTTCCACTATTCTACTAACTCTTAGCTCTCTCTGCAGGTGCCATTCTGTAGAAAAAGGAAAGAAAGACTTGGTTCTGCGTCCAGATACCATTTTCACTCCCCTCTCACATTTCCTAACAGATGGTAAACCTGACAGTATACTAGCAATGGCACTGAGGCTGATTCCCTATCCTGACAAACGTACTCACACGAGTTAAAACAACCCTCTGATAACCTTTCCTGAATAACTGTGAGCCTGTAGGGCTGACATCAACTTCTAGGCACCTCTATACACTGTCCTTCTCAAGGACTACCACCGATCCATCCGATACCCTGAACTCTCCTACCTTGTCGCTACTGACACAGGTAGTACTGCGAGTAACTAGCCAATCTGCCCTAGACTGACATCACACAGTCAAGTCTAGAACCATAAGGTCAGCTGGATCGCATCTACTCACCACACACTCTGAACTGAACTGACTGACTTTGCTTCAGATGGATCAGACACTTAGGTCCACTGACCCAAGAAACACATTCTAAGCCCAGAAGTCATCAAACCCATCCTACCAACAGCGCACAACAACAAGGAAAGCGAAACACTGGGGTCCAACGCAAACAGCATACACATCCGAATACTTACAAACGAACGTACCTAACGTCGCCGTATTCGATGTGTTAGCCTCCTAGAAAGTCAGGATGAAGATCCAAGCTAAAGCTCATGGAACTTCTCTAGGAAACGTCCTAAAGAAAAGACTGACCCTTTCCTTAGCCTCAACTACCACCTACTCTCAGACTGGCTCTAACCTCTTTCTGAACTTATTCTTACTCTTCTGTATTCTTTTCTGCTCGATCTTACTTACTTTTATCACATATAACCAATTGATATCCTACTATAGTTCACACAAACACATATCAGATCACTCAATCATGAGCATACCTAGCACAGAGGTGTCAGATGTGTCAGCCTCTCCTCCTTCTTGCCTATCAGCCTGAGCTGCTCTATCTGTATCTGCTCCCTGAGACTGAACCAACTGGGGCGCAAAAGGACACTCACGCATCACATGTCCTTCCTGTCCACACCTATAACATCCTGTCGTACCAACAAGACAAACGCCCTTATGCAACCTTCCACACCTCAAACATTTTGCTCTGCCTCTACCAGAACTTGCACCAACATCATAACCTAGATTCTTATTTTTCTTTGACCGTCTCAAGCCTCTAACCTTTTTCTTCATGGTTCTCCCCCACATCACTCCTTTCGCGGTAGCTGTACTCCAAGTGGAGGGTTCATTCTCTCCTATCCTAGAGTCCTTGGTCTGAGCATCCTCTAAAGCCTCTTCATTCAAATTCACCTGTAGACCTACATCCTTTCTTTGCACATCTCCTCCTGTCTCTCTCCTGTTTCCTCCCATTCTTCCTAGATCTATTCCTTCTCTAATTTCCTCAAAAGACTCTTCAGACGGATCTGATTCCACAAGGTAACCAGCATCACTCATCTTAGCTCTCCTGAAGAACAACACACAAGAAACAATCATTAGCACACATAGAGTTCATATGAAAACACATGAACCTACAAAATGTATACATGCATACACAGTACCATATTTATGCACATGCATATATGCATGGCCTATCACATCATCCTCAAACCAAAACTTAACTTTCTTATCCTAGTGGACATGAGTTTACTTATTGTGCTTGCCTTCCTAGAACATCTAAACCAACCTCTTTCCGATGTGGGATATCTCTAATCCTTGAACAAAAATGCTCAACACACCGTACTTAAGAGGACCTATGCTCTGATACCATCTGTAACAGCCCGGACACCGATACCCCTCTGTAACGGCTCCAAACTGCTCGGCGCTAGGATCCAGATCGGCTTAAGGCCGCCTAGACCCGTAGCAAGCCTGCTACTGAACTCTGGGTACCTGCTCAATCCCATACATGATCCAACAACTGGAAAACTTTTCTGAAAGACTACCAGACTTAACTTAAAAACCACTCAGATATACTAATCTGAAATAGCCCTTAAAGCTATCTGTATTACACCAGTGACACGTTACCAAGTAACCTCCATGCACTATGCGCTGTGTCATAGAACCCACTCTGTAAGGGTCAGCATATCATAAATTACCTTGGCTACCAAGCACCTTAACTGATCATCTATACATCGGTAACAGATATCTCTTTCATTTACATCATGTCCATTACTCTATTACACAAGCAATACTGTAGCCAATACCCTGCTGCTTCTAACCTTCCCAGCTAACCCTGTACCTGCAAAACTGGGATTAAGGGAAAGGGATGAGCTATAAAGCCCAGTGAGTAGAAACACTGAAAAACAGTTCAGTAAATACACTCGGTCATGAAATGCATCACAACACAACTAGTCCATATCTTGGATTAGACATGACCTCAAAACTCCCTCGACGGCTATTGATGTCGCCTTGGTCCAATCCGCATAAACAATGATAATGCAATGCACCATCTTCGTGATTCTAATGCAATCACCCTAATACATATCATGGCATCCATGATGCATGAACTATGCTCACATATTCTGTTGTTTTATTATAAAATATTATGTTTAGTTCTACTCACCTCTGCTCCTCTGGCAGAAACTGTACTGACTCTGTAACTGCTAATCCTGACGACCTCCCTGAACTGTCGGGTCCAATCCTACACAAATGGACTCGCATGAGGTGTCAAACAAGGCTAATATAACTCTAACACAACTCCCTACACACCTTCCCAAAAACCCCCTAAACGATCCTAGAACAATCATGCAAAGCATGCAAAAGAAGGCTGGGCAGGACACATTCGGCGGCAGGTTCGGCGGCCGAATGTCCTCTCCAGAGACGAAACTCGCCTACTTTCGGCGGCCGAATCTCCTCTTTCGGCGGCCGAAGCCTTCGGGGGTAAGCTTCGGGGGCCAAACCATACTCCAGAGACGAAAGTCTCCAACCTTCGGCGGCACCTTCGGCGGCCGAACCTCCCCTCCAGAGACGAAAATCCAATCCTTCGGGGGCAGGTTGAGGCAGCCGAAACCACCTCCTTACCACGTTCGGCGGCCGAACCTTCTTTCGGCGGCCGAAGCTGGGTTCTCCAGTTAGGCAGAACCTAGCTCACCTCATGCACAACTTCCCCCAAACCTCACTCAACATACCTCTCAACACACATAACAAGCATATACTCAAATATATGCATAAAGGGGTCCAAAACTACCTAAAAACCCCAACAAACAACACCCATAACACAGCAACATACTCATGCATAAAAATCCTCAAAAACCTCCTTTTACACCTCACCATGCAACTCTTCCCTTTCCCTCCATAAAACTTGCTTAAAACACTAGAAAACATAAGGAACAACACTTACCTCTTGGCTGGTGTGATCCTAGCTTCAAAACATGGAGAACCCAAGCTCCTCAAGCTTCAAGCTCCACAACTTCCTCTTTTGACTCAAAACCTTCAAACCCAAGTGAAAACTCATGAAAACCTTGCCATTTAAAGGAAAACATCATGAAAACATCCAAGGAGAACCTAAACCCCACCTTGACCACAAAGAGAGCTTCCAGCACCCTCCATGGCCAGTCAACGGGGCTTAAATAGGTGGCCAACCGCCCTTCCTTCGGCTGCCGAAACTGCATGCAAAACCATGCAACGTTCGGCGGCCTAACGTGAAGTTTCGGAAGCCGAACCTATAGCACTTTCGGCGGCCGAACATGACCTTCGGCGGCCGAACCTGCATTCTGCCTCCTTGGTCTTTTCTCTTCAAAACTCATTCCCTTACCTTTCAAAACCGGAAAACACTTAAAACATAACCTTGCTAAAACCTTGTAAAACCTTTAGTGTCCCGTGCAATGCCCTGCAAAACGAATCCGACATCCGAGATTCCACCTGACGGTAGGATTTCCGATGCCTGAACGAGCCGGGTATTACAATCTACCCCCCTTATAACAACATTCGTCCCCGAATGTTCAAAACAAAACAAACAAACAAATAACAGGCAAATAAAGCCTAACACTTCTCTTCAAAAAGAGAATTTCCGAAACTCTACTTTCCTGATCTGAGTCCATACTCCAGAATTAGTATCCTCATCTTTTTCTGAACTCCACAGCTTTCGCTGCGCTACTCTGATCCTTACTCTTTACCTTTCTTCTTAACTAAACTAATCTCTTTGTGCAACTCTCACTAGGAATACGAATCTGTAACAATCAAAGCTTAAGGAATCATCCTTCGTTTCCCACAACAGCACTGGAAACATTCCAGGGTGAAGTACTAAGTCAGATAAAACCTTATCTACCCCAACTTTCCACTATTCTACTAACTCTTAGCTCTCTCTGCAGGTGCCATTCTGTAGAAAAAGGAAAGAAAGACTTGGTTCTGCGTCCAGATACCATTTTCACTCCCCTCTCACATTTCCTAACAGATGGTAAACCTGACAGTATACTAGCAATGGCACTGAGGCTGATTCCCTATCCTGACAAACGTACTCACACGAGTTAAAACAACCCTCTGATAACCTTTCCTGAATAACTGTGAGCCTGTAGGGCTGACATCAACTTCTAGGCACCTCTATACACTGTCCTTCTCAAGGACTACCACCGATCCATCCGATACCCTGAACTCTCCTACCTTGTCGCTACTGACACAGGTAGTACTGCGAGTAACTAGCCAATCTGCCCTAGACTGACATCACACAGTCAAGTCTAGAACCATAAGGTCAGCTGGATCGCATCTACTCACCACACACTCTGAACTGAACTGACTGACTTTGCTTCAGATGGATCAGACACTTAGGTCCACTGACCCAAGAAACACATTCTAAGCCCAGAAGTCATCAAACCCATCCTACCAACAGCGCACAACAACAAGGAAAGCGAAACACTGGGGTCCAACGCAAACAGCATACACATCCGAATACTTACAAACGAACGTACCTAACGTCGCCGTATTCGATGTGTTAGCCTCCTAGAAAGTCAGGATGAAGATCCAAGCTAAAGCTCATGGAACTTCTCTAGGAAACGTCCTAAAGAAAAGACTGACCCTTTCCTTAGCCTCAACTACCACCTACTCTCAGACTGGCTCTAACCTCTTTCTGAACTTATTCTTACTCTTCTGTATTCTTTTCTGCTCGATCTTACTTACTTTTATCACATATAACCAATTGATATCCTACTATAGTTCACACAAACACATATCAGATCACTCAATCATGAGCATACCTAGCACAGAGGTGTCAGATGTGTCAGCCTCTCCTCCTTCTTGCCTATCAGCCTGAGCTGCTCTATCTGTATCTGCTCCCTGAGACTGAACCAACTGGGGCGCAAAAGGACACTCACGCATCACATGTCCTTCCTGTCCACACCTATAACATCCTGTCGTACCAACAAGACAAACGCCCTTATGCAACCTTCCACACCTCAAACATTTTGCTCTGCCTCTACCAGAACTTGCACCAACATCATAACCTAGATTCTTATTTTTCTTTGACCGTCTCAAGCCTCTAACCTTTTTCTTCATGGTTCTCCCCCACATCACTCCTTTCGCGGTAGCTGTACTCCAAGTGGAGGGTTCATTCTCTCCTATCCTAGAGTCCTTGGTCTGAGCATCCTCTAAAGCCTCTTCATTCAAATTCACCTGTAGACCTACATCCTTTCTTTGCACATCTCCTCCTGTCTCTCTCCTGTTTCCTCCCATTCTTCCTAGATCTATTCCTTCTCTAATTTCCTCAAAAGACTCTTCAGACGGATCTGATTCCACAAGGTAACCAGCATCACTCATCTTAGCTCTCCTGAAGAACAACACACAAGAAACAATCATTAGCACACATAGAGTTCATATGAAAACACATGAACCTACAAAATGTATACATGCATACACAGTACCATATTTATGCACATGCATATATGCATGGCCTATCACATCATCCTCAAACCAAAACTTAACTTTCTTATCCTAGTGGACATGAGTTTACTTATTGTGCTTGCCTTCCTAGAACATCTAAACCAACCTCTTTCCGATGTGGGATATCTCTAATCCTTGAACAAAAATGCTCAACACACCGTACTTAAGAGGACCTATGCTCTGATACCATCTGTAACAGCCCGGACACCGATACCCCTCTGTAACGGCTCCAAACTGCTCGGCGCTAGGATCCAGATCGGCTTAAGGCCGCCTAGACCCGTAGCAAGCCTGCTACTGAACTCTGGGTACCTGCTCAATCCCATACATGATCCAACAACTGGAAAACTTTTCTGAAAGACTACCAGACTTAACTTAAAAACCACTCAGATATACTAATCTGAAATAGCCCTTAAAGCTATCTGTATTACACCAGTGACACGTTACCAAGTAACCTCCATGCACTATGCGCTGTGTCATAGAACCCACTCTGTAAGGGTCAGCATATCATAAATTACCTTGGCTACCAAGCACCTTAACTGATCATCTATACATCGGTAACAGATATCTCTTTCATTTACATCATGTCCATTACTCTATTACACAAGCAATACTGTAGCCAATACCCTGCTGCTTCTAACCTTCCCAGCTAACCCTGTACCTGCAAAACTGGGATTAAGGGAAAGGGATGAGCTATAAAGCCCAGTGAGTAGAAACACTGAAAAACAGTTCAGTAAATACACTCGGTCATGAAATGCATCACAACACAACTAGTCCATATCTTGGATTAGACATGACCTCAAAACTCCCTCGACGGCTATTGATGTCGCCTTGGTCCAATCCGCATAAACAATGATAATGCAATGCACCATCTTCGTGATTCTAATGCAATCACCCTAATACATATCATGGCATCCATGATGCATGAACTATGCTCACATATTCTGTTGTTTTATTATAAAATATTATGTTTAGTTCTACTCACCTCTGCTCCTCTGGCAGAAACTGTACTGACTCTGTAACTGCTAATCCTGACGACCTCCCTGAACTGTCGGGTCCAATCCTACACAAATGGACTCGCATGAGGTGTCAAACAAGGCTAATATAACTCTAACACAACTCCCTACACACCTTCCCAAAAACCCCCTAAACGATCCTAGAACAATCATGCAAAGCATGCAAAAGAAGGCTGGGCAGGACACATTCGGCGGCAGGTTCGGCGGCCGAATGTCCTCTCCAGAGACGAAACTCGCCTACTTTCGGCGGCCGAATCTCCTCTTTCGGCGGCCGAAGCCTTCGGGGGTAAGCTTCGGGGGCCAAACCATACTCCAGAGACGAAAGTCTCCAACCTTCGGCGGCACCTTCGGCGGCCGAACCTCCCCTCCAGAGACGAAAATCCAATCCTTCGGGGGCAGGTTGAGGCAGCCGAAACCACCTCCTTACCACGTTCGGCGGCCGAACCTTCTTTCGGCGGCCGAAGCTGGGTTCTCCAGTTAGGCAGAACCTAGCTCACCTCATGCACAACTTCCCCCAAACCTCACTCAACATACCTCTCAACACACATAACAAGCATATACTCAAATATATGCATAAAGGGGTCCAAAACTACCTAAAAACCCCAACAAACAACACCCATAACACAGCAACATACTCATGCATAAAAATCCTCAAAAACCTCCTTTTACACCTCACCATGCAACTCTTCCCTTTCCCTCCATAAAACTTGCTTAAAACACTAGAAAACATAAGGAACAACACTTACCTCTTGGCTGGTGTGATCCTAGCTTCAAAACATGGAGAACCCAAGCTCCTCAAGCTTCAAGCTCCACAACTTCCTCTTTTGACTCAAAACCTTCAAACCCAAGTGAAAACTCATGAAAACCTTGCCATTTAAAGGAAAACATCATGAAAACATCCAAGGAGAACCTAAACCCCACCTTGACCACAAAGAGAGCTTCCAGCACCCTCCATGGCCAGTCAACGGGGCTTAAATAGGTGGCCAACCGCCCTTCCTTCGGCTGCCGAAACTGCATGCAAAACCATGCAACGTTCGGCGGCCTAACGTGAAGTTTCGGAAGCCGAACCTATAGCACTTTCGGCGGCCGAACATGACCTTCGGCGGCCGAACCTGCATTCTGCCTCCTTGGTCTTTTCTCTTCAAAACTCATTCCCTTGCCTTTCAAAACCGGAAAACACTTAAAACATAACCTTGCTAAAACCTTGTAAAACCTTTAGTGTCCTGTGCAATGCCCCGCAAAACGAATCCGACATCCGAGATTCCACCTGACGGTAGGATTTCCGATGCCTGAACGAGCCGGGTATTACATGGACCAACTGTGCCAGGGGCGTAGAATGGGCCTCACTGGTCTTTCTCTTACATAACATAACATAACATGGTCCAACTGTGCCAGGGGCGTAGAATGGGCCTCACTGGTCTTTCTCTCACATAGTGCCAGGGGCGTAGAATGGGCCTCACTGGTCTTCCGCATCGTATCATCATCATCATAGCATAGGGGGACTAATGGATCATTCAACATCCATCCACATCATCAAACATAATATGCAATGCACATATTCGTGAGTCTAATGCAACACCCTATTATCTCATGGCATTTATGATGCGTGAATCATGCTAACTGATTTATTTATTTAAAAGCATAATAGTTATTCCACTCACCTCTGGCTGAAGCTCTACAGACTCTGAAGCAGCTATCTCACTGCTGAGGTCCTCGGTTCCTCGGGTCCGAACCTACACAGGTGGACTCCAATGAGGGACCAATCAAACATAAACATAACTCTAATAAACTCCCCAAAAACCCCCTAAGAACATCAAGAAACAACTTCATAAAAACATGCAAGAAATGGCTGGACAGGGCACTTTCGGCGGCAGCTTCGGCGGCCGAAAGTCCCTCCAGAGCCGAAAGTCAGGCAGGTTCGGCGGCACCTTCGGCGACCGAAACTCCCAGACAGAGGCGAAACTCATGCATGTTCGGCGGCACCTTCGGCGGCCGAAAGTCCCAGATAGAGACGAAAGTCTCTTTTCGGGGGCAACTTCGGCAGCCGAAAGGCCTGCCTCACCAGCCATGTTCGGCGGCCGAAAGTGCCTTCGGCTGCCGAACCTGGTTTCTGCCAAAGGGCAGAATCTTGGCTTCTTTGTGCATTTTCGCCTCCAAACTCACCAATCATGCATATACCTCAGTTAAATCATGCATACAAGTTCCTAGGGGCCTCAAACAAACAATTGCCCCAACTACAACACTTCGAGCATACTCAAACATGCCACATTGTACAAGAATCACATAAAACCTAACATTTGCTTAAAAACTCATACATGCCATTCTACCCCATAAAATCACTTAAAACTTACTTAAAACACATGAGGAGCTTAAGATCGGCTCTTACCTCTTGAAGATCGAGAGGAAGACGACCTAAACTTAGAGATCCACGAAAATGAGCTCCTGAGTTCCCAAAGCTCCAAAACTTGTTTCAACGGTTCAAAACCTTCAATGCAAGCTTAAAACTCAAGAAAAATGGTGGGGATTTGGAGGAAAAACACTATATTTGCAAAGGGAAGGTCGGAAGCTTGCTGTGGCCGAAAATGGGAGAAAGCTCGCCCATTTCGGCTAAGTGCCCCTTTTATAGGCGGCTGGCCAGGCCACGTTCGGGGGCCGAATGTGCCTCCGCATCCATGAAATGTTCGGCGGCCGAACTTGACTTTCGGCGGCCGAACCTGGACTGCCCTCACTCATGCTTTCGGGGGCCTAACGTGCCTCCAAAACGCATGCACGTTCGGCGGCCGAACTTGACTTTCGGCGGCCGAACCTGGGTTTTCCTCCAAAGACTTTTCATGCAAAAACTCATTTAATTTCATACTTAAAACTATTAAAACATGAAAACATTTTTATAAAACATGATTCTACCCTTCTAGAGATCTCCGACATCCGAGATTCCACTGGACGGTAGGAATTCCGATACCGGAGTCTAGCCGGGTATTACAATGGTCCTCTCTGACTGTCCATCAGTCTGTGGGTGGAAAGCAGTGCTAAAATCCAATCACGTGCCCATCGCACTCTGCAGACTTCGCCAAAATCTGGAGGTAAACTGAGGTCCTCTGTCTGAGACTATAGACACTGGAACTCCATGTAATCTCACTATCTCATCCAGATATATCTGTGCCAACTTATCCACAGAATAGTTACTCCGTACTGGAAGAAAATGAGCAGATTTCGTGAGTCTGTCCACAATCACCCATATGGAGTCTATCCTGTTGGACGCTGCTGGTAAACCCATGACAAAATCCATAGCTATGTTCTCCCATTTCCATTCTGGAATCGGCAGTGGGTTAAGCATTCCAGCTGGTTTCTGATGCTCTAGTTTCACCCTCTGGCAAACCTCACAGGCTGTCACAAACTGCGCCACTTCTTTCTTCATGGCTGGCCACCAATAGACCCTTTTCAGATCTTAATACATCTTGGTGGCTCCTGGGTGAACACTATACCGCGCATTATGAGCTTCCCTCATAATGTCTTTCTTCACACTGCTCCTATCTGGTACACAAAGTCGACTCCCATAGCGAAGGATCCCTTTGCTATCAAATTTGAACTCTGCACTGTTGCCTGACTGAACAGTCCTGGCTATTTTCATCAACTCTGGGTCCTCGTGCTGTTTCTGAGCTATCTGCTCCAGAAACACAGGTGTCACTCTCATCTGTGCTAGCAACGCACCTGTACCAGACAACTCTAGCTGTAATCCCTCTGCGAAAAGCTTGTAAAGCTCCATCACGACTGGTCTCCGCTCTGCTGTTATATGGGATAAACTACCTAGTCACTTCCGGCTTAGGGCGTCTGCCACAACATTCGCCTTACCCGGATGATACTGGATCTTACAATCATAATCACTGAGCAATTCTACCCATCTTCTCTGCCTCAAATTCAGCTCTCTCTGACTTAAGATGTACTGTAAACTCTTATGATCGGTGAAGATCTCGCATTTAACCCCGTAGAGGTAATGCCGCCACATCTTGAGTGCAAAAATAACTGCTGCCATCTCTAGGTCATGGGTGGGGTAATTCAACTCGTGCTTCTTCAACTGTCTAGAAGCATAAGCTATCACCCTATCACTCTGCATCAAAACACAACCCAATCCCACTTGAGATGCATCACAGAACACTGTGAAATCCTCGTTACTAACAGGCAGAGCTAACACTGGTGCTGTTGTCAATCTCCTCTTGAGCTCCTCAAAGCTCTCTTCGCACTGGTCTGACCAGACAAACTTATGGTTCTTCTGAGTCAGTTTGGTCATAGGAGCCGCTATCTTCGAGAAGTCCTGAACGAACCTCCTGTAGTAACCTGCCAGTCCCAGAAAGCTTTTAATCTCAGTCACTGTAGTGGGTCTGGGCCAGTTAGCTACAGCCTCTATCTTCTTGGGATCTACCTCAATTCCTTCTGCTGATACCACGTGTCCCAAGAAGGAAATGCTCCTCAACCAAAACTCACACTTCGAGAACTTGGCATACAAACCATGCTCTCTCAGTGTCTGCAGAACTATCCTCAGATGCTGGGCATGCTCCTCTGCATCTCTGGAATACACTAAGATATCATCGATGAAAACAATGACAAAGTGATCCAGAAACTCACTGAAAACTCTGTTCATAAGATCCATGAATGCTGCAGGGGCGTTAGTCAACCCGAACGGCATCACTAAGAACTCATAATACCCATATCTGGTCCTGAAAGCTGTCTTTGACACATCTGCCTCTCTAACTCTCAACTGATGATATCCGGATCTCAGATCTATTTTCGAGAAACAACCTGCTCCAGCTAGCTGGTCGAATAGATCATCAATCCTAGGTAAATGATACCTATTCTTGGTAGTGACCTTGTTCAACTGTCTGTAGTCGATACAAAGTCTGAGGGATCCATCCTTCTTTCTGACAAAAAGCACTGGAGCACCCCAAGGTGAGGTACTAGGGCGGATGAAACCCTTATCTACCAAATCCTGCAACTGCTCTTTCAACTCCTTTAACTCTGCTGGCGCCATCCTGTAGGGAGGAATAGAGATAGGTCTGGTACCAGGCAACAATTCTATTTCAAACCCTATCTCCCTATCAGGTGGTAGTCCTGGTAAGTCGTCTGGGAACACATCTGGAAACTCTCGAACTACTGGTACTGTGGCTGGTTCCCTAACCTGACTATCTAGCTCCCTCACATGAGCTAGAAACCCCTGACAACCCCTCCTAAGCAAACGACGAGCTTGAAGGGCTGAAATCAAACCTCTGGGTGTACCTCTCCTGTCTCCTCTGAAGACACACTCTGACCCATCCTGATCTCTGAGCCTAACTATCTTCTCTCTACAGTCCAAAATAGCACTATATGCAGATAGCCAATCCATCCCTAGAATGACATCAAAATCTGTCAAGTCTAGAACCACAAGGTCAGCTGGAAGGCATCTACCCTCTATGAACACTGGACTGAAACGACAGACTGACACTGCCACTGATGGGTCACATTTGGGTCCACTGATCCAGAGAGGATACTCTAAATCAGAACTGATCAAACCCAATCTCTCTATGGCTCTCGAAGCAATAAAGGAATGAGAAGCACCGGGGTCCATCAAAGCATACACATCTGAACACCCAATGATGAGATTACCTGACACCACTGTGTTCGACGTGTTCGCCTCCTCCTGTGTCACAGTGAAAATCCGTGCTGGGGCTACTGGATTTCCACCTCGGGAACCTGCTGCTGAAGTAGAGGCTGCCCCTCTCCCTCTACCTCTGCCACTACTCTGAGGCATGACTGGAGCTGCTGGTTGTACAACTGGTTGTACCACACTGTAATACCCTGCTTTCTCAGACATCGGAATTCTTACCGTCCGGTGGAATTCGAAGTTGTCGGAGCCTTCCCTCAGGGTAAAACAAAGGTTTTAAGATGGTTTTAAGTGGTTTAATGGTTTTATGTTAGAAAGGATATGAGTTTTGAAGAGAAAAGACTAAGGAGGCAAAATGCAGGTTCGGCCGCCGAAGGTAATGTTCGGCCGCCGAAAGTGCTATAGGTTCGGCTTCCGAAACTCCAAGTTAGGCCGCCGAACGTTGCATGGTTTCGCATGCAGGTTAGGCTGCCGAAGGAGGGGCGGTTGACCACCTATAAAGGGCTCCTTGCTCTGGAAAAAGAGGAGGTTTCTCTCTCTTTTGGGCTAAGGTGAGTTCATGCTTTCCTTGGGTTGATTTCATGGTTTCTCTTCAAATCTTTTAAGGTTTTCATGAGTTTTCTCCTTGAATTCAAGAGTGGTGAGCTTGGAGCAAGGAGGTGGAGCTTGGAGACTTTTGGAGCTTGGATCTCCATATCTTCAAGTTTGGGATCACACCAGCCTTTGTTCTTCAAGAGGTATGTGTTGATCCTTATGTTTGATGATGTTTTAAGCAAGTTTTATGGAGGGAGAAGGGAGTTATGCATGAGTTTTTGCATGAGTTGTGCATGTGAGGGTTTAGGGACCCTTTGTGCCTTTGTATGTTGTTTGAGTTGTTTTTGGGGTTTTGAGCTTGGGCTAAGCCCCTTTGTGCATATCTTTGCGTATATGCTTGATATGTGTGTTGAGATACATGTTGAGTAAGGTTTGGGGGAAGTTGAGCATGAGGTGAGCGAGGTTCTGCCTAACTGGAGAACCCAGCTTCGGCCGCCGAAGGAGGGTTCGGCCGCCGAATGTGTTGAGGAGGTGGTTTCGGCTGCCTCAACCTGCCCCCGAAGGATTAGACTTTCGTCTCTGGAGGGGAGGTTCGGCCGCCGAAGGTGCCGCCGAAGGTAGGAGACTTTCGTCTCTGGAGTATGGTTTGGCCCCCGAAGCTTACCCCCGAAAGGGTTCGGCCGCCGAAAGAGGAGATTCGGCCGCCGAAAGTATGTGAGTTTCGGCTCTGTTCAGGACATTCGGCCGCCGAACCTGCCGCCGAAAGTGTCCTGTCCAGCCTTCTTTTGCATGCTTTATGTGTTTGGTTTATGAGCTTGTAGAGGGGTTTTGGGGAGTTGTTGTAGAGTTGGTTATGAGTTGTTTAGAGTGTGCTTGACACCTCAATCGAGTCCGTTTGTGTAGGTTTGGACCCGACAGTTCAGGGAGGTTGTCAGGAGTAGCAGTTACAGAGTCAGTACAGTTTCTGCCAGAGGAGCAGAGGTGAGTAGAACGAAACGTAATCTTTTATTAAAGAAACATAATGCTTTAGCATAGTGCATGCATCATGAATGCTATGATATGTATTAGGGTGATTGCATTAGAATCACGAATGTGAAGCATTGCATATTATGTGATCAGAGATTAGGTGGACCCAGGCGACTCCAATAGCCTAAGCTTCGGCTCCTGTCATTGTGTCAGGTCAGTGTTGACAGAGGGTATTTTTGGGGTCATGTCTACCTTAGTGAGGATTGGACCAAGGCGACTTCAATAGCCCGTCGAGGGAGTTTTGGGGTCATGTCTAATCCAAGATATATGGAGATGCTTGAGTTGTGATGCATTGTCATAGTAAATGCGTATGAATGAACTGTTTTTCAGTGTTTCTACTCACTGGGCTTTAGTAGCTCATCCCTTTCCCCTAACCCCAGTGTTGCAGGTACAGAGTAGCTGGGAAGTGAGAAGCAGCAGAGTGTCGATTGCAGATTTGCATATGTAATAGTATAGTGTGGACATGATGTAAGTTAAAGGATATATGTAAAGTGATGTAATAGTTAGTCAGTTAAGGTATACATGTATTAGAATGTGCTTTTGCCTATTGTCAGTGTATGTTAATCCCTAGTGTATGCATGTATCCTATTTTACAGTTGCTTGATGAGAAATGAGTCAAACCAGGCTTAATACATGTTGTGTTTCGCAAACCCAGTGACTTATAACTGTGAGGGAAGACAGGGATTACTTCCTTTGACCCAAGACCAGTGCGGAGGAAAGACCAGGTTTGATTCCTGTGATCCATAGAGAGGCCAATAGAGAAGACCAGGTTTGATTCCTGTGACTCTATGGTAGCCAAGTTAACTTATGATATGCTGACCCTACAGGGTGGGTTCTATGTTTCAGAGCATAGTGCATGGAGGTTACTTGGTAGAGTATCACTGCTTTAGTACAGATAGCCCTGAGGGCTAGTTCAGATTAGTACGTCTGAGCATTTGGTTCACATGATTGGACCTATAGTACAGTGTTTTAAAGGTTAAGTCTGGTAGTTTTAAAGACAAGTTTTAATAAGTAATAGTCGAGTCGGATCATGTATGGGATTTTAACAGACACACAGAGTTCATAGCAGGCTTACTACGGGTCCCGGCGGCCTTAAGCCGATCTGGATCCTAGTGCCGAGCAGTTTGGGCCGTTACAAAGAGGGTACCGGTTTTCGGGCTGTTACAGATGGTATCAGAGCATAGGGCCTCTAGAGTACGGTGTGCTGAGCTAAGATGCTCAGGGATTAGAGAGATCTCACATCGGAAAGAGGTTGTCGTAGAGGGCAAGCACAATAAGATAAGATCATGTCCACTAGGATAGGATGTTGCATCTTGTCTATATGATGATGTGTAATGCCATGTGAGATACATGTGCATTGATGATATGAGATATCTGATGTTCTGGATGCATGTTAGATCCTTTAGCCCTCAGGATGTATGAGATGAGATGTATGAGATAGAACAGACCAGGTGTGGCTTAGTCGCCACTGGCACAGAGTAAGAGCAGTTCCGGCGAGACTGTAGTGCCCCTGGCAGAGTTAGCCATAACGATGAGATGGATATGTAGAGGGCTATTAGTGACCAGTTCATCCATGAGATGCGATGCTTTGCATGTGTATGGGGTTAACACGGATCATATCATGATGATATGCCCATATGCTGTTATGTTTATGTGGTGCCATGTTTGATGTGGGTTCATGTGTTGCCACATGGACTATGTGATGCTATGGTTTCTGTGTGTGTGCTCCTTTCTTAGTAAGCAGGATGCTGGATACTCGTTGGTCTATGGGATTGACAGGAGTTCCATCTGAGAGAAAAGGTAGAAATACTTGTTCCTCTGTTCTGCTTGAGCACAGCATAATAGCATCAGAGAGAGGGTATATCAAGGGACTCTAGGAAGTCCTTTGATACAGTCAGAGGAGGACTGGACCCTAGAGGATGGCAGTTGATGAGCGAGGTTAGTAGAGAGGTTAGTGTGCCAGAGAGGGTACTGAGAGAGTTGCTAGGAGATGCTATGGTCTCGGGTTTTATAACCCCAGGTATAGTGAGAGTGATCTCTCATCTCTAAGTGCAACCCCTAAGAGAAGAGAAGAGTAAGAGAAAGAGTAAAGGAAGAGTAAGAGAAAAGCAAGAAGAGTAAGAAAAGTAAGAGCAGGAAAGGAAGAGAAGAAAAAGAAGAGTGAGTTCAGGAGAGGTTAGAGTCCGGTCTGGGATTAGACCAGTAGTCGAGGCAGAGGAAGAGGGTCAGCCTCTTATCCCTCAGGTTTCCATAGAGAAGGTCCGTCAGCTTCGGCTAGGATCTTCACCCAGGCTCAACAGGAGGCAGTCGCATCAACCACAGTGGTGCCAGGTATGCTCACTCTAGAGTGTTTTGATGGGCATGTTTTTGTGAACCCTATTGTTTTTACTCCTGTTGCTGTGAGAGCCAGATAGGATGGGTTTGATGACTTCTAGGCTTAGAGTGAGAGTTACCTCTTTGGGTTAGCCGACCCGAGTATGATCCATCAGAGGCAGGGCATGTAGCGAGTGGATGCCTTCCAGCTGACCTTTTGGTTCTAGATTGGACTGTTCGATGTCATTCTAGTGATGGAGTGGCTAGCTACTCGTAGTGCTACCGCGTCAGTAGAGCCAAGGTAGTTAGGCTCACAGTTTAGGATGGACTAGAGGTAGTCCCTAGGAGGGACAGAGTAGATTGCCTAGAGGTTTGATGTCAGCCCTACAGGCTCAGAGTTTGCTCAGGAGAGGTCGTTAGAGGGTTCTAACTCCTGTGAGAGAGTTTAGTCGTTGGGTTCGGGAACCAGCCTCTGTGTCTGGGGTTGAGAGAGTTCTTAGACGTCTGACCAGACGAGCTGTCAGGTTTATCATCTGTCAGGGAGATAGAGTTGGGATAGAAATGGTTCTGGACCCAGAACCATTTCTTTCTTTCCCTACATGATGGCACCTGCAGAGTTGAGCGAGTAGTAGAGAGCAGTTGTGAGACTTGGTAGATAAGGGTTTTATCCGACCTAGTACCTCACTCTGGAATGATCCAGAATAGTTGCGGGAAACGAAGGATGAATCCTTGAGGCTTGTAGCGACTGTAAGCAGTTGGACAAGGTCACTACCAGGGACAGGTATTCCCATTCAGGATTGATGATCTATTGGATCAGCTAGCAGGAGCTGGTCGTGTTTCCTAGATAGATCTGAGATCCGGGTACTACCTGTAGTGAGTTCAAGTTAGTATTAGTTAGTCGTGAGAAGTCAGAAGAGGAGCAGCTAGTTTAGTACAGATGAAGAGAGAAGGGCAAGGATCGGAGTGTGCAGCGAAAGCTGTTGCTGTGTAAGAGACGTTGTGGTAGTACTGGAGGTGTCTCCTAGAGAGGGGGAGATCTCCGGAGATCTCACCTGCTTCGCTCAGTTGTGTTTTCACTCCAGTAATACCGAGTCTCTTTTATGTATGCATGTTTTAGAGCAAGAACATTCGGGGACGAATGTTTTTGTAAGGGGGGAAGATTGTAATACCCTGCTTTCTCAGACATCGGAATTCTTACCGTCCGGTGGAATTCGAAGTTGTCGGAGCCTTCCCTCAGGGTAAAACAAAGGTTTTAAGATGGTTTTAAGTGGTTTAATGGTTTTATGTTAGAAAGGATATGAGTTTTGAAGAGAAAAGACTAAGGAGGCAAAATGCAGGTTCGGCCGCCGAAGGTAATGTTCGGCCGCCGAAAGTGCTATAGGTTCGGCTTCCGAAACTCCAAGTTAGGCCGCCGAACGTTGCATGGTTTCGCATGCAGGTTAGGCTGCCGAAGGAGGGGCGGTTGACCACCTATAAAGGGCTCCTTGCTCTGGAAAAAGAGGAGGTTTCTCTCTCTTTTGGGCTAAGGTGAGTTCATGCTTTCCTTGGGTTGATTTCATGGTTTCTCTTCAAATCTTTTAAGGTTTTCATGAGTTTTCTCCTTGAATTCAAGAGTGGTGAGCTTGGAGCAAGGAGGTGGAGCTTGGAGACTTTTGGAGCTTGGATCTCCATATCTTCAAGTTTGGGATCACACCAGCCTTTGTTCTTCAAGAGGTATGTGTTGATCCTTATGTTTGATGATGTTTTAAGCAAGTTTTATGGAGGGAGAAGGGAGTTATGCATGAGTTTTTGCATGAGTTGTGCATGTGAGGGTTTAGGGACCCTTTGTGCCTTTGTATGTTGTTTGAGTTGTTTTTGGGGTTTTGAGCTTGGGCTAAGCCCCTTTGTGCATATCTTTGCGTATATGCTTGATATGTGTGTTGAGATACATGTTGAGTAAGGTTTGGGGGAAGTTGAGCATGAGGTGAGCGAGGTTCTGCCTAACTGGAGAACCCAGCTTCGGCCGCCGAAGGAGGGTTCGGCCGCCGAATGTGTTGAGGAGGTGGTTTCGGCTGCCTCAACCTGCCCCCGAAGGATTAGACTTTCGTCTCTGGAGGGGAGGTTCGGCCGCCGAAGGTGCCGCCGAAGGTAGGAGACTTTCGTCTCTGGAGTATGGTTTGGCCCCCGAAGCTTACCCCCGAAAGGGTTCGGCCGCCGAAAGAGGAGATTCGGCCGCCGAAAGTATGTGAGTTTCGGCTCTGTTCAGGACATTCGGCCGCCGAACCTGCCGCCGAAAGTGTCCTGTCCAGCCTTCTTTTGCATGCTTTATGTGTTTGGTTTATGAGCTTGTAGAGGGGTTTTGGGGAGTTGTTGTAGAGTTGGTTATGAGTTGTTTAGAGTGTGCTTGACACCTCAATCGAGTCCGTTTGTGTAGGTTTGGACCCGACAGTTCAGGGAGGTTGTCAGGAGTAGCAGTTACAGAGTCAGTACAGTTTCTGCCAGAGGAGCAGAGGTGAGTAGAACGAAATGTAATCTTTTATTAAAGAAACATAATGCTTTAGCATAGTGCATGCATCATGAATGCTATGATATGTATTAGGGTGATTGCATTAGAATCACGAATGTGAAGCATTGCATATTATGTGATCAGAGATTAGGTGGACCCAGGCGACTCCAATAGCCTAAGCTTCGGCTCCTGTCATTGTGTCAGGTCAGTGTTGACAGAGGGTATTTTTGGGGTCATGTCTACCTTAGTGAGGATTGGACCAAGGCGACTTCAATAGCCCGTCGAGGGAGTTTTGGGGTCATGTCTAATCCAAGATATATGGAGATGCTTGAGTTGTGATGCATTGTCATAGTAAATGCGTATGAATGAACTGTTTTTCAGTGTTTCTACTCACTGGGCTTTAGTAGCTCATCCCTTTCCCCTAACCCCAGTGTTGCAGGTACAGAGTAGCTGGGAAGTGAGAAGCAGCAGAGTGTCGATTGCAGATTTGCATATGTAATAGTATAGTGTGGACATGATGTAAGTTAAAGGATATATGTAAAGTGATGTAATAGTTAGTCAGTTAAGGTATACATGTATTAGAATGTGCTTTTGCCTATTGTCAGTGTATGTTAATCCCTAGTGTATGCATGTATCCTATTTTACAGTTGCTTGATGAGAAATGAGTCAAACCAGGCTTAATACATGTTGTGTTTCGCAAACCCAGTGACTTATAACTGTGAGGGAAGACAGGGATTACTTCCTTTGACCCAAGACCAGTGCGGAGGAAAGACCAGGTTTGATTCCTGTGATCCATAGAGAGGCCAATAGAGAAGACCAGGTTTGATTCCTGTGACTCTATGGTAGCCAAGTTAACTTATGATATGCTGACCCTACAGGGTGGGTTCTATGTTTCAGAGCATAGTGCATGGAGGTTACTTGGTAGAGTATCACTGCTTTAGTACAGATAGCCCTGAGGGCTAGTTCAGATTAGTACGTCTGAGCATTTGGTTCACATGATTGGACCTATAGTACAGTGTTTTAAAGGTTAAGTCTGGTAGTTTTAAAGACAAGTTTTAATAAGTAATAGTCGAGTCGGATCATGTATGGGATTTTAACAGACACACAGAGTTCATAGCAGGCTTACTACGGGTCCCGGCGGCCTTAAGCCGATCTGGATCCTAGTGCCGAGCAGTTTGGGCCGTTACAAAGAGGGTACCGGTTTCCGGGCTGTTACACACACTGCCTGAACTCATCTGCTGGGATGGTGCAAAAGTCACCTGAGGACAATCCCGAGCAATATGCCCTTTCTGTCCACATCTAAAACAAGCTGTAGATCCCAACCGACAAGCTCCTCCATGTGGTCTTCCGCATCTTCTGCATACTGTATAAGCTGTGCCAGAGCTTGAGCCACTACCTATTCCCAGACTAGACTTCGCTTTACTCCAGAACTTGTTCTTTAACCCTTTTGCTCTATCCCATCTCTTGCTGCCTGAAGTGCCTGAACTGGGGGCCTTAGAACTCGAAGCCTGTGCTTTTGACTGTTTCTGAATATTGGCACTAGCTTCCATTTTCCTGGCTGCATCCACTATAGTGTGGAAACTCTCCTTTTCTGCTGGAAGAATCAAGGAAGAATACCTGGGATGCAATCGCATAGTATATCTCCTTGCCTTCTTCTGATCAGTATCATAGGCTTGACCCACATACTGAAACAAATCCAGGAACTTATCTGTGAATTCATCAACACTCATTTCGTCTGTCTGTCTCAACTGTTCGAACTCTATTACTTTCATCTCCCTGGAGCTATCAAGAAAAGCCCACCCTGCAAACTCATTGGCGAACTCTCCCCATGACATACTGTTCATCCTGGGGTCCACATAATTCTTGAACCATTCTCTGGCTTTCTTGCATTTTAATGTGAACCCCGCCATCTCAATGGCCCGACTATCATCAGCTCCCAACTCACTGGTTATCATCCTAACTGATCTGAGGTATTCAAATGGATCATCTCCCGTGTTGTATTTAGGAGCATCCAATGTCAAGTACTCTGTCATTTGTACCTTACCTCCAGATGAGCTAGGTTGATGTCTGTCAACAACAGGGGCTACTGATTCTGGTGGTGGTGGTACTGGGTCATTTAGCTCTGGGTGCGCTGCACTTGGATGGGTAGGGGAAAGTAGATACATAGGATATGGTGGGTAATAATGAGGATAAGGCATATAGGGCATGTAAGGAGGATATGGGACAAAACTAGAGTACTCCGACATACCTCCCATCGGATACTCTGGGTCCTGCGGAAAGGCTGAATAGCCAAAACCTAAGGCCTGAGTGCCTCCCTGCGACTCTCCCATACCTTCCTCAAATCTGCCTATACCCATGCTGTCATCTCTAGACTGGTCAATCTCCATAGCCTCCCTCATTTCCTCTGATCTTTCTCCTCTCGCTGTACCTCTTCTGCTCTCGTCTACAGACCTTCTAGGGTCTATTGACGTACCTTCCCTGCTAGATCTCTGAGACCTTGCCCTCGGTAATACAGGAGGACGAGCAGTTGGTCTCTCACTGTCTGGTGGGACTCCAGTCAATCGAGCTGATCGACGAGTTCCTTTCATCTTTACTCTCTGGAAAACAACACAAAATATAGCACTTTAGCACATAAACAACACATAGCAATAATGCACATGCATAAATCATGGCATTTCACAGCATTAAACAGATAGGACTCCATACCCTATCCTAGTGGACATGATTTCCTATTGTGCTTGACCACTTCTAACCTCTATGAGCCCGACACTCTCTCTAAAGGTCCGATCATGTGAACCTAGGGCTCTGATACCAATATGTAACGACCCCAAAATGGACCGTCACCGGCGCTAGGATTCAGGTCAGCTTAAGGCCGCCAGAACCAGCAGCAAGCCTGCTATACTCTCTGTGTACCTGTAAATCTCATACATGATCATACATTTTCTGTGAAAATGAAAACTCTTTTCTGGATCAAGGCTTAACCTGTGCATGCACTATCTCTGTACTATGTACTTTGTACCCCTGACTAGAGCTTGCTCTAGATGGGATAACTCTTACCTGTTAAGCCTGGTTTTTCACATACTCTGTAAAACACATATATATATACAGATCATGTATATAACAAAAGATTTACAATACAAACATCACTAAGTCAAGCACATTTCTAACTTTATACACAACTATTACATCTCTTTAATATTACATGTCCACTCTAAGCTATTACAAATCTCTTTACTCTTTCTGTATTTTGTTGATCTCTTCTATACACTGAACACTGAACCTGCAAAACTGGAGTTAAGGGAGTGGGATGAGCTCTATAGCCCAGTGAGTAGAACAGTAAAACATATCATTAAAGCATGATCTTATGGAATGCATCATAACACAGACAATCCACATCAAGGGTAAACCTGTCACCACATAGTCCCGGTAACTCTGCCGTGCCAGGGCGTAGAATCGAGCACCTGGTCTTCCTGTCATATATCTATATATATGTGTATATAACACCTCTGTACTTACCATTGCCAGGGCGTAGTCAAAGGCTCCTGGACTTTACTCTATACCTGCCAGGGCATAGTCAAAGGCTCCTAGACTTCTCTCAGAGACTATTGGATCATTCAGCATTCACCCACATCAACAAATAACTATGCAATGTAACATATTCGTGAAGTCTAATGCAAACAACCTATTATATACTCATGATGCATGAACTATGCTCAAAACATTTCATTACTCAATTAAAAACCTTAAGTTTCGTTTAGTTCCACTCACCTCTGGCTAACTGGACTGACTCTGCAGGCTCGGAAAACTCTGGAGCAGAACTCACTGCTGCTCTCTCTGGTTCCTCTAGTCTGTGTAAGCACAGAAAGACGCAAATGAGGGACCAAACTAGCTTAAAAATCCCCTTAACCTCACTCTAAAACTCATGCAAAGCATGCAAACGAAAAGCTGGACAGAACACTTTCGGCGGCAGGTTCGGCGGCCGAAAATCCTCTCCAGAGACGAAACTCATGCACCTTCGGCGGCCGAATCTCTACTTTCGACAGCCGAACCCTTTCGGGGGCAAGTTTCGGAGGCTAAAAGGCACTCCAGAGACGAAAGTCTCTAACCTTCGGCGGCACCTTCGGCGGCCGAACTCCCCTCCAGAGCCGAAAGTCCAAAAGCTCGGAGGCAAGCTTGGGCAGCCGAAGCCACCTCCTCATGGGTTCGGCGGCCAAATGTACCTTCGGCGGCCGAACCTGAGTTCATCCGTAAGGCAGAAACTTGCTCTGCCTCTCGCCAAAAGCACATACCTCTTCCAATCTCAACCACCTCACTCCCTTAACTTGCATATACCCAAGGATATGCTCAAAGGGGTCAGAAACTACCTTAAAACCCCAAACACACAACACAAACAACACAGAAACAAGCTTTACTCACAAAAGCATCAAAACCTCACAAATAACCCTATTCATGCAACTCTCCCCCAAAACCACATAAAACCTTCAGAAAACATAAAAACAAGCTCAGGATCTTCACTTACCTCTTGAAACCAAGAAGCTGAACGATCCTAACGTGGAGTTTTGGAGCAACTCTCCAAACTTCACAACTTTGAGTTTTTAGCTTAAAACCTTCAAAATAACATCAAAACTAATCAAATCTTTGCAAGATTGGATGAAAACATGAAAGAATACTTACAAAGGACAGGGTCTCACCTCAGAAAGTGAAAGAAAAAGGTGATGTTTATCCTTTCAACCGACTGAGGGCCATTTATAGGTGGCTGGCGAGACCACCTTCGGCGGCCACACGTGAAACCGAAAGCCATGCATGTTCGGCGGCCGAACCTCAACTTCGGCGGCCGAACCTGGCTTTTCTGCCTTGGTTCATTTCACTCAAAAACTCATTTCCTTATACTTTACAACTTATGAACATATCAAAACATGTAAGAAAAACATAACGCTCACCCTTCTAGAGACCTCCGACATCCTGGACTCCACCGGAAAGTAGAATTCCGATGCCGGACTCCAGCCAGGTATTACAGTTCTAGTATGTTTGGTCCCTCATTTGAGTCCAACTGTGTAGGTTCGGACCCGAGGAATCGAGGACCCCAGCAGTGAGTCAGCTGCTTCAGTCTTTGTCAGAGCTAGCTGAGGTGAGTAGAATAAACCTTTACGTTTTAAAACGAATAATTTATAAAGTATTGAGCATATTCATGCATCACGAATGCCATGTGATATCTTAGGTTGTTTGCATTAGAATTCACGAATATGTTGCATTGCATTCTATGATGTTGATGTGGATTGGTTATTGGATGATCCTTTAGTCCTCATATGATGTGATGTGATATGGTACGGTATGTCATGGTATGGAAGTCCGGTTGACCCATTCTACGTCCCGGCACTATGTAAGAGAAAGACCGGTTGATCCATTCTACGTCCCGGCACCTTGAAAATGTTATGTTATGATATGTTTAAGAGAAAGTCCGGTTGACCCATTCTACGTCCCGGCACTCTGGAATGTAGAGGACTATTGGTGACAATACCATCCGTGATGTGATTTGTCTGTGATGTGTTGCATTCCATTATGGCATATGATTTAAATGTTTTTAATATTCTACTCACTGGGCTCTAGTAGCTCACTCCTTTCTCTAATCCCCCAGGGTTGCAGGTACGGGCTAGACAGTGAAGTCAAGATGGATGAAGTCACGTGTATGTAATAGATAGAATGTGGACATGATAAATTGTAAAATGATGTAAAGTTATGAATAGTTATGTTATGAAAAAAAATGATATTGAGGATTAGAGGTTGTGCTTGACCCTATGTGTATGGTGATCCCTTTTGTATACATGATCTATGTTTTATGATGTTTATGTTCCTCCAAACTTGTGTATGATGAAATGCCCCATTGGAGCATTTGTTGAGAGCTCCAGTGTGGGGTTTATGTTTATGTTTATGTATATGTTTATGGGCATGCACAAGTTGAGCTTGGAAAAAAAAAAGAAAAGTTCAAATTTTTATGTATGTTGTTGATCATGTATGGGATTAATCAGGTTTACAGGATGCATGTCAGGCTTGCTACGGGTCCCGGCAGCCTTATGCCGATCTGGATTCTAGCTCCGGTGGCGGTCCGATTTTTGGGTCGTTACATTGAGGATGTCCATCTTCTAGGACGTGGCCATCATCTAGAGGAAATCTAGAGCCTTTTCCTTATTCCTTCAATACCAGAAGATATTTTCGCATTCCCATCCTTTCTTAGCTCCACATACACGTTCTAGCTGGTACAAAGGGGATCAAACCGCCGGACATCCGATGGCGGAGGACAAAAAATTTATTCTTCCATCACTTTAGGGAAGAAGATATCTGGTTAAACAGTGTCTGGTATTTCCTCCCACTGAAAAATTATAACTCTTCATTTTTTCGAGTGTCCAGCTAGTACAATTGAGAGAAGAGGGCCATGCTCGGATCAATGTTATTATTAAAACAGACAAACTGGAAGGCCACTAAGATTCTCCAGTTGTTGGGGTGCAACTGGATGACTGAAAGTTTATGGAATCGAAGGACCTTAGTGAAAAATGGGTCTGTGGAGAACTGAAGACTTCCTTTTAGTTGCTCTTCGTAGACTATGATGGTATTCTCCGTAGGGATCTGGTCATCTGCGCGAACGCTTAGGGATGGAGAAAAGACGCGAAAGATTTCTCAAGAGATGTGGTATTCATTGTGAAGATGATCTATATCTCTCTCCGTTAGTATGGGAGGGATATCATTGATTAGGCTGCCTTCACTTTCATGGACCGCCCGCAACAGAACTGTAACGATCCGAAAATCCGGACCGCTACCGGCGCTAGGATCCAGGTCGGCATAAGGCCGCCGGGACCCGTAGCAAGCCTAACATTCATCCTGTGAACCTGTTTAATCCCATACATGATCAACACATACATAAAAATTTTGAACTTTTCCTTACATTCAGTCATTCTTTCATTCATTCACCAAACTCAACCTGTGCATGCACTATACATAAACATAGTCATAAACATTATCTCCTCTTTGGAGTCTCATCATTGCCCCACTGGGGTGACATAACATGTATTGAGTTTGGTTTACAATAAACATCATTAAACATTAAGATCATGTACTAGAAAGGGATTAACATAATACTATGGTCAAACACAACTCTAAACTTTCATAAGCATTATTACATAACATTTCTACATCATACTCTTACATGACTGTACTCAACATAACATAACAACATTTATCATGTCCACACTAGCTATTACATGACCATGACTTCATTACACTTGCTGACCTCCTGGTCTATCCTGTACCTGCAAACCTGGGGGTTAAGGGAGAGGGGTGAGCTACTAGAGCCCAGTGAGCAGAATAATAAAAACATATATTAACATTCATGCTTTCATGAAATGCGTCACATCACAGACAATTCACATCAAGGGTGAACCTGTCACCAAATAGTCCCAGCATCATATCCGTGCCAGGCCGTAGAATGGGGTCCTGGTCTTCCTGTCATATCATAACATTACTTACCATTGCCCTAGGGCCTCATCTGGCACCTGGTCTTCGCATTCCATATCGTGCCAGGCCGTAGAATGGGGTCCTGGTCTTTCATTCCATGCCAGGCCGTAGAATGGGGTGCTGGTCTTTCCTCAGGGACTAATTGGATCATACAGCATTCACCCACATCCACAACCAAGAATGCAGTGCAACATTTTCGTGGATTCTAATGCAACAACCTATTATATCTCATGGCATTCGTGATGCATGATTCATGCTGAAACATTTATTATTTACTTTAAAACATAAAGAGTTATTCCACTCACCTTTGGTTAGCTCAGACCAGACACTGGGGCAGCTGACTCACTGCTGGGGTCCTCGGTTCCTCGGGTTCGAACCTACACAGGTGGACTCAAATGAGGGACCAAACATCTATGAACATGACTCTAAAAGTACTCCCCAAAAACCCCCTAAAACACCTTAAAATATCCATAGAAAACATGCAAAGGAGGGCTGAACAGGGTACTTTCGGCGGCAGGTTCGGGGCCTGGAAGGCCCTCCAAAGCCGAAAGTCATGCACCTTCGGCGGCACTTTCGGCGGCCGAAGGTTCCCTCCAGAGACGAAACTCATGCATGTTCGGCGGCACCTTCGGCGGCCGAAAGTCCCTTCCAGAGCCGAAAGTCATCTTTCGGGGGCAGGGTTCGGCAGCCGATTCATGCTACCACAGGCAGGTTCGGCGGCCGAAAGGACCTTCGGCTGCCGAACCTGGTTTCTCCCAAAAGGGCAGAAACTCAGCTCCAACATACACAAACGCCTCCCAACTCATTCAATCATGCATTTTCCTATTCTACAACATGCATACTCAAGCATACAAGCTCCTAGGGGCTTCAAACTATCCTAAACCCCATCTACAACACATCAAACAACCCACATTGTTCATAAACATACATAAACTCATAAACATAACCATAACCTATCATGCATTTCTACCCCATAGATCTTCATAAAACTAGTTTAAAACATGCAAGAAAGGTTGGATCTAAGCTTACCTCTTGAAGATCGAGAGGAAGGACGATCCTAGCTTGGAGGTAGGGAGAAATCCACTCTTTGGTCTCCAAGCTTCCAAACTTGCTCTTTTTGCTCAAATCTCTTCAAATCAACATAAAGCTTGTTAAAACGTGAAAGATCGGAGGGAAAACATCAAAAACGAACCAAAGGAGAGCATGAACTCACCGTGGCCGAAAATAGGGAGAAAACTCGCCCGTTTCGGCCATGGAGCTCTTATATAGGGCTGGCAGACCACCTTTCGGCAGCCGAACGTGCCCCCACATCTCATGCAAGTTCGGCAGCCAAATATGAGGTTCGGCGGCTGAACCCTTGAGATTTTCAGAAGCCTAACTTGCCCCCCTAAACCATCCAATGTTCGGCGGCCGAACCTGAGGTTCGGCGGCCGAACCTGGAAATGTCTCCTTGGTCTTTTTCATTTAAAACTCAATCTCCTTTTTGTTTCAAACCGTAAAATACATTAAAACATTTATGAAAACATGATTTTACCCTTCTAGAGGTTTCTGACACCCGAGATTCCACCGGATGGTAGGAATTCCGATACCGGAGTCTAGCCGGGTATTACATTCTTCCCCCCTTAAGAACATTCGTCCCCGAATGTTCACCAAACAAACATAGCATGGCATCAAACATAAGCATACACATAGGAACACATAACACTTACCTTAGAAGAGATGAGGATATTGCTGGAGCATGGACTCCCGTGTCTCCCAGGTACACTCTTCGATGTTGTGGTGATTCCAAAGGACTTTCACCATCGGGATTTCCTTGTTCCTTAGCTTTCTGATCTGGGTGTCTAGGATCCGTACCGGCTGTTCAACATAGGTGAGATCCTCTTGGATCTCCATATCAGGCTCACTAAGAACCTTGCCTGGATCTGACATGAACTTTCTTAACATGGAAACATGGAAAACCGGATGGATTCTCTCCATTGAAGCAGGTAAATCCAGCTTATACAATACATTCCCGATCTTCTGCAAGATCTCAAAGGGTCCGATGTACCGTGGAGCTAGGTTACCTTTCTTCCCGAACCGAATCACCCCTTTCATTGGAGACACCTTAAGCAATACCAAATCCCCCTCCTGAAACTCTACTTGCCTTATGCGGATGTCTGCATAACTCTTTTGCCTGCTTGCAGCAGTCTTGATTCTTTCTCTGATTATTGGCACCACTCTGCTGGTGATCTCTACTAGCTCAGGCCCTGCCAAGGCCTTTTCTCCAACTTCTTCCCAGCAAACAGGTGATCTGCACTTCCTTCCATACAAAGCTTCATATGGAGCCATCCTGATGCTAGCATGATGGCTGTTATTGTAGGCAAACTCCACCAAAGGTAGATGATGCCTCCAAGAACCGCCAAAGTCCAGCACACATATTATGAGCATATCCTCTATTGTCTGAATGGTCCTCTCTGACTGTCCGTCCGTCTGTGGATGGAAAGCAGTGCTAAAATCCAACCTGGTACCCATAGTGTTCTGCAGACTCCGCCAAAACCTGGAGGTGAACTGGGGCCCTCTATCGGACACTATTGAAACAGGGACCCCATGCAGCCTAACGATCTCATCAACATACACCTGCGCCAACTTGTCCACAGAATAGCCACTCCTGACAGGGATGAAGTGAGCAGATTTGGTGAGTCTGTCCACAATCACCCATATGGAGTCCAATCTGTTGGACGTTGCCGGTAACCCCACCACGAAGTCCATAGCTATATTCTCCCATTTCCACTCTGGAATCTGTAGTGGGTTAAGCATTCCAGCCGGCTTCTGATGTTCCAGCTTCACCCTCTGATACACTTCGCAGGCTGACACAAACTGCGCCACTTCTTTCTTCATAGCTGGCCACCAATACACTTTCTTCAGATCTTGATACATCTTGGTGGCTCCAGGGTGAACACTGTATCTGGCATTATGAGCCTCTCTCATAATGTCTCCCTGTAGCCCTATGTCATCTGGTACACACAATCTACTCCCATAGCGGAGGATCCCCTTGCTGTCGAATCTGAACTCACTATCTATGCCTGACTGAACAGTCCTGGCAATCTTCACTAATTCTGGGTCCTCATGCTGTTTCTGAGCCACCTGCTCCAGAAACATGGGTGCCACTCTCATCTAGACAACTAAAGCACCTGTACCAGACAACTCCAACTGTAACCCTTCATTCATGAGCTCGAAGAACTCCCTCACTACTAGCCTCCTCTCTGCTGAAATATGGGACAAACTGCCAAGTGATTTCCGGCTTAAGGCGTCTGCTACCACATTTGCCTTACCCGGATGGTACTGGATCTTGCAATCATAGTCACTGAGCAGTTCTACCCATCTTCTCTGCCTCAAATTCAAATCTCTCTGACTCAGGATGTACTGCAGGCTCTTATGATCTGTGAAGATCTCACATTTTACCCCATAAAGGTAGTGCCTCCACATCTTAAGTGCAAAGATTATCGCTGCCATCTCTAGGTCATGTGTAGGGTAATTCAACTCGTGCTTCTGCAGCTGCCTAGAAGCATAAACAATCACCCTTTCATTCTGCATTAGCACACAACCCAGTCCCACACGGGACGCATCACAATAGACTGAGAAGTCTTCATTACTAGATGGCAGAGCTAACACTGGTGCTGAAGTCAACCTCTTCTTTAGCTCCTCAAAGCTCTCTTCACACTGGTCGGTCCACACGAACCTCTGGTTCTTCTTAGTCAGTCTGGTCATGGGAGCTGCAATCTTAGAGAAGTCCTAAACGAACCTCCTGTAGTAACCTGCCAAACCCAAGAAGCTCTTGATCTCAGTCACTGTTGTGGGTCTAGGCCAGTTAGCTACAGCTTCCACCTTCTTGGGGTCTACCTCTATTCCATTTTCTGACACCACGTGCCCCAAGAAGGAAATGCTCCTCAGCCAGAACTCACACTTGGAGAACTTGGCATACAAGCCATGTTCCCTCAAGGTCTGCAAGACCAACCTCAGATGATGGGCATGCTCCTCTGCATTCCTGGAGTACACTAAGATATCATCTATGAAGACAATAACGAAGTGATCCAGGTATTGACTAAACACTCTGTTCATGAGATCCATGAATGCTGCAGGGGCGTTGGTTAACCCGAACAGCATCACAAGGAACTCATAGTGTCCATATCTGGTCCTGAATGCTGTCTTCTGTACATCTTCTTCTCTTATCCTTAGCTGATGGTACCCCAATCTCAGATCTATTTTGGAGAAACAACCTGCTCCGGCTAGCTGGTCAAATAGATCGTCGATCCTTGGCAACGGGTACTTATTCTTGGTAGTGACCTTGTTCAACTGCCTGTAGTCGATACAAAGTCTAAGGGATCCATCTTTCTTTTTCACAAATAGCACTGGAGCACCCCAAGGTGAGGTACTCGGTCGGATGAATCCTCTATCTACCAGCTCTTGCAACTGTTCTTTTAACTCTTTCAATTCTGCTGGTGCCATCCTGTAGGGAGGGATAGAGATCGGTCTAGTTCCAGGCATCAACTCAATTTCGAACTCTATCTCCCTAGCAGGTGGTAAACCTGGCAGCTCGTCTGGGAACACATCTAAGAACTCACTGACCACGTGCATTGAGGTGGGCTCTCTAACATGACTATCCAGCTCTCTCACATGAGCTAGAAAACCCTGACAACCCCTCCTGAATAGCCTACGAGCCTGAAGGGCTGATATCAAACCTCTAGGTGTACTCCCCCTGTCTCCTCTGAAGACAACCTCTGACCCATCCTGACATCTGAACCTGACTACCTTGTCTCTGCAATCCAAGGTAGCACCATGGGTAGATAGCCAATCCATCCCTAGAATGACGTCAAAATCTGTCAAATCTAGAACCACAAGGTCGGCGGACAGGCATCTTCCCTCCACAAAAACTGGACTACACTGGCAGACTGACTCTGCCACTGACGGGTCACACTTGGGTCCACTGACCCATAGGGGACACTCTAACCCAGAGACCATCAATCCCAACCTCTCGACGGCCCTCGGAGCAATAAAAGAATGAGATGCATCAGGGTCCAATAATGCATACACATCTGAACAACCAATGATGAGATTACCTGACACCACGGTGTTGGATGTGTTTGCCTCCTGCTGAGTCATGGTGAAGATCCGTGCTGGAGCTGACGGACCCTCACCCCTGAAACCCGCTGAAGAAGAGGCTGCCCCTCTTCCTCTGCCTCTACCACTAGCCTGAGTCGCGGCTGGAGCTACTGGCTGTGTCACACTACCTGAAGCTGTCTGCTGAGACTGTGCCCCAAAGGCTGCCCTAGGACACTCCCGAGCCATGTGGCCCTCTTGCCCACATCTGAAACAGGCTGCCGTCCTAGCCCGGCAGACTCCCTTGTGTGGCTTACCACACCTTGCACATACTGCATTATCTGCACCAGAGCTTGAGCCACTACATAATCCCAGACCTGACTTAATCTTGCTCCAGAACTTGTTCTTCTTAGACTTGGCCTTACCCCATCTCTTACTGCCTGAACTGAGAGAAGAAGGGTCTAACTTTCCCCCACCTGGGGTCTTGGAACCAGAAGGTTGTGCCACTGACTGCTTGACTTTCCCTTCGATGATAGCACTAGCCTCCATCCTCCGAGCCATATCCACTATGGTATGGAAACTCTCCCTCTCTGCTGACTGAATCAAGGAGGAATACCTAGAATGGAGCCTCATGATATACCTCCTTGACTTCCTCTGATCTGTGTCCAGATTCTGCCCAGCATACGGCAACAGCTCCAAGAATCTGTTTGTATACTCATCAACGCTCATCTCATCAGTCTGCCTCAACTGCTCAAATTCAATCATTTTCAGCTCCCTGGAACTGTCAGGGAAAGCCCATCCTGCAAACTCATTGGCAAACTCCTCCCAGGATAGACTATCCAACCTCGGGTTCACATAGTTCTTAAACCACTCTCGGGCCTTCTTGCATTTTAATGTGAACCCAGCCATCTGAATGGCTCTACTATCATCAGCTCCTATCTCATCTGTAATTGTCTTGACCCTCTCAAGGTACACAAACAGGTCATCATCGGTTTCAAACTGGGGAGCACCCAGCTTCATGTAGTCGGTCATCTTGACCTTGCTCCCCTCAGATAAGCTAGGTTTAGGCATTTGGGTTTCTGGGACAGTAGGTACTGCTAGTGGTGGAGGAGGTGCAGCATCCCCCGGGGTAGGGTTTGCTGTACCTGGATAGAAAGATGGGGGTGGGTACATAGGGTATTGTGGGTACGGTGGATAGAAAGGTGGGTATGGCATCTGAGAGGGATAAGGGTTAAAACTGGGGTAATCCGATGTACCTCCCATCGAATACCCGGGATTATGAGAAAAGGGTGGGTAGTAAGGTGGCTGAACAAATCCCGAGGTCTGAGTGCCTCCTTGGGACTCTCCCATTCCCTCTTCCGACATACTTACTCCGAGACTGTCATCCCTCCTCTGATCCACATCCATCTGATCCCCCACATCCTCTGACATATCCCCTTGCACTGTTCCCCTCACTGATCTGCTTCTACCCAGATCCAAAGACCTTCTAGGGTCTCTTACTGCTCTTTCTCTGCTGGACCTACTAGACATTGCCCTAGGCAATGCAGGAGGACGGGCATCAGTGCCCTCGTCCTGGGGTGGTACTCCAATCAATCGTGCAGATCGACGAGTTCCTCTCATCCTGTTTACTGAAAAACAGCACACATCACATAGAACATTAGCATCAAATGGTTCATGTGCAAACACATGAACCCGCATCACATATATCACATACATAGCATATCATTAATGCACATGCATAAAATCATGGCATTTCACATCATTATTCAAGACAGGACTCTTTATCCTATCCTAGTGGACATGATCTTCCTATTGTGCTTGACCTTCTATAACCTCTATGAGCCCAACACTCTAGGTCCGACCATATGAACCTAGGGCTCTGATACCAATCTGTAACGATCCGAAAATCCGGACCGCTACCGGTGCTAGGATCCAGGTAGGCATAAGGCCGCCGGGACCCATAGCAAGCTTAACATTCATCCTGTGAACCTGTTTAATCCCATACATGATCAACACATACATAAAAATTTTGAACTTTTCCTTACATTCAGTCATTCTTTCATTCATTCACCAAACTCAACCTGTGCATGCACTATACATAAACATAGTCATAAACATTATCTCCTCTTTGGAGTCTCATCATTGCCCCACTGGGGTGACATAACATGTATTGAGTTTGGTTTACAATAAACATCATTAAACATTAAGATCATGTACTAGAAAGGGATTAACATAATACTATGGTCAAGCACAACTCTAAACTTTCATAAGCATTATTACATAACATTTCTACATCATACTCTTACATGATTGTACTCAACATAACATAACAACATTTATCATGTCCACACTAGCTATTACATGACCATGACTTCATTACTCTTGCTGACCTCCTGGTCTATCCTGTACCTGCAAACCTGGGGGTTAAGGGAGAGGAGTGAGCTACTAGAGCCCAGTGAGCAGAATAATAAAAACATATATTAACATTCATGCTTTCATGAAATGCGTCACATCACAGACAATTCACATCAAGGGTGAACCTGTCACCAAATAGTCCTAGTATCATATCCGTGCCAGGCCGTAGAATGGGGTCCTGGTCTTCCTGTCATATCATAACATTACTTACCATTGCCCTAGGGCCTCATCTGGCACCTGGTCTTCGCATTCCATATCGTGCCAGGCCGTAGAATGGGGTCCTGGTCTTTCATTCCGTGCCAGGCCGTAGAATGGGGTCCTGGTCTTTCCTCAGGGACTAATTGGATCATACAGCATTCACCCACATCCACAACCAAGAATGCAGTGCAACATTTTCGTGGATTCTAATGCAACAACCTATTATATCTCATGGCATTCGTGATGCATGATTCATGCTGAAACATATATTATTTACTTTAAAACATAAAGAGTTATTCCACTCACCTCTGGTTAGCTCAGACCAGACACTGGGGCAGCTGACTCACTGCTGGGGTCCTCGGTTCCTCGGGTCCGAACCTACACAGGTGGACTCAAATGAGGAACCAAACATCTATGAACATGACTCTAAAAGTACTCCCCAAAAACCCCCTAAAATACCTTAAAACATCCATAGAAAACATGCAAAGGAGGGCTGAACAGGGTACTTTCGGCGGCAGGTTCGGCGGCCGAAAGGCCCTTCAGAGCCGAAAGTCATGCACCTTCGGCGGCACTTTCGGCAGCCAAAGGTTCCCTCCAGAGACGAAACTCATGCATGTTCGGCGGCACCTTCGGCGGCCGAAAGTCCCTTCCAGAGCTGAAAGTCATCTTTCGGGGGCAGGGTTCGGCAACCGATTCATGCTACCACAGGCAGGTTCGGAGGCCGAAAGGACCTTCGGCTGCCGAACCTGGTTTCTCCCAAAAGGGCAGAAACTCAGCTCCAACATGCACAAACGCCTCCCAACTCATTCAATCATGTATTTTCCTATTCTACAACATGCATACTCAAGCATACAAGCTCCTAGGGGCTTCAAACTATCCTAAACCCCATCTACAACACATCAAACAACCCACATTGTTCATAAACATACATAAACTCATAAACATAACCATAACCTATCATGCATTTCTACCCCATAGATCTTCATAAAACTAGTTTAAAACATGCAAGAAAGGTTGGATCTAAGCTTACCTCTTGAAGATCGAGAGGAAGGACGATCCTAGCTTAGAGGTAGGGAGAAATCCACTCTTTGGTCTCCAAGCTTCCAAACTTGCTCTTTTTGCTCAAATCTCTTCAAATCAACATAAAGCTTGTTAAAACGTGAAAGATCGGAGGGAAAATATAAAAAACGAACCAAAGGAGAGCATGAACTCACCGTGGCCGAAAATGGGGAGAAAACTCGCCCGTTTCGGCCATGGAGCTCTTATATAAGGCTGGCAGACCACCTTTCGGCAGCCGAACGTGCCCCCACATCTCATGCAAGTTCGGCGGCCGAACATGAGGTTCGACGGCCGAACCCTTGAGATTTTCGGAAGTCTAACTTGCCCCCTTAAACCATCCAATGTTCGACGGCCGAACCTGGAAATGTCTCCTTGGTCTTTTTCATTTAAAACTCAATCTCCTTTTTGTTTAAAATCGTAAAATACATTAAAAAATTTATGAAAACATGATTTTACCCTTCTAGAGGTTTTCGACACCCGAGATTCCACCGGACGGTAGGAATTCCGATACCGGAGTCTAGCCGGGTATTACAAGAACGATAGGAGCTGGAGCTCGAATGGGACCATTAGAGGAGAAGCTTGAGGCAGAACTTTCACCAGAAGCAAAAGAAGAAGTATTTCTATTCATTGCTATGAAACTAAAAGCGAATAGGAATTACCTTAAGTATGCGAATAAGAGAAGTGGTTGAGACTTTTCTAAGATACAGAAGTCAGTTGTAAGCAAAAGTAGTATCTGGAGGAGATGTAGGATTTTTATGACGGTTTCAACAATAGATTTTAAATGCAGCTCAAAGAACAAGACAATCATCATTTATATGTAGGAGTAGACAAAGCGACATGAACAGGGAAAGGCCAATCTAAATGAGCCATGTGCCCCAGATCGTGAAGACAAATGTTACCTTCAAATCTGAAGAATCAAAGACCAGTAGGAGAGAACCTCTGATGTAATACAATAATCGCTCAAAATAAGTCATGAGCTGTCACCATAAATCAGGGCCACGTGACAAGGGTCTAATAAGCTGATATGCAGTCCTACCCATGGAAAGGAAGACCCAGACACTGTAACACCCGGTTCTTCATTAAGACTCGCCCTCTCCTGAATAGGTAGAGTCTTCACATAAAGTTACAGTTAGTATATAAAATCTAGCAAGATTTTCGTTACGCCTGTAATCACGGGATCTCCTATCAATTAGCCGGTGGAATCTCCTATCAATTAGCCGGCACCAGCTGAATTTTCAGGAAATATTATAATTAACTCCATCTTTTTACAATATAAAAACTAATGATTGCAGAGATAAAGGTACGAAATCCTTGTTCAACTATTCTTGAGTTCTAAGTAATTTCTTATATTTGTCATTTTTTCCAGTTTACTAACTTGAGTATCAAAATGACTGTCATAAATGTCAACCACTTCACTTTCTCTTTCTTGCAAGTTAATTGATTGCAGTATAGTTTCATTTGAAACACATCAATTACAAACATAGATAAATTAACTTTTCACCCAATTCTGGTGTTGCATATCCAGTGGTTCTCGTGCTAGTAAAATTTTCCTTAAAATGTGCATGTTAATGTTATTTAGTTTGTTTCGTTCAACTAGTATGGATGATGAATAATTTTGATAATAAGAAAATTTACAATTTAGCTTTTGTAATTTAATGAAATTAACTATTTAATTTTTTTATTTTTAAAAATATATGAAATATTTTATGTAATTTGAAAATGTTAAGTATTTATTTCTTCCAATTATTTAAACCGGTAGAATATATGACATGAGTAAAATGCTATTGCTTCTAATTTTAAAATAAAACTATTAAGTTTTTGTAAGTATCAAAATCATAACTAATTAGTCTCGGTAATATATAAAAAAATTCAATAAATTATTTAAAATTATAAAAACTATTTAATGTAATAAAAAAACTAATTAATTAGTTACATTAAACAATAGAATTAAATAGGAAAAATTATATGATAATCAAATACTCAAATTTTAAAAAGTATTAATCAACTCATATAATAATTAATATATAATTTTTTATTATAATAATAAAAATTATCATAAAATATAAAAAATATTTATGTTTAATTTAATTAATTTTTTTCTTTATTTAAATTTATATATAATCTAAACAAAATTATATTATAAAATTTTTCACTCATTATTATTTATCAATAAACATAATCTTTAATTTTCTATTAATTTTCACCTAAATAATAACACACTAACTTCCTAAAAGGTTATACAATCATAACCATCAAACAAGCAATATTTTATATCTAAGAAAAAGTTAAATTTCCCTTATTAGTTACCTTAACCAAATATAACCTGAAAATTAATTCTCTTGCATTTTCTAAAGGGTTTCTTTCTTCTTTATTTTACTCAGATGCTACATTAGTATCACTCGGCGTCTGGAGCCTCAATAATGCACAAACCAATAATTGTTTAGACTTTTGCATGTAAGACGAAAGTAACAATTTTCCCTTTTTTTTTTTTTTATTTTCCCAGAAAGATGAAATCTGATATTTCAATTTAGTCCAATATTTTTAAATTTTAAATTTTAAATTTTAAGTTTTAATTAATTTGTGGTTTGGTTTTAATTTAATCTGATTCAGTCAATTCAAAGCATATACGTGTCAATATTTTACAGATATGGATAAAGACTAAATTTCATATATATAATATAAAAATAAAAGCTATGTCAGAAAAAAATTATTTTTATTTTAGAGTACCATTTTAAGAATTTTTATATAAAACGTGTAGTATTACGTTAAAATTAAAAAGTTTGATTGAATTAAATTAATTTAAAATTTGATTTTATTTTTAATTGTGGTTTGATTTGAATTTTAATTTTAAAAATTTTAGTTATTTTAATTCAATTTAATTTTAATTAGAAAAAATTAAAAAAATCGAATTAAATTAATTATTAATAATAGTATATTATTTTTAATAATATAAAGAGATATAAAATATTTTAATTAAATTTTAAAATATTAAAATTAAAGTGTAAAAAATAAAAAATTTATTAAAAATTTAAATCAATCAAATCGAATCAAGTCGATCTGAATCAGACTAATTCGATTTGATTTTTAATTAAAATCAATTCGATTTAATTTTTATAAATATTAAAATTTTAATTTTTAATTTATTTAATTTAATTTAATTTTAAATCAAATCCATCGAATAATCACTCCTGCGTTTTATTTAGTATAATTAATTGTTAATGGAAAACTTTAAATGAATTTTTAATAAATTATGTAATATTTATATTTTTTTAAATAAAAATTTTAAATTAAAAATAATTAAATTTATTATTTAAAATGATTAGAAAAAAATTAATTAAATTAAATTTTTATAAAATTCTATATTTGAAACCGACGAATAATGTTTAATTTCAAAATTTTCTCATCCATGAGTTGGATTCATTTTATTCTAATTATAATATTATATATATAATTGAAAATTGTATTATTTATTATAATAAGACATCCAATATGAATTAGCATTAATTAGCGAAATCTACGAAAACAACTTTGATACTAAAAGCAAAAGGGAAACAAAACTTGTCCACTTGTTTCCCTCAATCTAAAACTCAAATATAATAATTTCACAGTTCCTCTCCGTCGCCAAATTTTCATACAAACCAAACAAAATGAACACTGCTGATACCTCCTCCAACACCATCTCCGACGATCCCAAGACTCCTCTTCTTCCCGTCCATGATCGAACAATCCAACGTCAATCAAGCTCCCACTCATCTCTGACTTCCCTTCTCACACCAGGAAATTTCTACATCCTCCTAGGGCCTCTTTTGTGTGCCATAATATGCCTGTTGGTGAAGTTAGATGCTCCGGTGACTAGCCGGAACATGTTGGCTGTTCTTGCTTGGATATTCTCATGGTGGATGACGGAGGCTGTGCCTATGCCGATCACTTCTATGGCACCTCTGTTTCTATTTCCACTATTTGGAATCGCTTCTTCGGATGAAGTTATGAAATCTTATATGGATGATGTGATTTCTCTTGTTCTTGGAAGCTTTATTCTGGCTCTTGCTGTTGAGCATTATAATATACACAGGAGATTGGCCTTAAACGTGAGAAAGAAATTTCCCTTCAAATCATGACTAATTCGGTTTTTTTCTTTGTCTTTTTTAAATCATTGGTTTCTTGAACTAACTGAACTTGGGATTAATTGTTGGGTATTCTAATTTACAATATACAGATTACCCATCTGTTTTGCGGAGATCCTGTGAACCCACCACTTCTCCTCCTTGGCATCTGCGGCACCACAGCGTTTGTCAGCATGTGGATGCACAACGTGGCGGCGGCGGTGATGATGATGCCAGTGGCGACAGGTATTTTGCAGCGGCTGCCGGTGGGTCCGGGCCAAGCACAAAACAGTGTGGTGGGAAAGTTCTGCAAGGCAGTGGTCCTTGGAGTGATATATTCTGCCGCCGTTGGAGGGATGAGCACTCTAACGGGGACTGGTGTCAACTTGATATTGGTGGGGATGTGGAAGAGCTATTTCCCACAGGCGGATCCAATCAGCTTCAGCACCTGGTCTTTCTTTGCTCTCCCTTTGGCTTTGGTAATTTTCTTTGCTTTGTGGGCCATACTTTGTTTGTTGTATTGCTCGAGAGGTTCAGGGCAAGTCCTCTCTGCTTATTTGGACAAAGCTCACCTTAAGAGAGAACTTGAAATGCTAGGTAAGTTTCCTGAATTTTGATCTACAGTTTCTTTTATATTTTCCCCTCAAATCCCTTATGGAGTTAAACCTAAATCAATTCATTTTTTACTATTTATTTATTTTATTTTTAAATATCAATATTAAATAAATGCTTTTACAATATAAAATATTTAAATTATTTTAAATAATGATAAATTATAATAATAATAATATTATTAACAAAATACAGTTAAAATTAAAATTAATAATATTTATCATAACTCTCACCGTTTTAATGTAATAGTAAATATATCTGAGTAAATTTAAGATGTCTCGTATTCTACTTCCATCCTTAATTCTCATTTCAACAAAAAAAAATTTACTGAAAAATCGGAAATAAGCATTAAATTTATGCGAGTGTTTGATGTGGTGCAGGTCCGATGGCTTTTGCTGAAAAGATGGTTTTAGCTATATTTGGGGTTGGTAACCAATTAAGTGGTAATTAGTTGCTGTGATGTTAAGTTTTAGAAAGTTTTATTTTGATATTGGTTGGCCTGCAGGTGCTAATAGTCTTATGGATGACAAGAAGCTTAACGGATGACATTCCTGGCTGGGGAGCTCTCTTCGGTGGACTTGCTGGTGATGGAACTGTCAGTGTGAGTGTCGTTTTCTAAACCTAATACACCCTTGATTGCTATTCTATGAATTTTAAATTTTGAATTTTGAGTCTTAATTTAAACTAATTATATATATAATTTTTTACTCGTATATATTTATGTATATTTTGAATTTTTTTCCTAAATTTAGATGCTTATTAAAATAAATCATATGAGAAAAAAAATCAATTCTCACATAAATGCTGGTTTTCAAACAAATTTTTTAGAATTAAATTTCTCACAGTTTTAAATAAAATCAGACTGAATGGATTAAAAAAAAGACCAAATTGATTGTTAATTTTATAATATTTTTAAAATCAATAAAAACAGGATTTTATAGGAAGATAGCAAAATAAAAAAAAATAGTGATAAAATGGCCAAATGTTGATCTTATTCTATTTTAGAATTCTAAGGAGTGCATCATTCAACAGATATTATGACATTTAGAAAAAATGGACATAATGGATAGCTGATTTTGTGAATCTTTCAAAACCATTAACAATATGATTTTTATGTATTAAAAAAATGTAATGAAATCAGATCCTATCAGTTTTAAAACAAATGATATTTTACATTTTTTTTCTTTAATTTGGATTTGTCAAATATTACACATTTAGATTAATTTTTGTTGTCATTCTTCTGAATTATTTTACTTTACATACAAGTAAATCCTGAGCGTTCCCGTTTGTTTATTTTTAAATTGAGAAAAGTATAAAAAAGTATATTTTACTTTTATTAATTTTTTATTTCAAGAGTTGTAATTCAATTTATATGGATAATATTTATGGTATTGCAAGTTAATAGATAGCTGCAATTTTTAGATATTGTCAAGAAATATTGACATGAAAATATATCACGAGATATTAATTTAATACAAATTGAATATGTGAATCAATATAGAGTTCTTATTTAGGAGAATTCAAATTTTTGGGATCCTAATTAGATTTCATTTAAAAAAATTTATTCTTATTGTAAATATTTCTAATTTAGATTGATTATTTGTGTATAAATATTCAAACCTTCTAAAAATTAATTCAATTGGAATAGAATAAAAAAGTCATTCCAAAATTCTTTATAGTATCAGAATTTTTTTCTTGAATTTAGGGTTTAAATTCTATTTTTCTCTTAGAGTTTTTAAAACCCTAGATCTACTTTTTTGGTACTACCTTATCCAAGAATCTTCTTTCATCTCACCGCCGCCGCCACCAGCAGAGTCGCCAGACCGTTACTAGCTAGCCATCCAGCTCCAATGCTGGAAAGCCACGCACGTGAGGTTCACATGCCTTTGCAAGATTCTGCGTGGAGATGCGTGTGATATTTTCTGGTGGTCTTTTTCAACAGCGATCATTTCCGATAGACTCGCCTTTAAGTCGTACAACTGACCTGTGTAGACCCATGACTTGGTTCACCTTTTTCTGGTGTGGGAGACGTTTTCCAATGGTTTTTCTGGCAGTGATCCTTTTCGACAGACTTGCCTTCAAGTCGTGTTTCTGATCTGCTGGACTCATGCCTTTTTCTTCAGTGGCAATAATTTTTCATTGTTTTTGACAAAAAAGGGTAGTTGTTGTGTTTCTGATCTGCTGGACCCATGCCTTTTTCGCTGATGAACAGCAATTCTTTCTTCAATGGCAATAATTTTTCATTATTTTTTATAGAAAATAGTGATTTTTTCTTGAAATGGCAGTGACTTGTGTGGGTAATGTAAGGACTTCTGATAACATTTTTATTTCGTCTCTTGATTTTGCTCCTTGGATTATTGATTCTGGTGCAAATAGATATATGACGGGTTCCTCTGAAAGTTTTCTTAATTATCTTTCATGTCTACAAAAAGATACTGTCAGAATAGCAGATGGTTCTTCCACTCCTATATCTGGAACCGGTTTTATTGTTTGTACTCTAAATATCAAACTATCCTCTATTCCTCATGTTCTTTGTTTCCCTGTTAATCTTTTATCTGTTAGTACTCTCACCAAAATATTTAACTGTAAAATTAAATTTTTTCTTGACCATTGTGTTATTCAGGATCTTCAAACTGGGAAGAGAATTGGCAATGGTAGACTGCACAATGCCTTATGTATGTTGAAAGGGAATCTGAGTTTGAATTCACCTCAGGCTCTTTTTAGAAGAAATCATGATGTCAACTAAGGAATCATACAGTGGTATCGACGGTTAGGACACCCATCCTTCTTTGTTTTAGAAAAACTTTATCCTGATTTATTTTTCAAAACTCAATGTGGTTCTTTAGTTTGTGATGCTTGTGAGTATATTAAGCATATAAGAACCTCTTATCCCTCCGGTAACAATAGGAGTATGATCCCTTTTTGTGACCATCCATTCTGACGTTTGGGGACCTACTCAAATGGTCTCACTATATGCTAATCGTTAGCTTGTTAATTTTATTGATTTTTGCACTCACATGACTTGGATTTATTTGATAAAGACAAGAAGTGATGGGGTTTCTTGCTTTCAATCTTTTCACAAGATGATTTGTACTCAATTTGATGCTAGGATAAAAGTTTTGAGAACTGATAATGGTACATAGTACATGGATGGCCGTTTTTCTGCTTATTTGGAGTCTAATGGGATACTGCATCAAATTGGTTGTCCTTACACTAGTGCCCAAAATAGTGTTATTGAAAGAAAAAAAATAGATACCTGTTGGAAGTAGCTCGATCTCTCCTTTTCACTATGAATCTTCCAAAAACCTATTAGGGAGATGCAGTCTTAATTGCAACTTATCTTATTAATAGAATACCTCTAAAAGCTCTTACCTTTAAAAGCCCTTTAGAGGTGCTACAAGGAAAAAATACTTATATTGTTCCACCAAAAGTGTTTGGATGCATGTGTTTTGTTCATACTAGGACAGGTGAGAACCTCGATCTGAAGACTATTAAATGTGTGTTTATTGGATACTCTCCTGCACAGAAGGGTTACAAGTGTTACCACCCTCCATCTAGAAAATACTTTGTCAGTATGGATGTTACATTTAGAGAGACTGAACCATACTTTAGTACTACTCCATCACCTCTTCAAGGGGAGGATAATGAGAGAGAAGAGATGATTTCTAGTCCTATAACTCTAGAACGTTTTACTCTAAAGGAAACTATTATACAAGGAGAGACTATTGGTGATCAGGAGACTATTATACAGGGGGAGACTATTGGTGACCAAATTGGGGGTTTGGATAAACCGGATTTAAGGAGATACTCAAGAAAAGACAAAACAGAAGCAGAAAAAGTCATTGTACAGCCTATTCAGTATTATGAATCTTCCTTTTCTCCATCTGATGAGTCATCTCTAAATCTTGAGCCCTTTGATGATCTAAATAAACCAATTGCTTAAAGAAAAAGAGTTAGATCTTGCACAAAGCACTCTATTTCTAACTTTTTCTCTTATGATTCTTTGTCTCCATCCTATAGAGCCTTTGCCTTATCTATTTTTTCTGTGTCTATTCTACAGAATTGGAAAAAAGTTTTTGCAAATCCTAAATAGAAGGGAGCAATGATTGAAGAGATGAAAGTACTAGCAAAAAAGAGACCTGGGAGCTTGTCACTCTCCCACCTGAGAAGAAACTTGTTGGTTGCAAATGAGTGTTTACTGTGAAACACAAAGCAAATGAATCAAGTGAAAGATTCAAGGCTAGACTAGTAGCCAAGAGATACACCCAAACCTATAGAGTGGATTACCAGGAGACATTTACCCCTATTGTCAAAATGAACTCAATCAGAGTATTACTATCTTGCACTGTCAACCTTGATTGGAATCTCCAATAATTTGATGTGAAAAATGTATTCCTCAACGGAGACTTGGAGGAGGAAGTGTATATGGAAATTCCTCCTGGATTTACTGATGAAAAAACACAAAGAAAGGCGTGCAGGCTAAAGAAGGCTTTGTATGGGTTGAAGCAGTCACCCAGAGTTTGGTTTGATCGATACAGTAGAGCTATGATTTCCTTTGGCTTTCAACAGAACAATGCTAATCATACCCTATTTATCAGACATCATAAGGGTAAAATTACTCTTCTTATAGTCTATGTTGATAACATAGTAATGACAAGAGATGACACTGAAGAGATGATTCGGGTGAAAAAGCTTTTGGCTCGGGAGTTCAAAATTAAAGATCTAGAAAAACTGTAATATTTTCTGGAAATCGAGGTTGCCAAGTCAAAGGAGGGAATCTTTATTTCTCAGAGAAAATACATTCTAGATCTTTTAGAAGAAACTAATATGTTAGGTTGCAAACCAGCAGAAACTCCCATTGAGAGCAATCACAAGCTACAAGCAGGGATTGGTGAATTAATGGATATGGGTAGATATTAGAGGTTGGTAGGTAGACAGATTTATCTTTCGCATACTCGACCAGACATAGCATATGCAGTCAGCTTAGTTAATCAGTTTATGCATGATCCTCGTGTGTCTACTCCTGGAAAAGGTCTTTGCATACATTCATTCACAGATGCTGATTGGGCTGGACCCCTTGATAATAGATGGTCGACTAGTAGTTACTGTACACTTGTGGGATGAAACCTTATCATTTGGAGAAGTAAAGAGCAAAGTATTATTGTTCGATCAAGTGCTGAGGCAAAATATAGAGCGATAGCACAAGGTGTTTGTGAACTCCTATGCTTGTAGAGATTGTTGGATAAATTGAAACTATTGGAGAAGGACAAACTTCTCTTGTACTGTAACAATAAAGTTGCCATCAGTATAACTCACAATCCAATTCAACATAATCAAATGAAATACATAGAGATTGATTGATACTTCATTAAACAAAAGTTAATAAATGGTGTCTTGAGATTATATCATGTGACTTCTGATGAATAACTAGTTGATGTATTTACCAAAGGGATTAGCAACAAGACCTATCATATCTTAATTTGTAAGTTGGGCATGTATGATATCTATATATCAACTTGAGGGGAAGCGTTGATTAACATAGAGTTCCTAATTAGGAGGATTCAAATATTTGGAATCCTAATTAGACTTGATTTAAGGGATTTTATTCTTATTGTAAATATTTATAATTTAAATTAATTTTTTATATATAAAAAATTCCACCTAAAATTTTTCATAATCACAAATCTTAAATATTAAACTACCTCACATACTTTAAAATAAAAATGATTAAAAATGAGTGAAATCGTAGAGTACAGTTTTTCATACTTTTTTCTTTAAAATATTTACTTTTATTATATAAAAAAAAACTATCTTTAATTACGTAATATATTAATTATATTCTATTTTCGTTCTCATAAAAACATAGATTAATTATCATTTGCACACAGGAATATGCTTAAATCTAAATATATATTTCTTTTTTGGAAAATAGGTTTTGATGGCAACACTACTATTCATAATACCAAGTAAGAAGCAAAAGGGTGAGAAATTAATGGATTGGAACAAGTGCAAGAAGCTTCCATGGGGCATAATATTATTACTAGGAGCTGGTTTCGCCATTGCAGATGGGGTGAAGTCTAGTGGGCTGGCTGATGTGCTTTCAAAAGCCTTAGACTTCTTGGAGAAAGCACCATACTTGGCCATTGCACCAATTGTGTGTCTCATTAGTGCCACAATCACTGAATTTACATCCAATAATTCCACAACCACCCTCTTGGTCCCTCTGCTCATCCAAATTGCAAAAACTATGAATGTCCACCCACTGCTTCTTATGGTTCCTGGAGCAATTGGGGCACAATTTTCTTTCTTGCTTCCAACTGGAACACCTTCCAACATTGTAGGCTTCACCACAGGGCATATTGAGATCAAGGATATGATCAAGACTGGGCTGCCTCTCAAGATTTGTGGTATTGCTGCACTTTCTTTTCTAATGCCTACACTAGGTAACTACACTACCTTTACCTTTTCCTTGTCCTTTCTTTCTTTCTTTTTCTTTTTTCATTATTCTAATAGCTAAAGGTTTAATTCACTCCTTTTGTTTAACAGTCAATTTAAGCTCAACTTAGTCCAAAAGTCAAAATATTCGAGTTAGATTTTTTTATTTTTGGATTAAATTTATTGATTTAGCCCAAAAACCAAGAGGTTTATTTTTTTAAAATTTTCTTAAATTCTGAGAAAAATTGAATTTAAATTGAAAGTCCTAGGACAATTTGAACTGTATAAGGACATGGTTGAAATTGAGTTTGTGATATTTTTGTATTTGATTGAGTAATGGTTGGTTATTTTTCAGGAGCTTATGTTTTTAGGACAAATGGAGAAGTTCCATTTGTGCAAAGTTTTATGTGATAAGCAGCTGGTCTCTTCCTCATTGTAATAATTACATAATTGTATTATATATTTTGTGCAATCAGAGAGTGAAATGCTCTCATTATCTCCAAAATTTCTTCCTAAATTTGTGCATTTCATTTCTTTTCTCAGTTATTGTAAATGTACATATGTAGTGGTTCCTACGGTGAATCACAGTTACAATCCTAATTAAGTTCTTATAATTATTCCTCGTGTAACTGCTGCATTTTTTTCTTAAAGAGGAAACAGATATAAGTTCAATTAAACTCGTAGATAAAAATCTACCTTTAATTTAAAATTTTAGATTAATTAAGTTTATGTACCGTTACTCAATGATGAAATGAGTCCTTATTTAATATAATGTTATTTTTTAATTATAAAAATATTTTTTATATGATAAAATTTCATTTTTATAATTTTAAAAATTATTTATTATATTTATATATTTTTAAAATTTTTATAATAATTAAAATATTAAATTTTTTACATTTTAAATTATAAAAAATAATATTTTATTATTAAAAAATAATATTATATTAAGTTAGGACGTATTTAATCATTGTTAAAAATATAGAGATTTAATTAATTTAAAATTTTAAATTGAGCTTATTTAACCTTTAAGGAAAAATATAGAGATTTAATTGGACTTATTTTTAAAGAGAAAAATATTAATAGAGGTGTAAATAAACTAAAATGTTCGTGAATTATTTGAAATTTGGCTACATAAAAGTTCGATCGGGCTCGACTCATTTTCTAAACGAATCGAGCTCGAACTCACTTTTTAAACTCGTTAAATAAACGAGCTGAACTTGAGTTTAACAGTATTCAGCTCGTTTAGACTCGCGAACTCAGTTCGTTTTCAAGTTTATGAACAAGCTCACGAGCTGACTTGTGAATAGGCTCGCGAACAAGCTCTTGAGCAGGCTCGCGAACAAGCTCTTGAGCAGGCTCGCGAACAAGCTCTTGAGCAGGCTCGCGAACAAGTTCGTGAGTAGACTCGCGAATAACCTCGTGAACATTCTCGTTCGCCAACACCAATTCCACATCGAAAGTTGAACAAATATGAAGGATTGTGACTTATCTATAAAAAGACAATTTTTCTATATTTTTTTTCATTAGTTTTGATTTTGAGAGATTTCAATTAAATAAAAAAATTTAATTTAAAAGTCTCTTAATAATTTTATAATTTAAATTTTATTTTTAATTTAAATTTGAATTATATTGAGCTTATTTATAATATAATTGAGCTCAAATTCGAATCTAAATAAATTTAAATTCAAATTTTTTGAGTGGAGTTTAAATTGGCTCGTTAATATGATAAACAAGTTTATTACTAATCGAGATCGAATCGAGCCCGAATTTAATATTTATTTTATGAATCAAACTCGAGTTTATAAATGAAGTTCGAGTCAAGTTCGATCTTGAACTCGAAACTTTTAAATTTATTTTCTAATTAAGTCTGAATTTATTAAAACTCGATTCGATTCGGTTTGATTATAGCCGTAACTATTAATTATTGATTAACTCAAATGGCAGCGAACTCGAACTTTTAAATTTATATTCTAATTGAGTCTAAATTTATTAAAATTTGGATCGATTCGATTACAGTCTTAACTATTAATGGTTGATTAACTCAAATGATAGATGTATATTGAATTGAAATTATAATAATAATATAAGAAGTATTAAACTTGCTAGAAAAATTATTTGATTAATTAATTAATTCAAAATTTTCCAAGCTAAAGCATTTAAATTTAAAAATTAATTAAGGATAAATATTAACATAATTAAAAATAAAAATTAATTTAACCAAATAAATAAACAATATAAGCTAGTAATTGAAAGCGATACCTTTACATTATGATATGGTGATGATCAAGTTTAAAAATTAAAATGTGAAATATAATGCTTCTATTAATAAAACACAAAATGACTTTTTATTGATACATATCTAGACTCAAATATACAATAATTTACTCTTAAAAAAGTCACTTCATATTGTTTATTTATTTAGTTAAATTATTTTTTATTTTTTAATTATGTTAAGAATTTATTTTTAGATATTTATTCAAAATTTCAAACCACTCAGTCTCCCACTAACAATTAGATTTTGATAAATTTTACATTTTTGTACCTTGCTTATAAAAGAAAATTTAAATTTTTTATTATTTTATAATTTAATTCAAATCATTGATATAATTATGCATATTTATAATTTACAATTATATTTAATTTTAAAATTTAAATTAGAAAAAATATAATTTGTTGACATTGTAAAATACAATGACTTATTTAATTTATATAACATCTATTTACATAAAAAAATCTAAAAATTTTCATTATTTTATAATTTAATTCTTAAATTTATATATTCCTTTCCCTTTAAATTCTCGAAATCCCATTATTTTTCTTTATTGGTTTGATGCGAGAGACTATAACTTCCGTATCATTTTATTTATAATTAATTCTAATAAAAATTATAGCAAATTTCATATTTATTAATTTTGTTGAATATCCATCGGGATAAAATGCTATTTTTATTAAAAAAAATCATTTTAATATCAAATATAGAAACTAGAGACTTATTATTTACGGTTATACTATTAATCTTATAAATTTTAGCTTTCATAATATTAAATATCTTGATTTTAAGATATTTTAAAAAATTTAAAAAAAAAAAATTTTAAAAAATTATAATTAATAAATTTTAAGAGGATAATAAAATAAAATCAAAACTACCAACGGATTAGAAACAACCCTAAAGCTGATTTGAAATATAACTAATAGATCTCATGTCAATTACTTATTGACTATCATTTGGGTTTTTAAAAATTTATCAAATTTATTTATTTAAATATCTCAATTGCGTGCAACAATTAAACAAACACTCCTCAAATTATTTTATATTTTATATTATTTATGCATTAAATATTTTTTTCAATTATATTCATATAAGAAATTTATTTAAGTGTTTGCATTTTACTTCATATATCTAGCCATTATATATTTAATAAAGATAATTATAAATTTTTTAAAATTAGTACATTCAATTTGAATTAATTTTTTCATTGACGGTTCTTTAAATTTAAAAGGAATTTTTTTATTGATAAAATAAAATTTTAAGAACTAAATTATTTTACTAATTTAAAAAAATAGAAATTAAATTATAATTTTTTATATTTTAAATATTATAAATATATAGATACCACCGATATTTATAAATTATTTCATGCATTTTTAGAGTACTATTAAAATATTTTTATTTTTTATTTCTAACAATAAAATAATTTTTCATTTAATTCTATTTATTTTTGCTGATCAAATTATTCTATTATTTATATTTTTTTTCTTCAATTCTTTATTAATAGATATATCTAGGACTAAATAGTTTTTTTTTTTTTTCTTGACAAAAAAATTTAGGCCAAAATACTTCAAAGTGAGTTTTGATCAGAAGAGAATCACCGAGCAAAGAGCAACTCAACAGACACAGAAGAAGAAGAAGCAGCAGCAACACAAGGCCATTAATGGATCGCAGAGCAAGAGCTTGATTTATTTGGGGAAGACTACGAGGAGGATCAAGAAGATAGACAGAACAATGGTACCCGTAGATCATCTCCCTCTTCCTCTTCTTCATCATCTTCCTCTAGTTCTTCGTCATCATCAGCGGCTTCATCTTCATCCAACAGTAGCGATGGTGTGGAGACAGCAGCAGTGCTAGTGGGAGCGCTAGCAGCGTAGGGGAAGAAGAGGATGAGAACGGTGAAGGAGTAGAAAAAAGTTCCATAATTTTAGAGATTGTAATGAAGAGGAAGAAGATAAGACCTTTTTGCCTCTGATAATGAAGATTATGTAAAAGCCCCTAGATACGACCAACATGCCCCTCTGTCAACAAATCATCTGCTTGGGTTCTCAGGTCTTTCTTGCCTCTCCACTTGTATTTAAGTTGGAATGATCTGTTTTTCTATTTGAATTTAATTTTTGGTTCTCATTGATCTTTGAGCAATAAGAGAGAAGCTGTAGAAGGCAAAATTAAATTTTAAATTTTTTTCCACATTTTTCATTTATTTTTGATTGTTATTGATTTAATTAAATAAAAATATTTTAATAGGTATTATCTTATAAATAATAATAATATTTAGAGATTAAATAGTAAATCTCCCATTATTTTTTCAATCCAATTTTAAGTATAAATTTTTAACTTTCGAATTTTGAGAATTTATTTTTCCAACCTACTTATAGATATAATTTTTTTTCTTTGGCCTGATGGGTAAAAGCTCTAGTTTTTCCCACTTCCAATATCATGCAAAGTGCAATGGCTTTCTATTGAGTTCATTTAGTTGCATTGAGCATTAATCACAGAATCTCTCAAAAAGAGATTCATAGAAAAGAGGGGTTACCAATTTATCATGTAACTTTGTTTAATTTGCACAATTGCAAAATTTTATCATTTATCTAAAACATCAAGATCTAATAATAATAATAATAATAATAATATCTAGTCTTCATAGTTTTATAACTTGTAATAAATTGAGACCACATTCATTTATCCCTCTATCTCTGCCTCGAAGTTATTCTCGATATCACGCGGAGTAAAGTACTTTCTTCGACCACAGAAAAATTCCTTCGTATTGGACATTTAAAAGGATATTATATAAGAGAATGATATTTTACCAGTTATTTATAATTTAGATTAATTTAGTATTTTGCAGGGAGAAAGAAAGGGGAAAAAAGGGAGAAAAAGATTCATCACAGAGATGTTTATATTTTGACAAACAATTTGATTACACCTATATGGCCAAACATGGGATTAACTCAGTATCTCCTTATTTCTCTCGTTCTTTTTCAACAAAGCTATATTTATATAAAATACAGAATGATGGGATCAGAGACTGCCCAAGAGTAAGCGAGGGGAAAATTACATGGAAAATAAAAGGCTTTTCTCGGATATTGACACCGTTATTTATATATAATTCAGAATGAAGTAAAGTAGGTAAAATAAAATGAAATTACAACAAGTGAAACCAACTCACTCATGTCCGTTCTCTAGGTTCAAGGGCAGCTATTTCTTTCACAACTTGCGCTTTGTCTGCTTCAAATTGTTCATCCTCTGCAGATATGTAATCTAGTCAACCCACTACCCCACCCCACAACAATAACAGAAAATTTCAGTGGTTTTGCCTTACCTTTATCAGTTTTGAAATCAGCAAACAAGCGCAAAAGTTTGCTTCTATTTGCTACGAGTATGGTAACAATATCAGGAGGTTTATTTTGATTTGCAGCAAAGAGCTGTCAGGAGAGAGAGAGAGAAATGATAATGCACATTATCATAAATGAAGAAAACCAACTATACCAATTCACAGTGCGCATCTACATTGAAAAATGGTACCTTGAAAACATGAAATGCTTCTGTCTGGATGCTCTTACTTGATTCCTGAAAAGGAGTCTTCAACACATTAATGTCGCATTCACATATAGCAAAAGTTTAAGCTGGTTGAGATTTCTAGCAACTAACTAGTTGACATCACAAACTCAAGAATCCAAACATCAGTGTTTTGAAACCATCCACACCTTTAAGAGAAGCAAATAATACAATCCATCACATACAAAGATAACGCAAGCAATGAATGAGATGTTATGTGCAGAGTTTCACTGTCATTTATAACATATGGAAAAACCCAATACATTGTAATCTAATCTTAAATTTCCGATGGAACAATTGCTTTTTGTCAAAGAAAAGAAATTAAGGCTACGTTTATTTGCAGAAAACAACTTGCATGTGTAAAATATTTTGTGGAAAAAGTGTTCTCCATAAAAAATATTTTCTAATAAAATAACTTATTTTTCATTGTTTGGCTGTAATATTAAAAAATAAAGGACATTATAATACATTTATCTATAGTAGTGTTAATAGGATTCTCAAGATCCAGAAACAACTTCCTCTTTTATTTTCCTTAAAAAGACTTAATTTTCCTTTGAGCTGTAAAATACTTCCCATTGACCAATTCTTCTAAGTGCCTCAAATGTCAAAAATGTGGAAAATATTTTCCTTGAAACAAAAGAAGTCTGAGCTAGTAAATGCTAAAAGCTTTACAAATGGCAAGTTCATATGTACATAAGATAAATGAAGGAAGAATTAGAGGGATGGTGGAGAAGGTTGACAAGTAATCTTTAAGGTATCATATTCATACTCTCAGGAGATTCATGAGAATCCTCAAGTTATCCCTTGAGCTCACATATCGTGTCATAACAACTGAATTTGAGCGATCCAGTAATATATCTCCCAACAGCTGTAACAAGCAAAGAAACTTGTTTAGTAGACAGTATTATTATCAGAGTAATAAACTTACGTGAAGGCATTTCCCACTCTGAATGTATTTAGAGAATGCTCCATTCATTGCTCAAATAATAAATTTGCAAGAATGTTATATATTTCGCCTACCTTGATAGCTTGTCGCCTGGTGATATAATTGGCAGATTCGAGTAGCTTTGAGTTATACTCAGCAAAGAACTGAAACCAGCACAAAGTTAAACAAAAGCTTATATGATAACATGATGAGTGTCAAGTAACGCAATAAAAAGGACTATAGAAGCCATAAAATTAAATAACGGGATTTTCTTTTTCTTTTTTTTTTTTTTTGGGTTGGGGGGGGGGGGGGGGTGGTGGTGGTGGTGTTACCCACCATTATTTACAGGCCCCCCATAACTTGCAGTTGTAACGGCATTACCAGAGCCTTCATACAAAATCACATGCAATACTGCAATCTGCCATTTTCTTATTTCCAGCAAGCTTTATACAGCAACAACATTTTTTTTTCCCTTCATAATCTCTCTATTTCTCTTCATAATCTCTCTATTTCTCAATCAAATTTCTTCTCTCCCTTTAAGCTAAGAATCATCAAAACATATCTAGCTAGTTTTTCTAACAGATGAGTTTCATTCTGTTCTTTGCTTTTCTTTTATTATTTTTATTTTTAATATTTATTGATTAAAGCTTTTGTTGATGTTAGTTTTGTCGTTAAAGTTATACTTAAACTCTTTGTTTCATTACTTATTGTTTTTAGCTCTTTTGCTACCTACATAATTATTTTAGCTATAAATTAAGGAAAATTTGATGATGTTTAAGAATGATATATTAATAGTCTTTATTTGATGTGTGCATACCTTTTATATAGTTGTATATCTTAATCTTACTTGTATCTATCAATATCTACTTAGTTTAATAAACTTTACAAATTTTTTAAAATACTTTGCATAGCACCAGGTCATTACCATTATATTACAGTCGTTATAGGCTTGTTTCCGTTACTCACGACTGCAACTATGAACGTGGTCGCAACCACAGTTTAAAACCATGATAAAAGCACAAATTTTAAATGCATATGTTAGTGATTCACAATGGCTATGCAACTATAAACATCACGATAGAATATCCAAATAAAGAAGAAATAAATCAGTATAAAGTTAAAAGATGGCAAAGGGATAAATATATATTAGAATAGTACATTGGTGATTCTATGTAGGATAACCTACATGGAGCCACGAGCCAACAAGATTATGAACAAATGTATACGGGTGAGCCCTATAAAATAATAACTGCCTAGTAGTCGGTCCCAAGAAAATAACTTCTCATCAGTTTTCAACGCTTGTGCATTTTCAATTAAATTGCCAATCCACATATTAATTCTGCATCGAATGGCAAGGATAGCATATAATTTCACCAACAAAAGACCAAAAGAAACTCAAATCATTATGAAGAATTTTATGAGAAATTTTTAATTACATTCTAATTGAATTGATTTTTACAAGATTTGAGTATTTAGACACAAAGAATTAACCTAAATTAGAAATATTTACAATAAAAATAAAATTTCTATAATCAAGTCTAATTAAAATCTCAAAGATCTGAATTCTCCTAATTAGAAACTTTCTATGTTGGTCAATACATTAGGCCTAGGTAGCACGGGCAGTTTAAATGAAGTGCTAGTGACCAACATGGACACACAATTGACACACCTCGAACAAGTGTCTAACAAGCTTCCAAACGAGTCAAACTTTTTTAATATTCTTTGATATCTCTAACAGATTCCCAACATTGGTGGCGGCACAATTGGAACACATCTATGACAAGCCTGCATCTTTTTTTTCTTTTTCTCTATTTTTCATATAGCAGATTTTCTATACATGCAATTTATGAAATGAGGTACTAGGTTATTGTAAACTTTTTCTTTCCCCTTCAAAAGCATAATTCCAAAATTATGCTCACCAAATATATTGATAGAGTTTATTTAAAACTTTAAGCGTATGATACATATTATTAAAAATGAATTTAAAATTATATTTATTAATATCATTAAAATTTAATTTTTAATAATAATAAGAATAATAATGTGTCCCTCCCATGCCATATCCATGTTGACAGCTTGACACATCCATATCATGTTGCTAAAGTATCCCATGTCCAACAAATGAACTAATCTGAGTTTCCTGTTATTGTTTAGCTTTCCTAATTTAGTCTCATTGAATCACTAAATACGTGAACTAAGACAGGTCCTAGTTCTCACCCATTGGTCTTCTCACAAAATCATTTTTATCTGCCTTCAAAATACTTCGGAAATCCAGTAATCAAACATGTTTATGATCCAGTATGTGCATGTGCATGATTACAAAAATACATTATCAAAATGATAATAGACTTTCATAAATACCTATACAAAACCAAAACAATAAGAGAACTTACCCATTCATAATTCTTTGAAAGAAATTCTGCTACAGTCGATTTATGTCTTGTGAGGAGTTCCTGCAACAAAATGATGAGGGATTATCAGGTTAATGCTAATAAAATTGCAACTAGATGACTGAATCATAATACCTACAATGATGCATGTTATTACCCTGTTTTTTTGTGGATGTTAAATAGTTGAGGAAATTAATTCTGTGTTGTTTCATTGTAACATTGAAAATCAAATTACAGGTTGGAATACATTGGAAAAACTCATTTCTTTCTTGAAATTATTTAAGCCTATAAAAAATTGACGTCTCAATTTATTGCTAAATATAAGAGAAGTTACACAAAAAAGGGGAGAATTGTTATAGCTGCCAATGGCTAGCCATAGAGAGCAATGATCACAGGACTACTGTGTACGTGAATGTGTGATTCATTTTTCCAGTTCAATCTGTATATGCAAGTTTAAAGTCTTCCATCCCGGTATGTAAGTTTGAGAAAGTTTAGAAAATGACTTCACATTTTTATTAATTAACTACTTCTGTGAGAAGCCAATTTCCTTGAAAACAAAACAGATTTCCCGTTGATGATAGGAACATTTTCAATTAACCAAATTTCTCTATATATACCAAACATTGAAAATGGAACATCAGGGAAAATTTCTTCCAAAAGATATTTTACCAAACCGAGCCAAAGAAGACATAAACTTCCCTAAACAAAAAGTTACCAAAATGGTAATTTCAAAAAAAATACCAAATTGATTAAATATAAAAATTGGGGATCATATAGCCTTCATTTTATATCAATAAAGCTTCAGGCCAGTAAGCAACTATCAAATGAACGTCCAACAGTGGTAGTACAATTTAAAAAGAAAATGGATGACTATGGAATTCAATGTGTCATATAAAATGGCCAAAGACAACAGTAGCAAACTCATTAATGCTATGGGTAGGGTTTCAACTCCAAAAGAGGCTATTGCATTGTTACTTGCTCATCTTTTAAAAATGGACAACAACATAGATGTAGAGAGAGAGAGAGAGAGAGAGAAATTCTTCAACCTTAAAAGTAGCAGCAGCATCTGCTGCAACGTCAAAATTTGGAAGTTGTATATAATCAAAGAATTTCTTCATATGCTCTGATTCAAGAACATATCTGCAAAACAAAACACAAAACACAGGCATGCACAAAATTTATTATAGATAAATACTACAACAACAACTAAGCCATAATGCCAAACCAGTTGGGATCAGCTATCTGGATCCTTAATCGCCATTCAGCTTTGTAAGACACCAAGTTCACATTAAATAGTAAAACAGCAGTTTAATAACCACTTGAATTTCAGGTGTAAGCAGCAGGCAAGAGGGAGCCTCCTCTCCCCTTAACACTTTTATTTCTCATCATATATCTAATTAAATTTTATAGCATTGACGTACCTAAAAAACTTTCAGCTTAACTAAACTCTTACATTTTCTCATATATGCAACATTGGGGCCTCAAACTACATAAACAATCAACATAAATAAAAATTGTTTGTATCAATCTTATAAGCAAGGTTGGCCCTCTAAGAAAAAGTATTTTAGCTCCGCTTCTGAGTGTCATCTTATTGTAATACACAACTTTCAAATTGCCTATAATTATAATATATAATATAATAATTATAATATGAGTGCATATTAAGTATATAATTTACATAAAAATTATAAACAAAACAAATGCATAAAATCAGTTCTCGGTTTGGTTCAATCCAATTTGGTTCTTAGTAAAAAAATCGAAACAAAATAGTAAAATAAGTTCAGTTCGATAAGGTTCGTAATAGTTTATTATGGTCCTTTTTGTTCTGTTTGAGGCTTCCAAGAATCATGCACTCAATTAAAATACATGCTCTTGAGTCTTGAATGGCTTTGACTTCATACCAAGCAACTTCAACACTTAGAAGAATCAACAAAAACTAGAACTACTACAATTGAACTCATGAATGGACACCTCAAATTACTCCAAAGCTTCTGTTTAATGCACTAGAATGCTCAATCGTAAAACTAGCTATTCATAAAGACTTTCCTTGGCATGGTTTCAAATAATCTCACTTTAATAGCTATTTGATGGACTAGTGTCATGTTATCATTTTGCCTCAAATCTACGAAAAAATTGCATCGGTAATTGCCATTACCAATATACAGGGGACTACTCCTTTCTTGAAACCTTTCTAGATTTTGTTACACCATAACCCACTTTAGAGTAATAGCTCTAACAGGGAAGAGAAGATAAATAGAACAGTGGATGGAGAAGAATTAAGAAGAAGAAGAAGAAGAAGAAAGTGTTTGGATAGAGAAAAGAAGGGAGAGATGAGAGGTAATAAGCTGATTTTTGTATTAGAATCTGAATGCCCTCTTGTGTATATTATGTAATAGAACAGACTAGTAGAAGAATTGTATATATTCTCTATTGAACAAGGGTGTTTATATACATATTAAAGGGACTTATTAAGGTAATAAATCACTCTCCTAAAAATCCTCTATCAATCAATTAATATCAATTAACTCTATGATTTTGCGATCTATCTTAACTAAAATCCTCTCTCAATCAATTAATATCAATTAGCTCTATGATTTTGCAATCTATCTTAATTAAAATTTTCTGTCAATCAATTAATATCAATTAACTCTATGATTTTGCGATTTATCTTAATTTATGTACATATTATATTCACACTATAACACTCCCTCAAGTTGGAGTATAGATATTTATCTTGCCTAGCTTGTTACAAAAATATCATGTTCTAGGCCAATTTAATGTCTTGACGAGTAAATCACCCGGTTGCTCTTTTGTCTTTACATAATTGATGAAAATTAAATTCGCTTGAATCTTTTCACGGATAAAATAGCAATCAACTTTAATATGTTTAGTCCTTTCATGGTATACAGAATTAGAGGTGATGCTATATTCATGACTTTTAGGTGGCTTTAACTTTATGTTGTTTTGCACCAGTTATTGAAAATTATGTTTTAATAATAAATATTCAACAAGGATTTAATATCTTTATTTGATGCATTTTATTCTCATTACTTATTTCACTTAATTTTATCCAAGCCCTTGAATATCTATTCGTTTAGTGCATTTTGCAATAAAAAAAATGAAATAAAGCACAGTAACAGGTCATGACTTTTAAATACAGACATGACAGCTCAGTTTGGGTCATACACAACAACAACTACAATCATGAGCATGGCCATGGCTGCAATCGTGATTTGAATCCATCAAAATTATTGAAATATTCACATCCGTTAGGGCTATTTCTACTTCCAAAAGGGTGTTAACTTGCTTATCTAAAGATCAATTAACATGAACCCTTTCAAGTTTGCTAATTCCTCAAGGAAAAGGACTTTCAAGACCTAGATAATCATATTCTCTTTTCCCATGAAAAAGAAGAAAATTTATTTCTGAAATGCATGCTATCTGATTCCACTTTTGAAAGATTATTGAATGCGACCTTGACTTTACTCACCTTGCAACGCTCTGGTGACGTATGCACTCCCTTAACATTGCACCATAGTGTAAGGCCATGTCTGTGTTCTCATATCTAAAGAAGCAAAAAATGGAAATTAGAAGATGCTAACAAATATTGGACAAACAAAAATGTTTGAATATCCCCTCAACTTGCATCCAAGATTTAAAAAGAAAAGGTACCAATGCCATCACCTGAGGAAATCAATTAAACATAATTTCATCTAAAATACACTGAATGGATGCCCAACCAAAGCATTTATCTGATTCTAATGTAAGAAAAAACTCAAAACAGTAACTCTAGTGCTCGTCTTTCCAACTGAAAACCCTCAAGCTAAAACTGCCCCAAGATTACACAATTTTAGAGATGAGAGAAAATGCCAATTTTCTTTGTTGATAATGCTATTAAGTAGTTCCAAACAAAAGAAAACAAAAATGTTATTTTATCCAAAAGATTCCAAGAAATTAGTAATAAAAAAGTGTTCAAAACATAAATATTTTCCTGTCCAACTTTAACTGCACAAGTAAAGTTAATTATTATTAATTCAAACAGTGTGTATTTAACCATATAACAGAAAGAAAATAGGCAGACTGATGAAAAGCAAAGCTAATAGTTGTGGAAAGCATTTTAGAGATAATGCAACTAACCAAAAGTTTTAACCAAAGACTCATCAAGTAAATCTTCAATAACGTGACAAATGGAACCATCACAAAGCTTACCCTCCTATTAAAATATCCAAAAGATCTGTGTTCTTTTCCAAGTATTCAGATGCAATCAACCGAGACTGAACTTGTTGTCTTTGTAAATTTGCAACAACTTGAGTGGCATCTTTTCGGGTCTGCGGAAAGAAAACTCATCATGCTAATAGCAACAGCAAAATGCTTCCCCATTTATAAAATCCAAATGTGAAATTCATTCAGAAAAATCACTTAGCATAGAAAGTGCTGAAAATTAAAAATTTCAAGTTATTAAATACAAAACTGCAACATAAATTAGATTGCTAAATATGGTTACCTCCAAATTCAATTTCGGAAGACAAATTATCAAAAGACGGAGTGTATTTTCTCTGAAGAACTCTTGAGTCAATTGTGCACAAGCTTCAGAGATCGGCTCAGATTCACTATTGCCATAAAGAATTGACTTTAACTCCCTGATATTTCTAGAGAGCTCTTCCATCTGCAGAAAAGTTAATCTTAGGGACGTGATGCAAAATTTAGAAAATTTAGCAAAATATAATAAATAAGAAACACCCAACAACAAGATGAACAGAGAAAATAAAAACATGTATATATATATATATATATATAGAATGTAAGCAAGGGAAATCTCATAAACCAATTGCCAAATGCTCTCAGTATTCATACTACTCAGTTACAATAACAGCCAAAATTTCAGCGAGCAATATTTCATTTCACTGGCGAATAAAATGAAACGAAGCCAAATTGCATGAAACTTTAACCATTACTCCTCTCACTTACCGGATCCTCAGCCGCTATCAGAATTCTTTGCATACAGAGCATAAAAAAAGTTCAAGCAGAACAAAATCTATGCTTGTTTTATTCACAAAACCAGCTCCCACAAACCAAACCGTATCACCTGACGACTTCTATCGATCATAGATAGTTCCCCATTTCAGACTTAGAAAAAAACTAAAACCCACAGTATTTACAAATGCCTACAACTTCATTCTTGCCCCCAAATAGACCACATTCCTGTAAGTTCACATTTACTTGAAATTCCAGATCTCTTTAAAACCCAAAACCAAGTTAAACCTAAATTAAGTTCATGACAGAAACCTTTTCTTCACGCTTGGCATCTCGTGGATCGGAGGAGGGCCGATCAGCGTAGATGAGAAGATCTCGAGTCTGACGAACGATATCAGTTGGAGTACGAGGCTTAGACTTGAAAAGCCCCTTCATCTTCTCCGATTTCGAATGAGTTAAACTCACCGGTGATCCAGCTGTAGCTGTTGTGGTAGTTGCCGTTGCCGCTGCCGCTTCTGCTGCTGCTGCTGCCGCCGGCTTTGAGAGCCTCTGTACCACTTCTCTCGAAGAGGCTCTCTCCGCCGCAGACGCAGCAGGTTTAGAGACGCAGGTTCCTATGCTTCCTCTGTCTAGAAACCTCCTCCTCCCTCGTTCAGTGCTTAGTAGCCCTAATCGATCTGATCCTTCTCTGTGCTTGTGCTTGGTTTGGCACTTGTGGATTTGAGGATGGCACGCTTTTTATTTTTTATTAATTATTTTTCGTGAGATCCGACGGTTGTGTTGGGTTTTACACCAACGGTTGGTCGTTACTCCCTACTGTAACTAATAACTTTGGTGGTGGGTGGATAAAGATTAAAAGTCTCTGCGCCGATGAAGTTGTTTGCATTTACACGGATTTACTTTCTGCATAAAGCCTATTTATAACTAAAGTTATACTCCGGCCAAAATTTGAATGGAACCAAAATCAGCGAAGTCAAACTTAATTGGATCAGATCAATGATTTAACTAGTTATATCGGTCTTAAATTGGTTACTCATGGATTCTGAGTATTTAATTGATTCGTTTACAAATTAAATTTATTTAAATTTTAAAAAAATAATTATTTTTTAATTTTTAAAATTAAATAAAACTCGCTAATTAATCTATTAATTTTAAAAAAGTATATTAAAATATTTTAAAGTATTAGAAAATTTACTAATTAGTCTATAGAAAGAATAGGTCTTCTTCATCTTATTCTTCTTCTCCTGGTAGTTGTTCAACCTTCAGCTCTTCCTTCGGTGGCTCTATTCACGCTCTGGTTTCCATAGTTCCGTTGAGGGCGGTCTATGATAATAATACCCTTATAGTGAACGACATCACATCCATGTTGATTGAGAGGGATGTAGATCGCTTACAGGACCATTACCAAATCTCTCAAGAGATCTTTCAGATTTATGCTCTAAATCCAAATGTTCACGTAGATGACCAGATCCTCATGGTATAAGAGGAACAGTTGAAGGTGAATCTTTAGTTCCCAATTGACCTATTCTTTGTTGAAGTCCTTAGCTTCCACAAACTATCAATCTCTCAACTACACCCCAGCAGCTAGAGAATTTTGGTGGTTTTCCGCTTCATCTACTTCAATAACAATATTGAACCGAGTGTAGCCCTCTTCTCCCAGTTGTACCAGCTAGGTATCTAGAAAAACGAAAAGTTTTGATTTTTCAGTGGGAAGAAGCACCAAACCCTTTTTTATCAGATCCCCTTTTCCTTGAAACATTGGAAAAACAAGTTCTTCATCCTTTGCCACTGGGTGTTTAGGGGTTTTGGCCAACTATGGATTGATTGGAATGTCTAGATAGAGTTTCGGAAGGATGGGGCTCGACCGTGCAGGGATGAAGAAGAGGCTTTGGACTTCCTCCAAAAGATGGCTTCGACCCATAGAACGGATATAAACATGGCAGTGAGAAATGCTATCCTCTCATGGCAAAGCCATTACCAAGCAGAATAGGCTCGGTTGCCTCGGCCATCCGATTAATAGAACCTTCAGATGATCCTACCTCCTTCTACAGAGTAGGGTATTTTAACTTACTACCTTTACCTTTACATTATTTTACTTACACACACCTTACTTTATTCAGATACACCAAAAGATGGCTTCAGCTCACAAAACAAATATAAACATAGCGATGAGAAATGCCATCCATCCTTTAACGGCAAAGCCATTACCAAGCAGAACTAGCTTAATTACCTCTACTATCTGATCAACGGAACCTTCGGATGATCCTACCCTCTTCTGCAGAGTAAAGTATTTTACTTTTACCATCTTTACCTTTACACTATTTTACTTACTCACTCTCTACTTAATGCAGATATGGTGGGCAAAGGAAAAAACAAGTTCGCTAAAGCTACACATGTTGCTTGCAAAGGCAAGTCCACTATTAGACCTCTAGCCCACCTCCAACAAGAGCACGACAAGTGGAAGAGATCATCGCACTTCCTTCTCCCCCTCCTTTACCTATTATAGCCTCTAGGCCTTCAAACCCTCAGGTCGATTCTTCCGCAAGGAGTGCATCTCCACCTCTCAATCACCCTCCTTTTCAAAATTATGAAGAGGCAGACATAGGAGCTCCTTGGCCTTGGAGTATCAAGCATTTGCTATGGCCTTGACAAGAGTCAATTCTCTCCTAGAAGAGCCTAGATTGTCTCTCCTCATTGCAAAGATTGCCATGTGACTTGGAGATCGCCAGGGGCTGGTGTTATTGAGATAAATGGCTTATATGACAACATCATCTCCTCGGTTATGGAGTGCGCTTTGTCTGCTAATAGAGCATATTTTAGTCCACTTTATCATTATGTTCTTGATATTTATTTACATCTTTTCTACCTAATTTTGTGGTTTTAATCATGTTTCGTAGATAATAGGTGTAAAGAGACAATCTGGAGAAAATGCTCTTAAAACTGCCAAAAAGTGCCAAATATGGAAAGGGCCAAAAAAGGAAAGCTTTCAAATAAGGAAAGTTTTCAGAAAAGGAAAGTTTTCAAATAAGGAAAGTGCAGAAGCAAAAGCAAATAACAAAAGCTCAGTCATAAGATTATTTGAAATTCAAAATGCAGATCTTTCTTTCCTTGTTCAAAAATGTGCACACACTGCAGCAGTCAAATCTTCCTATTTAGGCAGCAAGATTTCATGAAGACGCACTTGAGCCTTGATCAATGCAGTTGGGACTCTTTTTCTTTCCCCAATTATTTGAGCCTTGATCAAGTGGATCGCACCATGCACACCACACCCAGGGGAGTACTCAGTTTCTTTTGCATTTTAATTTTTTCAATACATTGAGGACAATGCATGATTTAGGTGTGGGGGGTGCATATCTCTAAATCTTTTATTTTTTTATTTTTTTTTTTGTTTTTTCCTTTCAATTTTTTTGCGATTTTTCTTTCTTTCTCTTTCAGTTTTTGCGTTTTTTTCCTTTCAGCTTTCTTTTAGTTTTTGCTTTCAATAATACACACAACCACAATCTTCTTCTTTTTGTTTTGCTCTACTCAAACTGATAGACTATGTTGAATGAGCTTCTCTTTCCATGACCCCATTGATGTGATAACTCTTTAAACTTATGTTGAATCAATTGCAGTGAGTTATATTCATGTTTGAGAATTGCCTTTTGAATTGAATCTCTGAGCTTGCCATGGTGAAAAATGTATTGATGACACTCATTAGAGAGAATGAATTGAAATTTGTGTGAATGAACTTAACATGACTTGATTTAGCAATCGGTGTTGATTTGTCCAATGCATTGATTAAAGAAATTCAGCAAAGGCTTAGACTTCATAAGCACAATTGAAAACTGTTTCAATGGTTGAAAGACTATGAACAGAGCTAGTAGCCACTTGGACAGGTGACCAACTGAGTAACTTGGGGTGGGTATTACCAATATGTACCTTCATGTCAAAAGGTTGGTGACTTTTTCAAGCAAAACTTAAGTGCAAAAATCTGAATATAGTACTTCAAGGTAAGGGCAAATCACTCTGAAAGCTAGAAAAAGTTTTAACTGAACAGAATAAGTGCATGTATAATCTCTCTCTTGAGTAAAACAAATCCTAGCCATGGTAAGTAAAGGGAAACAAGGAAAGAAGGTGAGTAATCTTCATGCATATATTCTTCACTGCAATGATTCAAAATAGGTGTCTTGAGTAAGAGTTTAAGTGGAAATAAGGATCAAGTAGCAAAGAAAGCTTGTTTGACTAAGTTTATTTACTTAAGGACAAACAAAAGGCTAGGTGTGGGGTATTTGATAGAGCATATTTTAGTCCACTTTATCATTATGTTCTTGATGTTTATTTACATCTTTTCTACCTAATTTTGTGGTTTTAATCATGTTTCGCAGATAATAGATGTAAAGAGACAATCTGGAGAAAATGCTCTTAAAACTGCCAAAAAGTGCCAAATATGGAAAGTGCCAAAAAAGGAAAGTTTTCAAATAAGGAAAGTTTTCAAATAAGGAAAGTTTTCAGAAAAGGAAAGTTTTCAAATAAGGAAAGTACAGAAGCAAAAGCAAATAACAAAAGCTCAGTCAGAAGATTATTTGAAATTCAAAATGCAGATCTTTCTTTCCTTGTCAAAGCTGTCCACACACTGCAGCAGTCAAATCTTCCTATTTAGGTAGCAAGATTTCATGAAGACGCACTTGCCTCTTCTGCGTTCAACATTCAAAATTCAAACAAAGGCTCCACCTAAAAAGGAAAGATTGGACAGATTCACTTTCCCTTCTGCATTCAATGACAGCGCGCCACCTTCCTTCTACAGTCCATTCCGCGCGCCACTTTCCATCTGAAGAGCAAGCACACGCCTCTTTCCTTCTGAATAATTTTGGAACGCGAATCTTTCCTTTTCAGACTCAACTTGGGCAGCAAGCACCTCTTGGGCAGCAAGAGCAGCATGTAAGGACCTAGGGCAACACTTTCAACTATAAAAAGACACATAAGGAGCCTCCCCACAGCTTTTTACACACCACCTTGGACACACCTATGGGATTGCAAGCGACACCATCTCTTCTTCTTCCTTTCTTTATTTTTTGGTTTTTGTTTCAGCCATGAGTGGCTGAAACCTTTTATTCTAGTTGAAGATTGGTTGAAACTAAGGTTGTTTTATGGATTGTGATATCTGAACATAAACTATTTGTCTTTGGTTTGTTCAATATTCATACAATTTGGTGCTTGAATCTATTATTACTTTATTAGTTTGATCAAATTGGCCACTTGATTCTTGATTGCAAGGTAATTAATTGTTAGTTTGGATAATTTTTAGTCCGTAATTGCTGGAATTATTCAAACATAAGAACACTTGGTGTAACAACTAAGGAATTGTATGATCTAGCAACATCTCATGCGTTTGAGTAGCTAGGATTGGATCTTTCTATTTCTTCATGTAATTGACAATTGTTTCGATGCCTACAGCCCAAGGACGTTGCTTGGCAATTTGTTAATTAGTAATTAATTAGAGGACGTTCCCTAATTGATTTAATCATAAGGAGAGACATGGTGGTGAGAAGCGTTTTCCATCTCCATAACTAATCTATTGAATCAATCAAGAGAACATAAGTTTCAATGATCAATCCAAAGAATCAAAGTGGATCCATATCTTCAACTATACCTTTCTCATATTTGATATCTCTTTATTTCTTTTTACTATTTGCTTCTTTTATTACTTTCAGTAGTTGCTAATCAAATCAATCTCAAAACCCCCCCATTTTACTTTTATTGCACTTTATTTTTATTCCGCTTTCAGTTACTTGCTTTCAGTTGCACTTTCAGTTAATTCTCTTGGTCTTGTTGAGAAAAATGGATTAGTTTTCAATTCTCTGTAGATTCGATCCTTTACTACTATTTACAGTAGTAATATTGTTGATAACCGGAAAGGTTATTTTTGACCGGCTTCGACAACCGCGAGTCAAAAATTGGCGCTGTTGCCGGGAAATTGATTTAACTTATTTGTTTTTTTTTCATGACCAGATCTGCACTCAAGGACATTCTGCCTTAAGATTCAAAAAAAAAAAAATTGAAGCGCACAGTCAAAAAGCCTGCCATCGTAGAATTGATCATGGATGAGGTAAGTACATATACTCTCTCTTCTCAACTTTCTGAACTAACCTCTGCCATGACAAATTTCTTCACAGGTCGAGCTCAATAATTTCAGCCACCAAGGCCATGTATGTCCTACACTCTATGAGTATGACCAACCAGTACATGAATTTGGAGGATTCGATAGTCAGCCTGGACATACATTCAGAGGATTCTATGAACATCCAAGATATGATCCATACTATAACACATACAATCCAGATTGGGGAGCCTATCCAGACTTCAGTTATGAATAGGCTAACAACTACCAGGATTATCAAAGGTATCAAGCCCAACCAGCACCTCCGAATTCAAACCAGCACCTTCGAATTCCATCCAGCACCTTGAAAAGATGATGGAAACAATGGTAAGTTTCACGCAAAGCATGCGACAGGACATAGGACAGCTGACTGCATTTATGAGCAGATCTGAATCCCAAGGTAAGCTCCCTTCTCAAACTGAAACTAATCCTAGACAAAATGTTAGTGCCATTACCTTGAGAATTGGAAAGGAGCTTCAAGAGGTCAGATATGAGGAAGAAAAGCAAGTGGCAAAAGAGCCTGCACAGGCTAAAACAAAGCCTGCGCAAACTGAAAGCACTCCTGCGCACCACCTGCATCAGCCGGTCAGCTGAGCTCCATCTGAAACACCTCCTGTGCAGAAAGGCCTTGCGCAGGACAGTTCTGTAACTCTTCCAGTCACACCTCTTCAGCTGCCATCACATGAAACTCCTTCCAGCCTTCCATTGCAGACCAATCTTGCGCAGAAAGAGGCACCTAAAAGCCTTTCAGGCGCGTCCTTTCAGCTTCAATCGCAGATTAGTCCTCTTCAATTCCCCTTTCAGGAAGATCTTGCACAGAAGGAGCAAACTGAAATCAATTCTGCCATTCATCCAATGCAAACAGCCCATGCACACAAGGAACAAATGAAATTCCAAGCACCCAAACCAAAGGAGCATGCGGATCAATGCCTTCCCAAACCTCCGGATAAGGTAGAGTTTGTTTTGCCTGAATTTAGTACTAAATTGCAGCTACACATGGAGAAACATGAATTGGAATTCAAAGTGCTTCCCAATCATCTAAAAAATGCAAACATAAGGGTTAGAGGCACACCTCATCTGAAAGAGGAGAAGCTAATCATGTTACTTCATGAGTACATGGAAGAAATAGGATGGTTCATGACTAAATCAAAAGGAGTACTTAGTTTCTTTTGCATTTTAATTTTTCCAATACATTGAGGACAATGCATGATTTAGGTGTGGGGGTGCATATCTCTGAATCTTTTATATTTTTTTTTTGTTTTTTTCCTTTCAGTTTTTTTGCGATTTTTCTTTCTTTTTCTTTCAGTTTTTGCGTTTTTTTCCTATCAGCTTTCTTTCAGTTTTTGCTTTCAATAACACAAACAACCACAATCTTCTTCTTTTTGTTTTGCTCTACTCAAACTTATAGACTATGTTGAATGAGCTTCTCTTTCCATGACCCCATTGATATGATAACTCTTTAAACTTATGTTGAATCAATTGCAGTGAGTTATATTCATGTTTGAGAATTGCCTTTTGAATTGAATCTTTGAGCTTGCCATGGTGAAAAATGTATTGATGACACTCATTAGAGAGAATGAATTGAAATTTGTGTGAATAAACTTAACATGACTTGATTTAGCAATTGGTGTTGATTTGTCCAATGCATTGATTAAAGAAATTCAGCAAAGGCTTAGACTTCATAAGCACAATTGAAAACTGTTTCAATGGTTGAAAGACTATGAACGGAGCTAGTAGCCACTTGGACAGGTGACCAACTGAGTAACTGGGGGTGGGTATCACCAATATGTACCTTCACGTCAAAAGGTTGGTGACTTTTTCAAGCATAACTTAAGTGCAAAAGGCTGAATATAGTACTTCAAGGTAAGGGCAAATCACTCTGAAAGCTAGAAAAAGTTTTAACTGAACAGAACAAGTGCATGTATAATCTCTCTCTTGAGTAAAACAAATTCTAGCCATGGTAAGTAAAGGGAAACAAGGAAAGAAGGTGAGTAATCTTCATGCATATATTCTTCACTGCAACGATTCAAAATAGGTGTCTTGAGTAAGAGCTTAAGTGGAAATAAGGATCAAGTAGCAAAGAAAGCTTGTTTAACTAAGTTTATTTGCTTGAGGACAAGCAAAAGGCTAGGTGTGGGGGTATTTGATAGAGCATATTTTAGTTCACTTTATCATTATGTTCTTGATGTTTATTTAAATCTTTTCTATCTAATTTTGTGGTTTTAATCATGTTTCGCAGATAATAGGTATAAAGAGACAATCTGGAGAAAATGCTCTTAAAACTGCCAAAAAGTGCCAAATATGGAAAGTGCCAAAAATGGAAAGTTTTCAAATAAGGAAAGTTTTCAGAGAAGGAAAGTTTTCAAATAAGGAAAGTGCAGACACAAAAGCAAATAAGGAAAGCTTAGTCATAAGATTATTTGAAATTCACAATGCAGATCTTTCTTTCCTTGTTCAAAGATGTACACACACTGCAGCAGTCAAATCTTCCTATTTAGGCAGCAAGATTTTATGAAGACGCACTTGCATCTTCTGCGTTCAACATTCAAAATTCAAACGATGGCTCCACCTAAAAAGGAAAGACTGGACAGATTCACTTTTCCTTCTGCATTCAATGATCGCGCGCCACCTTCCTTCTGCAGTCCATTCCGCGTGCCACTTTCCATCTGAAGAGCAAGCGCATGCCTCTTTCCTTTTGAATAATTTCGGAACGCGAATCTTTCCTTTTCAGACTCAACTTGGGCAACAAGCACCTCTTGGGGAGCAAGGGCAGCATGTAAGGACCTAGGGCAATACTTTCAACTATAAAAAGACACATAAGGAGCCTCCCCACAGCTTTTTACACACCTACGGGATTGCAAGTGACACCATCTCTTCTTCTTCCTTTCTTTATTTTTTGGTTTTTGTTTCATTCATGAGTGGCTTAAACCTTTTATTCTAGTTGAAGATTGGTTGAAACTAAGGTTGTTTTTTGGATTGTGAGATCTGAACATAAACTATTTGTCTTTGGTTTATTCAATATTCATACAATTTGGTGCTTGAATCTATTATTACTTTGTTGTTTTGATCAAATTGGCCACTTGATTCTTGATTGCAAGGTAATTAATTATTAGTTTGGATAATTTTTAGTCCGTAATTGCTGGATTTATTCAAACATAAGAACACTTGGTGTAACAACTAAGGAATTGTATGATCTAGCAACATCTCATGCGTTTGAGTAGCTAGGATTGGATCTCTCTATTTATTCATGCAATTGACAATTGTTTTGATGCCTATGGCCCAAGGATGTTCCTTGGCAATTTGTTAATTAGTAATTAATTAGAGGACGTTCCCTAATTGATTTAATCATAAGGAGAGGCATGGTGGTGAGAAGCGTTTTCCATCTCCATAACTAATTTATTGAATCAATCAAGAGAACATAAGTTTCAATGATCAATCCAAACAACCAAAGTGGATCCATCTCTTCAACTATACCTTTCTCATATTTGATATCTCTTTATTTCCTTTTACTATTTTCTTCTTTTATTGCTTTCAATAGTTGCTAATCAAATCAATCTCAAAACCCCTATTTTACTTTTATTGCACTTTATTTTTATTCCGCTTTCAGTTACTTGCTTTCAGTTGCACTTTCAGTTAATTCTCTTGGTCTTATTGAGAAAAATAGATTAGTTTTCAATTTTTTGTGGATTCGATCCTTTACCATTATCTGCAGTAGTAATATTGTTGATAACCAGAAATGTTATTTTTGACCGACTTCGACAACCGCGAGTCATCTGCCTACTTGGCCAAGGAGTGTAACAAAGGCTTGCGGAGGGAGTTTAGAGCACAAGAGACAAGTAAGAACCTCTTTTAGGAAGAGTGATCAAAACTGAAGGCCCGAGAGTCCGAGATGGAGAACACCATGAAAGAGACCTTAGAGTCTATAAACAAGCTCCAAGCGGACCTAGATGAGGCAAACGCTACAAAGCTCCCCCTTGAAAATCGGGCTAAGACTGTATAGGATCAAGTGGCTAACCTTCAACGACAAGTCTAGGAGTTTCAGTAGTTTCAGTCTCATGCCACCACAGAAAGGGTTGCTGAGTTGGAAGTTGAACTGCAAGAGGCGGTGGCCTGAGGTGGGGAGAATGATAAGAAGGAGTTGGTCAAGCGATTTCCTATTAAGGACTGCTCCTGAATCAATAACATCTTTCCTAAAGAGGAAGAGGAGGAAGATGAGCAGGAGGAGGGGCAGAATGAAGACAATCCCCTCAACCGAGTCTCTATTGAAAGCATGATAGATATAAATGAAAATATAACAAACTCTTGGGAGGAGGTGACTGAGGATATCCCTCCTGCTATGTAAAAAAATTATTATATAATCTTCTTATCTTTCTTTTTACTAAGTATTTAGGATTGGTACTCAACCCAAAATAAAATAACAACCACAACTTTCGTCCAATTATTTGACAGATTGTTCGCCAACTTCGTAACTAATAAATAAATGTCTTAAATGTATTTTAACTGAGCTAACAATCGTATATTTGTGTAACGGGTTTTAACCCACCTCATGGCTCAATAAACTAATTTTAACATTCAGACTTTTATCTGACGATCACCAGCCTCGCGGCTTGGGTACAAATTCCTTAGAAAATTTTTTAATAGGAATAACACACAGCCTTAAGCCTGGCAGTTATCCGCCTCGTGGCTTGAGCACGAATGCCTTAAAAACTTTTTTATTGGGAATAACACCTGGTCATAAGCCTGACAGCTACCTACCTTGTGGCTTTGGCATAAAATGCTTGCGCAAATTTACTAATGGGACTAACACCCAGTCGTATACCTCGTAATAGCCCGACTTGTTGCTTCGGCATAAAATACCTTGAAAATTTTATTAACGGGAATAATATCCAATCATAAGTCTGGCGATTATCTGCCTCATGGTTACCCACCTGGCGATTATCTGTCTTATGGCTTTGGCATAAAATGTCTTCATAAATTTATTAATGAGACTAAATTCCGTTCGTATGCCTGGCAATAACCCGCCTTGTGGCTTCAACATAAAATGCCTAAGAAAATTTTATTAATCGGGATTAACACCCGGTTGTATGTCTAGCGGTTACCTGCCTTGTGGCTTATCCCTTAAAACACCTTCCTTAATCATTGATTCTTGCTTAATTTGGCAAACCATTGTTCCACATAACTGAATGAAACACAAAAAATGAAAAATACCTCATTAATATTATTGATAAAATTTGCGCAAATTATAGATATTCTAGGAATAGGGAATGACTCGATCATCTAACTTGGCTAACTTATAAGCCTAGGGCGAATAACTCTCGAGACCCTAAATGGTCCATTCCATTTCATGTCCAACTTACCAGACCTAGCATTACCGCCTATTACATCAGTCCATTTAAGAATTAAGTCCCCTACATTAAAGACTCGGAGTTTAATTCCCATGTTGAACATCTAAGACATTTTGTTCCTATAGAAAACCATTCTAATTGAAGCTTGCTCTCATAGAAACTCGACCTGGTCAAGGTTGAATTGCATTTCTTCAGAGTCCCTTGAGGACTCAGGATGCTAGGTCTTGAAACTGCTTACTTAGACCTCCACGGAAATTTCTACTTCAGCCCATATACCAGTGAGAAGGGGGTCTCCCTTATGGCTACTCTTAGAGTTGTTCTGTATGCCCAGAGGATGTGAGATAATTCCTTGGGCCAGCTGCCTTTGGCCTTATCAAGCCTTTTCTTTAAACCTTAAAGGATTATTTTGGTTGTAACCTCAGTCATGTCATTGGTTTAAGGATGGTATGTTGAACTGAATTGTAGGTCAATATTCCATTTCCTGCAAAAGTCTTTAAATTTATAACTTGTAAACTGTATCCTATTATCAGTAATAACTACCTTAGAGATTCCAAAATGGATAAAAATATTTTTGTTGACAAAGGAAATGGCTTGCTGCATGGTGATGGACTTGACTGCTTCTGCCTTAGCCCACTTGTTGAAATGGTCAATCGTCACAATTACATATTTCGTTGACCCAGTTGCTTCGGGGAAAGGGCCAAGGATATCTAGCCCCCATTGAAAAAAGGTCAGGGGCTGTTGATTGTTGCTTATATTTCACTTGGAGTTTGAGGAATTCTTGCATGTGATTGGCACCATTGGCACTTCTAGACGAGCTCTTTTGCATCCTGCATTACTATTGGCCAATAATATCCTTATCTGAATACCTTCAGGGTAATTTTTCAAGCTCTTTTGTGACTTTCATAGTCTAATTCATGGATATCTCTAGGGATACTCTACCATCATTCTCCATTACGCATTATAACCATAATTGAATTGACGATCTCCTGTATAACCAACCATTTATTAGTGCAAATCTAGAGGATTTTCTTATTACTTGTTTAGCCATTAATTCATCTGTCGAAAACTCATACTCCATCAAGAATTTGTACACCAGAGTCATCCATGATTCTACCTCCTCAATTGGTAGAGTCTCCTCTTTACTGGTTGCTAGAGTATGCAATATTTCAAACTAGAGAGGCTGAGTCAAGTGTTGCTCTCCTGCTGCCGCCATTTTTGCCAACTGATCAACCTCTTTGTTTTCACTTTTGAACACTTGATGAAGTTCACAGTCGCCTTGCCTGTCCTATATCCTCGTTATTAAGGATTGGACTTTTTTTTCATATTTGATGAGACTAGCATCCCGAACCTTGAACTGTCCCTGAAACTAATTAACAACCAATTGTGAGTCACTAAAAATAATGGATTTATGCATACCTATTTTCACGATGATCCTAAGTGCCATGATCATGGCCTCGTACTCGGCCTTATTGTTCGTAGTACTGAAGGCGAGTTTCACTGTGTACCAAAGCTTTATTCCCATCTGACTTGCAGGAGAATTCCAATTCCAGAACCCCTAGCTCCACAAGCACCATCCGTCCACAACTTTCATTCTTCAACCGCTGGTTCGAAGGTCTCAACAAGTGGAGTCATTTCTGTTATAAAGTCGGCTAAAGCTTGGCCTTTCATTGTATTTCTAGGAATGTACCTGATGTCATAGGCTAACAGTATAATGGCCCAAATGGACAATAGCTTTGAGAGTTCTAGCTTGTAAAGCACTTTTCGATGAGGATAGTTTGTCCTTACCTCTATAGTATGAGATTCAAAATAAGGTTAAAGTTTTGTGGTAGACATTGCAAAGGCCAACTTCTCGAGGGGGGATAATTTAACTCTACTCCCTTCAAGACTTGGCTGGCATAATAGACAGGGCTTTGCTTTCCCTTGTCTTCTTGTACAAGCAACAAGCTTACTATTTCCTGCATAACATACAAATACATCAATGGGCGAGCTTAGCAAAGGTGGAGATGATAAGAAATTTTTCAAATTCAGGAAGGCCTCAACGCATTCTTCCCCCCCCCCCCCAAAACTTATTTTTCCCTTTTAATGTTTTGAAGAATGGAAGACACCTCCTGGCTAAGCAAGATATGAATTGGCCAAAAGCTATAACCCACACATTTAATTTATGTATATCATTTATGCACTTAGGTGCTTCCATATCTTTTATGGCTTTAATTTTATCAAGATTTGCTTCTATGCCTCTTTCGGAGACTATGAACCCTAAAGCTTTTCCAGTCTTTACCCCAAAAGTACGTGGATTGATTTTCATACCTGTTTTATCCAGCACGTCAAAAATCATCTGAATATCGAGTGATCTTCTAAGGTTCGACTCTTAACAACCATGTTATCGATGTACACCTCTACTGTTATCCCTACTAAATCTTTAAAAATACATGACACTAACCTTTGATAGGTCTCCCCTGCATTCTTCAACCCGAATGGCATCACCTTATAATAGAAAAACCCTTCATCCATGATGAAAGTGATTTTTTTGACATTCTCGGGATCCATAAGGATCTGGTGGTATCTTGAAATAGCATATAAAAAAGAGACCACTACTTGGCCTGAGGTAGAGTCTACTAACCTGTCGATGGATAAAGTGGATAGTGATTGACTCGCAGTTGTCGAAGCCGGTTAAAAATAACCTTTCCGGTTATCAACAATTTTACAACTGCAGATAGTGGTAAAGGATTGAATCCATAGAGAATTGAAAACTTATCTATCTTTCTCAACAAGATCAAGAGAATTAACTGAATGAGAAGCTGAAAGCAAGTAACTGAAAGCGGAACAAAAATAAAGTGCAATAAAAGTAAAAAGGGGGTTTTTGAGATTGATTTGATTAGCAAACTACTGAAAGCAATTAAATGAGCAAGTAACTAAATAAAAGGGAAATTCAATATGAGAAAGGTCTAGTTGAAGAGATGGATCCACTTTGGTTGTTCGGATTGATCATTGAAACTTATGTTCTCGTGATTGATTCAATAGATTAGTTATGGAGATGGAAAACGCTTCTCACCATCATGTCTCTCCTTATGATTAAATCAATTAGGGAATGTCCTCTAATCAATTACTAATTAACAAATTTCCATGGAACGTCCTTGGGCCTTAGGCATCAAAACAATTGTCAATTGCATGAAGAAATAGAGAGATCCAATCCTAGCTACCCAAACGCATGGAGATATTGCTAGATCATACAATCCCTTAGTTGTTACACCAAGTGTTCTTATGTTTGAATAATTCCAGCAATTACGGACTAAAAATTATCCAAACTAACAATCAATTACCTTGCAATCAAGAATCAAGTGGCCAATTTGATCAAAACAACAAAGTAATCATAGATTCAAGCACCAAATTGTATAAATATTGAATAAATCAAAGACAAATGGTTTATGTTCAGATCTCACAATCCATAAAACAACCTTAGTTTCAACCAATCTTCAACTAGAATAAAAGGTTTCAGCCACTCATGGCTGAAACAAAAATCAAAAACAAGAAGAGAAGATGAAAAAGGGAACCGAATGGAGGAGATGGAGCTTGGTGCGCCTCCCTTGCCTTGGCCGAATAGTGTGATGAAGAGTCCTGGTCGGCTGGCCTCTTTGGAGTCTTTAAATATATTTTAAGATGCTGGCCTAGGTGGTTTCATGGCTGTCCATGAGTCTTTAAGAGGTTGCCCAAAATGCCCTTGGTCCAAGATGTGCCATCCATGCACATGTGAGAAGGGAAAAATGTGGGGCATGTGTGGCTTGTGCAAGACTAGGTCTTTTGGTCTTTGCTTGCTACCTTAGTGTCTTCAAGATCCTGTCCAAGGTGCCCAAGACTTGCCTTCTGATAGAGCATATTTTAGTCCACTTTATCATTATGTTCTTAATGTTTATTTGCATCTTTTCTGCCTAATTTTGTGGTTTTAATAATGTTTTGCAGATATTAGGTGTAAAAAGAGAATCTGGAGCAAATGCTCTTAAAACTGTCAAAAAGTACCAAAAAAGAAAAGTTTTCAAATAAGGAAAGTTTTCAAATAAGGAAAGTGCAGAAGCAAAAGCAAATAAGGAAAGCTCAGTCAGAAGATTATTTGAAATTCAAATCGCAGATCTTTCTTTCCTTGTCCAAAGATGTGCACACACTGCATTAATCATATCTTCCTATTTAGGCAGCAAGATCTTATGAAGACGCACTTGCCTCTTCTGCGTTCAGCATTCAAAATTCAAATGAAGGCTCCACCTAAAAAGGAAAGACTGGATAGATTCACTTTCCCTTCTGCATTCAATGACTGCGCTCCACTTCCTGTTCTGCAATCCGCGCGCATCCTTCCTCTTTTGATGCCTGATCCGCGCGCCTCCTTCTTTCTGGAGAATTTGCAACGCGATTCTTTCCTTTTCAGCACTTTGGGCAGCCTCTTCACTAATTAGGAAGCAAGTATGACCTAGGGCAACACTTTCAACTATAAAAAGACACATAAGGAGCCTCCACACAGTTTTTACACTCCCCTTGGGAGACACCTACGGGATTCACATCTCTTCTTCTACCTTTCTTCTTTTCTTTTATTTTTGGTTTTGGTTCAGCCATGAGTGGCTGAAACCTTTTACTCTAGTTGAAGATTGGTTGAAACTAAGGTTGTTTAAAGGATTGTGAGATCTGAACACATATTGTTTGTCTTTTGGTTATTCAATATTCATACAGTTCATGCTTGATTTCTATTATTACTTTGTTGTTTTAATCAAATTGGCCACTTGATTCTTGATTGCAAGGTAATTAATTGTTAGTTTGGAAAATTTTTAGTCCGTAATTGCTGGAATTATTCAAACATAAGAACACTTGGTGTAATAACTAAGGAATTGTATGATCTAGCAACATCTCATGCGTTTGAGTAGTTAGGATTGGATCTCTCTCTTTCTTCATGCAATTAACAATTGTTTGATGCCTAAGGCCCAAGGACGTTCCTTGGTAATTTTTTAATTAGTAATTAATTAGAGGACGTTCTCTAATTGGTTTAATCATAAGGAGAGACATGGTGGTGAGAAGCGTCTTCCATCTCCATAACTAATCTATTGAATCAACCTAAGGAATAGAAGTTTCAATGATCAATCCGAACAACCAAAGTGGATCCATCTCTTCAACTAGACTTTTCTCATATTGATTTCATCTTTATTTTAATTATCTCCTTGTTTAATTACTTTCAGTAGTTGTTAAATCAAATCAATGTCAAAACCCCCCCATTTACTTTTACTGCAATTTATTTTTATTCCGCTTTCAGTTTATCTCGGTTTCAATTTTATCTCGTTTCAGTTATTTTTGCTTTCAGATTTATCTCGTTTCAGTTTATCTCGTTTTTCAATTTTCTTCTTTTTCAGTTTATTTTTATTTCAGTTAATTCTCTTGGTCTTGATAAGGAAAATAGGTAAGTTCTCAATTCCCTGTGGATTCGATCCTTTCACCACTATCTACAGTTGTAAATTGTTGATAACCAGAAAGGTTATTTTTGACCGGCTTCGACAACCGCGAGTTAAAAATTGGCACCATTGCCGGGAAGTTGATTTAACTTATTTGTTTTTCTTTCAGGACCTGATCTGTAACCCTAAGAACACCTCATCGCAGATCTGAATATAAACAAAAATGAAAACAAAAAAAAAAAGTGAAGACCACCTTTGCATAGGAGCACCTTCTGTAACACATTTGGTCGCCGAACATCTCATCCAAGGCACGGTCACCGTCGCAGATCTGATCCATGGCTAAGGTAAGTACACCTACTTTTGATTCTCAATTGTCTGAACTAAAATCTATTATGAAAAATCTTGCCATAGGTCAATATCAACAAGCTCAACAATTTCAGCCACCAAGGCCATGTAGGATCTGTGGATATGTGGGACACCCAACTGATCAATGTCCTGCACTTTATCAGTATGACCAACCGATGCATGCATTTGGAGGATTCAATAGTCAGCCTAGACATACATTTGGAGGATTCAATGACCAACCAGTTCATGCATTTAGAGGATTCTACGAACAACCAAGACATGATCCATACTATAACACATACAATCCAGGTTGGGGAGACTATCCAGACTTCAGTTATGCAGAGGCTAACAACTACCAGGATTATCAAGGATATCAAGCCCAACCAGAACCTCCAAGTACCTACCAGCACCTTGAAAAGATGATGGAGTCCATGGCAAATGCTATACAAAACCTCGAACAGCGGATAGAACAATTGGCCACCGCAGAAAGTGCAGACATGTTGAGAAGAGAGGAAGAGTTTCAAGATGATGAGGAAGATGATGAAAGTTTGCAAGTTCAAGAACAAGCTGCTGAAGAGAAACAACCAAAAAACTGTTTGTCCAAACAAAACCTGTTGTTGATTTAGATGTCATTGATTATTTGAGCAAAGATATTTTTTATATGAATCAAGATGATATTCTGAACAATAATCTTTGCAGGGAAGAGAGCCAGAAAGAGCCAAAACTGAAAGAAACTGACTATTGCATCCAACAGGTGGACTGCGAACATGCGTAGAACAAGGGGGAGCCAATCGCACCTCTTCAGATCAGCCTTGTGCAGACTGAAACCACCACCTTTCGGCCGCCGAACTCCACCACCTTTTGACTGCCGAACCTCTCACCACAGCTTCCATCGCCTGAAACTCCTTTCAGCCTTCCAACGCAAACATTCCATGCTCACAAGAAACAAATGGTATTCCAAGCACCTAAACCAAAGGACCATGCAGGTCAATGCCTTTCCAAACCTCCGGATAAGGTAGAGTTTGTTTTGCCTAAATTTAGTATCAAATTGCAGCTAGCCATAGAGAAACATGAATTGGAATTCAAAATGTTGCCCAATCATCTCAAGAATGCAAACATAAGAGCTAGAGGCACACCTCATCTGAAAGAGGAGAAGCTAATTATGTTACTTCATGAGTACATGGAAAAAATAGGATGGACTATGACCAAATCAAAAGGAGTGCTACACTTTCTACTCAATTCAGTTGGGACTCTTTTCCCTTCTCTAATTACTTGAGCCTTGATCAAATGGATCACACCATGCACACCACACCCAGGGGAGTACTCAGTTTCTTTTGCATTTTAATATTTCCTATACATTGAGGACAATGCATGATTTAGGTGTGGGGGTGCATATTTCTGAATCTTTATTTTTGTTTATTTTTATTTATTTTTGTTTATTTTTGTTTTGATTTTCAGTTTGAATTTTTATTTTCATTTTTATTGTGATTTTTTTCAATTTTTCGTTTTGCTTTCAATAACACACACAACCATAACCTTCTTCTCAGTTTTGATATGCTTTTCTCAATCTCATAAGCTATGTTGGATGAGTTTTCTTTCCATGACCCCATTGATGCAATGACACTTTAAACTTATGTTGAATCAATTGTAGTGAGTTGTATTCATGTTTGAGAATTATCTTTTGAATTGAATCTTTGAGCTTGCCATGGTGAAAAATGTATTGATGACACTCATTAGAGAGAATGAATTTAAATTTGTGTGAATGAACTTAACATGACTTGATTTAGCAATTGGTGTTGATTTGTCCAATGCATTGATTAAAAGAAATTCAGCAAAGGCTTAGACTTCAAAAGCACAAATTGAAAAATGTTCCAATGGTCAAAAGACTATGAACAGAGCTAGTAGCCATTTGGACAGGTGACCAACTGAGTAACTGGGGGTGGGTATCACCAATATGTACCTTCATGTCAAAAGGTTGGTGACTTTTTCAAGCAAAACTTAAATGCAAAAGGCTGAATATGGTACTTCAAGGTAGGGGCAAATCACTCTGAAAGCTAAAAAGAGTCTTATCTGAACAAATAATATGTGCATGTATGATCTCTCTCTTGAGTAAAACAGATCCTAGCCATGGTAAGTAAAGGGAAACAAGGAAAGAAGGTGAGTAATCTTCATGCATATATTCTTCACTGCAATGATTCAAAATAGGTGTTTAGAGTAAGAGCTTAAGTGGAAATAAGGATCTAGAGTGAGAAAGCTTGTTTGACTAAGTTTATTTGCTTGAGGACAAGCAAAGGCTAAGTGTGGGGGTATTTGATAGAGCATATTTTAGTCCACTTTATCATTATGTTCTTGATGTTTATTTGCATCTTTTCTGCCTAATTTTATGGTTTTAATCATGTTTTGCAGATATTAGGTGTAAAGAGACAATCTGGAGAAAATGCTCTTAAAATTGCCAAAAAGTGCCAAAAAAGGAAAGTTTTCAAATAAGGAATGTTTTCAGAAAAGGAAAGTTTTCAAATAAGGAAAGTGCAGAAGCAAAAGCAAATAAGGAAAGCTCAGTCAGAAGATTATTTGAAATTCAAATCGCAGATCTTTCTTTCCTTGTCCAAAGATGTGCATACACTGCAGCAGTCATATCTTCCTATTTAGGCAGCAAGATCTCATGAAGACGCACTTGCCTCTTCTGCGTTCAGCATTCAAAATTCAAACGAAGGCTCCACCTAAAAAAGGAAAGACTGGACAGATTCACTTTCCCTTCTGCATTTAATGACTACGCTCCACTTCTTCTTCTGCAATCCGCGCGCATTCTTCCTCTTTTGAAGCCTGATTCGCGCGCCTCCTTCTTTCTGGAGAATTTGCAATGCTATTCTTTCCTTTTCAGCACTTTGGGTAGCCTCTTCACTAATTAGGAAGCAAGTATGACCTGGAGCAGCACTTTTAACTATAAAAAGACACATAAGGAGCCTCCACACAGCTTTTACACTCCCCTTGGGAGACACCTACGGGATTCACATCTCTTCTTCTACCTTTCTTCTTTTCTTTTATTTTTGGTTTTGGTTCAGCAATGAGTGGCTGAAACCTTTTACTCTAGTTGAAGATTGGTTGAAACTAAGGTTGTTTAAAGGATTGTGAGATCTGAACACATATTGTTTGTCTTTTGGTTATTCAATATTCATACAGTTCATGCTTGATTTCTATTATTACTTTGTTGTTTTGATCAAATTGGCCACTTGATTCTTGATTGCAAGGTAATTAATTGTTAGTTTGGAAAATTTTTAGTCCGTAATTGCTGGAATTATTCAAACATAAGAACACTTGGTGTAATAACTAAGGAATTGTATGATCTAGCAACATCTCATGCGTTTGAGTAGTTAGGATTGGATCTCTCTCTTTCTTCATGCAACTAACAATTGTTTGATGCCTAAGGCCCAAAGACGTTCCTTGGCAATTTGTTAATTAGTAATTAATTAGAGGACGTTCTCTAATTGGTTTAATCATAAGGAGAGACATGGTGGTGAAAAGCGTCTTCCATCTCCATAACTAATCTATTGAATCAACCTAAGGAACAAAAGTTTCAAAGATCAATCCGAACAACCAAAGTGGATCCATCTCTTCAACTAGACTTTTGTCATATTGATTTCATCTTTATTTTAATTATCTCCTTGTTTAATTGCTTTCAGTAGTTGTTAAATCAAATCAATCTCAAAACCCCCCATTTTACTTTTACTGCAATTTATTTTTATTCCGCTTTCAGTTTATTTCGGTTTCAGTTTTATCTCGTTTCAGTTATTTTTGCTTTTAGATTTCTCTCGTTTCAGTTTTATCTCATTTCAGTTTATCTCATTTTCAGTTTTCTTCTTTTTCAGTTTAGTTTTGTTTCAGTTAATTCTCTTGGTCTTGATAAGGAAAATAGGTAAGTTCTCAATACCCTGTGGATTCGATCCTTTCACCACTATCTGCAGTTGTAAATTATTGATAACCAGAAAGGTTATTTTTGACAGGCTTCGACAACCGCGAGTCACCTTCACACTCTCCTTGTCGCCCATACACTAATAAGGAAGGTGGAGCCTCATTTGAAATTTGAATTTTGAATGTGCACGGTATGAGGTGGCAAGCATGTGATCTTTGGATTTGGCTTCCTTAGTAAGCTGGATTTTGAAATTCAAAATTTGAATATGAATCTTGAAGATTTGAATTTCAAAATACTTTCCTTATTTTGCTCTTCATATATGGCAACTTGAGACTTGGCTTCTTGAATAAGGAAAAGGCTACTTGGAGATTTGAAATTTGAATTTCAAATTGCTTTTGCTGAATGTTCTTTCCTTCTTTGCCACTTTCCTTATTTAGAACTTTCCTTATTTAGCTTCACTTCATTTCAACTTGGCAGGCTTGCTCTCATTTGCTCCATTTAAGGTAGTTTTAAGGGTATTTTCTCTAAAATGTCCTTTTTCACCATTTTCTGCAAAATAATGTCAAGAGCACTAAATTAAGTAGAAATCATGTAAATAATCATCAATGATATCAAGATAAAATGGACTAATTTATGCTCTATCAAATACCCCCACACCTAACTTTTTGCTTGTCCTCAAGCAAATAAACATAGTCAAATAAGCTCTCTTTGCTCTAGATCCTTTATGTCCACTTAAGCTCTTACTCAAGACACCTATTTTGAAGCATTGCAGTGAAGAATATATGCATGAAGATTACTCACCTTCTTTCCTTGTTTCCCTTTACTTACCATGGCTAGGATTTGTTTTACTCAAGAGACAGATCATACATGCACATATTGTTTGTTCAGTTAGGACTCTTTTTAGCTTTCGGATTGACTTGCCCTTACCTTGAAGTACTTTATTCAGTCTTTTGCACTTAGATCTTGCTTGAAAAAGTCACCAACCTTTTGACGTGAAGGTACATATTGGTGATACCCACCCCCAGTTACTCAGTTGATCACCTGTCCAAGTGGCTACTAGCTCTGTTCATAGTTTTTCAACCATTGGAACAGTTTTGAATTTGTGCTCATGAGGTCTTTGCCTTTGCTGAATTTTCTTTCTCTCAATGATTTGGGCAAATCAACACCAATTACTAAAACAAGTCATGTTAAGTTCATTCACACAATTTTCAATTTATTCTCTCTAATGAGTGTCATCAATACATTTTTCACCATGGCAAGCTCAAAGATTCAATTCAAAAGGAAATTCTCAAACATGAATATAACTCACTACAATTGATTCAACATAAGTTTAAAGAGTTATCACATCAATGGGGTTATGGAAAAAAAAGCTCATCCAACATAGTTCATCAGTTTGAGTAGAGCAAATAAAAAAGAAGAAGAAGGTTGTGGTTGTGTGTGTGTTTTTGAAAGCATAAATGAAAACAAACTAAAGGGAAAACTGGAAGCAAAAATCGCATGAACTGAAACAAGCAAAAATCGCAAATCTGAAAGGAAAATGAAAAAAATTTCGCAGACTGAAGGCCATGTAAATTCGCAGAACTGAAAGGAAAAGAAGAAGAAGAAGAAAAGAAGAGAAGAAGAAGAGGAGATATGAACCCCCACACCTAAATCATGCATTGTCCTCAATGTATAAGAAACATAAAAGAACAAAGGAAACTGAGTACTCCCCTGGGGTGTAAGGTGCATGGTGCAATCCACTTAGGCTGACTGAGATGGTTGATGTAGTGGAATTTCTTCCACTACTTGCACTGCAAATACTTCATAATAAGGTTTTAAACGATGACCATTCACCTTGAAGATTTTTCCTGTCTCTATACTGCGAATGTCTACAGCTCCATGTGGGTAAGCATGCTCTACAATGAATGGTCCAATCCACCTAGACCGTAGCTTTCCTAGAAACAATTTCAAACGAGAGTCAAAGAGTAAGACTTTATCACCAACCTCAAATTATTTTCTTGAAAGCTAACTGTCATGGGAGGCTTTGGTTTTTGCTTTGTAGTTCCAAGAAGTCTCATAAGCATCTTGTCTTATTTCCTCTAGCTCTTGCAGTTGCAACTTGCGATGTTGTCCAGCTTCTTTGAGATCCATGTTGCAATTCTTTACAGCCCAATAGGCCTTATTTTCAAGCTCAACTGGAAGGTGACAAGCTTTTCCATAGACCAATCTGTAAGGGGACATACCTATGAGGGGGTTTTGTAAGCTATCCTGTAGGCCCATAGAGCATCTTCCAGACGTGTACTCCAGTCCTTTTGGTTGGGAGATACTGTCTTTTCAAGGATGGCCTTGATTTCTCTGTTGGACACTTCAGCTTGCCCATTTGTCTAAGGGTGGTAGGCTGTGGATGTCCTATGTATGACATTGTGCTTTCTGAGAAGGCTTTCCACTACCTTATTGCAAAAATGGGTCCCTCTGTCATTGATGATTGCCTTTGGTACTCCATGTCTGACAAAGATGTTGGTTTTCACAAAGTCTACTACTGTCTTGGCATCATCAGTCTTTGTTGCTCTAGTTTCCACCCATTTGGACACATAATCCACTGCAAGAATGATGTAGGTGTATCCAAAGGATGGTGGGAATGGGCCCATGAAGTCTATGCCCCACACATCAAATACCTCACAGACCATGATGGGGTTTTGTGGCATTTGATTTATGTTGCTCAGATTTCCAGTCTGTTGACACCTAGCACATGATTTGCAAAACAGAAAAGCATCTCGAAAAATAGTGGGCCAAAACAGGCCATTTTCAAGTATTTTATGAGCAGTCTTTCTTGGACCACAGTGTCCACCACAATTATATGAATGACAAAAAGTGAGAACTGAAGCTATTTCTTAGCCTGGAATACATCTCCTTATCATTTGGTCAGCACAATATTTCCACAAATATGGCTCATCCCAAACATAGTATTTAGCATCTTTCTTTATCTTATCCTTGGTGTGCTTTGGCATGTCAGAAGGTAAATTACCTGTGGCTAAGTAGTTCACCATGTCTGCGTACCATGGTTCATCAGATTAGGCTTGGAAAATTTGTTCAAAGAGGCCATTCTTACATTCTTCAGAATCTGAAAGGTGTTGCTCTTGGCTTGACTGCAATGGAGGTGGCGCAGAACTGGATTCAAAGGCTTCCTTTTGAGCAGGACTGGGCTGAAAGGGAGGCGGAAGAGGACTGTTCTGTGTGGGAAGCTGTGGTGAGAGGTCTAGCGGCCCAAGGATGGTGGTGTTCGGCGGCTGAAAGATGGTGGTGTTCGGCGACTGAAAGGCAGTGGCTTCAGTCTGCGTAAGGTCCTTCTGAAGTGGTGCAACTGAGCTTTCTTCATTCTGTGCTTGACTGCAAACTACCTGTTGGACGCTACAGACTGTCTCTTTCAGTTTTGGTTCTTTCTGGCTCTCATTCCTGCAAAGATCATCATTCAGAATACAATCTTGATTCTCATCAAACATTTCCTGGCTCAAGCAGTCAATAATATCAAGACCATAAACAGGGGACATATCATGTGGATATTTCATAGCATCATAGACATTAAATTTAATGACTTCCTGACAGTGCGGTTGTCGAAGCCGGTAAAAAATAACCTTCTTGGTTATCAACAATTTACAACTGCAGATAGTGGTGAAGGATCGAATCCACAGAGAATTGATTACTTATTTATTTTTCTCAATCAAGACCAAGAGAACTATATGAAAACACAAGAGAAAGCAAGTAAATCAAAAGTTGAATGAAAGTAAAGTGCAATAAAAGTAAAAAGGGGGGTTTTGAGATTGATTTGTCTAACAACTATTGAAAGCAATTAAAACAGCAAGTAAAACAGCAAGTAATCAAAATAAAAGAGGAAATCAATATCAGAAAAGTCTAGTTGAAGATATGGATCCACTTTGGTTGCTTGGGTTGATCATTGAAACTTAGGTTTTCTTGATTGATTCAATAGATTAGTTATGGGGATGGAAGACGCTTCTCACCACCATGTCTCTCCTTATGATTAAATTAATTAGGGAACGTCCTCTAATCAATTACTAATTAACAAATTGCCAAGGAACGTCCTTGGGCCTTAGGCATCAAAACAATTGTCAAGTGCATAAAGAATGAGAGAGATCTAACCCTAGCTACTCAAACGCATGAGATGTTGCTAGATCATGCAATTCCCTAGTTTTTACACCAAGTGTTCTTAGGTCAGAATATTTCCAGCAATTACGGACTAACAAATATCCTAACCAACAATCAATTAACTTTGCAATCAAGAATCAAGTGGCCAATTTGATCAAAACAACAAAGCAATCTTAGAATTAAGCACAATTGCATGAATATTAAATAAACCAAAATCAAACACTTTATGTTCAGATCTCACAACCTTTTAAACAACCTTAGTTTCAACCAAACTTCAACTAGAATAAGGGTTTCAGCCACTCATGGCTGAACCAAAATAGAAAATAAAAGAAAAGAAAGCAAGAAGATGAAGAACTAAGGGAAATAACCCTTGGAGAAGCCTTGCCAATTCCTTGGAGGAGAAGTGTATGAAATCTTGAATGTTCATGTCTTTTTGAGGCCCTTAAATAGATGTTGAGAGGCTGCCTAGGGTTTCTTGGGTGTCCATGCATCTTTGTAGAGATTGCCCAAAGTGCCCTTGAGTCTTCTATGTGTATGTGTGGAGTTGCAAGCCCTTTTTGGTCTTTTGATTGATGCCCAAGTGCGTTCAAGAAGCCTTCTTCACATTATTCATGCACTAAAGAGGAAGGTGGAGCCTTGATTTAAATTTTGAATGTGCATGACATTAAATGGGAAACATGTGATCTTCAAGATTTGGCTTCTTGAATAAGAAGGAGGCTGTTCGGGGGCACTTTCGGCCGCCTAAGATGAGTTTCGGAGGTTGGACTTTCGGCTCTGGACGCAAGGTTCGACGGCCGAAGGTGCAGTCGAAGGTGGGTGACTTTCGCCTCTGGACTTGACTTTCGGCTTCCGAAAGTGTTTCCGAAGGTGCTTCCGAAGGTGGTTGAGTTTCGGCTTCCGAAAGTGCTTCCGAAGGTGCTTCCGAGGGTGGTTGAGTTTTTGGCACTTTTTGGCATTTTTAAGTGCATTTTCTCCAAATTGTTCCTTTACAGCTAATATCTGTAAAACATGATTAAAACCACAAAATTATGTAGAATAGGTGCAAATAAACATCAATAAGATCATGATAATATGGACTAAAATATGCTCTATCAAATACCCCCACACTTAACCTTTTGCTTGTCCTCAAGCAAATAAACATAGTCAAATAAGCTTTCTTTGCTCTAGATCCTTATTTCCACTTAAGCTCTTACTCTAAACCCCTATGTTGAAGCATTGTAGTGAAGAATATATGCATGAAGATTACTCACCTTCTTTCCTTGTTTCCCTTTGCTTACTATGGCTAGGATTTGTTTTCCTCAAGAGAGACCATACATGCACATGTTTGTTAAGACCTTTTCTAGCTTTCAGAATGACTTGCCCTTACCTTGAAGTAATTTATTTAGGCTTTTGCACTTAGATTTTCCTTGAAAAAGTCACCAACCTTTTGACGTGAAGGTACATATTTGTGATACCCACCCCCAGTTACTCAGTTGGTCACCTTTCCAAGTGGCTACTAGCTTTGTTCTTAGTCTTTTGACCATTGGAATAGTTTTTGATTTTGTGCTTTTGAGGTCTTTGCCTTTGCTGAATTTTCATTCTCTCAATGATTTGGGCAAATCAACACCAATTGCTAAATCAAGTCAAATTAAGTTCATTCACACAACTTTCAATTTATTCTCATCAATTGAGGGTCATCAATATATTTTTCACCATAGCAAACTCAAAGATTCAATTCAAAAGGCAATTCTCAAACATGAATATAACTCACTGCAATTGATTCAACATAAGTTTAAAGAGTTATTACATCAATGGGGTCATGGAAAGAAAGACTCATCTAACATAGTTCATCAGTTTGAGTAGAGCAAAACAAAAAGAAGAAGAGGGTTGTGGTTGTGTGTGTTTTATTGAAAGCATAAATAAATTAAAATTCAACTGTGGCTAATTAACTGAAAGAAATGCAAGACTGAAAGGAGAAAAAAGAAAAATTTTGCAATCTGAAAGCATGTAAAATCGCAGAAGAGAAAGGAAGAAGAGGGAGAGAAGGGGAGAAGAAGAAGAAGGGAAGAAGAAGAGAGAGATATGCACCCCCACACTTAAATCATGCATTGTCCTCAATGTAAAAGAAGAGAGAAAAAGAGAACCAAGGAATCTGAATACTCCCCTGGGGTGTGGTGTGCATGGTATGATCACTTTAACAGTGCGGTTGACAATTTTTGACATGAATTTTTGACAGTGCGGTTGTCGAAGCCGGTCAAAAATAACCTTCTTGGTTATCAACAATTTACAACTGCAGATAGTGGTGAAGGATCGAATCCACAGAGAATTGATTACCTATTTATTTTTTTCTAAATCAAGACCAAGAGAACTAATTGAAAACACAATTGAAAGCAAGTAGTTGAAAGCTGAATCAAAGTAAAGTGCAATGAAAGTAAAAAGGGAGTTTTGAGATGATTTGACTAACAACTATTGAAAACAATTAAAACAGCAAGTAATTAAAGTAAAAGAAGAAATCAATATGAGAAAAGGTCTAGTTGAAGATATGGATCCACTTTGGTTGTTTGGGTTGATCATTGAAACTTAAATTTTCTTGATTGATTCAATAGATTAGTTATGGGGGTGGAAGATGCTTCTCACCACCATGTCTCTCCTTATGATTAAATTAATTAGGGAACGTCCTCTAATCAATTACTAATTAACAAATTGACAAGGAACGTCCTTGGGCCTTAGGCATCAAAACAATTGTTAATTGCATAAAGAATGAGAGAGATTTAACCCTAGCTACTCAAACGCATGAGATGTTGCTAGATCATGTAATTCCCTAGTTTTTACACCAAGTGTTCTATGGACAGAATATTTTCAGCAATTACGGACTAACAAATATCCTAACCAACAATCAATTAACTTTGCAATCAAGAATCAAGTGGCCAATTTGATCAAAATAACAATTTTGCAATCTGAAAGCATGTAAAATCGCAGAAGAGAAAGGAAGAAGAGGGAGAGAAGGGGAGAAGAAGAAGAAGGGAAGAAGAAGAGAGAGATATGCACCCCCACACTTAAATCATGCATTGTCCTCAATGTAAAAGAAGAGAGAAAAAGAGAACAAAGGAATATGAATACTCCCCTGGGATGTGGTGTGCATGGTATGATCACTTTAACAGGTGGTTCAGATTGTGCTGGAGAGGCTTTAGGTTGCATTGGTTCTTGCGCAGGAGGTGTCTTTGGTGCAACTTCCTTCTCTTGCTCATGACTAGCATCTTGAAGCTCTTTGCCACTTCTCAAAGTAATAGCGCTGACATTCTGTCTAGTGTTAGTTTCAGTTTGAGAAGGGAGTTTGCCTTGGGTTTGCAGTTGGCTTATAGAGGTGGCCATTTGTCCTAGGTCTTGTCGCACGCCTTGCATGGTGGTTATCAGTGTCTCCATCATCTTTTCAAGGCTCGGATTGGAGCTTGAAGGTGCTGGTTGGGCTTGATTTCTTTGATAATTTTAGTAATTCTGATCATTGTTGGCCTTTCCATAGCTAAAATTGGGGTGGTCTCTCCAACCTGGATTGTATGTATTGGAATATGGATCATGTCTAGGCTGGTTGTTGTACCTCCCAATTGCATTGACTTGATGATTGTCTTCTTGGAGGATAGGATATTGATAAGTTGGGTGTCCCACATATGAACAGATACCACATGGCCTAGGAGGCTGGGGTGCTTGAATCTGTTGCACTACTTCTATGGCAATATTTTTCATAACAGATGTTAGTTCAGAAATAGTGGGAAAACTTACCTCATTGGCCCTTTGTAGTTGCCTCTCTTCTCCATACTGCCTAGATGAGGCTGCAAGAGTAGATATCAAATCTTTCATCTCCCTTGGTGTCTTATCAGCAATGGATCCTCCACAAGCTACATTTATGAGTTTCCTTTCTGATGGGATTAATCCTCCATAGAAGAACTGTATGAGAGATTTGTCTGACATATCATGTTGTGGACAACCTGTACATAGTCTTTCAAACCTTTCCTAATAATCATATAAGTCCTCATTTTGTTTTTGTCTTATGCTAGTGATTTCTCTTATTATGCCAATTGATTTAGATGATGGGAAGTACTTGTCCAAGAAGGTTTGGACCATATCATCCCAAGAAGTTATAGATCCAGGTGGCAAATAAAATAACCAATCCTTAGCATAGTCATCTAATGAAAAGGGAAAAGCTCTCAAAATGTTGATAGCCATGGTAAGGGCTAGAGGAACACCTCATCTGAAAAAGAAAAAGCTAATCATGTTACTTCATGAGTACATGAAAAAAGTAGGATGGGTTATGATCTGTAACGACCCCAAAATGGACCGTCACCGGCGCTAGGATTCAGGTCGGCTTAAGGCCGCCAGAACCCGTAGCAAGCCTGCTATACTCTCTGAGTACCTGAAAACCTCATACATGATCATACATTTTATGTGAAAATAAAACTCTTTTCTGAACCAAGGCTTAACCTGTGCATGCACTATCTCTGTACTCTGTACTCATGTACTCTGTACTCTGTATCCCTGACTAGAGCTTGCTCTAGATGGGTTAATTCATACCTGTTAAGCCTGGTTTTCACATACAGGAAAACATATATACATATACAGATCATGTACACAATATATACATTACTAGGTCTAGGTCAAGCAACAACTATTACATCTCTTTACTATTACATGTCCACTCTAAGCTATTACAGATCTCTTCTCTCTTCCTGTACTCTGCTGGACTGTCCCTGTACACTGTACACTGAACCTGCAAAACTGGGGTTAAGGGAGTGGGATGAGCTCTATAGCCCAGTGAGTAGAACAGTAAAACATCTCAGTGAAATATGATCTCATGGAATGCACCATATCACAGACAAGCCACATCAAGAGTAAACCTGTCACCACATAGTCCCAGTAACTCTGTGCCAGGGCGTAGAATCGAGCACCTGGTCTTCCTGTCATATATGTATATGTGTATATAACACCTGTGAACTTACCATTGCCAGGGCGTAGTCAAAGGCTCCTGGACTTTGCTATATACCTGCCAGGGCGTAGTCAAAGGCTCCTGGACTTGCTATACGTGCCAGGGCGTAGTCAAAGGCTCCTGGACTTCCTGTCTGTGACTATTGGATCATTCAGCATTTACTCACATCATCAAATAACAATGCAATGCAACATATTCGTGAATACTAATGCAAGCAACCTATGGCATAAACATGATGCATGAGATATGCTAAAAGCAGCTTGTGGTTCAATTAAAAATCATCAGTCTTAAGTTTAGTTCCACTCACCTCTGGCTAACTGGACTGACTGACTCTGCAGGTTCTGAATCTCTGGAGCAGTACTCACTACTGCTCTCTCTGGTTCCTCTGGTCTGTATAAGCACATAAAGACTCAAATGAGGGACCAAACAAGCTTATGACCAACTCTATTAAACTCCCCAAGAATCCCCTTATACTCACTCTAATAGTCATGCAAAGCAAGCAAAAGAAAGCTGGACAGGACACTTTCGGCGGCAGGTTCGGCGGCCGAATGTCCTCTCCAGAGACGAAACTCAAGCACCTTCGGCGGCCGAAGCTCTATGTTCGGCGGCCGAACCCTTTCGGGGGCAAGTTTCGGAGGCCACAAGGCACTCCAGAGACGAAAGTCTCTAACTTTCGGCGGCCGAATCCCCCAAACAGAGCCGAACATGCACAAGCTCGCGGGGGCAAACTATGGCAGCCTAAGCCACCATGCAAGAGGTTCGGCGGCCGAATGAACTTTCGGCTGCCGAACCTGAGTTCATCCAGAACTCAGTTTCAACGACAAACCACCTCCTTCTTTCCTTCAACTTCTCAAAACATGCAAACGTCACCTCCTCAACATACATATACTTATGTATATGATCACAGGGGTCCAAAACTAGCTAATAACCCCAAAGAACAAAACAAACCTAACACATAAACATATATACATGCATAACTCATCAAAAAGCTACCATGAACAACCTAAGCATGCATCTCCTATCACCAATCCTCCTAAAACCTTCAGAAAAACATATACACAGGTTCTAACTCGTCCCTTACCTTGTAAACAGGAAGATGCACGTTCTGAACAAGGGAAAACGGATCAACCTCTTCTCACACTCTCAAACTCTCTCACACTCACTTTTGCTTCAAACCTTTCAAAACTTGGTGAATGAGCAAACTCCTGCATGAGCTGCTCAAATCACTTGCAGATGAGTCATAGAAGACGTGGCTAATTCATGGCAAGAATCTGAGGCCAACATCTGTCAAAAGCCATGACTCAGCTTGGCTGGCCACCTCCTCGTCGGCTGCCCAAACATATGCAAGACCATGCAACGTTCGGGGGCCGAACTTCCCTTCGGAAGCCAAACACTTTCGGCAGCCGAACTTACTTTCGGCGGCCGAACTTGGCTCAACTGCCTTAGGTCATTTCAACTCAAAACTCACTTCCCTTAACCTTTAAAACAAATAAACACATCATAACCCTTAGTAAAAACATAACTCCTACCCTTAGATAGAATCCTAACACCCCGGAATCCGTCAGACAACAGGAATTCCGGTACCGGATTCTAGCCGGGTATTACATTCTCCCCTCCTTAAAAACATTCGTCCTCGGATGTTCCTAAAACATACAAAAACAAAACACAAGGAGGAAACTAACCTCAAAACAAATATGGATACTGCTGGAGCATAGACTCCCGCGTCTCCCATGTGCACTCTTCTAGGTTATGGTGGTTCCATAAAACTTTCACTATCGGAATCTCCTTGTTCCTTAGCTGTCTGATCTGCGTGTCCAGAATCCGCACTGGCTGCTCTATATAGGTGAGATCTGTGTGAATCTCCACCTCAGGCTCACTCAGAACCTGATTCGGATCTGACACAAACTGTCGTAGCATAGAAACATGAAATACCGGGTGAATCCTCTCCATAGAAACAGGTAAATCCAGCTTATACGACACATTTCCGATCCTCTGCAATACCTCAAAGGGTCCAATGTACCGTGGAGCTAATTTACCTTTCTTTCCAATACGAACCACTCCTTTCATTGGAGACACTTTCAGCAATACCCAATTACCCTCCTGAAATTCTAACTGCTTCCTGCGAACGTCTGCATAACTTTTCTGTCTACTCTGAGCTGTTCTGATTCTCTCTCTGATCATGGGCACCATTCTACTAGTAATGTCTACTAACTCTGGCCCTGCAAGAGCTTTCTCTCCTATCTCTTCCCAGCAAACAGGGGATCTGCACTTCCTCCCATATAAAGCTTCATAAGGAGCCATCCCAATGCTAGCATGATGACTGTTATTGTAGGCAAACTCCACCAAAGGTAGATGCTGCCTCCAAGAACCGCCAAAGTCTAACACACACAATCGAAGCATATCCTCTATGGTCTGGATGGTCCTCTCTGACTGTCCATCAGTTTGTGGATGGAAAGCAGTGCTAAACTCTAATCTTGTGCCCATCGCACTCTGCAGACTTCGCCAAAATCTAGAGGTAAACTGAGGTCCTCTATCTGAGACTATTGATACTGGAACACCATGTAATCTCACTATCTCATCTAGATAGACCTGAGCCAACTTATCCACAGAATAGGTACTCCGAACTGGAAGAAAATGAGCAGATTTCGTGAGTCTGTCCACAATCACCCATATCGAGTCTATTCTGTTGGACGCTGCTGGTAAACCCACTACAAAATCCATAGCTATGTTTTCCCATTTCCATTCGGGAATCGGTAATGGGTTAAGCATTCCTGCTGGTTTCTGATGCTCTAGTTTCACCCTCTGACAAACCTCACAGGTTGTCACAAACTGCGCTACTTCTTTCTTCATAGCTGGCCACCAATAGACCTTTTTTAGATCCTGGTACATCTTGGTGGCTCCTGGGTGAACACTATATCTCGCATTATGAGCTTCCCTCATAATGTCTTCCTTCACACTGCCCCTATCTGGTACACAAAGTCGACTCCCATAGCGAAGGATCCCTTTACTGTCAAATCTAAACTCTGCATTATTGCCTGACTGAACAGTCTTGGCAATTTTCATCAACTCAGGGTCCTCATGCTGTCTCTGAGCTATCTGCTCTAGAAACACAGGTGTCACTCTCATCTGTGCTATCAACGCACCTGTACCAGACAACTCTAACTGTAATCCCTCGTCAAAGAGCTTATAAAGCTCCATCACAACTGGTCTCCGCTCCGTTGCTATATGGGATAAACTGCCTAGTGACTTCCGGCTTAGGGCGTCTGCGACAACATTCGCCTTACCCGGATGATACTAGATCTTACAATCATAATCACTGAGCAATTCAACCCACCTTCTCTGCCTCAAATTCAGCTCTCTTTGACTTAAGATGTACTGTAAACTCTTGTGATCGGTGAAGATCTCGCATTTAACCCCGTAGAGGTAATGCCGCCACATCTTAAGTGCAAAGATAACTGCTGCCATCTCTAGATCATGGGTAGGGTAATTCAACTCGTGCTTCTTCAACTGTCTAGAAGCATAAGCTATTACTCTATCACTCTGCATCAATACACAACCCAATCCCACTCGAGATGCATCACAGAACACTGTGAAGTCCTCATTACTCACAGGCAGAGCTAACACTGGTGCTGTGGTCAATCTCCTCTTGAGCTCCTCAAAACTCTCTTCACACTAGTCTGACCATATAAACCTCTGGTTCTTCTGAGTTAATTTGGTCATAGGAGCTGCTATCTTTGAGAAGTTCTGAACGAACCTCCTGTAGTAACCTGCCAGTCCCAGAAAGCTTTTAATCTCAGTTACTGTCATGGGTCTGGGCCAGTTAGCTACAGCCTCTATCTTCTTGGGGTCTACCTCAATACCTTCTGCTGATACTACATGTCCCAAGAAGGCAATGCTCCGTAACCAAAACTCACACTTCGAGAACTTGGCATACAAACCATGCTCTCTCAGTGTCTGTAAAACAATCCTCAGATGCTGGGCATGCTCCTCTGCATCTCTGGAATACACTAAAATATCATCGATAAACACAATGACAAAGTGATCCAGAAACTCACTGAATACTCTGTTCATGAGATCCATAAATGCTGCAGGGGCGTTAGTCAACCCGAACGGCATCACTAAGAACTCATAATGCCCATATCTAGTTCTGAAAGCTGTCTTAGGCACATCTGCCTCTCGGACTCGCAACTGATGATACCCGGATCTCAGATCTATTTTCGAGAAACAACCTGCTCCAGCTAGCTGGTCAAACAGATCATCAATCCTAGGTAGAGGATACCTATTCTTGGTAGTGACCTTGTTCAACTGTCTGTAGTCGATACAAAGTCTGAGGGATCCATCCTTCTTTCTGACGAAGAGCACTGGAGCACCCCAAGGTGAGGTACTAGGGCGGATGAACCCTTTATCTACCAAGTCCTGCAACTGTTCTTTCAACTCTTTTAACTCTGCTGGCGCCATCCTGTAGGGAGGAATAGAGATAGGGTTGGTACCTGGCAGCAATTCAATTTCAAACCCTATCTCCCTATCAGGTGGTAGTCCTGGTAAATCGTCTGGAAACACATCAAGAAACTCTCGGACTACTGGTACTGCGGCTGGTTCCCTCACCTGACTGTCTAGCTCTCTCACATGAGCTAGAAACCCCTGACAACCCCTCCTAAGCAAACGACGAGCCTGAAGGGCTGAAATCATACCTCTGGGTGTACCTCTCCTGTCTCCTCTGAAGACACACTCTGACCCATCCTGGTCTCTGAGACTCACTAGCTTCTCTCGACAGTCCAACGTAGCACTATATGCAGATAGCCAATCCATCCCTAGAATGACATCAAAATCTGTCAAGTCTAGAACCACAAGGTCAGCTGGAAGGCATCTACCCTCTATAAACACTAGACTGAAACGACAGACTGACACTGCCACTGATGGGTCACATCTAGGTCCACTGACCCAGAGAGGATACTCTAACTCAGAACTGATCAAACCCAACCTCTCTATGGCTCTCGAAGCAATAAAGGAATGAGAAGCACCGGGGTCCATCAAAGCATACACATCTGAACACCCAATGATGAGATTACCTGACACCACTGTGTTCGACGTGTTAGCCTCCTCCTGTGTCACTGTGAAAATCCGTGCTGGGGCTACCGGATTTCCACCTCGGGAACCTGCTGCTGAAGTAGAGGCTACCCCTCTCCCTCTACCTCTGCCACTACTCTGAGGCATGACTGGAGCTACTGGCCGTACAACTGGCTGTACCACACTGCCTGAACTCATCTGCTGAGATGGTACAAAAGTCATCTGCGGACAATCCCGAGCAATATGCCCTTCCTGTCCACATCGAAAACAAGCTGTAGATCCCAACCGACAAATTCCTCCATGTGGTTTTCCGCATCGTCTGCAGACTGGAGCTGTGCCAGAGCTTGAGCCACTACCTATTCCCAGACCTGACTTGACTTTATTCCAGAACTTACTCTTTGTTCCTCTTGCTCTATCCCATCTTTTACTGCTTGGTGTGGGGGCTTTAGAACCCGAAGCCTGTGCCTGTTTCTGAATATTGGCACTAGCTTCCATCTTCCTGGCTGCATCTATAATAGAGTGAAAACTCTCCTTTTCTGCTGGAAGGATCAAAGAAGAATACCTGGGATGAAGTCTCATGGTATATCTCCTTGCTTTCTTCTGATCAGTATCATAGGCTTGACCCACGTACTGAAGCAGATCCAGGAACTTATCTGTAAAGTCATCAACACTCATCTCATCTGTCTGTCGTAATTGTTCAAATTCAAGTATCTTCATCTCCCTTGAACTGTCAGGAAAAGCCCACCCTGCAAACTCATTGGCGAACTCTCCCCATGACATACTGTCCATTCTAGGCTCCACATAATTCTTAAACCATTCTCTGGCTTTCCTACTCTTTATTGTAAAACCTGCCATCTCAATGGCTCTCCTATCATCTGCTCCCAATTCACTGGTGATCATCCTAACTGCTCTGAGGTAATCGAATGGATCATCTCCTGTATTGTATTTCGGAGCATCCAATTTCAAGTACTCCGTCATTTGTACCTTACCTCCAGATGAGCTAGGTTGATGTCTGTCAACAACAGGGGCTACTGGTTCTGGTGGTAATACTGGCTCATTTGGTTCTGGGTGTGCTGCACTTGGATGAGTAGGGGAAGATGGATACATAGGATATGGTGGGTAATAAGAAGGATAAGGCATATATGGCATGTAAGGAGGATAGGGGACAAAACTCGAGTACTCCGACATACCTCCCATCTGATACTCTGGGTAGCCGAAGCCTGACGTCTGAGCGCCTCCCTGCGACTCTCCCATACCTTCCTCAAATCTGCCTATACCCATACTGTCATCCCTCGACTGCTCAATCTCCTCCTCTGATCTTCCTCCTCTTGCTGTACCTCTTCTGCTCTCGTCCACAGACCTTCTAGGGTCTATTGACGTACCTTCCCTGCTAGATCGCTGAGACCTTGCCCTCGGCAATGCAGGAGGACGAGCAGTTGGTCTCTCACTATCTGGTGGGACTCCAGTCAATCGAGCTGATCGACGAGTTCCTCGCATCTTTATTCTATCTGGAAAACAATACATAACATAACACTTAGCACATAAACATGACATATCAATACAGCACATGCATAACTTATGGCATGAAACAGATAGGACGCAACACCCTATCCTAGTGGACATGATTTCCTATTGTGCTTGACCATCCTCTATGAGCCCGACACTAGCGCTATAGGTCCGATCATGTGAACCTAGGGCTCTGATACCAATCTGTAACGACCCCAAAATGGACCGTCACCGGCGCTAGGATTCAGGTCGGCTTAAGGCCGCCAGAACCCGTAGCAAGCCTGCTATACTCTCTGAGTACCTGAAAACCTCATACATGATCATACATTTTATGTGAAAATAAAACTCTTTTCTGAACCAAGGCTTAACCTGTGCATGCACTATCTCTGTACTCTGTACTCATGTACTCTGTACTCTGTATCCCTGACTAGAGCTTGCTCTAGATGGGTTAATTCATACCTGTTAAGCCTGGTTTTCACATACAGGAAAACATATATACATATACAGATCATGTACACAATATATACATTACTAGGTCTAGGTCAAGCAACAACTATTACATCTCTTTACTATTACATGTCCACTCTAAGCTATTACAGATCTCTTCTCTCTTCCTGTACTCTGCTGGACTGTCCCTGTACACTGTACACTGAACCTGCAAAACTGGGGTTAAGGGAGTGGGATGAGCTCTATAGCCCAGTGAGTAGAACAGTAAAACATCTCAGTGAAATATGATCTCATGGAATGCACCATATCACATACAAGCCACATCAAGAGTAAACCTGTCACCACATAGTCCCAGTAACTCTGTGCCAGGGCGTAGAATCGAGCACCTGGTCTTCCTGTCATATATGTATATGTGTATATAACACCTGTGAACTTACCATTGCCAGGGCGTAGTCAAAGGCTCCTGGACTTTGCTATATACCTGCCAGGGCGTAGTCAAAGGCTCCTGGACTTGCTATACGTGCCAGGGCGTAGTCAAAGGCTCCTGGACTTCCTGTCTGTGACTATTGGATCATTCAGCATTTACTCACATCATCAAATAACAATGCAATGCAACATATTCGTGAATACTAATGCAAGCAACCTATGGCATAAACATGATGCATGAGATATGCTAAAAGCAGCTTGTGGTTCAATTAAAAATCATCAGTCTTAAGTTTAGTTCCACTCACCTCTGGCTAACTGGACTGACTGACTCTGCAGGTTCTGAATCTCTGGAGCAGTACTCACTGCTGCTCTCTCTGGTTCCTCTGGTCTGTATAAGCACATAAAGACTCAAATGAGGGACCAAACAAGCTTATGACCAACTCTATTAAACTCCCCAAGAATCCCCTTATACTCACTCTAATAGTCATGCAAAGCAAGCAAAAGAAAGCTGGACAGGACACTTTCGGCGGCAGGTTCGGCGGCCGAATGTCCTCTCCAGAGACGAAACTCAAGCACCTTCGGCGGCCGAAGCTCTATGTTCGGCGGCCGAACCCTTTCGGGGGCAAGTTTCGGAGGCCACAAGGCACTCCAGAGACGAAAGTCTCTAACTTTCGGCGGCACCTTCGGCGGCCGAATCCCCCAAACAGAGCCGAACATGCACAAGCTCGCGGGGGCAAACTATGGCAGCCTAAGCCACCATGCAAGAGGTTCGGCGGCCGAATGAACTTTCGGCTGCCGAACCTGAGTTCATCCAGAACTCAGTTTCAACGACAAACCACCTCCTTCTTTCCTTCAACTTCTCAAAACATGCAAACGTCACCTCCTCAACATACATATACTTATGTATATGATCACAGGGGTCCAAAACTAGCTAATAACCCCAAAGAACAAAACAAACCTAACACATAAACATATATACATGCATAACTCATCAAAAAGCTACCATGAACAACCTAAGCATGCATCTCCTATCACCAATCCTCCTAAAACCTTCAGAAAAACATATACACAGGTTCTAACTCGTCCCTTACCTTGTAAACAGGAAGATGCACGTTCTGAACAAGGGAAAACGGATCAACCTCTTCTCACACTCTCAAACTCTCTCACACTCACTTTTGCTTCAAACCTTTCAAAACTTGGTGAATGAGCAAACTCCTGCATGAGCTGCTCAAATCACTTGCAGATGAGTCATAGAAGACGTGGCTAATTCATGGCAAGAATCTGAGGCCAACATCTGTCAAAAGCCATGACTCAGCTTGGCTGGCCACCTCCTCGTCGGCTGCCCAAACATATGCAAGACCATGCAACGTTCGGGGGCCGAACTTCCCTTCGGAAGCCAAACACTTTCGGCGGCCGAACTTAGTTTCGGCGGCCGAACTTGGCTCAACTGCCTTAGGTCATTTCAACTCAAAACTCACTTCCCTTAACCTTTAAAACAAATAAACACATCATAACCCTTAGTAAAAACATAACTCCTACCCTTAGATAGAATCCTAACACCCCGGAATCCGTCAGACAACAGGAATTCCGGTACCGGATTCTAGCCGGGTATTACACAAATCAAAAGGAGTGCTACACTTTTTGCTCAATACAGTTGGGACGCTTTTCCCTTCCCCAATTACTTGAGCCTTGATCAAGAGGATCGCGCCATGCACACCACACCCAGGGGAGTAGTCAGTTTCCTTTTGTAATACCCGGCTCGAGTCCGGCATCGGAATTCCTGTAGTCTGGTGGAATCTCGGGTGTCGGAACCCTCGAGAAGGGTAATGCATATGTTTTCCAAGGTATTTTCACTTGTTTTCATGTTTTGAAGTGTTACAAGACTTGAGTTTTGAACGAAAAGCAACAAGGGAGAAATGCAAAGGTTCGGCCGCCGAAGGGTACTTTCGGCCGCCGAACATTGCATGGTTGCGGCTTCACGTTCGGCTGCCGAAGGTGGTCTGGCCAGCCACCTATAAAAGGGCCAAGGGTCGGTGGAAGGAGGTTATTTCTCCTCCACTTGCAGCCAGAGGTGAGTTTCAGCCTCTCCTACGTTGACTTTCATGTTTTCCATGATTTTCATCAAATCTTTCAAGAGTTTTAAGAGTTTTGGTGACTTATGAAGGTTTTGAGCAAAAGAACCAAGGTTTGAAGCTTGGAGCTTTGGAAGAGCTTTTCTTCATATCTCCACGTTAGGATCCTTCATCCTCAAGTTCTTTAAGAGGTAAGTGAAGATCCTGAGCTTCTTTGATGATTTTGAAAGGTTTTATGATGTTTGTATGGGTGGTATGCATGTTTAGGTTTAGGTGAGGTTTTGGGTGATTTGAGGTGTTCAAGCATGTTTCAGTGTTATGTGCTATGTTTGTTTGGGGTTTTAGAATAGTTTTAGACCCCTTTGTGCATATATATGTGTATATACTAGTTGGGAGTAGTTGATATGCATGTTTGTAGGTTTTTGGGCAAAGTTTGCATGAAACAGAGTAGGGTTCTGCCCTTCGGGCAAAACCAGGTTCGGCCGCCGAAGGAAGGTTCGGCCGCCGAACCCCTTGTGGAGGCAGTTCGGCTGCCAAAGGTTGTCCCCGAAAGCTAGGCTTTCGGTTTTTCGGTCGCCGAAAGAGGGAGTTCGGCCGCCGAAAGTGTGTGAGTTTCGTCTCTGGACGAGACCTTCGGCCGCCGAAGGTGCCGCCGAACATGCATGAGTTTCGTCTCTGGAGTGGGGTTTCGGCCGCCGAACCTGCCGCCGAAAGTGCCCTGTCCAGCTTTCTTTTGCATGTTTTAGGTGATGGTTTGAGGATTGTTTAGAGGGGTTTTGGGGAGTTTCTTAGAGATGTTCTTGAGTGAGTTTGGTCCCTCATTTGAGTCCACCTGTGTAGGTACGGACCAGAGGAATCAGGGAAATCAGCAGTGAGTCCAGTGTCAGAACCTGCAGAGTCAGTTCAGAGCTAACCAGGTGAGTGGAATTTAACTTAATGTTTTAATATGAGAACTGAATATTTTATCATGCTTCATGCATCATGAATATGCTATAGGGTGAGTGCATTAGTGTACACAAAGATGATGCATTGCATTTATCCTTGTACTTGGCACTGCTCCTTGTACATTGCTTATGTGAGACGGCACGGACTTCGTGAGGATTCATTAGCCCTCAGAGGAAAGACCTGGAACAGCCCTACGGGGACCAGGCACATGGTACTTAGGTACCCCAGATGAGATAGAGGGATTTTTTATCCGTCCGGCCGAGGTGATGTGATTATGTGTTGCATTCCATGAGAGCATGTTTTATCACCTGTGTTTTTATTACTATTCTACTCACTGGGCTATTGTAGCTCATCCCTCTCCCCTAATTCCAGTTGTGCAGGTTCAGAGGTCAGAGAGAACTCAGCAGGGTACAGGAAGGGTACAGAGTTTTGTAATAGCTAGTGTGGACATGTAATTGTATAGAGATAGTGTATATGTATAGAATGGTGCTTGATTTATAAGACTTGTAATCCCTTTGTGGAGTCACATGATCAGTTTATGTATGTTTCTTTATTCTTGTATGTTTATGAGCAAAACCAGGCTTAACATTATGAGTTTGATCCGCCTAGAGCCATGAGGAGCTCTAGTAGGGATTAGTAGAGCACAGAGAGAGTGCATGCACAGGTTAAGCCTTGGAATGAAGAAAACTTTTATGTTTTTACAGCAATTGTATGATCATGTATGGGATTTCACAGGTATACAGACAGGCTAGCAGGCTTACTACGGGTCCCGGCGACCTTAAGTCGATCTGGATCCTAGTGCCGGTGGCAGTTCGGTTTCCGGGCTGTTACAGATTGGTATCAGAGCCCTAGGTTCATATGGTCGGACCTCTAGAGAGAGAGTTGGGCTCATAGAGAGGTTTAGCAGGTCAAGCACCATAGGAAAAACATGTCCACGAGGATAGGATGTTAGTCCTGTCTATATGTTGATGTGCAATGCCATGAGTTATACATGTGCATTTTTTGATGTGTTGCTTATGCGTTATGTGATTTGTTGTTTTCCAGAGAGTGAAGATGCGAGGAACTCGTCGATCCGCGAGATTGACTGGAGTCCCACCTGTAAGTGAGGGTACAGCTGCTCGTCCACCTGCCTTGCCAAGGACAAGATCGCACAGGTCAAGCAGGGAAGGAACGTCACGAGACCCTAGAAGGTCTTCTGACGAGAGCAGGAGAGGAGTAAGCAGAGGGGGAAGGTCAGCAGAAGAAAGAGGTGTGATGGAAGAGGATCAGAGTAGAGATGTAAGCATGGGTGTAGGAAGGTCAGAAGAAGGTATGGGGGAGTCCCAAGGAGGCGTTCAGGCCTCAGGGTTTGGCTATCCACCCTTTCCACAGGGCCCAGAGTATCCGATGGGAGGCACGTCGGATTACTCCAGCTTTGCTCCATATCCACCCTACATGCCATATATGCCCTATCCTTCCTTTTATCCATCATATCACATGTATCCACCCCCACCTGTTCAGCCAAGTCCAGTACAACCTGAAGTGAGGGAACCAGTTCCTCCACCACCATCTCCTGAACCAGTAGCCCCTGTTGTGGAAGCACAGCAAACCAGGTCGTCAGAGGGAAGTAAGGTGAAGATGACCGAGTACTTAAAGTTGGATGCTCCTAAATTCAATACAGGAGATGATCCCTTTGAGTATCTCAGTGCAGTCAGAATGATAACAAGTGAGTTGGGAGCTGATGATGGTAGAGCCATTGAGATGGCAGGGTTCACTTTAAAGTGTAAGAAAGCTAGAGAATGGGTCAAGAACTATGTGGACCCGAGACTGGAGAGTATGACATGGGAAGAGTTCGCCAACGAATTTGCTGGATGGGCTTTTCCTGACAGTTCCAGGGAACTAAAGGTTGTGGAGTTTGAACAGTTGCGACAGACGGAGGAGATGAGCGTTGATGAATATACAGATAAGTTCCTGGAATTGTTGCCATATGTCGGTCAGGCATATGATACAGATCAGAAGAAGGCAAAGAGATATGCCACAAGGCTTCATCCCAGGTATTTCTCTTTGATTCTTCATGCGGAGAAGGAAAGTTTCCACTCTATTGTGGATGCTGCTAGAAAGATGGAGGCCAGTGCCATAAGTCAAGGTGTAGTCAAGGCACAGTCTTCTGGTGTTAAACCCGGTTCCTCCTCACAGAGTACAACAAGTGCAAGTAAGAAGAGATGGGAGAAATTCAGAGGAAAGAGAGGCAAGTTCTGGAACAGGCTTAAGTCGGGTCTGGGAATGAGTAGTGGCTCCAGTTCTGGCGCAGATTTTCCAGTGTGCAAGAGGTGTGGCAAACAGCATAGAGGAGCTTGTCAGTTGGGATCCACAGCCTGCTATAGATGTGGGCAAGAGGGACATTATGCACGGGAATGTCCTCAGGCGACTTTGGTTGCACCATCCCAGCAGATGAGTTCGGGCAGTGTAGTACAGCCAGTAGCTTCAGCCATACCACCAAGCAGTGGTAGAGGAAGAGGAAGAGGGGCAGCCTCTTCATCAGGGATGGGTTCCCGAGGTGCAGGTCCGTCAGCCCCAGCACGGATTTTCACCCTGACTCAGCAGGAGGCAGACACGTCGAACACGGTGGTGTCAGGTAATCTCATCATTGGGTGTTCAGAGGTGTATGCTTTAATGGACCCCGGTGCTTCTCACTCTTTCATTTCTTCTAGAGCTGCAGAGAGGTTGGGCTTGATAGTGTCTGAGTTAGAGTGTCCTCTATGGGTCAGTGGACCCAAATGTGATCCATCTTTGGCAGAGTCAGTCTGTCGGTTCAGTCCAGTGTGCATAGAGGGTAGATACCTTCCAGCTGACCTGGTGGTTCTAGAGTTGACAGATTTTGATGTCATTCTAGGGATGGATTGGTTATCTACGTATGATGCGACCCTGAACTGTAGAGACAAGGTAGTCAGTGTCAGAGACCAGGATGGGTCAGAGTGTGTCTTCAGAGGAGACAGGAGAGGGACACCTAGGGGTTTGATATCAGCCCTCCAGGCTCGTAGGATGTTAAGGAAGGGGTGTCAGGGGTTCCTAGCTTATGTGAGAGAGCTAGACAGTCAGGTTAGGGAACCATCCTCAGTACCAGTTGTGAGAGACTTCCCAGATTTGTTTCCTGAAGAACTTCCAGGGTTGCCACCGGATAGGGAAATAGAGTTCGAGATTGAGTTGATGCCCAATGCCAGACCGATCTCTATTCCTCCCTACAGGATGGCACCAGCAGAGTTGCGAGAGTTGAAAGAGCAGTTACAGGATTTGGTAGCTAAGGGTTTCATCCGCCCGAGTACCTCACCCTGGGGTGCTCCAGTATTATTTGTCAGAAAGAAGGATGGACCTCTGAGACTTTGTGTCGACTACAGACAGTTGAACAAAGTCACTATCAAAAATAAGTATCCGTTACCCAGGATCGATGATCTATTCGACCAGCTGGCAGGAGCAGGTTGTTTTTCTAAAATAGATCTGAGATCCGGATACCACCAGTTGAAGATCAGGGAAGGAGATGTATCCAAGACTGCTTTCAGCACCAGATATGGGCATTATGAGTTCCTTGTGATGCCGTTCGGGTTGACTAACGCCCCTGCAGCATTCATGGATCTCATGAACAGGGTTTTCCGGGAGTACTTAGATCGTTTTGTGATCGTCTTTATTGATGATATCTTAGTGTACTCCAGGAATGCAGAGGACCATGCCCAGCATCTGAGGATAGTGCTGCAAACCTTGAGAGAGCATGGCTTGTATGCCAAGTTCTCCAAGTGCGAGTTCTGGCTAAGGAGCATTTCCTTTTTGGGACATGTTGTATCAGAGGAAGGTATAGCAGTTGATCCCAAAAAGGTAGAGGCAGTAGCCAATTGGCCTACACCCACTACAGTGACAGAGATCAAGAGTTTTCTGGGTTTGGCAGGCTACTATCGGAGGTTTATTCAGGACTTCTCGAAGATAGCTGCTCCTATGACCAGACTGACCAGAAAGAATCAGAAGTTTGTGTGGTCAGAGGAATGTGAGGAGAGTTTTGCAGAGTTGAAGCGACGGTTAACTTCAGCACCGGTGTTAGCTCTGCCGATCAGTGATGAAGATTTCACAGTGTTCTGTGATGCATCCCGAGTGGGATTAGGTTGTGTGTTGATGCAGAATGACAGAGTGATAGCTTATGCTTCTAGACAGCTGAAGAAGCACGAGCTGAATTACCCGACACACGATCTTGAGATGGCAGCTGTTATCTTTGCACTTAAGATGTGGAGGCATTACCTCTATGGGGTAAAATGTGAGATCTACACAGATCATAAAAGCCTACAGCACATCTTAAGTCAGAGAGAGTTAAACTTGAGGCAGAGACGGTGGGTAGAATTGCTCAGTGATTATGATTGTAAAATCCATTATCATCCGGGCAAGGCTAATGTTGAAGCTGATGCCTTAAGCCGAAAGTCACTTGGCAGTTTATCCCACATTGCAGTAGAGAGAAGACCGGTGGTGAAGGATTTCTACAAGCTCGTGGAAGAAGGGTTACAGTTGCAGTTATCTGGTACAGGTGCTTTGATCGCACAGATGAGAGTGACACCAATGTTTCTAGAGCAAGTGGCTCTGAAACAGCACGAAGATCCCGAGTTAGTGAAGATTGCCAGGACTGTTCAGTCTGGCAACAGTTCAGAGTTCAGATTTGACGGTGAAGGGATTCTTCGGCACGGTACGAGGTTATGTGTACCAGATGATAGCAGTTTGAAGGCAGACATTATGAGGGAAGCTCATAATGCGAGGTATAGTATTCACCCGGGAGCCACCAAGATGTATCAAGATCTGAGAAGGGTGTATTGGTGGCCAGCAATGAAGCGAGAAGTGGCACAGTTCGTGTCAGCCTGCGAGACATGTCAAAGGGTGAAGCTAGAGCACCAGAAGCCGGCTGGAATGCTTAACCCACTACCGATTCCAGAATGGAAATGGGAGAACATAGCGATGGATTTTGTAGTGGGGTTACCGGCGACGTCTAACAGACTAGACTCCATATGGGTGATTGTGGATAGACTCACTAAATCTGCTCACTTCATTCCAGTCAGGAGTAACTACTCTGTGGACAAGTTGGCGCAGGTGTATGTAGACGAGATAGTAAGATTGCATGGAGTTCCAGTGTCGATAGTATCAGATCGAGGACCTCAGTTCACCTCCAGGTTTTGGCGGAGTCTGCAAACTGAAATGGGCACAAGGTTGGATTTCAGCACTGCTTTCCATCCACAGACAGACGGTCAGTCAGAGAGAACCATCCAGACCATTGAAGATATGCTGAGAATGTGTGTGTTAGATTTTGGCGGTTCTTGGAGGCAGCATCTACCTCTGGTGGAGTTTGCCTACAACAACAGCCATCATGCTAGCATAGGGATGGCTCCGTATGAAGCTCTGTATGGGAGGAAGTGCCGAACACCTGTTTGCTGGGAAGAGGTAGGAGAGAAAACTCTTGCAGGGCCAGAGTTAGTTGAGATAACCAGCAAGTTAGTGCCTATCATCAGAGAGAGGATCAGAACAGCTGTAAGCAGACAGAAAAGCTATGCAGACATCCGTAGGAAGCAGATAGAGTTCCAGGAGGGGGATATGGTATTGCTCAAGGTGTCTCCGATGAAGGGAGTGGTTCGGTTTGGAAAGAAGGGTAAACTAGCCCCACGGTACATTGGTCCCTTTGAGATCTTGCAGAAGATCGGGCCTGTGTCGTATAAGCTAGATTTACCGGCTTCTATGGAACGAATTCACCCGGTATTCCATGTTTCTATGTTGAGAAAGTTTGTGTCAGATCCAGAGAAGGTTCTTAGTGAACCTGAGGTGGAAATCTTAAGTGATCTCACCTATGTAGAGCAACCAGTGCGGATCCTTGCTCCAGCAATACCCATATCTGTTTTAAGGTTAGTTTTCCCCTTTTCTATGTGTTTATGTTGTGTTAGGGACATTCGGGGACAAATGTTCTTAAGGGGGGGAGAATGTAATACCCGGCTCGAGTCCGGCATCGGAATTCCTGTAGTCTGGTGGAATCTCGGGTGTCGGAACCCTCGAGAAGGGTAATGCATATGTTTTCCAAGGTATTTTCACTTGTTTTCATGTTTTGAAGTGTTACAAGACTTGAGTTTTGAACGAAAAGCAACAAGGGAGAAATGCAAAGGTTCGGCCGCCGAAGGGTACTTTCGGCCGCCGAACATTGCATGGTTGCGGCTTCACGTTCGGCTGCCGAAGGTGGTCTGGCCAGCCACCTATAAAAGGGCCAAGGGTCGGTGGAAGGAGGTTATTTCTCCTCCACTTGCAGCCAGAGGTGAGTTTCAGCCTCTCCTACGTTGACTTTCATGTTTTCCATGATTTTCATCAAATCTTTCAAGAGTTTTAAGAGTTTTGGTGACTTATGAAGGTTTTGAGCAAAAGAACCAAGGTTTGAAGCTTGGAGCTTTGGAAGAGCTTTTCTTCATATCTCCACGTTAGGATCCTTCATCCTCAAGTTCTTTAAGAGGTAAGTGAAGATCCTGAGCTTCTTTGATGATTTTGAAAGGTTTTATGATGTTTGTATGGGTGGTATGCATGTTTAGGTTTAGGTGAGGTTTTGGGTGATTTGAGGTGTTCAAGCATGTTTCAGTGTTATGTGCTATGTTTGTTTGGGGTTTTAGAATAGTTTTAGACCCCTTTGTGCATATATATGTGTATATGCTAGTTGGGAGTAGTTGATATGCATGTTTGTAGGTTTTTGGGCAAAGTTTGCATGAAACAGAGCAGGGTTCTGCCCTTCGGGCAAAACCAGGTTCGGCCGCCGAAGGAAGGTTCGGCCGCCGAACCCCTTGTGGAGGCAGTTCGGCTGCCAAAGGTTGTCCCCGAAAGCTAGGCTTTCGGTTTTTCGGTCGCCGAAAGAGGGAGTTCGGCCGCCGAAAGTGTGTGAGTTTCGTCTCTGGACGAGACCTTCGGCCGCCGAAGGTGCCGCCGAACATGCATGAGTTTCGTCTCTGGAGTGGGGTTTCGGCCGCCGAACCTGCCGCCGAAAGTGCCCTGTCCAGCTTTCTTTTGCATGTTTTAGGTGATGGTTTGAGGATTGTTTAGAGGGGTTTTGGGGAGTTTCTTAGAGATGTTCTTGAGTGAGTTTGGTCCCTCATTTGAGTCCACCTGTGTAGGTACGGACCAGAGGAATCAGGGAAATCAGCAGTGAGTCCAGTGTCAGAACCTGCAGAGTCAGTTCAGAGCTAACCAGGTGAGTGGAATTTAACTTAATGTTTTAATATGAGAACTGAATATTTTATCATGCTTCATGCATCATGAATATGCTATAGGGTGAGTGCATTAGTGTACACAAAGATGATGCATTGCATTTATCCTTGTACTTGGCACTGCTCCTTGTACATTGCTTATGTGAGACGGCACGGACTTCGTGAGGATTCATTAGCCCTCAGAGGAAAGACCTGGAACAGCCCTACGGGGACCAGGCACACAAAGACCTGGAACAGCCCTACGGGGACCAGGCACATGGTACTTAGGTACCCCAGATGAGATAGAGGGATTTTTGATCCGTCCGGCCGAGGTGATGTGATTATGTGTTGCATTCCATGAGAGCATGTTTTATCACCTGTGTTTTTATTACTATTCTACTCACTGGGCTATTGTAGCTCATCCCTCTCCCCTAATTCCAGTTGTGCAGGTTCAGAGGTCAGAGAGAACTCAGCAGGGTACAGGAAGAGTACAGAGTTTTGTAATAGCTAGTGTGGACATGTAATTGTATAGAGATAGTGTATATGTATAGAATGGTGCTTGATTTATAAGACTTGTAATCCCTTTGTGGAGTCACATGATCAGTTTATGTATGTTTCTTTATTCTTGTATGTTTATGAGCAAAACCAGGCTTAACATTATGAGTTTGATCCGCCTAGAGCCATGAGGAGCTCTAGTAGGGATTAGTAGAGCACAGAGAGAGTGCATGCACAGGTTAAGCCTTGGAATGAAGAAAACTTTTATGTTTTTACAGCAATTGTATGATCATGTATGGGATTTCACAGGTATACAGACAGGCTAGCAGGCTTACTACGGGTCCCGGCGACCTTAAGTCGATCTGGATCCTAGTGCCGGTGGCAGTTCGGTTTCCGGGCTGTTACACCTTTGTTCTTTTATGTTTCTTATACATTGAGGACAATGCATGATTTAAGTGTGGGGGTGCATATCTCTGAATTTTTACTTTTAAGTTTATTTTTTGCTTTAATCTTTAGTTTGCTTGCATTAGGCAAAATTTTTTCATTTTTTTAGTTTATGCTTTCAATAAAACACACACAACCATAACCTTCTTCTTCTTTTTGTTTTGCTCTACTCAAAACTGATGAACTATGTTGGATGAGTTTTTCTTTCCATGACCCCATTGATGTGATGACTCTTTAAACCTATGTTGAATCAATTGCAGTGAGTTATATTCATGTTTGAGAATTGCCTTTTGAATTGAATCTTTGAGTTTGCCATGGTGAAAAATATATTGATGACCCTCAATTGATGAGAATAAATTGAAAGTTGTGTGAATGAACTTAATATGACTTGATTTAGCAATTGGTGTTGATTTGCCCAAATTATTGAGAGAAAGAAAATTCAGCAAAGGCAAAGACCTCAAAAGCACAAAATCAAAAAACTATTCCAATGGTCAAAAGACTAAGAACAAAGCTAGTAGCCACTTGGAAAGGTGACCAACTGAGTAACTGGGGGTGGGTATCACAAATATGTACCTTCACGTCAAAAGGTTGGTGACTTGTTCAAGCAAAAATAAAAGTGCAAAAAGCCTGAATGAAGTACTTCAAGGTAAGGGCAAGTCACTCTGAAAGCTAGAAAAGGTCTTAACAAACATGTGCATGTATGGTCTCTCTTGAGGAAAATAAATCCTAGCCATGGTAAGTAAAGGGAAACAAGGAAAGAAGGTAAGTAATCTTCATGCATATATTCTTCACTGCAATGATTCAAAATAGGGGTTTAGAGTAAGAGCTTAAGTGGAAATAAGGATCTAGAGCAAAGAAAGCTTATTTGACTATGTTTATTTGCTTGAGGACAAGCAAAAGGTTAAGTGTGGGGGTATTTGATAGAGCATATTTTAGTCCATATTATCATGATCTTATTGATGTTTATTTGCACCTATTCTACCTAATTTTGTGGTTTTAATAATGTTTTACAGATATTAGGTGTAAAGGAATAATTTGGAGAAAATGCTCTTAAAAATGCCAAAAAGTGCCAAAAACTCAACCACCTTCGGAAGCACTTTCGGAAGCCAAAAGTCACCCACTTTCGGAAGCACTTTTGGAAGCCGAAAGTCCAGTCCAGAGGCGAAAGTCACTCACCTTCGACGGCACCTTCGGCCGCCGAACCTTGCGTCCAGAGCCGAAAGTCCAGCCTCCGAAACTCATCTTAGGCGGCCGAAAGTGCCCCCGAACAGCCTCCTCCTTATTCAAGAAGCCAAATCTTGAAGATCACATGTTTCCCATTTAGTGTCATGCATATTCAAAATTCAAATCAAGGCTCCACCTTCCTCTTTAGTGCATGAATAATGTGAAGAAGGCTTCTTGAACACACTTGGGCATCAATCAAAAGACCAAAAAGGGCTTGCAACTCCACACATACACATAGAAGACTCAAGGGCACTTTGGGCAATCTCTACAAAGATGCATGGACACCCAAGAAACCCTAGGCAGCCTCTCAACATCTATTTAAGGGCCTCAAAAAGACATGAACATTCAAGATTTCATATACCTCTCCTCCAAGGAATTGGCAAGGCTTCTCCAAGGGTTCTTCCCCTTAGTTCTTCATCTTCTTGCTTTCTTTTCTTTTATTTTCTATTTTGGTTCAGCCATGAGTGGCTGAAACCCTTATTCTAGTTGAAGTTTGGTTGAAACTAAGGTTGTTTAAAAGGTTGTGAGATCTGAACATAAAGTGTTTGATTTTGGTTTATTCAATATTCATGCAATTGTGCTTAATTCTAAGATTGCTTTGTTGTTTTGATCAAATTGGCCACTTGATTCTTGATTGCAAATTTTATTGATTGTTGGTTAGGATATTTGTTAGTCCGTAATTGCTGGAAATATTCTGACCTAAGAACACTTGGTGTAAAAACTAGGGAATTGCATGATCTAGCAACATCTCATGCGTTTGAATAGCTAGGGTTAGATCTCTCTCATTCTTTATGCAATTGACAATTATTTTGATGCCTAAGGCCCAAGGACGTTCCTTGGCAATTTGTTAATTAGTAATTGATTAGAGGACGTTCCCTAATTAATTTAATCATAAGGAGAGACATGGTGGTGAGAAGCGTCTTCCACCCCCATAAGTAATCTATTGAATCAATCAAGAAAACCTAAGTTTCAATGATTAACCCAAGCAACCAAAGTGGATCCATATCTTCAACTAGACTTTTCTCATATTGATTTCCTCTTTTATTTTGATTACTTGCTGTTTTAATTGCTTTCAATAGTTGTTAGACAAATCAATCTCAAAACCCCCCTTTTTACTTTTATTGCACTTTACTTTCATTCAACTTTTGATTTACTTGCTTTCTCTTGTGTTTTCAATTAGTTCTCTTGGTCTTGATTGAGAAAAATAAATAAGTAATCAATTCTCTGTGGATTCGATCCTTCACCACTATCTGCAGTTGTAAATTGTTGATAACCAAGAAGGTTATTTTTGACCGGCTTCGACAACCGCACTGTCAAAAATTGGCGCCGTTGCTGGGGATTTGCTTACCTAGAGCAAGTATGACCTAGAGCAGCACTTTTAACTATAAAAAGACATCTTCTAGAACTAACACATCTTGAACTAACACATCTTCTAGAACACCTATGGGATATACCACAGATCTATCAGCTAATTGTATCACAACTCTTGTGTCTTTCAGTGCACATGCATTCAAAGATTGATAGATGGAAAGAGGCATAACATTTATGGATGCACCAAGATCACACATAGCTTTCTTAATTCCAACATTCCCAATCTTGCAAGAAATAGCAAACATACCTTTATCTTTGCATTTAGTAGGGAGTTCTCTTTTAATAACAGCAGTAACAACTTCTCCTACACTTACTTTCTCTCTCTCAGCAAGCTTTCTTCTGTTGGTACACAAATCTTTCAGAAATTTTGCGTACCTGGGAATCTGCTTGACAGCATCTAGCAAAGGTATGTTGATTTTCACCTTTCTGAAAGTCTCAATGATCTCCTTTTCTTCCTTTTCTTTTTGTGTTCTTTCAAATCTCTTTGGAAAAGGAGGTGGAATGTGAAAACGTACCTTTTGATCAGCTTTGTGCGCAGGAATGGCTTCAGATTGTGCTGGAGGCTCTGCAGAGGCTTGCCTTTGCGCAACTGGCTCTTCAGAATGAGCTGGAGAGGCTTCTGAATCAATTGGTTCTTGTGCAACTTGCTTTTCTTGCTCATAACTAGCATTTTGAAGCTCTTTTCCACTTCTCAAAGTAATGGCACTCACATTCTGTCTGGGATTAGTTTCTGTTTGAGAATGGAGCTTACCTTGGGTTTCAGAATTGCTCCTAGATGTGGCCAGTAGATTTACGCGCTGATTGAGGCTTTGTATAGCACTTGTCATGGACTCCATCATCTTCTCAAGGTGTTGGATGGGATTTGGAGGTGCTGGTTGGGCTTGGTTCCTTTGATAATTCTGATGGTTCTGATTGTTGTTGGACCTTCCATAGCTGAAATTGGGGTGATCTCTCCAACCTGGATAGTAAGTGTTAGAGTACGGATCATGCCTTACCTGGCTATTGTATCCTCCAATGGCATTTGCTTGCTGGTTGTCTTCTTGGAGTGTAAGACACTGATCAGTTGGGTGGCCTACATAAGAACAGATCCCACATGGCCTAGGTGGCTGGGATGCTTGAATCTGTTGAACCAGTCCTATGGCAAAATCTTTCATAACAAATGTCAGTTCAGAACTCTGGGAAGAAGTAGTATGTGAACTTACCTCATTTACTCCTCTCTGCAGTTGCTTTTCTTCTCCATATTGCTTAGATGAGGCTACAAGTGTAGAGATCAACTCTCTCATCTCTCTAGGTGTCTTGTCTGCAATGGATCATCCACAAGCTACATCAATGAACTTTCTTTCTGATGAGAGCAATCCTCCATAGAAGAACTCTATGAGGGACTTATCCGACATATCATGTTGTGGACAACCTGTACAAAATCTTTCAAACCTTTCCCAATAATCATATAAATCCTCAGTTGGTTTCTGTCTTATGCTAGTGATTTCTCTTATTATGCCAATGGCTTTAGATGTTGGGAAATATTTGTTCAGAAAAGTTATAACCATATCATCCCAAGAAGTAATAGATCCAGGTGGCAAATAAAATAAACAATCCTTAGCATAGTCATCTAATGAAAAAGAAAAAGCTCTTAACTTAACATGATCTTCAGAAATACCTTGAGGTCTCATAGATGAACAGACAATATTGAACTCTTTCAAGTGCTTGTGTGGATTTTCATTTTGCAAACCTCTAAATTTAGGGAGAAGATGGATCAAACCTGTTTTCAGTTCAAAGGGAACTGTTAGAGGTGGATAGGTGATGCAAAGTGGTGCTTGATCGCCTACAGGTGTTGCCAAACCTCTAATGGCTGGATTTTCTTGAATTATTTGGTCATGGACAGCCTGTCCATTTTGGGCAGCATGTTGTGCATTAAGTTCAGCCATTGGTATGAAGTTCGGCGGCTGGAGAAGGGAAGGTTCGGCGGCCGAATGTTGATGAAGTTCGGCGGCCGAATGTGTGGCAGAAGGTTCAGGCGCAGTGGCTTGCTTTCCTAGTCTTCTGAGAGTGCGTTCAATCTCTGGATCGTAAGGCAGAGTGTCCCTACATTCAAATCTGGTCATGAAAGAAAAATAAACAAGTTAGAACAACTCCCCGACAACGGCGTCAATTTTTGACTCGCGGTTGTTGAAGCCGGTCAAAAATAACCTTTTCGGTTATCAATAATTTTACAACTGCAGATAGTGGTAAAGGATTGAATCCACAGAGAATTAAAAACTTATCTATCTTTCTCAACAAGATCAAGAGCATTAACTGAATGAGAAGCTGAAAGCAAGTAATTGAAAGCAGAACAAAAATAAAGTGCAATAAAAATAAAAAAGGGGGTTTTTGAGATTGATTTGATTAGCAAACTACTGAAAGCAATTAAATGAGAAAGTAATTAAATAAAAGGGAAATTCAATATGAGAAAGGTCTAGTTGAAGAGATGGATCCACTTTGGTTGTTCGGATTGATCATTGAAACTTATGTTCTCTTGATTGATTCAATAGATTAGTTATGGAGATGGAAAATGCTTCTCACCATCATGTCTCTCCTTATGATTAAATCAATTAGGGAACGTCCTCTAATCAATTTCTAATTAACAAATTGCCAAGGAATGTCCTTGGGCCTTAGGTATCAAAACAATTGTCAATTGCATGAAGAAATAGAGAGATTCAATCCTAACTACCCAAACACATAGAGATGTTGCTAGATCATACAATCCCTTAGTTGTTACACCAAGTGTTCTTATGTTTGAATAATTCCAGCAATTACGGATTAAAAATTATCCAAACTAACAATCAATTACCTTGCAATCAAGAATCAAGTGGCCAATTTGATCAAAACAACAAAGTAATCATAGATTCAAGCACCAAATTGTATGAATATTGAACAAATCAAAGACAAATGATTTATGTTCAGATCTCACAATCCATAAAACAACCTTAGTTTCAACCAATCTTCAACTAGAATAAAAGGTTTCAGCCACTCATGGCTGAAACAAAAATAAAAAACAAGAAGAGAAGATGAAAAGGGGAACCGAATGGAGGAGACGGAGCTTGGTGCGCCTCCCTTGCCTTGGCGAAATGGTGTGATGAAGAGTCCTGGTCGGCTGGCCTCTTTGGAGTCTTTAAATATGTTTTAAGATGCTGGCCTAGGGTTTCTTGGCTGTCCATGAGTCTTTAAGAGGCTGCCCAAAATGCCCTTAGTCCAAGATGTGCCATCCATGCACATGTGAGAAGGGAAAAACGTGGGGCATGTGTGGCTTGTGCAAGAGTGGGTCTTTTGGTCTTTGCTTGCTGCCCTAGTGTCTTCAAGATGCTGCCCAAGGTGTCCAAGACTTGCCTTCACACTCTCCTTGCCGCCCATGCAATAATAAGAAAGGTGGAGCCTCATTTGCAATTTGAATTTTGAATGTGCAAGGTATGAGGTGGCAAGCATGTGATCTTTGGATTTGGCTTCCTTAGCAAGCTGGATTTTGAAATTCAAAATTTGAATATCAATCTTGAAGATTTGAATTTCAAAATACTTTCCTTATTTGGCTCTTCATATATAGCAACTTGAGACTTGGCTTCTTGAATAAGGAAAAGGCTATTTGGAGATTTGAAATTTGAATTTCAAATTGCTTTGGCTGAATGTTCTTTCCTTTTTTGCCACTTTCCTTATTTAGCTTCACTTGATTTCAACTTGGCAGGCTTGCTCTCCTTTGCTCCATTTAAGGCAGTTTTAAGGGTATTTTCTCTAAAATGTCCTTTTTCACCATTTTCTGCAAAATAATGTCAAGAGCAGTAAATTAAGCAGAAATCATGTAAATAATCATCAATGATATCAAGATAAAATGGACTAATTTATGCTCTATCAGTGATCCTTCGGGCATGCCTTATTTAGATCAGTGAAGTCCACGCACATCCTCCACTTTCCGTTTGCCTTTTTCACTACTAGTACATTGGCGAGCTATATAGGATACTGAACTTTCTTTATTATACCTGCACTCAAAGTTTAGTTAACTTCTTCCTTAATCATCTGCTGTCTCTTCGGGGTAAACTTTCTTTTCTTTTATTGACTCATCAACAAACAGCTTATGGGTGATTAGGGTTGGGTCTACACTTGTTACATCCTTTGAATACCAAGCAAAGATGGTCATTTTGTGTTTTAGTAACTTTACCAAATTATCTTTTACTGAACTACTTAACGCAGTACCAAATTGCACCTTTTTATTTGCTTCCAAGAGGATTTCATCTAGTTGTTCTGCTGGTTCTGACTTCGTATGAGAGTTTGATTTTTCTAATAGATCAATTGACATCATTGCTTTCCTAAGACTTTTTGTGGAGTGCCTATGTGGGTGCATGAATTCTCTGTAGTTAGTTAGGGTCTCGTCTTTCCATAACACTACCATAGAATCCAGATATTTTAGCGCTCGATGAAGAGTGGAGGAAAGGAGTTGCCACCCTAATAAAAGCGAAGAATAAATAAAAGAATATAGTTGCATGGCTTACCCTTAACGAGAGTCCACTATCCTTCTTAATCTATAACCAAATGGTTTAGGTTCGGGATAGTGGGTACGAGAAAGGGAAGGTGTTAGGCACCATTCTTGCCTTAACTTTGTCAGAAAACTAATGTCAGACCCCTATATTGATTCTTATACTTTGTCTTTAAGTATTTATTCGGAAATCCATTTCAGACAATATGCAATCTATTTATTAAACACACATTGATAATACAAGCACCTATTTTAATGTGCATCCATTAGTCGGAGCATGCCAAGTTTCTACTTTAACTTAATGTGAAGGAGTTACGAAGTTGCCCTAATTACTCATGTTCCTATGCTCATTCCATGTTATTGACCAATTTGTACTAAAAAGGGAACCTAATCATGCATAATTTCTATGCTTATATTTACCACATAGTAAAAGAGGTCTCTAGATTTCTAACATGCATTCTTGAAATCCAATTTTATGGTCATCTTACCCTAAGGTTATAACTATTTAATCATTTTCATGTCAAAGCGTAATCACTCTCTAAGCATGCATAACCATGTTTATATCACACTAAAGTGCTTTTGAATTACCAAGTGAGTTATCTAATTTACTATTTTAATTTCATGCATTTTGAGTAAGGTGCATAACCATCCAAAGGAAGAGAAGGAGAAATAAAGTAACAAAGTTCAAATCCTAAGCTAAAGAAAGAGGGAGAATAATAACATTAATCCCAATGGCCATAAGAAAAGAGGAAGGAGAAAAGAATTACACTATAAACTTGTAAAATAAAATTTATTAACTAATGCTAAGTTATTACAAGACTTTTTACAAAGGACTTTCAAGATACTCTAATGGGCCTCTATGTCCAAATGGGCTTTCACCATATGCTCCATGTCTCTATCAAAGAAAGAAGGAAATAACTCGAATAAGGAAAGAAAATAATTTAAAATAAAAAAATAATTTAAATATGGGAAGAAATAAATTAATTATGGAAAGAGATATTTTTTTATTAAGGAAAGAAATAAATGTAAAAAAAGATAAGAAATATTTTTGACTTCTTTTTAAATTTAAGTAAGTGAATTGTTCTAATATGAAGAAATATTTACAAATATAATAAATAATAAAATTAGATAAAGAAGGAAATTATTGAAAAGAAAATAAGTTAAACATGGCATGAAGAAAAAAAAGAATAAAATAAAATATAGTAAGAAATAAATTAAAATATGGCAAAAATAAATTAAAAGGGGTAAGAAATAACAAGAATTAAGGAGTTATAGCAATTAAATAACTCATTCAAATATGAAATTAAAGGAAAATAAATCTAAGAAAATAAAAAGAGAAGCAAATTAAATTTCCTAATTATAAAAGAGAGGTTCATCCAATATTAGCTACTAAAGAAAAATCTTAACCGCCTTTGACTCGCGGTTGTCGAAATCGGTAAAAAATAACCTTTCTGGTTATCAACAATTTACAACTGCAGATAGTGGTGAAAGGATCGAATCCACAGAGAATTGAGAACTCACCTATTTCTCTTTTTATGACCAAGAAAATAAACTGAAACGATAATAAATTAAAAATGAGATAAAAGACTGAAAGTGGGATCAAATGAGATAAACTGAAAATTGGGATCAAAACTGTCAACAAAATAACAGGGGGGTTTGAGATTGATTGTGGTAAACTAATAATGAGAATAATAATGGAAAACAAATAATTAAATAAAAAGTAATCAATAATGAGAAAGCTCTAGTTGAAGTATTGGATCCACTTTAATTGTTGGGATTGATCACAGACAATTTGTTCTTTTGGGTTGATTCAATAGATTAGTTATGGAGATGGAAGACGCTTCTCACCTCCATGTCTCTCCTTATTATTCAATTAATTAGGGAACGTCCTCTAATCAATTACTAATCAACAAGTTGCCAAGGAACGTCCTTGGGCCTCAGGCAACAAACAATTGTTAATTGCATTAAGAAATAGAGAGATCCAATCCTAACTACCCAAACGTATGGAGATAACGCTAGATCATGCAACTTCCTTGGTTTTTACACCAAGTGTTCTTATGTAAGAATAATCTAAGCAATTACGGACTTAAATCATTCAAACTAACAAATAATTATTTTGCAATTAAAAATCAACGTAGATTTCAATAACAAAGTAATATGGAAATTAAGTATGAAATTGCATGAATATTGAATTCCCAAAAGTTAAACAATATTTGATCAAGTCTCACAACCCATTAATCAACTAAAGCTTCAACCAATATTCAACTAGATTAAAGAAATCAGCCACTCATTGGCTGAATTAAAACAGAAAAATAAAAGGGGAAAAGAAAGAAACCCAAGGAGCTGAATTCTTCCTCGCGTCGGGCTGTGGAATTGCCGAGAGATGAAATTGTGTGTTGGTCATCCACTGAAGAGCCTTTAAATAAGTGCAGAGGAGCCTTAAATTGTCAATTGTTGTACGTGTGTTGATGTCCCATGTGCGGGAGAATTGGCGTGAGTGGGCCGCGTGAGTGTTGAGTGCTTGGTGGGTCCGTTGCGTGAGTGGTCCACGTGAAGCGGTTGAGCTTGGTCCATTGCGTGAGTTGATGAAGAGCGCTGGTCCATGTGCAAGAACGGGTTGTCCACAAGCGAGCCCAAGTGTGGGAGATTGGTCCACGTGCGCGTGAATGTGCAGGAATGGGCCGTGTGCATGTGTCCAAGTGCTGGAGTTGATGGAGTGGGAGTGTGGGCCATGTGCGTGTGTTGAAGTGCTGGCTACATGTGATGTTGAGGCACTTTGGCCCACGGTGAAGGTGCGGTCCGTGCAAGTGTCCATGTGCTGGAGTTGATGAAGCACTTTGGCAGGCCCATACGCTTGGCTTGGTCCATGTGAGTGGTGTGCATGAGTGGGCTGTCCGTGTTTGAGGGAATGGGCTGTCCGTGGTCCCTTGTTCGTGAGTGATGAAGCATCATGAGCTGAGTGCTTGGCGGGTCCGTGCGGGAATGGGCTTGATCCAAGTGCGGGCTTGGTCCATGTGCGGGTTTGGTCCACGTGAAGTGGGCTGTGGGATTGGGCTGTCCATGTGCTTGAATTTGAAGATTTTAAATTTCAAAATATTTTCCTCATTTAGCTTGACTTGAATCCAACTTAGCAGACTTGCTCTCTTTTGCTCCAAATAAGGCAGTTTTAGGGGGATTTTCTCTAAATTGTCCTTTTACACCATTTTCTGCAAAATAATATTAAAAGCAATAAATTAAGCAGAAATTATGTAAATATTCATCAATAATATTAATATAAATTGGACGAAATTATGCTCTATCAAATACCCCCACACCTAACCTTTTGCTTGTCCTCAAGCAAATAAACATAGTCAAACAAGCTTTCTCACTCTAGATCCTTATTTCCACTTAAGCTCTTATTCTAGACCCCTATTTTGAATCATTGCAGTGAAGAATATATGCATGAAGATTACTCACCTTCTTTCCTTGTTTCCTTTTACTTACCATGGTTAGGATTTGTTTTACTCAAGAGAGAGATCATACATGCACATATTATTTGTTCAGATAAGACTTTTTCTAGATTTCAGAATGACTTGCCCTTACCTTGAAGTACTTTATTCAGCTTTTTGCACTTTTAATTTTGCTTGAACAAGTCACCAACCTTTTGACGTGAAGGTACATATTTGTGATACCCACCCCCAGTTACTCAGTTGGTCACCTATCCAAGTGGCTACTAGCTCTGTTCATAGTCTTTTGACCATTGGAACAGTTTTCAATCTGTGCTTTTGAAGTCTAAGCCTTTGTGATTTCTTTCTCTCAATGATTTGGGCAAATCAACACCAATTGCTAAATCAAGTCATGTTAAGTTCATTCACACAATTTCAATTCATTCTCTCTAATGAGTGTCATAAATATATTTTTCACCATGGCAAACTCAAAGATTCAATTCAAAAGGTAATTCTCAAACATGAATATAACTCACTGCAATTGATTTAACATAATTTTAAAGGGTTATCACATCAATGGGGTCATGGAAAGAAAAGCTCATCCAACATAGTTCATATGATGAGTAAAGCATCTCAAAAATGGAAACAAAATAAATAATAAAAAAACTATGGCTATTTGTGTGTGTTATTGAAAGCAAAAAAAAAAAATGAAAAATTTCAGCTAATGCAAGCAAACTAAAAATCAAAGCAAAAATAAACTCAAAAAGTAAAAATTTAGAAATATGCACACCCCCACACCTAAATCATGCATTGTCCTCAATGTATAAGAAATATTTAAATGCAAGAGAAACTGAGTACTCCCCTGGGTGTGGTGTGCATGGTGCGATCCACTTGATCAAGGCTCAAGTAATTAGGGAAGGGAAAAGAGTCCCAACTGCATTGAGTAGAAAGTGTAGCACTCCTTTTGATTTGGTCATAACCCATCCTATTTTTTTCATGTACTTATGAAGTAACATGATTAGCCTTTCCTCTTTCAGACGAGGTGAGCCTCTAGCCCTTATGTTTGCATTTTTGAGATGATTGGGTAGAACTTTGAACTCCAATTCATGTTTCTCTATGGCTAGCTGCAATTTAGTACTGAATTCAGGCAAAACAAACTCTACCTTATCCGGAGGTTTGGGAAGGCATTGATCCGTATGGTCCTTTGGTTTAGGTGTTTGGAATACCATTTGTTCCTTGTGAGCATGGGCTGGTTGCATTGGATCTACGGCTGAATTGGTTTCAGTTTCCTCCTTCTGCGCAAGATTGGACTGAAAGGGAGGACTGGGAGAGCTCACATGCGTTGGAAGCTGAAAGGACGCGCATGGAGGTGCTTCAGTTTGCGTAATGCTCTTCTGAAATGGGAGAATGGTGGGATTATCCTGTGATGGGAGCTGAAGCGGTTCGGTTTGGATGTCCTCCATCTGTGCAAGGTTCTTCTGCAAACTCATTTGAAGAGGTGCGATTGAGCTTCCTTCATTCTGCGTATGGCTGTAGTCCACCTGTTGGATGCAATAGTCAGTTTCTTTCAATTCTGGCTCTTTCTGGTTCTCTTTCCTGCAAAGATCATTGTTCAGAATATCATATTGATTCATATAAAAAACATCATTGCTCAAACAATCAATGACATCTAAACTATCAACAAGTTCTGTTTGACCAGTTTGTTTGGACAAACAGTTTTCTGGTTGTTTCTCTTCAGCACTTTGTTCTTGAGCTTGTGAACTTTCATCATCTGTCTCATCATCTTGAAACTCATCCTCTATTCTTATTATGGTTGTACTCATTGAGGTGGTCAATTGTTCCATTTGCTGTTGGATATTTTGCAAAGTCTTCATTATCTTGTCAAGATTGGAACTTTGAGGTGTTGCTTGGGCTTGGTAGTTTTGGTAGTGATTAGCCTCTGCATAACTGAAGTCTGGATAGTCACCCCAATCTGGATTGTATGTGTGATGGTAGGGATCATATTCTGGTTGTTCGTAGTATCTTCCAAATGCATGTACTTGTTGGTCATCCTCATAAAGTGTAGGACAATGGGAAGTTAGATGTCCCACATGTGCACAGATCCTACATGGCTGAGATTGCTGAAGTCGTCGAGCCTGTAGAGCTATGACATAGCTTTCCACAATAGAGGTTAGGTCAGGAATTTAAGGAGGGAGATTATATGTACTTACCTCATCCATGAATCAATTATGCGATGGCATGTTGTGTTTCAGAGGCTCTTGAAACAAGCTCTGCGATGGGATGCCCTTCAATGGGAGGTTCGGTGGTGCCCCCCCCCCCCTTTTTTTTTGGTCTTAAAAGAAAAACAAATAAGTTAAATCAAGTCCCCGGCAACGGCGCCAATTTTTAACTCGCGGTTGTCGAAGCAGGTCAAAAATAACCTTTCTGGTTATCAACAATTTACAACTGCAGATAGTGGTGAAAGGATCGAATCCACAGAGAATTGAGAACTCACCTATTTCTCTTTTTATGACCAAGAAAATAAATTGAAACGATAATAAATTAAAAATGAGATAAAAGACTGAAAGTGAGATCAAATGAGATAAACTGAAAATTGGAATCAAAACTGTCAACAAAATAACAGGGGGGTTTGAGATTGATTGTGGTAAACTAATAATGAGAATAATAATGGAAAGCAAATAATTAAATAAAAAGTAATCAATAATGAGAAAGCTCTAGTTGAAGTATTGGATCCACTTTAGTTGTTGGGATTGATCACAGACACTTTGTTCTTTTGGGTTGATTCAATAGATTAGTTATGGAGATGGAAGGCGCTTCTCACCACCATGTCTCTCCTTATTATTAAATTAATTAGGGAACGTCCTCTAATCAATTACTAATCAACAAGTTGCCAAGGAACGTCCTTGGGCCTCAGGCAACAAACAACTGTTAATTGCATTAAGAAATAGAGAGATCCAATCCTAGCTACCCAAACGTATGGAGATAACGCTAGATCATGCAACTTCCTTGGTTTTTACACCAAGTGTTCTTATGTAAGAATCATCTAAGTAATTACGGACTTAAATCATTCAAACTAACAAATAATTATTTTACAATTAAAAATCAACGTAGATTTCAATAACAAAGTAATATGGAAATTAAGTATGAAATTGCATGAATATTGAACTCCCAAAAGTTAAATAATATTTGATCAAGTCTCACAACCCATTAATCAACTAAAGCTTCAACCAATATTCAACTAGATTAAAGAAATCAGCCACTTATTGGCTGAATTAAAACAGAAAAATAAAAGGGGAAAAGAAAGAAACCCAAGGAGCTGAATTCTTCCTCGCGCCGGGCTGTGGAATTGCCGAGAGATGAAATTGTGTGTTGGTCGTCCACTGAAGAGCCTTTAAATAAGTGCAGAGGAGCCCTAAATTATCAATTGTTGTACGTGTGTTGATGTCCCATGTGCGGGAGAATTGGCGTGAGTGGGCCGCGTGAGTGTTGAGTGCTTGGTGGGTCCGTTGCGTGAGTGGTCCACGTGAAGCGGTTGAGCTTGGTCCATTGCGTGAGTTGATGAAGAGCGTTGGTCCATGTGCAAGAACGGGTTGTCCACAAGCGGGCCCAAGTGCGGGAGCTTGGTCCACGTGCGCGTGAATGTGCGGAAATGGGCCGTGTGCATGTGTCCAAGTGCTGGAGTTGATGGAGTGGGAGTGTGGGCCATGTGCGTGTGTTGAAGTGCTGGCCACATGTGATGTTGAGGCGCTTTGGCCCTCGGTGAAGGTGCGGTCCGTGCAAGTGTCCATGTGCTGGAGTTGATGAAGCACTTTGGCGGGCCCATACGCTTGGCTTGGTCCATGTGAGTGGTGTGCATGAGTGGGCTGTCCGTGTTTGAGGGAATGGGCTGTCCGTGGTCTCTTGTACGTGAGTGATGAAGCACCATGAGCTGAGTGCTTGGCGGGTCCGTGTGGGAATGGGCTTGATCCAAGTGCGGGCTTCGTCCACGTGCGGGTTTGGTCCACGTGAAGTGGGCTGTGGGATTGGGCTGTCCATGTGCTTGAGTTTGAAGATTTTGAATTTCAAAATATTTGCCTCATTTAGCTTGACTTGAATCCAACTTGGCAGGTTTGCTCTCTTTTGCTCTAAATAAGGCAGTTTTAGGGGAATTTTCTCCAAATTGTCCTTTTACACCATTTTCTACAAAATAATATTAAAAGCAATAAATTAAGCAGAAATTATGTAAATATTCATTAATAATATTAATATAAATTGGACTAAATTATGCTATCAGCCTTCTACTATTTATTTTAACACTCAAACACAAGTTAAAAACATGAATTAAATGATCAAAGTAAAAAAAAAGGCCAAAAATACAAGAACATAAAAATTGGTCCTACCGAAAATTCATACTTGATTGTCGATCATTCTGGCATTAGAAATCAAAATTTAATGAAAAATAATAAACATACTCAGAAAATTATGAAATTTTATGGTAATATCACACACGTGTAGAATGCATGGGACGAAAAGAAAGATACCAAAAATATTTGTATGGTTTGATTTATTCTAATTGTAATAGGGCTATCACAATATAGATTATAGTTTATATATTAATTTTAATTACGATATAGAACTATGTTAGAGGCAGAAATATGAAGAACTCAAACTATAAAAATTATAGCACACTTCTTAAATTTAATTTTAGTCTAAAAAATCATCCTATTTGGTAATCTAAAAATTAAGTTATTAGTTCTTGAATTTTCGGATATTGTATTATGACTGACTTAAATTCTATATTTACCTCTATAATTTTAAAAGTTTATAACTAATTCAATATAAATAAGAAAAATACAAATAATATATGTAAATCAAAGGAATTTTATGAAATTCATAAAAAATATTTAAAAAACCATAATATTTTTTATCAGCATAAAAACGCCTAATAGATATGATTGCTCACATGATTTCTTGTGTAGAATATGTGTTACCCTCAAATTTCACATCAAAGTTGATGTGGGAGGTATCCACCGCACTCAAGTCAGTTCTAGAACATGCAAAAGAAATTTTTGCATATTTTGTATGGCGTGAAATTTTTTATTTCAGTAAATTACCTTGAAAATAAATAAAAAAGAAAGGAAGGAGAAAACAAAATAAGAGTTGATCTTGAAGAGGGAAAAGGCCACAAGGTGGGTTCCGCCAGATCAAGTCACAAGGCGATTTCCGTCAGACCATCAGGACATTAGTCCCATTAAACAAGACCATAAGGCAGATTCTGCCAGACCATCTGGGTATTGGTTCCACTAATCCTAAGTGATTATAAGGAGGCATAGGGCAAGTCTTGCCCAGTGTTAATCAACTATTATAAATATTAAGGCATGTCCAAGGCCATAGAGTGGATATAAGCCAAGACAAAAAAGCAGGCGAGAGCCCCACTAATCGAAGGCTTTGTGCCAAGCCACTAGGAAGGTTTCACCAAATTCGATTACTGAGAGATAGCTCCACGTGAGATTGTTAAGACATTCGAGGACAAAGCTACATGATGGGTGTTCATGGGCGAGTACTGGCCTCAAGTATTAGTTTATTTGCCCTAAGCCATTATTTTGGACCTTTTTGTATGTCATTTTAATTATTCATAAAAGAGGTTTTACTATCATTATTATTTGTTTGCATGTTACATAATAATGATTAACATCCCTGGTTACTTATTATTATGTTGATAATAATAAAATATAACTAGTAGGGTTATTGATTGATAATCATGAGATTATTATGTATATGTTGATATAATTCAATAATCATAAATACTTGTTAGAGAACAAAGTATTGGATGGACCCGCACTAAGATCACTACATGGGTTATTGTCATAAGTGGATCTCAAAGTAGTTATGACTTAATCCTTTGACTTGAGATTGTCATAATTTCCAACAGAAGGACTGTTATGTTTTGACATAACCAAACATTATTTTTAATCGGACAATCATAAAGGTTATGATTGAGCATAATAGAAATTATGTAGAGGATATTGAACAATCAAGATAGAATTTGTCCCTCTCTTTGAGAGAGATATCTTCTGGGCCCTCGATAAGTGAGACTGAGAAATGCATGGTCGTGCTCAAATGAATTAATAGTGTGATCAATATCATTTAAATTTATCAGTCTACTTAGAGATCGAGAAATCATAAGTTTGAACATTATAAGTTTGACATTGACCATGACTTATGTTCAAACTAGATATCTTGTGACAAAGGGATTAATACATGTTCTATTTATTAGGCTTTATCGAACTATCAATCCTCATATTAGTTGGGTAATCATAATGTCTTGCTAGAGGCTGCTTATGATTTATGGGCCTTGTCGAACTGGGCCTATTGCCAATTAATATGAGCCTATTGGGTCACACACAAAAGAACGTTGTTGATGTGCTATATTAATGGGCTAAAATCCCATTAGTATAATTAATAATAATAAAGTGTTATTATTATTAATATTAATTATTTATTATTATAAGATAATAATATTTAAAAGGATCTGCAGTTTATCTGTAACTGTTACAGATAAAGAACTCCATCACACAAGATATTTGAGTATCTGCGAGATTGTGGTAGTTGGTTATGAACACAACTCTATCACATAAGATATTTGAGTATTTGTGAGATTGTGATAGTGGGTTCTGAACACAACTCTTTTACGAAAAGAGTTGTGGGAAAATAAAAGACTGAAACATATAAAAACTCCTTCTACGAATTCTGAAGTGAACGTTTTGTTTTTAGAAAATTCAGTCTAATAGTTGCAGATTGTGGAGCACATAATCTATCCATCCTTGAGAGAGCTAGCACTCTAGAAGGATAAGGGACGTTCGTGTGGATACCATAACATGTTTTCGTTGAAAAAGCAGCACCTTGAGTTCGGGATTGTATATTCTTGTTGAGTCTAACAGGTTAGTAGCTTATCCTTCCTTTCGAATTAAACGAAGCACACGGATTCCGGGAAGGAAATAAGAGATTTTAATTTTTCCACTGCGTGTTTGGGTTGCAGTAAATTTCTGAATTTTCTAACATCAAGATCATGAGAAATCCTGTAGGATATTTTAGACCCAAGGCAAGTATATGCTAGGCCATATGTCTAGTTGTTATCTCCATTGTTCAAGGACTTTCAAACTATTTATTATTACTATGGTGTACGAGTATTAACTCTTGGCAATTCTTAAAAAAGAAAAAATTATTTAAGTCTTTAAAGAAGAATGTAAACGAGCATAAGGTATACAGACACTCAGTAAAAATAATGACAAGGTATATTCTCATTAATCATAAAAGATTATATAGGAAGAGAGATATTTTCAAATTCCTCTGCTAGAGTTTCCATTACATCAATATTTTCTACATCTATAATATTATCTGTAGCTACCCGGTCGTTGGGAGTGTCCCCAACATGCCCTCTCCTCTTCAATCGCATCCTTCTCCTTAGGGAAGATGTCGTCTATCTAGAAAAAATCCTCAGAAGGAAACCGCTTTATCAACTCCTTTTTTATTGAGTCCTAGCCTTGAACGAACATCTCCCCACCCTAGGCCATCATCTCCTGCAGCTCTACCCCGACCTCAACCACCTTGGTAGAAGCAGCCCGAGCCTCTTCAACTTGAGCCTGTAACTCCAGCACTTGGCAATTCAACAAGGCCACCTAGTCTTCGACAGATTTTGCTCGATTCTCAAGGCTTAGTTTTGAAGTATTGGCCTCATCCAGATCAGCCTAAAGCTTATCTATTGACTCTAGGGTCTCCTTCATCGTCCCCTCAACTTCATTGTCCCGATCCTTTAACCTTGAACATTCCTCGATTAGCAGCCTCCTGTCTGTCTCGTTTGCACCAAAATCCCACCTCAAGACTTTATGATGCTCCTTGGCCACATAGGTCAAAGGGTACCCTCCAATGCAGAGTGTATGGCGTTACTAAAAAGCTCATTCGTCTCGAGCTCATTCAAGTGGCGGCGATCTGCAGGCCTCAGGCACTTTTAATTAGCAAAAGGCCTAGAGTAGGATCGTCAAGGAGTGAGGGCACCTAGTTGAGCACCAAGGCCAGGTGTTGAATGCTCAGAGGCTAGGAAGACTCAATCCCTATGCTTGCAGGAGCATGTGCAAAGGGGGTGGGGACATTAGTTGGAAGCTCAGAGTTGGGAGCGAAAGCAAAATCACCTAGTGATCGAACATAATTTCAATACATTTTCATACTATTCTTAGCATTAAATTGAGTATTTTTCTAACTAATTTAATATTTTTTTTCATATTTCACAAAAAAAGCAAAAAGAGAAGAAGATTTGATAAAAGTGATTTAAAAGTATTAAAACTTACTTGACCAATGATTTGGGAAAACCTCCAGATGATCATATTGCACAGAAGCCAGGAATTGCCCAAACCCGCAGGCTGAGTTAACCATTTTCAAACGATGGATTTGACCAAGCAACTTACCCAAACCACTGGGGCAAATCAACAGAATGCACAGAATCAAATAGTGAGTGGAAAAAAAAATCCAAATTTGAAAGTAAGTGTAACAGCCCGAAAATCGGACCGCTACCGGCGCTAGGATCCAGATCGACTTAAGGTCGCCGGGACTCGTAGCAAGCCTAACATGCATCCTGTATACCTGATTAATCCCATACATGATCAACATTTACATAAAAACTTTAACCTTTCTTTCTTTCATTTACCAAGCTTAACCTGTGCATGCACAACTCATAATCATAAACCCCAACACTAGAGTTCTCATCATCAACTCTAATGGGGCAACATACATTAAGCTTGGTTTTCATGTCTCAAATAAAACATACCTAAAGACCATGTACAGAGGGATGAACCACACACTAGGGCAAAGCACAACTCTATCTATTACATTACATTATCTCATTTTACATTACATCATGTCCACAACTATACTATTACATAAAATCATAACCATAGCCATAATCTACTGACCTCCTGAACTATCTCTATCCCTAAAAACCTGGGGTTAGGGGAGACGAGTGAGCTAAAAAGCCCAGTGAGCAGAAACCATAAAAGAAAAGCAATTCATTAAAACGTATGCTATCATGGAATGCATCACATCACAAACAAAGCACATCAAGGATGAATTTGTCACCAATAGCCCTCTACATATAAATCTCATATCATAACAAGTTCAGCAATGCTCTATGCCAGGGGCGATACGGCCACGCCTGGACTTCACATACTCTATGCCAGGGGCGATACGGCCACACCTGGACTTCTCTTACTCTATGCCAGGGGCGATACGGCCACGCCTGGTCTTTCCATCTCATATCATGTCATACATGTCATATCGTATCATATCATGTCATACTGAGGGCTAATGGATCATCCAATATCCATCCACATCGTCATCATCGTATTATGCAATGCAACATATTCGTGAACTCTAATGCAAACAACCTATTACATAACATGATATTCGTGATGCATGAACATGCTTAAAATACTTAATTTTTTTAATATTAAAGGAGTTATGTTCTACTCACCTTTGACTAGCTCTGGACTGACTCTGAAGCAGCTAACACTGCCAAACACCTCGGTTTCTCAGGTCCGATCCTACATAGGTGGACTCTAGTGAGGTGCCAAACATACTCTAAACACTCATAAACAACTCCTCAAAAACCCCCTAAAACATCCTCAAAACAAATATAGAAATCATGTAAAGGAAGGCTGGACAGGGCACTTTCGGCGGCAGGTTTGGCAGCCGAAAGTCCCTCCAGAGCCGAAACTCAGCTACTTTCGGCGGCACCTTCGGCGGCCGAAAGTCTCTTCTAGAGACGAAACTCATGCATGTTCGGCGGCACCTTCGGCGGCCGAATCTCCCCTTCAGAGCCGAAAGTCCAACTTTCGGGGGCAAGGTTCGGCAGCCAAAAGCTGCCTCCACAGGCAGGTTCGGCGGCTGAAAGTCCCTTCGGCTGCCGAACCTGAGTTCATCCAGAACTCAGCCTCATGCACAAACAAGCCTCCAAACATCCTAAACATGCATTCAACCTTCTAAAAAACATGCATTAATCCTTAACCATGCATAAAGGAGCTTAACAACTAGATTAAACTCCAAAAACAACATCAAAAAGCATACATAAATAGCTTATGACCCACATAAGCCAAAACCATTAAAACAACCCATAATCTCACTTGCCCTCTCTCAATCATGCATACACTTTCCCACATGCATATAGGGCATAAACACTAGTCCAGGCCCCCAACAATCAGCACATAAACATACATTGGGCACAAAACCCACATAAACCTTAACATACATATCTACCCATACTCAACCATTAAAACCTCTTAAAACTTCACTAAACACAAAGGGAAGCAAGGATCTACACTTACCTCTTGAAGATCGAGGGTTGGTGCGATCCCTAACTCGGAGGTGTGGAGGATCCAAGCTCCAAAAGCCTCAAAGCTCCAAAACTTCTATTTAAGCTTCAAAACTTCAAAACAAGGGTAGAACTCATGAAAACTTGAGGGATGGGTAGAGAAAGCATGAAAACGACCAAAGGAGGACAAAACTCACCTGAGCTCGAGAATGGGGAGAAAACTCGCCCATTTCCGATCTGAGGGCTCTTTATAGGTAGCTTGGTCAACCACCTTCGGCAGCCTAACGTGCCCCCTAAATTCATGCATGTTCGACGGCCGAACTTGAGGTTCGGCAGTCGAACCTTGGTTCGTTCAAACAAAGCTTTCGGAGGCCAAAAGCGCTCCTGAAACCTTCCCATGTTCGGCGGCCGAACTTCACTTTCGGCGGCCGAACCTGGCAAATGCCTTCTTGGCCTAATCTTTTAAAAACTCATTTCTTTTCCATTAAAAACCATAAAATCGTGTGAAAACATTTTAGAAACACATTTTACCCCTCTAGAAGACTCTGGCATCGTCAGAATTCCAGATTCTAACGGAGATTCCGCCGGAAGGTAGGGATTCCGATGCCGAAATCTAGCCGGGTATTACATTCTTCCCCCCTTAAGAACATTCGTCCCCGAATGTTCCTCAACTAGCACATGTATATACATAACATAAGCACAATCATAACAACACATAAACTCTAGTCTATAAAGAAACATGGTACCACTGGAGTATGAACCGAATGTTCCTTAACTAGCACATGTATATACACAACATAAGCACAATCATAACAACACATAAACTCTAGTCTATAAAGAAACACGGTACCACTGGAGTATGAACTCCCGGTCTCCCAGGTGCACTTTTCATCTTAAGGTGATTCCAAGGGACTTTCACCATTGGGATTTCCTTGTTTCCACACTTTCTGACTTGCGTGTCTGTGGTCCGTACTAGCTGCTCAATATAGGTGAGATCCTCTACGATCTCCACCTCTGGTTCCTTTAAGAACCTCACTCGGATCCGACACGAACTCTGGATCTCTTCCATTGAAGTGGGCAAATCTAACTCGTGGGATACATTCCCAACCCTTTGCAGGATTTCAAAGGGTCCGATGTATCTTAAAGTTAGTTTACCCTTTTCCCTATAACGAATCACCCTCTCTAAGGAGACACCCCCAGTAATACCACAACCTTCTCCTAGACCTTAACAAGCTGTCACTACGCACTCTGATAAAACTCTACACAACTCTTCTGCTGACTCACAGTAGTTCTACTTCTTTCTCTAACCACCGGCCTTCTCTCCACTGTAATATGGGATAAACTGCCAAGTGATCTCCAGCTGAGGACGTCTAACATAACATTTGCCTCACCCGGATGATATTGGATCTTGCAATCATAGTCACTATGCAATTCTACCCATCTTCTCTGCCTTAGGTTCAACTCTCACTGACTCAAGATGTACTGCCAACTGTTATGATCTGTAAAGATCTCACATTTTACCCCATGAAGGTAATGCCTCCTCATCTTGAGTGCCAAGATTACAACTGCCATCTCTAGATCATGTGTAGGATAATTAAACTCATGCTTATTCAGCTGCCTAGAAACATAAGCAATTACCCCATCACTTGTATTAACACACAATCTAACCACACACGGGACGCATCACCGATCACTGTGAAATCTTCATTACTGGTAGGCAAAGCTACCACTGGTGCTGACGTCAACCTTTTCTTCGGCTCTTCAAAGCTCTCTTCACACTGAGTAGACCACACAACTCTCTGGTCCTTCTTGATCCATCTGTTCATAGGAGCGGTAACTCTAGAGAAGTTCTGGATGAACCTCTAGTAGGTAACCTGCCCAACCCAAAAAGCTCTTGATCTTTGTCACTATAATGGGCCTGGGCTAGTCAGCTACAACTTCAACTTTCTCGGGGTCTACCTTACTTTTCTTTTTCCGACATACGATGACCCAAGAAAGATATGCTCCTTGACCGAAACTCACATTTGGAGCACTGGGCATCCAAGCCATGTTCTCTCAGGATCTGCAATCTTGACCTCAGATAATGGGCATACTCTTCTGTATTTCTGGAACTCACCGAGGTACCGTCAATGAAGACAATAACGAAGTGATCCAGAAACCGACTAAAACTCTGCTTATGAGATCCATGAATGTTGTAGGGGCATTCATTAACCTGAACGACATTCCTAGGAACTCATAGTGCCCATATCTGGTTCTAAACACTGCCTTCGGTACATCTTCTTCCTTGATCTTAACTGATGGTACCTGGACTTCAGATCTATCTTAGAAAGGCAACCAGCTCCTGCTAGCTGGTTTAAATAGATCGTCGATCCAAGGTAACAAATACTTGTTATGGGTAGTGACTTTGTTCAACGACTGGTAGTCGAGACAAAGTCCTAGGGATCCATCCTTCATTTTCACAACCAACACTAGAGTATCGCAGGGCGAGGTACTCAGTCGGATGAAACCCTTGGCTACCAACTTTTATAACTGCTTTTTCTGCTCCTTTAACTCTGCAGGTGCCACCCTGTAGGGAGGGGTAGGGACGGGTCTGGTCCCCATTATCACTTTAATTCAAAACTCCATCCCCCTAGCAGATGGTACACCCGACGACCTGTCTGGGAAAACATCTAAGAACTTTCTAATTACGGGCACTGAGGCGGGTTCCCTAACCTGACTACTGACTCCCTCACAAGAGCTAAAAACCCCTAATAATCTCTCCTGAGCAACCTACAAGCCTGAGGGAGGACTGATATCAAACCTTTAGGTATCCCAACCTTGTCCTCTCTAAGGACTACCTCTGATCCATCCTGAACTCTGAACCTGACTATCTCGTCTCTGCTATCCAAGGTAGCATTATGAGCAGAAAGCCAAGCCATCCCTAGAATGACCTCAGAATCAGTCAAATCTAGAACCACTAGGTCGGCTGGAAGGCAATCTACTCACAACACACTCTGAACTATACCGACAGACTGACTCTGCCACTGATGGATCACGCTTGGGTCCACTGACCCAAAGGGAACACTCTTACCCAAAAGCTATCCAACCCACTCAATCTACGGCTCTCGGAACAACAAAGAAAGAGAAGTCTCAGGGTTCATTACAACATACACATCAAATCATAAGAGAATGAGATTACCTGACACTGCCATGTCCGATGTGTTAGCCTCCTGCTGTGCCATGGAGAAGATCCGAGCTGGAGCTGATGGACCTTCTCCGCGGGAACCTACTGAAGAAGGGGCTGCGTCCCTGCCTCTGCCTCGACCACTGCCCTGAAACATGGGTGGAGCTACTAGTTGAGCCATACCGCCTGGAGCTGTCTGATGGGACGGTGTCATAAAAGCTACCCTAGGACACTCCCGAGCTATGTGTCCCTCCTGGCCACATCTGTAACATGATGTAGTCCCAATTTGACAGACCCCCTTGTGCGGTCTATCGCACCTCGTACACTCTACAACCTCCGTGCTTGAGCTCGAGCCACCTTCTAATCCCAGACCATACTTTATCCGATTCCAGAACTTGTTCTTCTTCGACCTTCTGAGGCCTCTGTCACCCTTTTTACTTTTCATGGTAGCATCATTCAGAGAGGAGAGATTAACATCACTCGTCCCCGGGACTTTGAAACCCGAAGACTGTGCCATAGACTGATTAACTGACTCCTGAATGATGGCACTAGCCTCCATCTTCCGAGCCATATCCACTATAGCATGGAAACTCTCCCTCTCTGCAGATTGGATTAAAGAGGAATACCTGGAGTGGAGTCTCATGGTATACCTCCTTGCTCTCTTCTGATCCGTATCATAGGCTTGCCCCACATACGGCAACAACTCCAAAAACTTGTCGGTAAACTCATCTACACTCATCTCTTCCGTCTGCCTCAGCTGCTCAAACTCAATCATCCTCAGCTCTCTGGAACTCTCTGGAAAAGCCCATCCTGCAAACTCGTTGGCAAACTGCTCCTAGGATAAGCTCTCCAACCGTGGGTCCACATAGTTTTTGAACCATTCCCTTGCCTTCTTGCATTTCAATGTGAACCCTGCCATCTGAATTGTTCTACTGTCACTTGCTCCCAACTCATCAGTTATCATCTTCACCGTTTTGAGATACTCAAAAGGGTCATCACCTGTTTCAAACTTGGGGGCATCCAACTTTAGGTAATCTGTCATCTTTACCTTACCCCCAACTGATGAGCTAGGTTTGGGTGTTTGGGCATTAGGGACAATTGGCTCTGCTGGTGGAGGAGGAGGTGCAGCAATCCCAGGGTTAGGGTTTGCTGGACCTGGGTAAAAGGGTGAGGATGGAAACATGGGGTACTGTGGGTACGGTGGGTAAAAGGGAGGGTAGGGCATAAAGGTGGGGTATGGGTGGTAACTGGAATAATCCGACGTGCTTCCCATCGGATACCCTGGCCCCTGAGGATAGGGTGCATACTGTGGTGGAACAAAGCCCGAGTCCTGAGTGCCTCCTTGGGACTCTCCCATATCCTCTTCTGACATACTCATGCCCAAACTACTATCTCTTCTCTGGTTATCCTCCTCTGTTTCCATCACATCCGCTGATATACCATCATGAACTGATATCCTCCGACTTGCATCAAAAGACCTTCTAGGGTCCCTTGATGTACCTTCTCTAATTGTCCTACAAGATCTTGCCCTCTGCAGAGCAGGGGAATGGGCATCCATGCCCTCATTCTCTGGCGGAGCTCCAGTCAATCTAGCAGATCGACGAGTTCCTCTCATCTTGACTTCTGAAAGCATAACATATCACATAAACATTAGCATCATACGGTTCATGTGGAAACACATGAACCTACCTCACATACATAGCATAACATTAATGCACATGCATATCATCATGGCATTTCACATCATCATACAAGACAGAACTCCACATCCTATCCTAGTGGACATGATCTTTCCTATTGTGCTTGCCCTTCTATAACCTCTATGAGCCCGACACACTATAGGTCTGACCATGTGAACCTAGGGCTCTAATACCAATCTGTAACAGTCCGAAAATCAGACCGCTACCGGCGCTAGGATCCAGATCGACTTAAGGTCGCTGGAACCCGTAGCAAGCCTAACATGCATCCTGTATACCTGATTAATCCCATACATGATCAACATTTACATAAAAACTTTAACCTTTCTTTCTTTCATTTACCAAGCTTAACCTGTGCATGCACAACTCATAATCATAAACCCCAACACTAGAGTTCTCATCATCAACTCTAATGGGGCAACATACATTAAGCTTGGTTTTCATGTCTCAAATAAAACATACCTAAAGACCATGTACAGAGGGATGAACCACACATTAGGGCAAAGCACAACTCTATCTATTACAATACATTATCTCATTTTACATTACATCATGTCCACAACTATACTATTACATAAAATCATAACCATAGCCATAATCTGCTGACCTCCTGAACTATCTCTGTCCCTGCAAACCTGGGGTTAGGGGACAGGAGTGAGCTAAAAAGCCCAGTAAGCAGAAACCATAAAAGAAAAGCAGTTCATTAAAACGTATGCTATCATGGAATGCATCACATCACAAACAAAGCACATCAAGGATGAATTTGTCACCAATAGCCCTCTACATATAAATCTCATATCATAACAAGTTCAGCAATGCTCTGTGCCAGGGGTGATACGGTCACGCCTGGACTTCACATACTCTATGCCAGGGGCGATACGACCACACCTGGACTTCTCTTACTCTATGCCAGGGGCGATATGGCCACGCCTGGTCTTTCCATCTCATTGTAACGACCCGAAAATCGGACCGCTACCGGCGCTAGGATCCAGATCGGCTTAAGGCCGCCGGGACCCGTAGCAAGCCTGACATAAACCTGTAAACCTGTATAATCCCATACATGATCAACAACATGCATAAAAATTTAAAACTTTTCTTTCAAACACCCAACTCAACCTGAACATACATGTACATAGTCATGATCATAATCATGATCCCTCTGTGAGATCTCATCAATGCCCCAACGGGCGATACAACATGAGATGAGTTGGCTTTCATGAACATTATAAAACATTTCTATAGATCATGTATCAAAAGGGATAACAATACTCATAGGGTCAAGCACATCTATAACCTCAATATGCCTCATTACATAACATACTGTAATCTCTTACATTACATCATAATACAATTGTCATGTCCACAATCTAACTATTACATCAACGTACTTCAAAAACTCTGGCTAACCTTCTGGTCTACCCTGTACCTGCACACCTGGGGTTAGGGGAGAGAGGTGAGCTACAAAGCCCAGTGAGCAGAATAGTGAAATCATACATTAAAAGTTCATGCCATCATGTAATGCAACACATCACAACAAATCACATCTCGGATGGTATTGTCACCTATAGTCCTCTACATAGTCCAACTGTGCCGGGACGTAGAATGGGTACAACCGGTCTTTCTCTTAACATAACATATCATACAGTCCAACTGTGCCAGGGACGTAGAATGGGTACAACCTGGACTTCCATACCATATCATGCCATAACATCATCATATCATATGAGGACTAAAGGATCATCCAATGACCAATCCACATCAACATCATAAATGCAATGCAACATATTCGTGAATACTAATGCAAACAACCTACTATATCTCATGGCATTCATGATGCATGGATCATGCTCAAAATTCATATTTCATTTATTTTAAAACTTAAGGTTTATTCCACTCACCTCTGGCTAGCTCTGAAAAACTCTGTAGCAGCTGGCTCACTGCTGGGGTCCTCGGTTCCTCGGGTCCGAACCTACACAGGTGGACTCCAATGAGGGACCAAACATACGTAAACATAACTCTAACATACTCCCCAAAAACCCCCTAAAACATCATAAAACAACTACATAAAAACATGCAAGAAATGGCTGGACAGGGCACTTTCGGCGGCAGGTTCGGCGGCCGAAAGTCCCTCCAGAGCCGAAAGTTAGGCAGGTTCAGCGGCACCTTCGGCGGCCGAAACTCCCAGACAGAGGCGAAACTCATGCATGTTCGGCGGCACCTTCGGCGGCCGAAAGTCCCAGACAGAGACGAAAGTCTCTTTTCGGGGGCAACTTCGGCAGCCGAAAGGCCTGCCTCCCCAGCCATGTTCGGCGGCCGAAAGCTCCTTCGGCTGCCGAACCTGGTTTCTGCCAATGGGCAGAAACTTGGCTCCTTTATGCACATTCGCCTCCCAACTCTCAAATCATGCATAAACTCAACCAAAACATGCATACAAGCTCCTAGGGGCCTCAAACAAACAAATACCCCAACTACAACACTTCAAACATACTCAAACATGCCACATTGTTCAAAAATCACATAAAACCTAACATTTGCTTAAAAACTCATACAACTCTATACATGCCATTCTACCCCATAAAATCACTTAAAACTTACTTAAAACATGCATTGAGCTTAAGATCGGCTCTTACCTCTTGAAGATCGAGAGAGAGACGATCTAAACTTGGAGATCCAAGAAAATGAGCTCCTGAGTTCCCAAAGCTCCAAAACTTGTTTCAAAAGTTCAAAACCTTCAATGCAAGCTTAAAACTCAAGAAAAATGGTGGGGATTTGGAGGAAAAACACTAGATTTGGAAGAGGGAGGTTGGAAGCTAGCTGTGGCCGAAAATGGAAGAAAGCTCATCCATTTCGGCTAAGGGTCCCTTTTATAGGTGGCTGGCCAGGCCACGTTCGGGGGCCGAAAGTGCTTCCGCAAGCATGCCATGTTCGGCGGCCGAACTTGGGTTTCGGCGGCCGAACCTGAACTTCCCTCACTCATGCTTTCGGGGGCCTAACGTGCCTCCAAAACGCATGCATGTTCGGCGGCCGAACTTGACTTTCGGCGGCCGAACCTGGGTTTTCCTCCAAAGACTTTTCATGCAAAAACTCATTTAATTTTCATACTAAAAACCATGAAATACCTTAAAACATTTTATGAAAACATGTTTCTACCCTACTAGAGGCTTCCGACATCCGAGATTCCACCGGACGGTAGGAATTCCGATACCGGAGTCTAGCCGGGTATTACATTCTCCCCCCCTTAAGAACATTCGTCCCCGAATGTACCTCAACTAGCACACATAGCATGGCATACACAACATACATACATAGCACAAAAACACATAGAGATCTAACCTTAAAAGAGATGAGGGTACTGCTGAAGCATAGACTCCCGTGTCTCCCAAGTGCATTCTTCCAAATTGTGGTGGTTCCACAGGACTTTCACCATTGGGATTTCCTTGTTCCTTAACTTTCTGATCTGGGTGTCTATGATCCGTACTGGCTGTTCAACATAGGTGAGATCCTCTTGGACCTCCACATCAGGCTCACTAAGAACCTTGCTCGGATCTGACACAAACTTCCTCAACATTGAAACATGGAAAACCGGATGGATTCGGTCCATTGAAGCAGGTAAATCCAGCTTGTACGACACATTCCCAATCTTTTGCAAGATTTCGAAGGGTCCGATGTATCGTGGGGCTAGTTTACCTTTCTTCCCGAAGCGAACCACTCCTTTCATAGGAGACACCTTGAGCAATACCAGATCCCCCTCCTGAAACTCTAACTGTCTTCTGCGGACGTCTGCATAGCTCTTCTGTCTGCTGGCAGCAGTCTTGATTCTCTCTCTGATTATGGGTACCACCCTGCTGGTGATCTCTACTAGCTCAGGCCCTGCCAAGGCCTTTTCTCCAACTTCCTCCCAGCAAACAGGTGATCTGCACTTCCTTCCGTACAAAGCTTCATATGGAGCCATCCCGATGCTAGCATGATGGCTGTTGTTGTAGGCAAACTCCACCAAAGGTAGATGCTGCCTCCAAGAACCGCCAAAGTCCAGCACACACATTCTGAGCCTATCCTCGATAGTCTGGATGGTCCTTTCTGACTGTCCATCAGTCTGGGGGTGGAAGGCAGTACTGAAGTCCAACCTGGTACCCATGGTGTTCTGCAGACTCCGCCAAAACCTGGAGGTGAACTGGGGCCCTCTGTCCGACACTATCGAAACCGGAACCCCATGCAGCCTGACGATCTCATCCACATATACCTGCGCCAACTTGTCCACAGAGTAGCCACTCCTGACAGGGATGAAGTGAGCAGATTTGGTGAGTCTGTCCACAATCACCCATATGGAGTCCAATCTGTTGGACGCTGCCGGTAACCCCACTACGAAGTCCATAGCTATATTTTCCCATTTCCATTCTGGAATAGGTAGCGGGTTAAGCATTCCAGCCGGCTTCTGATGTTCCAGCTTCACCCTCTGACACACTTCGCAGGCTGACACGAACTGTGCCACTTCCTTCTTCATCGCTGGCCACCAATAAACTTTCTTCAAATCTTGATACATCTTGGTGGCTCCGGGGTGAACGCTGTATCTTGCATTATGAGCCTCCCTCATAATGTCTCCTTTTAGCCCTTTGTCATCTGGTACACACAATCGACTCCCATAGCGGAGGATCCCCTTACTGTCAAATCTGAACTCACTGTCCTTGCCTGACTGAACAGTCCTGGCAATCTTCACTAACTCTGGGTCCTCATGCTGTTTCTGAGCCACTTGCTCCAGAAACACAGGTGTCACTCTCATCTGGGCCACTAAAGCACCGGTACCAGACAACTCTAACTATAGACCTTCATCAATGAGCTTGCAAAACTCCTTCACCACGGGTCTCCTTTCTGCCGTGATGTGGGATAGACTGCCTAGTGACTTCCGGCTTAGGGCGTCTGCCACGACATTCTCCTTACCCGGATGATACTGAATCTTGCAATCATAGTCACTCAGCAGCTCTACCCACCTCCTCTGTCTTAAGTTCAAATCTCTTTGACTCAGGATGTACTGCAGGCTTTTATGATCTGTGAAGATCTCACATTTTACCCCATAGAGGTAGTGCCTCCACATCTTGAGTGCAAAGATTACTGCTGCCATCTCAAGGTCATGTGTGGGGTAATTCAACTCATGCTTCTTCAGCTGCCTAGAAGCATAAGCGATCACCCTCTCATTCTGCATTAGTACACAACCCAGTCCCACACGGGACATATCACAAAAGACTGTAAAGTCCTCATCACTAGATGGCAGAGCTAAAACTGGTGCTGAAGTCAACCTCTTCTTAAGCTCTTCAAAACTCTCCTCGCACTGGTCGGTCCACAGAAACTTCTGATTCTTCCTGGTTAGTCTGGTCAGAGGAGCTGCTATCTTTGAGAAGTCCTGAACGAACCTCCTGTAGTAACCTGCCAAACCCAAGAAACTCCTGATCTCCGTCACTGAAGTGGGTCTAGGCCAGTTAGCCACAGTTTCTGTCTTCTTGGGGTCCACCTCAATCCCATTCTCTGACACTACATGCCCCAAGAACGAAATGCTCCTCAGCCAGAATTCACATTTAGAGAACTTGGCATACAAGCCATGTTCTCTCAAAGTCTGCAAGACCAACCGCAGATGATGGGCATGCTCCTCTGCATTCCTGGAATACACTAAGATATCATCTATGAAGACAATAACGAAGTGATCCAGGTACTGGCTAAACACTCTGTTCATGAGATCCATGAATGCTGCAGGGGCGTTGGTTAACCCGAACGGCATTACAAGGAACTCAAAATGCCCATATCTGGTCCTGAAGGCTGTCTTCGGCACATCTTCTTCTCTGATCCTTAGCTGATGGTACCCCGATCTCAGATCTATTTTGGAGAAACAACCTGCTCCGGCTAGCTGGTCAAATAGATCGTCGATCCTTGGCAATGGGTACTTGTTCTTGGTAGTGACTTTGTTCAACTGTCTGTAGTCGATACAAAGTCTAAGGGATCCATCCTTCTTTCTTACGAATAAAACTGGTGCACCCCAAGGTGAAGTGCTCGGTCGGATGAAACCCTTTTCTACCAACTCTTGCAACTGTTCTTTCAATTCTTTCAACTCAGCTGGAGCCATCCTGTAGGGAGGGATAGAGATCGGTCTAGCTCCAGACACCAACTCTATCTCGAACTCTATCTCCCTAGCAGGTGGTAAACCTGGAAGCTCGTCCGGAAAAACATCCTGAAACTCTCTGACAACTGGCACCGAGGCCGGCTCCCTGACCTGACTGTCTAGCTCTCTCACGTGAGCTAAGTACCCCTGACATCCCTTCCTAAGCAACCTACGAGCCTGAAAAGCTGATATCAGACCTCTAGGTGTGCCCCTCCTGTCTCCTCTGAAGACGACCTCTGACCCGTTCTGATCTCTGAACCTGACTACCTTGTCTCTGCAGTCCAAGGTAGCACCATGGGTAGATAGCCAATCCATCCCTAGAATGACGTCAAAGTCTGTCAAATCTAGAACCACAAGGTCGGCGGAGAGGCATCTTCCCTCAACAAGAACTGGACTGTACTGGCAGACTGACACTGCCACTGACGGGTCACACTTGGGTCCACTGACCCATAGAGGACACTCTAACCCAGAGACTATCAGACCCAACCTCTCAACGGCTCTCGGAGCAATAAATGAATGAGATGCACCCGAGTCCATTAATGCATACACATCAGAACACCCAATGACGAGATTACCTGACACCACGGTGTTGGATGTGTTAGCCTCCTGCTGAGTCATGGTGAAGATCCTGGCTGGAGCTGATGGACCTTCACCTTGGGAACCAGAAGAAGAGGCTGCCCCTCTCCTTCTACCTCTGCCACTGCCCTGAGTCGTGGCTGGAACTGCTGGCTGTGCCACACTACCAGAAGATGTCTGCTGGGGCTGGCCCATAAAAGGTGCTCTAGGACAATCCCGAGCCATGTGTCCCTCCTGTCCACATCTGAAACATGTATTAGTCCCAGCTCGACACACTCCCCTGTGTGGTCTTCCACATCTCTGACATTCTGTACCATCTGAGCCTGAGCTCGAGCCACCGCCAAATCCCAGACCGGATTTCAACTTGTTCCAAAACTTATTCTTCTTCGGCTTCCTGGTGGTACTATCCCACCTCTTCTTACCTGAGCTCTGAGAAGAGAAACCTGGTCCTCCTCTGCCTGGGGTCTTAACCCCTGAAGACTGGGTCACTGACTGCTTCACTGACCCCTCAACTATAGCACTTGCCTCCATTCTTCGAGCCATATCCACCACAGTGTGGAAACTTTCTCTCTCAGCTGACTGAACCAACGAGGAGTACCTGGAATGCAGCTTCATAACATATTTCTTGGCTTTCTTCGTATCTGAATCTAAAGCTTGCCCTGAAAAAGGCAATAGCTCCAAGAATTTATCCGTGAACTCCTCTACACCCATGTGCTCTGACTGCCTCAGTTGCTCAAACTCAATCATCTTCAGTTCTCTAGAACTGTCTGGGAAAGCCCATCCAGCGAACTCATTCGCAAATTCTTCCCATGTCATGCCGTCTAGTCTCGGGTCCACATAACACTTGAACCATTCCCGTGCCTTCTTGCACTTTAAAGTGAACCCTGCCATCTGAATGGCCCTGCTGTCACTTGCCCCTAGCTCATCAGTTATTGTCTTCACCACTCTCAGATACTCAAAGGGGTCATCCCCTGACTTGTATTTGGGAGCATCTAGTTTGAGGTAATCTGTCATCTTTACCTTGCTCCCATCGACTGAGCTAGGTCTAGGAGGTTGAGTAACTGGGGCTGCTGGTTCTGTAGGTGGTGGAGGTGCAGCATTCCCCGAGGTGGGGTTTGCCGGGTTTGGATAGAAGGGTGAGGGTGGATAAGCTGGGTACTGTGTGTAAGGTGGATAGAAAGGTGGATAAGGCATGTAGGTAGGGTAGGGGTTAAAGCTGGAGTAATCCGATGTACCTCCCATCGGATACCCTGAACCCTGTGGGAAGGGCGGATAATGGGGTGGAAAACCATACCCCGAGGCCTGAACGCCTCCCTGAGATTCCCCTGTCCCTTCTTCCTCCATGCTCACATCCAGGTTCCCATCCCTCCTCTGATCCTCTTCCATAACCTCCCTCACATCTGAAGAACTTCCTCCTCTATCTGTCCCCCTTCTGCTAGCATCAAAAGACCTTCTAGGGTCCCTTGACACCCTCTCTCTGTTGGCTCTACAAGACATTGCCCTAGGCAATGTAGGAGGACGGGCGCTCGTGCCCTCATCCTCAGGTGGCACTCCAGTCAATCTTGCCGATCGACGAGTTCCCCTCATCCTGTTTTATGAAAACAGTACACATCATACAAACATTAGCATCATATGGTTCATGTGGGCACACATGAACCCTCATCACATAAACATATCATTCATATCATAGCATATCATTAATGCACATGCATAAAGTCATGGCATTTCACATCATCATACAAGACAGGACTCAACATCCTATCCTAGTGGACATGATCTTCCTATTGTGCTTGACCTTCTATAACATCTATGAGCCCGACACTCTAGGTCCGATCCTATGAACCTAGGGCTCTGATACCATTCTGTAACGACCCGAAAATCGGACTGCTACCGGCGCTAGGATCCAGATCGGCTTAAGGCCGCCGGGACCCGTAGCAAGCCTGACATAAACCTGTAAACCTGTATAATCCCATACATGATCAACAACATGCATAAAAATTTAAAACTTTTCTTTCAAACACCCAACTCAACCTGAACATACATGTACATAGTCATGATCATAATCATGATCCCTCTGTGGGATCTCATCAATGCCCCAACGGGCGATACAACATGAGATGAGTTGGCTTTCATGAAAATTATAAAACATTTCTATAGATCATGTATCAAAAGGGATAACAATACTCATAGGGTCAAGCACATCTATAACCTCAATATGCTTAATTACATAACATACTGTAATCTCTTACATTACATCATAATACAATTGTCCTGTCCACAATCTAACTATTACATCAACGTACTTCAAAAACTCTGGCTAACCTTCTGGTCTACCCTGTACCTGCACACCTGGGGTTAGGGGAGAGGGGTGAGCTACAAAGCCCAGTGAGCAGAATAGTGAAATCATACATTAAAAGTTCATGCCATCATGTAATGCAACACATCACAACAAATCACATCTCGGATGGTATTGTCTCCTATAGTCCTCTACATAGTCCAACTGTGCCGGGACGTAGAATGGGTACAACCGGTCTTTCTCTTAACATAACATATCATACAGTCCAACTGTGTCAGGGACGTAGAATGGGTACAACCTGGACTTCCATACCATATCATGCCATAACATCATCATATCATATGAGGACTAAAGGATCATCCAATGACCAATCCACATCAACATCATAAATGCAATGCAACATATTCGTGAATACTAATGCAAACAACCTACTATATCTCATGGCATTCATGATGCATGGATCATGCTCAAAATTCATATTTCATTTATTTTAAAACTTAAGGTTTATTCCACTCACCTCTGGCTAGCTCTGAAAAACTCTGTAGCAGCTGGCTCACTGCTGGGGTCCTCGGTTCCTCGGGTCCGAACCTACACAGGTGGACTCCAATGAGGGACCAAACATACGTAAACATAACTCTAACATACTCCCCAAAAATCCCCTAAAACATCATAAAACAACTACATAAAAACATGCAAGAAATGGCTGGACAGGGCACTTTCGGCGGCAGGTTCGGCGGCCGAAAGTCCCTCCAGAGCCGAAAGTCAGGCAGGTTCGGCGGCACCTTGGGCGGCCGAAACTCCCAGACAGAGGCGAAACTCATGCATGTTCGGCGGCCGAAAGTCCCAGACAGAGACGAAAGTCTCTTTTCGGGGGCAACTTCGGCAGCCGAAAGGCCTGTCTCCCCAGCCATGTTCGGCGGCCGAAAGCTCCTTCGGCTGCCGAACCTGGTTTCTGCCAAAGGGCAGAAACTTGGCTCCTTTATGCACATTCGCCTCCCAACTCTCAAATCATGCATAAACTCAACCAAAACATGCATACAAGCTCCTAAGGGCCTCAAACAAACAAATACCCCAACTACAACACTTCAAACATACTCAAACATGCCACATTGTTCAAAAATCACATAAAACCTAACATTTGCTTAAAAACTCATACAACTCTATACATGCCATTCTACCCCATAAAATCACTTAAAACTTACTTAAAACATGAATTGAGCTTAAGATCGGCTCTTACCTCTTGAAGATCGAGAGAGAGACGACCTAAACTTGGAGATCCAAGAAAATGAGCTCCTGAGTTCCCAAAGCTCCAAAACTTGTTTCAAAAGTTCAAAACCTTCAATGAAAGCTTAAAACTCAAGAAAAATGGTGGGGATTTGGAGGAAAAACACTAGATTTGGAAGAGGGAGGTTGGAAGCTAGCTGTGGCCGAAAATGGAAGAAAGCTCGTCTATTTCGGCTAAGGGTCCCTTTTATAGGTGGCTGGCCAGGCCACGTTCGGGGGCCGAAAGTGCTTCCGCAAGCATGCCATGTTCGGCGGCCGAACCTGAACTTCCCTCACTCATGCTTTCGGGGGCCTAACGTGCCTCCAAAACGCATGCATGTTCGGCGGCCGAACTTGACTTTTGGCGGCCGAACCTGGGTTTTCCTCCAAAGACTTTTCATGCAAAAACTCATTTAATTTTCATACTAAAAACCATGAAATACCTTAAAACATTTTATGAAAACATGTTTCTACCCTACTAGAGGCTTCCGACATCCGAGATTCCACCGGACGGTAGGAATTCCGATACCGGAGTCTAGCCGGGTATTACACTCATATCATGTCATACATGTCATATCGTGTCATATCATGTCATACTGAGGGCTAATGAATCATCCAATATCCATCCACATCGTCATCATCGTATTATGCAATGCAACATATTCGTGAACTCTAATGCAAACAACCTATTACATAATATGGTATTCGTGATGCATGAACATGCTTAAAACACTTAATTTCTTTAATATTAAAGGAGTTATGTTCTACTCACCTTTGACTAGCTCTGGACTGACTCTGAAGCAGCTAACACTGCCAAACACCTCAGTTCCTCGGGTCCGATCCTACATAGGTGGACTCCAGTGAGGTGCCAAACATACTCTAAACACTCATAAACAACTCCCCAAAAACCCCCTAAAACATCCTCAAAACAAACATAGAGATCATGTAAGGGAAGGCTGGACAGGGCACTTTTGGCGGCAGGTTCGGCGGCCGAAAGTCCCTCCAGAGCCGAAACTCAGCTACTTTCGGCGGCACCTTCGGCGGCCGAAAGTCTCTTCCAGAGTCGAAACTCATGCATGTTCGGCGGCACCTTCGGCGGCCGAATCTCCCCTCTAGAGTTGAAAGTCCAACTTTCAGGGGTAAGGTTCGGCAGCCAAAAGCTGCCTCCACAGGCAGGTTCGGCGGCCGAAAGTCCCTTCGGCTGCCGAACCTGAGTTCATCCAGAACTCAGCCTCATGCACAAACAAGCCTCCAAACATCCTAAACATGCATTCAACCTTCTCAAAAACATGCATTAATCTTTAATCGTGCATAAAAGAGCTTAACAACTAGATTAAACTCCAAAAATAACATCAAAAAGCATACATAAATAGCTTATAACCCACATAAGCCAAAACCATTAAAACAACCCATAATCTCACTTGCCCTCTCTCAATCACGCATACACTTTCCCACATGCATATAGGGCATAAACACTAGTCCAGGCCCCCAACAATCAGCACATAAACATACATTGGGCACAAAATCCACATAAATCTTAACATGCATATCTACCCATACTCAACCATTAAAACCTCTTAAAACTTCATTAAACACAAAGGGAAGCAAGGATCTACACTTACCTCTTGAAGACCGAGTGTTGGTGCGATCCCTAACTCAAAGGTGTGGAGGATCCAAGCTCCAAAAGCCTCCAAGCTCCAAAACTTCTATTTAAGCTTCAAAACTTCAAAACAAGGGTAGAACTCATGAAAACTTGAGGGATGGGTAGAGAAAGCATGAAAACGACCAAAGGAGGACAAAAACTCACCTGAGCTCGAGAATGGGGAGAAAACTCGCCCATTTCCGATCTGAGGGCTCTTTATAGGTGGCCTGGTCAACCACCTTCGGCAACCTAACGTGCCCCCTAAACTCATGCATGTTCGGCGGCCGAACCTTGGTTCGTTCAAACAAAGCTTTCGAAGGCCAAAAGCGCTCCCGAAACCTTCCCATGTTCGGCGGCCGAACTTCACTTTCGGCGGCCGAACTTGGCAAATGCCTTCTTGGCCTAATCTTTTAAAAACTCATTTCTTTTCCATTAAAAACCATAAAATCGTGTGAAAACATTTTAGAAACACATTTTACCCCTCTAGAAGACTCTGGCATCGTCAGAATTTCAGATTCCAACGGAGATTCTGCCGGAAGGTAGGGATTCCGATGTCGAAATCTAGCCGAGTATTACAGTAAGAAGACTAGACCCTCTCATTAAAAGCTACAGGGCCAATGCGATTTCTCCTCCATCAGTGTGACATAATGTCTTCCTCAAAATAAGCAGTTCTATCATTGAAAAAACACATTAAAGTAAGGATTTATAATTCAAAACAAAGAAGAATTTTCATTCCTGAAAGAATTTTGCTAGGGTTAAGCACCTGTAAAAATCAAGCATTGAGGACAACCATAGGATATATCTTCTTTACCAGCACCGATCCTTCATCTTCAATTCTCTTCTCTTTTGTATTTTCTTGGAAAGTCATGAGTAGCTAAACTCTTTATTTCTAATTGAAGTTATGGTGAAATTTCAGTTTATATATGAATTGAGAAATCTAAACTCAATTATTCATATTTTATTTTTCAATATTTATCCAAATTCTATTCTTCATATTATTATTACTTTGTTATTTGATCAATAGGGCCCATTATTCTTAATTCAAAGTAATATGTTGTTAGTTTGAATGCTTGAAGTCCATAAGTGCTTAAGTTATTCAACAATAAGTAACAATTAGTGCGACCATTAATAAATTGCATAATCTAACTCAAACTCACCATATGACTAGTCAATTAGAATTAGGTCTCTCTAATGCTTAAAGCAGTTGATAAATAAAATCCCAAAAATCTTCTTTGGGCGATTTGTTGGCTAGGGTGAATTAGCGAACGTTTTCTAATTAATTTAAATATAAGGAGAGATTGGTTATGTGGAGCGTCTTCCATAACTATAACTAATTTATTGAAACAAATAAAAGTATTTTTGTATTGATGATCAATTTCCAAGCTGAATCAACTACAGCTTGTTTATATTGATTTATTTCTCTCTTAATTCACTACAAAATAACAGACTATCAGCGACGAATTTTTCCGTCGCTGATAGTAAAAAATCTGTCGCTAAAACTTTCAGCGACGGATTTTCGATGGATTCAAATCCGTCGCTTAAAATCATGTCGCTAATTTTTTTCGACGGATCAGAATTTCGTCGGAAACAATAGCGACGGATTTCCGATGGATCTGAAATCCGTCAGATAAATTTGGGATGGCTTTTCCGATGGATAATTCTGTCAGAAATTTTTGCGATGAATGTTGTTCGTCGCTAAATCCGTCGGAAATTCCAAATTCATTTGATGAACACTCCGTCGCTAATCAGTCGGAAATAATTAGCGACGGAAATTTTCCGTCGAAAATCGTTCGAAAATATTAACACATTTTAACGAATATTCTCACAAATCCGTCGCTAATCTGTTAAAATTCAATCACAAAAAATAATTTCTTGCTTTTATTTAGATATTCTCTGTATAATCAAATAATTTATAATTAAGAATCATATTTAATATAAATCAAACATCATTCAAAATAATTATAATTAATGTTCATAATACTTAACAATATTCATAAAATTTAAAATAAATCCATAATATTTAACAATGTTCATAAAATTTAAAATAAATTCATAATACTTAACAATGGTTATAAAATTTAAAATAAATCCATAATATTTAACATTGTTCATAAAATTTAAAACTAATTTATGAATTTGTTGAACCATCTGATAGAGAAGTAGAATCTGTAGTTGTGCTATGCGGTGAGGATTTTTTTTTGCTCTTCAATGATTTAATCTGATCTTTTATTTGCTTTTCTATCTGCACTCAGATTTGCTCTTGCATTTGCTCCATGTCTTCTTTCATTTTGATCCGGTTTTGCTCTAATATTTGTTCAACCTCCTCTAAAGAAAATATAGTTTGAGAAGGTCCTCTAGGATGAGCTGATGTGCATGAGAAAGAGGTAGTTGGAGTTCCTGATTTTGCAATATCAGAATATCCAAAACCATAAACCCTCCCTTTACTACTTCCAGAAATTTCAATCCACTTATTCAAATCAAAAGCAGACTGACTCTCACAATTGTCATTCACATTTTCAGCAATGACACTCAAATAAGCTCCCTAAGTAAAAATAGAAAACATAATAAACATTTCATTAACCATACACAACTAATAATAACATAACAAATAGAAAAATAATGTGATAACAATAAATAAGCAAAAAGTAACTTACATCAACTCGTTGTGATTTTCCATAAATGAAAACACCTTGACTCCCTTTTTTTATGTGAGTTGCACGAAACAGTTCAAGTTAAGTTGGTTGCCTACCTAACTTCTTTGCCTACAAAAAAGAAATAATCACACAACACAAGATGCATGAATAATTTCTAACCATCTATATAAAAATAGAATTGTATAAATAAAAGTAAGAAATAAAAGAGTTATACTAATATATTCTCATGAACCTCCAGTTTTATTGAACCACCAGAGTGTTTCGTAATAGTCCCATCTTTTTCTACGTTTCTATTTGCTTTACCAGCTTCTGATTTCTTTCTCTACTCTGGTGTACTCCAATATGCAACAAGTTCATTCCATATCTCTGCCTCCATCCAATCTGGTCCTAAATTGTATAGATAAGTAACATCTGTCTTCTTGTGCTTGCGCAACAATTCGCTCCTAACTCTATTAAGAATGTCTCGCAGTCTTTCTTTACCTACCTTTTCCCAAGCAAATCGAACCATATCTTCTTCACTCTCATCCCATATATATCGACTCTACAAATAACATCAGTGTTATGTAAATTTAATAAACTTAAAATGCATATTAGAAATTTTAGAATATAAGTTGTATTTACCTGAAAAAGTTCGAAGAGCTCGTCTTTTGTCTTTAAAGGTATTTCTGACCAAGTTTTCCATGGAGCAATGTAGCGCATCTTAATGTCATTAGTGATTGATCTAGTAACTGTGGAATCTAAAAAACTACAATATTTTTATATATAATGAGTAGTTGTAAGTAATAATACATATTAAATCAATAGCAAAAAGTTGTATATGACTTACACATTTCCTTTCAAATCTAATCAATTATCGATCAGACGGGTTTGATGGGATATGATGTCCCAAGTTTGGACCTCTAGTTCAAACTGATGATGATAAGGATGCGTTTGCTTACCCCCCTAATGCTTGTGGAGTGTGCTCCTGTGTTTCCTCTGGTACCTGTACTACCTCATCTATTTCATTCATAGAGAGCTGCTGGCTATGTCCTCTACCTCTAGATGATACTGCTCTTCGAGTCATCTGAAAAAATAATTGTCCATAAGTTTAAATTAACAATAAAGACAAACAATATATAAAACCATAATCAAATATTAAGTCTATTAATATATATAAAAATATGATATACTTTACAATGTATCATTCAGAATCATCTTCTAAGTTGACATCATCATCATTATCAACACCATCAACTTCTAAATCATCATCTGACTCTTCAGTGTCCTCTTCCTCTTCCTTTTCCTCTACATCCTCATCTTCATCTTCCACCACTCCAAGTGGTTGTTGTACATGTAATACCCGGCTAGACTCCGGTATCGGAATTCCTATCGTCCGGTGGAATCTCGGGTGTCGGAGACCTCTAGAAGGGTAAAACCATGTTTTCATAAAATGTTTTAATGAGTTTTATGTTTTTAATCAAGAAAGAAAATGAGTTTTTGCATGAAAATAGCCTTGGAGGAAAACTCAGATTCGGCCGCCGAACCTCAAGTTCGGCCGCCGAACATGCAGGCGTTTCGGGTGTGCCTTAGGCCCCCGAAGGCATAAGTGAGGGAAACCAGGTTCGACCGCCGAACCTTATGTTCGGCCGCCGAACATGGCATGCATGCGGGGGCACGTTCGGCTCCCGAATGTGGCCTGGCCAGCCACCTATAAAGGGGTCCCTTAGCCGAAAACGGGCGAGCTTTTCTTCCCATTTTCGGCCAAGGTGAGCTCTCCGCCATCTCTCACTGATCTTGAGTTTCTTCCTTCAAATCTTTCACGATTTTCACTGATTTTCACTTTTTTTTGAAGATTTTCGAGTATAAAGCAAGTTTTGAAGCTTTGAGGTTCAAGAAACTCAATCTCTCCCATCTCCGAGCTAGGGTCGTTTTTCTCTCAATCTTCAAGAGGTAAGGGCCGATCTTGAGCTCACTATATGTTTTAAATAAGTTTTAAGTTGTTTCATGGGGTAGAAATGTATGGTTATGTTAGTTGAGCATTGTTAGGTTTTGTGTGTTTTATGGACAATGTATGTTGGTTTTGCATGTTTGATGCGTTGTAGATGGGGTTTAGGATAGTTTAAAGCCCCTAGGAGCTGATGTATGTATCTATGCATGTTTTGGATGAGTAGTATACTTGATTGAAGGTTTTGGGAGGCAAATGTGCATGAGGAGCCGAGTTTCTGCCCTTTTGGCAGAAGCCAGGTTCAGCAGCCGAAGGACTTTCGACCGCCGAACCTGCCAGGGAGGCCAGCCTTTCGACTACTGAAGCCTGCCCCCGAAAGAGGACTTTCGTCTCTGGAGGGCAGTTTCGGCCGTCGAAAGTGCCGCCGAACATGCATGAGTTTCGTCTCTGGAGGGACTTTCGGCCGCCGAACCTGCCGCCGAAAGTGCCCTATTCAGCCTTCCTTTGCATGTTTTGCATGATTGTTTTGAGGTGTTTTAGGGGGTTTTTGGGGGATATTTTAGAGTCATATTCTAGTATGTTTGGTCCCTCATTTGAGTCCACCTGTGTAGGTTCGGACTCGAGGAACCGAGGACCCCAGCAGTGAGTCAGCTGCTTCAGTCTTTGTCAGAGCTAGCTGAGGTGAGTAGAATAAACCTTTATGTTTTAAAGCAAATAAATTATAAAGTTTTGAGCATGTTCATGCATCATGAATGCCATGTGATGATTTAGGTTGTTTGCATTAGAATTCACGAATATGTTGCATTGCATTTTATGATGTTGATGTGGATTGGTTATTGAATGATCCTTTAGTCCTCATATGATATGATATGATGATGATACGACATGATATGGTATGGAAGTCCGGTTGACCCATTCTACGTCCCGGCACTATGTAAGAGAAAGACCGGTTGACCCATTCTATGTCCCGGCATCTTGGAATGTTATGTTATGATATGTTTAAGAGAAAGACCGATTGACCCATTCTACGTCCCGGCACTTGGGAATGTAGAGGACTATTGGTGACAATACCATCCTTGATGTGACTAGTTGTGATGTGTTGCATTACATGAGAGCATGAGATTTTAAATGTTTTACTATTCTGCTCACTGAGCTCTAGTAGCTCACCCCTTTTCCTAATCCCCCAGGGTTGTAGGTTCGGGCTAGACAGAGAAGTCAAGATGGATGAAGTCTTATGTATGTAATAGATAGAATGTGGACATGATAAATTGTAAAATGATGTAAAGTTATGAATAGTTATGTCATTGAAAATGTTGATTTTGAGATTGAGGTTTAGAAATTGTGCTTGACCGAGTTGTATAGTAATCCCTTTTGTATACATGTCTATGTTTTATGATGTTTATTTTCCACCAAGCTTGTGTATGATGAGATACCCCATTGGAGTATTTGGTTAGAGCTCCAGTGTGAGGTTTATGTTTATGTTTATATATGTGCTTATGTGCATGCACAGGTTGAACTTGGTAAAAGAAAAGAAAAGTTCAAATTTTTACGTATGCTGTTGATCATGTATGGGATTAAACAGGTTTACAGGATGTATGTCAGGCTTGCTACGGGTCCCGGCGGCCTTATGCCGATCTGGATCCTAGCGCCGGTAGCGGTCCGATTTTCGAGTCGTTACAGTACATGTTGCAATTCATTAACATCCACCTCAACTATAATTCTTGAATCAATTAACATCGTAGGATCATTAAGTTCGGTTGTTGGTATAATTTCTTGAGGTCTTGAGACATCATCATCCTAATAAGCAACATCATTAGAGTTTTGCTCATTTGAATTGTTGTTAACTATGAAAGGTCCAATATTGTAAGTGCTCCTAGCTTTGGTTTTGAATACCGTACATCAGTCAACTCTGACTTTATTGATTTTGGGGTATTTAATATAGCAAACTTGATGAGTTTGTTGAGCTAGAATAAATGGATCAGATGATGCTAGCCTTAATTTGACATTGATTTCCACAAGACCATATTGAGGATGGACTCTTACCCTTCTATTAGTGTCAAACCATTCACACTTAAAAAGGATTATCTTGTTTCTCTCTCCAAAGTACTCTAATTCTAATACCTCATTCAACAAGCCATAGTAATCACTTTCATATTCATTATAACAACTTCATTTGACCCATACACCACTATTTAATGTTTTTCGATCTCTGCCATAATCATGTCGATGGAATTTAAATCCATTCACAAAGTATCCTTTATATGGTTGTACTTTTCGGCTGGGCCTTGAGCTAATTGATAAATGCAATTATCAACTTCTTTCCTTCCCACCTAATGTTGAAACATTAAGTTAGAAGTCAACAATAATGCACATGTTAAAATCATCACTTGCAATACTTACATAGTCCTTTAACCAATTAGCCAGTTCTCGCTCTCGCATTCGCTCAATTTGTTGATCGCTGATATTTGGTATTATTTCTCGTAAATGAGAATAAAAAATCCTACACAAACAAATTAATTTTTTTGTATCATAGTTTATTTTATATGATTAATATGTTAATACTTAATTTAATTCACTTACTCAATAAACAGATCAATTTCAGGACAATTCAACAACACATATAAATGCGCTGTGCGATACTCTTCATTTGACAACATTCTGCCATGATCCAAATGTCCAAAAGGCCGACTTGCATGAGTGAAAATCGAAAGGCGTCCCATAGGTTCTACATGTCCACCACCATCATTTCTTGGAACTCTATTTAGCCTTGTCGAGATAGATGGCTCAAAGTAGTGTGAGCAAAAAGATGAAATTTCATCAATAAGATATGCTTCAACAATTGAACCCTCAATATAAGCTTTATTTTTTACTTTTTTTTCAAGTCAAAGAGGTATCTAGTAAAAGAATAATTAGACTGTTAGTTGATTTATTCGACATTTATTTACAATACACCATATGTAAATATTTAGTATTGCATTTACCGTTCAAAGGGATACATCCAATGATGTAAAGTTATGAATAGTTATGTCATTAAAAATGTTGATTTTGAGATTGAGGTTTAGAAATTGTGCTTGATCGAGTTGTATAGTAATCCCTTTTGTATACATGATCTATGTTTTATGATGTTTATGTTCCACCAAGCTTGTGTATGATGAGATACCCCATTGGAATATTTGGTTAGAGCTCTAGTGTGAGGTTTATGTTTATGTTTATGTATATACTTATGTGCATGCACAGGTTGAGCTTGGTAAAAGAAAAGAAAAGTTCAAATTTTTACGTATGCTGTTGATCATTTATGGGATTAAACAGGTTTATAGGATGTATGTCAGGCTTGCTACGGGTCCCGGCGGCCTTATGCCGATCTGGATCCTAGCGCCGGTAGCGGTCCGATTTTCGGGTCGTTACAGAATGGTATCAGAGCCCTAGGTTCATATGGTCGGACCTATAGTGTGTTGGGCTTATAGATGTCATAGAAGGTCAAGCACAATAGGAAAGGTCATGTCCACTAGGATAGGATGTGGAGTCCTGTCTTGTATGATGATGTGAAATGCCATGATTATATACATGTGCATTAATGCTGTGATATGAATGATATGTATGTGATGCGGGTTCATGTGTTTCCACATGAACCATTTGATGCTAATGTTTGTGTGATGTGTACTGTTTTTCAGAAAACAGGATGAGAGGAACTCGTCGATCTGCACGATTGACTGGAGTACCACCTGAGGATGAGGGCACGAGCGCCCGCTAGAAGGTCTTTGGATCTGGGTAGGAGCAGATCAGTAAGGGGAACAGTTCAGGGAGGAATGTCAGTTGATATGGGGGATGAGATGGATGTGGATCAGAGGAGGGATGGCAGTTTAGGAGTGAGCATGTCGGAAGAGGGAATGGGAGAGTCCCAAGGAGGCACCCAGGCCTCGGGATTTTTTCAGCCACCTCACTACCCACCCTTTTCACAAAATCCCGGGTATTCGATGGGAAGTACATCGGATTACCCCAGCTTTAACCCTTACCCTTCTCACATGCCATACCCATCTTACTACTCACCATACCCACAATACCCCATGTACCTACCTCCACCTTACTATCCAGGTACAGCAAACCCTGCCCCAGGGGATGCTGCTCCTCCTCCTCCACCAGCAGAACCCACAGTTCCAGAAACCCCAGTACCTAAGCCTAGCTCATCTGGTGGGAGCAAGGTCAAGATGACCGACTATATGAAGCTGGGTGCTCCTTAGTATGAAAAAGGGGATGACCCGTTTGTGTATCTTGAAAGGGTCAAGGTGATCACAGATGAGATTGGGGCTGATGACAGTAGAGCCATTTAGATGGCTGGGTTCACGCTTAAGTGCAAGAAGGCACGAGAGTGGTTTAAGAATTATGTGAACCCGAGGGTGGACAGCATGTCTTGGGAAGAGTTTGCAAACGAGTTTGCAGGATGGGCTTTCCCTGATAGCTCAAGAGAATTGAAGATGATAGAGTTTGAACAGTTGAGGCAGACTGATGATATGAGTGTGGATGAGTTCACAGACAGATTCTTGGAGCTGTTGCCATTTGCAGGGCAAAATCTTGACCCAGACCAGAAGAAGTCAAGGAGGTATATCATGAAACTCCACTCCAGATATTCCTCCTTGATCTAGTCAGCAGATAGGGAGAGCTTCCATGCCATAGCGGATATGGCCCGGAAGATGGAGGCCAGTGCCATCATTCAGGGGACAGTTAAACAGTCAGTGGCACAGCCCTCTGGTTCTAAGACCCCAGGCTCTTCTTCTCTGAGTGCAGCAGCTTCAGGTAGCAAAAGGTGGAGTAACACCACTAGGAAGCCCAAGAAGAACAAGTTATGGAACAAGATCAAATCAGGTCTGGGACTAAGGAGTGGCTCAAGCTCTGGTGCGGATAATGCAGTATGCAAGAAGTGTGGAAAGCTGCATAACGGAGTATGTCTGGTTGGGACGACAGCCTGCTTCAGATGCGGGCAAGAGGGACACATGGCACGGGAGTGTCTTAGGGCAGCTTTTGGGGCACAGTCCCAGCAGACGACTTCAGGTAGTGTAGCGCAGCCAGCAGCTCTAGCCACGACTCAGGCCAGTGGCAGAGGCAGAAGGAGAGGGTCAGCCTCTTCTTCAGCGGGTTTCAGAGCTGAAGGTCCATCAGCTCCAGCACGGATCTTCATGATGACTCAACAGGAGGCAGATGCATCTAACACCGTGGTGGCAGGTAACTTAGTCATTGGTTGTTCAGATGTGTATGCCTTGATGGACCCTGGTGCATCTCATTCTTTTATTGCTCCGAGAGCCGTAGAGAGGTTGGGTCTGATGATCTCTGGGTTAGAGTGTCCTCTCTGGGTCAGTGGACCCAAGTGTGATCCATCAGTGGCAGAGTCAGTCTGCCAGTGCAGTCCAGTCTTTGTAAAGGGAAGATGCCTTTCCGCCGACCTTGTGGTTCTAGACTTGACAGATTTTGACGTCATTCTAGGGATGGACTGGTTATCTACCCATGGTGCTACCTTGGACTGCAGGGACAAAGTAGTCAGGTTCAGAGGTCAGGATGGGTCAGAGGTTGTCTTCAGGGGAGACAGGAGGGGTACACCTAGAGGTCTGATATCAGCTCTTCAGGCTCGTAGGTTGCTTAGGAAGGGATGTCAGGGGTATCTGGCTCATGTGAGAAAGCTTAGCAGTCAGGTTAGAGAGCCCGCCTCGGTGCCAGTGGTCAGAGAGTTCTTAGATGTCTTCCCAGACGAGCTGTCAGGTTTACCACCTACTAGGGAGATAGAGTTCGAGATAAAATTGATGTCTGGAACCCGACCGATCTCTATCCCTCCCTACAGGATGGCTCCAGCTGAGTTGAAAGAATTAAAAGAATAGTTGTAAGAGCTGGTAGAAAAGGGCTTCATCCGACCGAGTACCTCACCTTGGGGTGCTCCAGTCTTATTTGTGAGAAAGAAGGATGGATCCCTTAGACTTTGTATCGACTACAGGCAGTTGAACAAAGTCACTACCAAGAATAAGTACCCATTGCCAAGGATCGATGATCTATTTGACCAGCTAGCCAGAGCAGGTTGTTTCTCCAAAATAGATCTGAGATCGGGGTACCATCAGCTAAGGATAAGAGAAAAGGATGTACCGAAGACAGCTTTCAGGACCAGATATGGGCATTTTGAGTTCCTTGTTATGCCGTTCGGGTTAACCAATGCCCCTGCAGCATTCATGGATCTCATGAACAGAGTGATTAGCCAATACCTGGACCACTTTGTTATTGTCTTCATAGATGATATCTTAGTGTATTCCAGGAATGCAGAGGAGCATGCCCATCATCTGAGGTTAGTTCTGTAGACCTTGAGGGAACATGGCTTGTATGCCAAGTTCTCCAAGTGTGAGTTCTGGCTGAGGAGCATTTCATTCTTGGGGCATGTGGTGTCGGAAAATGGAATAGAGGTGGACTCCAAGAAGGTAGAAGCTGTGGCTAACTGGCCTAGACCCACTTCAGTGACAGAGATCAGGAGTTTCTTGGGTTTGGCAGGTTACTACAGGAGGTTCGTTCAGGACTTCTCAAAAATTGCAGCTCCTCTGACCAGACTAACCAGGAAGAATCAGAAGTTTGTGTGGACTGACCAGTGTGAAGAGAGTTTTGAAGAGCTTAAGAAGAGGTTAATGCCAACACCAGTGTTAGCTTTGCCAGCTAGCAATGAGGATTTCACAGTTTTCTGTGATGCATCCCGAGTGGGATTAGGTTGTGTGTTAATGCAGAATGAAAGGGTGATTGCTTATGCTTCTAGACAGCTGAAGAAGCATGAGTTGAATTACCCCACACATGACCTGGAGATGGCGGCAGTAATCTTTGCACTCAAGATGTGGAGGCACTACCTCTATGGGGTTAAATGTGAGATCTTCACAGATCATAAGAGCCTACAGTACATCTTGAGTCAAAGAGATTTGAACTTGAGATGGAGAAGATGGGTAGAGCTGCTGAGTGACTATGATTGCAAGATTCAGTACCATCCGGGTAAGGCGAATGTTGTGGCAGATGCCTTAAGCCGGAAATCACTCGGCAGTTTGTCCCATATATCGGCAGAAAGGAGACCAGTGGTGAAGGAGTTTTACAAGCTCATTGATGAAGGTCTACAGTTGGAGTTGTCTGGTACAGGTGCTTTAGTTGCCCAGATGAGAGTGGCACCCGTGTTTCTGGAGCAGGTGGCTCAGAAACAGCATGAGGACCCAGAGTTAGTGAAGATTGCCAGGACTGTTCAGTCAGGTAAGGATAGTGAGTTCAGATTCGACAACAAGGGGATCCTCCGCTATGGGAGCCGATTGTGTGTACCAGACGACATAGGGCTAAAAGGAGACATTATGAGAGAGGCTCATAATGCAAGATACAGCGTTCACCCCGGAGCCACCAAGATGTATCAAGATCTGAAGAAAGTTTATTGGTGGCCAGCTATGAAGAGAGAAGTGGCACAGTTTGTGTCAGCCTGCAAAGTGTGTCAAAGGGTGAAGCTGGAACATCAGAAGCCGGCTGGAATGCTTAACCCGCTACCTATTCCAGAGTGGAAATGGGAAAATGTAGCTATGGACTTCGTAGTGGGGTTACCGGCGGCGTCCAACAGATTGGACTCCATATGGGTGATTGTGGACAGACTCATCAAATCTGCTCACTTCATCCCTGTCAGGAGTGGCTATTCTGTGGACAAGTTGGCGCAGGTGTATGTTGATGAGATCGTCAGGCTGCATGGGGTTCCTATTTCGATACTGTCCGATAGAGGACCCCAGTTCACCTCCAGGTTTTGGCGGAGCCTGCAGAATGCCATGGGTACCAGGTTGGATTTTAGCACTGCTTTCTATCCACAGACGGATGGACAATCATAAAGGACCATCCAGACAATAGAGAATATGCTCAGAATGTGTGTGCTGGACTTTGGCAGTTCTTGGAGGCAGTATCTACCTTTGGTGGAGTTTGCCTACAATAACAGCCATCATGCTAGCATCGGGATGGCTCCATATGAAGCTTTGTATGGGAGGAAGTGCAGATCACCTGTTTGCTGGGAAGAGGTTGGAGAAAAGGCCTTGGCAGGGCCTAAGCTAGTAGAGATCACCAGCAGGGTGGTACCCATAATTAGAGAAAGGATCAAGACTGCTGCAAGCAGACAGAAGAGTTATGCAGACATCCGCAGAAGGCAGGTAGAGTTTCAGGAGGGGGATCTGGTTTTGCTCAAGCTGTCTCCAATGAAAGGGGTGATTCGGTTCGGGAAGAAAGGTAAGTTGGCTCCACGATACATCAGACCCTTTGAAGTCTTGCAAAAGATTGGGAATGTATCATACAAGTTGGACTTGCCTGCTTCAATGGAGAGAATCCATCCGGTTTTCCATGTTTCTATGTTGAGGAAGTTTGTGTCAGATCCGGGCAAGGTTCTTAGTGAGCCTGATGTGGAGATCCAAGAAGATCTCACCTATGTTGAGCAGCCAGTACGGATCCTAGACACCCAGATCAGAAAGCTAAGGAACAAGGAAATCCCGATGGTGAAAGTCCTTTGGAATCACCACAATATTGAGCAGTGTACCTGGGAGACACGGGAGTCCATGCTCCAGCAATATCCCCATCTTTTCTAAAGTAAGTTTTATGTGCCTTGTATGTATGTTATGTGTATGCCATGCTATGTGTTGTTTGGTGAACATTCGGGGATGAATGTTCTTAAGAGGGAGAGAATGTAATACCCGGCTAGACTCCGGTATCGGAATTCCTATCGTCCGGTGGAATCTCGGGTGTCGGAGACCTCTAGAAGGGTAAAACCATGTTTTCATAAAATGTTTTAATGAGTTTTATATTTTTAATCAAGAAAGAAAATGAGTTTTTGCATGAAAATAGCCTTGGAGGAAAACTCAGGTTCGGCCGCCGAACATGTAGGCGTTTCGGGTGTGCCTTAGGCCCCCGAAGGCATAAGTGAGGGAAACCAGGTTTGGCCGCCGAACCTTATGTTCGGTCGCCGAACATGGCATGCATGCGGGGGCACGTTCGGCTCCCGAATGTGGCCTGGCCAGCCACCTATAAAGGGGTCCCTTAGCCGAAAACAGGCGAGCTTTTCTCCCCATTTTCGGCCAAGGTGAGCTCTCCGCCATCTCTCACCGATCTTGAGTTTCTTCCTTCAAATCTTTCACGATTTTCACTAGTTTTCATTTTGTTTTGAAGATTTTCGAGTATAAAGCAAGTTTTGGAGCTTTGAGGTTCAAGAAACTCAATCTCTCCTATCTTCGAGCTAGGGTCATTTTCCTCTCAATCTTCAAGAGGTAAGGGCCGATCTTGAGCTCACTATATGTTTTAAACAAGTTTTAAGTTGTTTCATGGGGTAGAAATGTATGGTTATGTTAGTTGAGCATTGTTAGGTTTTGTGTGTTTTATGGACAATGTATGTTGGTTTTGCATGTTTGATGTGTTGTAGATGGGGTTTAGGATAGTTTGAAGCCTCTAGGAGCTGATGTATGTATCTATGCATGTTTTGGATGAGTTGTATGCTTGATTAAACGTTTTGGGAGGCAAATGTGCATGAGAGCCGAGTTTCTGCCCTTTTGGTAGAAGTCAGGTTCGGCAGCCGAAGGACTTTCGGCCGCCGAACCTGCCAGGGAGGCCAGCCTTTTGGCTGCCGAAGCCTGCCCCCGAAAGAGGACTTTCGTCTCTGGAGGGCAGTTTTGACCGCTGAAAGTGCGGCTGAACATGCATCAGTTTCGTCTCTGTCTGGGAGTTTCGGCCGCCGAAGGTGCCGCCGAACCTGCCTGACTTTCGGCTCTAGAGGGACTTTTGGCCGCCGAACCTGCTGCCGAAAGTGCCCTATTTAGCCTTCCTTTGCATGTTTTGCATGATTGTTTTGAGGTGTTTTAGGGGGGTTTTTGGGGGATGTTTTAGAGTCATGTTCTAGTATGTTTGGTCCCTCATTTGAGTCCACCTGTGTAGGTTCGGACCCGAGGAACCGAGGACCCCAGCAGTGAGTCAGCTGCTTCAGTCTTTGTCAGAGCTAGCTGAGGTGAGTAGAATAAACCTTTATGTTTTAAAGCAAATAAATTATAAAGTTTTGAGCATGTTCATGCATCATGAATGCCATGTGGTTGTTTGCATTAGAATTCACGAATATGTTACATTGCATTTTATGATGTTGATGCGGATTGGTTATTGAATGATCCTTTAGTCCTCATATGATATGATATGATGATGATACGGCATGATATGGAAGTCCGGTTGACCCATTCTACTTCCCGGCACTATGTAAGAGAAAGACCGGTTGACCCATTCTACGTCCCGGCATCTTGGAATGTTATGTTATGATATGTTTAAGAGAAAGACCGATTGACCCATTCTATGTCCCGGCACTTTGGAATGTAGAGGACTATTGGTGACAATACTATCCTTGATGTGACTAGTTGTGATGTGTTGCATTACATGAGAGCATGAGATTTTAAATGTTTTACTATTCTGCTCACTGGGCTCTAGTAGCTCACCCCTTTTCCTAATCCCCCAGGGTTGCAGGTTCAGGCTAGACAGAGAAGTCAAGATGGATGAAGTCTTATGTATGTAATAGATAGAATGTGGACATGATAAATTGTAAAATGATGTAAAGTTATGAATAGTTATGTCATTGAAAATGTTGATTTTGAGATTGAGGTTTAGAAATTGTGCTTGACCGAGTTGTATAGTAATCCCTTTTGTATACATGATCTATGTTTTATGATGTTTATGTTCCACCAAGCTTGTGTATGATGAGATACCCCATTGGAGTATTTGGTTAGAGCTCCAGTGTGAGGTTTATGTTTATGTTTATGTATATGCTTATGTGCATGCACAGGTTGAGCTTGGTAAAAGAAAAGAAAAGTTCAAATTTTTACGTATGCTGTTGATCATGTATAGGATTAAACAGGTTTACAAGATGTATGTCAGGCTTGCTACGGGTCCCGGCGGCCTTATGCCGATCTGGATCCTAGCGCCGGTAGCACTCCGATTTTCGGGTCGTTACAGTACATGTTGCAATTCATTAACATCCACCTCAACTATAATTCTTGAATCAAGTAACATCGTGGGATCATTAAGTTCGGTTGTTGGTATAATTTCTTGAGGTCTTGAGACATCATCATCCTAATAAGCAACATCATTGGAGTTTTGCTCATTTGAATTGTTGTAACTATGAAAGGTCCAACATTGTAAGTGCTCCTAGCTTTGGTTTTGAAAACCGTACATCAGTCAACTCTGACTTTATTGATTTTGGGGTATTTAATATAGCAAACTTGATGAGTTTGTTGAGCTAGAATAAATGGATCAGATGATGCTAGCCTTAATTTGACATTGATTTCCACAAGACCATGTTAAGGATGGACTCTTACCCTTCTATTAGTGTCAAACCATTCACACTTAAAAAGGATTATCTTGTTTCTCTCTCCAAAGTACTCTAATTCTAATACCTCATTCAATAAGCCATAGTAATCACTTTCATATTCATTATAACAACTTCATTTGACCCATACACCACTATTTAATGTTTTTCGATCTCTGCCATAATCATGTCGATGGAATTTAAATCCATTCACAAAGTATCCTTTATATGGTTGTACTTTTCGGCTGGGCCCTTGAGCTAATTGATAAATGCAATTATCAACTTCTTTCCTTCCCACCTAATGTTGAAACATTAAGTTAGAAGTCAAAAATAATGCACATGTTAAAATCATCACTTGCAATACTTACATAGTCCTTTAACCAATTAGCCAGTTCTCGCTCTCGCATTCGCTCAATTTGTTGATCGCTGATATTTGGTATTATTTCTCGTAAATGAGAATAAAAAATCCTACACAAAAAAAATAATTTTTTTGTATCATAATTTATTTTATATGATTAATATGTTAATACTTAATTTAAATCACTTACTCAATAAACAGATCAATTTCAGGACAATTCAACAACACATATAAATGCGCTGTGCGATACTCTTCATTTGACAACATTCTGCCATGATCCAAATGTCCAAAAGGCCGACTTGCATGAGTGAAAATCGAAAGGCGTCCCATAGGTTCTACATGTCCACCACCATCATTTCTTGGAACTCTATTTAGCCTTGTCGAGATAGATGGCTCAAAGTAGTGTGAGCAAAAAGATGAAATTTCATCAATAAGATATGCCTCAACAATTGAACCCTCAATAGAAGCTTTATTTTTTACTTTTTTCTTCAAGTCAAAGAGGTATCTAGTAAAAGAATAATTAGACTGTTAGTTGATTTATTCGACATTTATTTACAATACACCATATGTAAATATTTAGTATTGCATTTACCGTTCAAAGGGATACATCCAACGATATTGCACAGGTCCACCTACTTTTGCTTCGTATGCCAAGTGAATAGGTAAATGCTCCATTGAGTCAAAGAAACCGGATGGGAATATCTTCTCCATCTTGCAAATGCTCTCAACAATATTTTTTTCTAAGATATTCAAATTTTCTTATGTGAGTGTGGTTGCAGTTATGTCTCTAAAAAAGTGATTCAACTCAGTCAAAGCATCCCAAACTGCTTTAGGCAATATGTCACGAAATGCAATTGGTATCAGTCTTTGCATCAATATGTGGCAATCATAGCCTTTTAATCCCTAAAATTTACAATCATTCACACTAACAGACTGAGCAATGTTCGAATCATAACCGTCAGACAACCTTAAATCCTTAAGCCACTAACAAATTGACCATTTCTGTTCTTTATTCAAAGAATAAGTGGCTTTAGGTTTGTATACTTTACCATTATTATACAACAATTCTAACTCGGGACGATTGCAATAGACTTTCAAATCTTGTCTTGCCTTGATATTGTCCTTTGATTTGCCTGATAGAACATATTTTAGACCATTTTATCATGATATTATTGATGTTTATTTACATATTTTCTGTCTAATTTTGTGGTTTTGATCTTATTTTGCAGATATTAGGTGTAAAGAGACAATCTGGTGAAAATGCTCTTAAAACTGCCAAAAGTGCCAAATATGGAAAGTTCCAAATAAGGAAAGTTTTCAAATAAGAAAAGTTTTCAAATAAGGAAAGTTTTCAAATAAGGAAAGTTTTCAAATAAGGAAAGTGCAGAAGCAAAAGCAAATAAGGAAAGCGTAGTCAGAAGATTATTTGAAATTCAAATTACAGATCTTTCTTTCCTTGTTTAAAGATGTGCAGACACTTCAGCAGTCAGATCTTCCTATTTAGGCAGCAAGATTTCAAGAAGACGCACTTGCCTCTCTTGCATTCAGTATTCAAGATTTAAAATTCAAATAAAGACTCCACCTAAAAAGGAAAGATTGGACAGCATATCTTTCCCTCTGCACAACCCCATCCGCGCACCACCTTCCTTCTGAAGAGCCATCCACGCACCTCCTTCCTTCTGAAGACCTTGCAATGCGATTCTTTCCTTTTCAGACACAACTTGGGTAGCAAGCACCTCTTGGACAGAAATAAGGACCTAAGGCAACACTTTCAACTATAAAAAGACACATAAGGAGCCTCCCCATGCTTTTCTACTCTCCCTTGGACACACCTACGGGATTGCAAGTGGCAACATCTCTTCTTCATCTCTTTCTTTATTTTTGGTTTTTTTTTCAGCCATGAGTGGCTGAAACCTTTTATTCTAGTTGAAGATTGGTTGAAACTTTAATTGTTTTATGGATTGTGAGATCTGAACATACGTTGTTTGTCTTTGGTTTATTCAATATTCATATAATTTCATACTTGATTCCATTATTGCTTTGTTATTTTGATCTATGTGGCCAGTTGATTCTTGATTGCAAGGTAATATATTGTTAGTTTGGATAATTTTAAGTCCGTAATTCCTTGGATTGTTCAAACATAAGAACACTTGGTGTAAAAACTAAGGAAATTGTATGATCTAGCAACATCTCATGCGTTTGGGTAGCTAGGATTTGCTCTCTCTATCTCTTAATGCAATTAACAATTGTTTTGATGCCTAAGGTCCAAGGACGTTCCTTGGCAACTTGTTGATTAGTGATTAATTAGAGAACGTTCCTTAATTGGTTTATAATTAAGGAGAGACATGGTGGTGAGAAGCGTTTTCCATCTCCATAACTAATCTATTGAATCAATCAAAAGAGCATAAGTTTCAATGATCAATCCCAACAACTGAAGTGAATCCGATTCTTCAACTAGAGCTTTCTCATTATTGATTTCTTTTATTTTTATTATTCGCTTTCTTTTATTGCTTTCAGTTAAATGAATCAATCTCAAAACCCTCCCCCCCATTTTACTTTCAGTTTATTTGCTTTCAGTTTATCTCGTTTCGGTTTATTTCTTTTTCAGTTTAATTTTTATTTCAGTTAATTCTCTTGGTTTTGATAAGAAAGATAGGCAAGTTTTCAATTCTCTGTGGATTCGATCCTTTACCACTATCTGCAGTAGTAATATTGTTGATAACCGGAAAGGTTATTTTTGACCGACTTCGACAACCGCGAGTCAAAAATTGGCGCCGTTGCCGGGGAATTGATCTAACTTATTTATTTTTCTTTCATGACCAGATATAGGAGACCATACAACCTGAATCTGCGCAGGAACAACCACCATCGCAGATCCCATCTCTGAAGCCTCTCCATCGCACCATCAAGCCGCAGATCACTCTTCTAAAACATCTCCATCTTACATCTCACCTTCTCTTCACCATTCGGATTACCCATCCTCTCACCAAAGCAAGTCACCATCGCAGAACTGATTAATCGATGAGGTAAGTACATTTGTTCTCTATTCTTAACTTTCTGAACTCACATCTGTTATGAAAGATTTTGCCATAGGACTATGATAGAGCATATTTTAGCTCATATTTTCATGATCTTATTGATGTTTATTTGCACCTATTCTACCTAATTTTGTGGTTTTAATCATGTTTTGCAAGTATTAGGTGTAAACAAACAATTTGGAGAAAATGCTCTTAAAAGTGCCAAAAGAAGCCAAAAATAGAGAAGCAACCTTCGGAGGCAACTTTCGAAAGCCAAAACTCAGCGGTAACAGTGCCGGGGATCACGTCCGGGGCCCCGTACGACCGGCCCTGTTACCGCTCACAGCCCGTGACCTTCCTCTGGGCCCAGCCACTGTGAGCAGCTCTTAACATCCCTTCACCCTCACGGGTTCCAGGCAGGATTTGTCCCTCGGGGGAGCCATTACGGCCCACCCTAGCCCGAGTGGATTTGGCCCAATTCCTTCCTCTGGGAATTAGGTCGCCTCCCCCACTGCTCGAACCCTTGACCTCCCACTTTAAGGGAATAGTCTGGTGAGAGTGAGTAAAGACTATTCCCTTAAAGTGGGAGGTCAAGGGTTCGAGCAGTGGGGGAGGCGACCTAATTCCCAGAGGAAGGAATTGGGCCAAATCCACTCGGGCTAGGGCGGGCCGTAATGGCTCCCCCGAGGGACAAATCCTGCCTGGAACCCGTGAGGGTGAAGGGATGTTAAGAGCTGCTCACAGTGGCTGGGCCTAGAGGAAGGTCACAGGCTGTGAGCGGTAACAGGGCCGGTCGTACGGGGCCGGGCTGTTACATCAGCAACCTTCGGCGGCCGAATGAGGACTCCAGAGACGGAAGTGGACCACCTTCGGCGGCCGAATCATGCAGACAGAGACGAAAGTCCACTACCTTCGACCCCCGAATCCCAACCTTCGGCCGCCGAACCTCCAAAAATCCAGCCTCCGAAACTCAACTTAGGCAGCCGAAAATGCGCTCTAATGCACTCCTTCCTTGTTCAAGAAGCCACATCCCAAGTTACCATATTTGAGGAGCCAAATAAGGGAAATATCTTGAGATCCAAATCTTCAATATTCACATTCAATTATTGGATTTCAAGACCCCCCTTATTAAGGAAAGAAAATCCAAAGATCACATGCTTCCTACTTAGTGTCATGCACATTCAAAATTCAAAAGGAGTTTCCCCCTTCCTTATTAGTGCATGGGCAGCCTCTTAACTATTTGGGCAACATCTTGGAGACCTTGGGCAGCAAGTAAAAAGACCAAAGTGCCCCCACTTGCCTTCAATCACATGCAACTCGTTTTTGCCTTCATACATGCACAAACAAGGCACATATGGGACCAAGGACACTTTGGACAGCCTCTAAAAGCCTCCTGGACTTCCATGAAACCCTAGGCAGCCTCCCAAGACCTATTTAAAGGCCTCAAGAAGACAAGAAGATAAGCTTTTCCTCCTCCCAAAATCGGCAAGGCCTCCAAGGCTCTCTTTCCTACCTAGTTCTTCATCTTTTCTTCCTCTTTTCTTCTATTTTCTATTTGGTTCAGCCATGAGTGGCTGAAACCCTCTTTCTAGTTGAAGTTTGGTTGAAACTAAGGTTGTTTAAAAGGTTGTGAGATCTGAACAGAAACTTTTGTCTTTGATTTTATTCAATATTCATGCAATTGTGCTTTGATTCCAAGATTGCTTTGTTGTTTTGATCAAATTGGCCACTTGATTCTTGATTGCAAAGTTAATTGATTGTTGGATTAGGATATTTGTTGGTCCGTAATTGCTGGAAATGTTCTGTCCATAGAACACTTGGTGTGAAAACCCAAGAAATTGCATGATCTAACATCATCTCATGCGTTTGAGTAGTTAGGGTTTGGATCTTTCTTGTTGTTCTTGCAATTGGCAATTGTTTTGATGCCTATGGCCCAAGGACATTCCTTGGCAATTTGTTGATTAGTAATTGGTTAGAGGACATTCCCTAATCAGTTTGTTCATAAGGAAAGATATGGTGGTGAGAAGCGTCTTCCACTCCCATAACCAACCTATTGAATCAATCAAGGTAACTATGTTTCAATGATCAACCCAAACAACCAAAGTGGATCCATATCTTCAACTAGACTTTTCCCATATTGACTGCTCTCTTATTTTAGATTACTTGCTGTTTCAATTACTTTTAATAGTTGTTAGTCAAATCATCTCAAAACCCCCCCTTTTTACTTTTATTGCACTTTACTTTTGTTCTGTTTGCAATTACTTGCCTTCTATTGTGTTTTCAATCGGTTTTATTGGTCTTGATTGTGATAAATAAATAGGTAATCAATTCTCTGTGGATACGATCCTTCACCACTGTCTACAGTTGTAAATTGTAGGTAACCAAGAAGGTTATTTTTGACCGGCTTCGACAACCACTCCTGTCAAAAATTGGCGCCGTTGCCGGGGAATCAATTTCACTTGTTTATTTTTCTTTCATGACCAGATCTGAAAGTAGGGACACACTGCCCTTTGATCCGAAAATCGAACGCACTCTCAGAAGACTTGGAAAGCAAGCCGCAGAACCTTCTGCCCAACATTCGGCCGCCGAACCCAACCCACATTCGGCCGCCGAAAGTCCTACACTCCAGCAACCCAATCTTGCGCCAATGGCAGAACCTCAAGCACCAGCTGCTGCCCATAATGGACATGCTGTCCAAGGCCAGATAGTTCAAGAAAATCCAGCAAATAGGCCACAAGCACCAAGGGAAAGGACCATGAGGGAGTTAGCAACTCCTATAGGTGATTATGCTCCACTTTGCATCACCTATCCGCCTCTTACAGTTCCCTTTGAACTGAAATCAGGTTTGATTCATCAGCTCCCTAAATTTAGAGGTTTACCAAATGAAAATCCACATAAGCACTTAAAAGAATTCAAAATTATTTGCTCATCCATGAGACCTCAAGGGATCTCTGAAGATCATGTTAAATTAAGAGCCTTCCCTTTTTCATTAGATGACCATGCTATTAGATGACCATGCTAAGGATTGGTTATTTTATTTGCCATCTGGATCTATAACTTCTTGGGATGATATGGTCCAAGCCTTTTTGGACAAATACTTCCCACCATCTAAATCAATTGGCATAATAAGAGAAATCACTAGCATAAAGCAAAGACCAACTGAGGACTTATATGATTATTGGGAAAGGTTTGAAAGACTTTGTACAGGTTGTCCACAACATGATATGTCAGACAAGGCCCTCATTCAGTTCTTCTATGGAGGATTGACTCCATCAGAAAGGAAACTCATAACTGTAGCCTGTGGAGGATCTATCCTAGACAAGACACCTAGGGAGATGAAGGAACTCATATCCAACCTTGCAGCTTCATCTAAGCAATATGAAGAAGAGGGGAAAACGCAAAGAGGAACCTATGAGGTAAGTACATCCTCTGTTGAATCTCAAATTTCAAAACTAACTTCTCTTATGGAAAAGATCGCCCTTGGCCAGATCCAACAAAATCAAGCATCCCAGCCTCCTAAGCCATGTGGGATTTGTTTAGGTGTGGGACACCCAACTGATCAATGTCCCACACTCCAAGAAGACCATCAGCAAGCCAACGCAATTGGGAGGTACAACAACCAACCTAGATATGATCCCTATTCCAATACATACAATCCAGGTTGGAGGGACCACCCCAACTTCAGCTATGGAAAGACCAACAGTGATCAGAATTACCAAAGTTACCAAAGAAATCAAGCCCAACCAGCACCTCCAAATCCAAATAAGAACCTTGAGAAGATCATGCAAACAATGATGGAAACAATGCAAGGTGTGCGACAAGACCTAAGCCAAATGGCCACCTCTATAGGCCAACTGCAAAACCAAGGTAAACTCCCTTCTCAAACTGAAACTAATCCCAGACAAAATGTCAGTGCTATTACTTTGAGAAGTGGCAAAGAGCTTCAAGATGCCAATCACGAGCAAGAGAAGGAAGTTGAACTAAGGCCACCTGAAGCCTCTCCATCTCAATCTGAACCACCTCATGCACACAAAACTGATCCAAAGGTAAGCTTTCACATCCCACCACCTTTTCCAAAAAGATTTGAAAGAACGCATAAAGAAAAAGAGGAAAAGGAGATCCTTGAGACTTTCAGAAAAGTGGAGATCAACATACCACTGCTAGATGCTGTCAAGCAAATTCCTAGATATGCCAAATTTCTGAAAGAATTATGCACCAATAGAAGGAAGCTTGCAAAAAGAGAAAAAGTAAGTGTAGGTGAGGTAGTAACTGCTGTTATTAAAAGAGAACTCCCTACCAAATGCAAGGACAAAGGTATGTTTGCTATCTCTTGCAAAATTGGGAATGTAGGTATCAAGAAAGCCATGTGTGATCTTGGTGCATCTATTAATGTCATGCCTCTCTCCATCTATAAATCTCTCAATGTATGTGCACTAAAAGAAACAAGGGTTGTGATATAATTAGCTGACAGATCTGTGGTATATCCCATAGGTGTTTTAGAAGATGTGTTAGTCCAAGTAGATGAACTTGTCTTTCCTGCTGATTTTTATGTGATTGATACTAAGGAAGATAGTTGCAATACTAGTTCTGACATTCTTCTTGGACGTCCTTTCTTGAGTACAGCTAGAACTAAAATCGATGTGCATGATGGTACTCTTACCATGGAGTTTGAAGGGGAAGTCATTAAGTACAATGTCTATGATGCCATGAAATATCCTCATGATATGTCCCCTGTTTATGGCCTTGATATTATTGATTGTTTGAGCCAAGATGTGTTTAATGAAAACCAAGACTCTGTTTTAGATGATGATCTTTGCAGGATTGAAAATCTGAAACTGAAAGAAACAATCTGCAGCATTCAGCAAGTTGAGGTAGCACAGACAGAAGACATTCGGCCGCCGAACATAGCCCACTTTCGGCCGCCGAACTCCACTGCCATTCAGACACTACCTTCTGTCGCACCACTTGAGCAAGACATTGCGCGGAAAGAAGACATTCTTCGGCCGCCGAACCTCACTGACTTGCGAAAGCCGAATCCATCGCCAAAGCTCATTCCGCAGACTGAAGAACTTCGGCCACCGAACCCAGCACCTTTTCGGCCGCCGAACCTCGACCAGCAGGTACCAACACAAGCAAGCTCCTCCGGACCTCCTTTGCAACACTTTCCTGAATATGAAGAATCCAAGGAAGACCTACTTGAACAAATCTTTCTTGCTCAGTCTGATGAACCATGGTACGCCGATATGGTAAACTACTTGGCCACAGGTAACTTACCTTCTGACATGCCTAAGCACACTAAAGATAAAATAAAAAAGGATGCCAAATACTATGTTTGGGATGAGCCTTATTTGTGGAAACATTGTGCTGACCAAATGATAAGGAGATGCATTCCTGATCAAGAAATAGCCTCTGTACTTACTTTTTGTCATTCATATAGTTGTGGAGGACACTTTGGTCCAAGGAAAACTACTCACAAGATACTTGAAAGTGGCCTATTTTGGCCCAACATGTTTCGAGATGCTTTTCTATTTTGCAGGACATGTGCTCGGTGTCAACAAATCGGAAATTTGAGCAAAAGAAATCAAATGCCACAAAACCCCATCATGGTCTGCGAGGTATTTGATGTTTGGGGCATAGACTTCATGGGACCATTCCCACCATCCTTTGGATACACTTATATCATCCTTGCAGTGGATTATGTATCCAAGTGGGTGGAGGCCAGAGCAACTAAGACTGATGATGCCAAGGCAGTAATAGACTTTGTAAAGACCAACATCTTTGCTAGACATGGAGTACCCAAAGCAATCATCAGTGATAGAGGAACCCATTTTTGCAATAGGGTAGTGTAAAGCCTTCTCAGAAAACACAATGTGATCCATAGAACATCCACAGCCTACCACCCCCAGACGAATGGGCAAGCTGAAGTGTCCAACAGAGAAATCAAGGCCATCCTTGAAAAGACAGTTTCCCCCAACCGAAAGGATTGGAGCTTAAGGTTAGAGGATGCCTTATGGGCCTACAAAATAGCCTACAAGACTCCCATAGGTATGTCTCCTTATAGACTTGTATATGGAAAAGCTTGCCACCTCCCAGTTGAGCTTGAACATAAGGCATATTGGGCTATAAAGAATTGCAACATGGACCTCAAAGAGGCTGGCCACCATCGCAAGTTACAACTGCAAGAGCTTGAGGAAATAAGATGAGATGCATATGAGAACTCTTGGCACTACAAAGCAAAAACCAAAGCCTCCCATGACAATCATCTTTCAAGAAAACAATTTGAGGTTGGTGATAAAGTCTTACTCTTTGACTCTCGACTAAAACTGTTCCCAGGAAAGCTACGGTGTAGGTGGATTGGACCATTCATTGTAGAACATGCATACCCACATGGAGCTGTAGACATCCGAAGCATAGAAACTGAAAAAATCTTCAAGGTGAATGGACACCGTCTGAAACCATACTTTGAAGGGTTCGCAGTACAAGTGGTGGAAGAGATTCCACTACAACATCCTTCTGCCTAGAGGATCATGCCAAGCACACCACACCCCAGGGAAGTACTCAGTTTCTTTTGTTCTCTTCTCTCTTCTCCTCTTCCCTTCTCTCTTCTTTTACATTGAGGACAATGCATGATTTAAGTGTGGGGGTGCATATCTCTTCTTCTTTCTTCCTTCTCCCATCTTCTCCCTCTCTTATTTTCTTTGAAAAATTTTTCTTTTCTTTTCCTTTCAGTTTTAAATTTCTTTCAAGTTAATCAGCCACAGTTAAATTTTAATTTGTTTATGCTTTCAATAAAACACACACAACCACAACCTTCTTCATCTTTTTGTTTTGCTCCACTCAAACTGATGAACCATGTTGGGTGAGTTTTTCTTTTCATGACCCCATTAATGTGATAACTCTTTAAACTTATGTTGAATCACTTGCAGTGAGTTATATTCATGTTTGAGAATTGCCTTTTGAATTGAATCTTTGAGTTTGCCATGGTGAAAAATATATTGATGACCCTCAATTGATTGAGAATAAATTGAAATTGTGTGAATGAACTTAATGTGACTTGATTTAGCAATTGGTGTTGATTTGCCCAAATCATTGAAAGAAAGAAAATTCAGCAAAGGCAAAGACCTCAAAAGCACAAATTGAAAATTGTTCCAATGGTCAAAAGACTATGAACAAGGCTAGTAGCCACTTGGATAGGTGACCAACTGAAAAATATCAACCTTCAAATCAAAAATAGGTTGGTGACCTTTCCAAGCAAGATCTAAAGTGCAAAAGCCTGAATAAAGTACTTCAAGGTAAGGGCAAGTCAATCCAAAAGCTAGAAAAAGTCTTAACAAATTAAGGTGCATGTCTCTCTTGAGGAAAACAAATCCTAGCCATGGTAAGCAAAGGGAAACAAGGAAAAGAGGTAAGTAATCTTCATGTATATGTTCTTCACTGCAATGCTTCAAAATAGGTGTCTAGAGTAAAAGTTTAAGTGGAAATAAGGATCTAGAGGAAGAAAGCTTATTTGACTATGTTTATTTGCTTGAGGACAAGCAAAAGCTTAAGTGTGGGGGTATTTGATAGAGCATATTTTAGCCCATATTTTCATGATCTTATTGATGTTTATTTGCACCTATTCTACCTAATTTTGTGGTTTTAATCATGTTTTGCAAGTATTAGGTGTAAACAAACAATTTGGAGAAAATGCTCTTAAAAGTGCCAAAAGAAGCCAAAAATAGAGAAGCAACCTTCGGAGGCAACTTTCGAAAGCCAAAACTCAGCAACCTTCGACGGCCGAATGAGGACTCCAGAGACAGAAGTGGACCACCTTCGGTGGCAACCTTCGGCGGCCGAACCATGCAGACAGAGACGAAAGTCCACTACCTTCGACCCCCGAATCCCAACCTTCGGCTGCCGAACCTCCAAAAATCCAGCCTCCGAAACTCAACTTAGGCAGCCGAAAATGCGCTCTACTACACTCCTTCCTTGTTCAAGAAACCATATCCCAAGTTGCCATATTTGAGGAGCCAAATAAGGGAAATATTTTGAGATCCAAATCTTCAATATTCACATTCAATTATTGGATTTCAAGATCCCCCTTATTAAGGAAAGAAAATCCAAAGATCACTTGCTTCCTACTTAGTGTCATGCACATTCAAAATTCAAAAGGAGTTTCCCCCTTCCTTATTAGTGCATGGGCAGCCTCTTAACTATTTGGGCAACATCTTGGAGACCTTGGCCAGCAAGTAAAAAGGCCAAAGTGCCCCCACTTGCCTTCAATCACATGCAACTCGTTTTTGCCTTCATACATGCACAAACAAGGCACATATGGGACCAAGGACACTTTGGACAGCCTCTAAAAGCCTCCTGGACTTCCATGAAACCCTAGGCAGCCTCCCAAGACCTATTTAAAGGCCTCAAGAAGACAAGAAGATAAGCTTTTCCTCCTCCCAAAATCGGCAAGGCCTCCAAGGCTCTCTTTCCTACCTAGTTCTTCATCTTTTCTTCTTCTTTTCTTCTATTTTCTGTTTGGTTCAGCCATGAGTGGCTGAAACCCTCTTTCTAGTTGAAGTTTGGTTGAAACTAAGGTTGTTTAAAAGGTTGTGAGATCTGAACAAAAACTTTTGTCTTTGATTTTATTCAATATTCATGCAATTGTGCTTTGATTCCAAGATTGCTTTGTTGTTTTGATCAAATTGGCCACTTGATTCTTGATTGCAAAGTTAATTGATTGTTGGATTAGGATATTTGTTGGTCCGTAATTGCTGAAAATATTCTGTCCATAGAACACTTGGTGTGAAAACCCAAGAAATTGCATGATCTAACATCATCTCATGCGTTTGAGTAGTTAGGGTTTGGATCTTTCTTGTTCTTCTTGCAATTGGCAATTGTTTTGATGCCTATGGCCCAAGGACGTTCCTTGGCAATTTGTTGATTAGTAATTGGTTAGAGGACGTTCCCTGACAGAACGGTTGTCGAAGCCGGTCAAAATAAATAACCTGTTTAACTACCAACAATATTAAAATTGCAGACAGTGGTAAGAGGATCGTATCCACAGGGAATTGATACTCGTTTACCTTCCTTGAATAGACCAAATTAAAGAGAGCAGAAAAGAAAAGAAAGTGCAAGTGCATGTAAGGTAAAAAATGGGGGTTTCAAGATTGATTTGATTAAGCTAATGAAAAGAGTAGTTAAAAAGTAAGCAGAAAGTAAATTGAGGGTAAAACAATGATGGTAAAAGCTCTAGTTGAAGATTTAGATCCACTTTAGTTGATGGGATTGATCATTGACTCAAAAGTTCCTTTGTTGATTCAATAAATTGGCCATGGAGATTGAAGAAGCTTCTCACATCCATAGTCTCTCTTTTAGATTAAATTAATTAGGGAAAGTCCACCAATCAATTACTAATTAACAATTGCCAAAGAACGTCTTTGAGCCTTAGGCCTTTTGCAAAAGTCAATCGCATAAAGTAATGGAGAGAACCAATTCTAGTCACCCACATGCATGGAGACAACACTAGATCATGCAATTTCCTTGGTTGTGCACCAAGTGTTCTTATGTTTAAACGATTCAAGCAAATACGGACTTAAAATCATTCAAAACAACAATATATCACTTTGCAACAAAAATCAATGGAGATCTTAAATAACAAAGCAATAATATCCTTAAGCATGAAATCACAAGAATATTGAATAACAAAAGGTAAAACAATGAATGTCCAAGTCTCTCAATCCACAATACAACTAAAGCTTCACTTGATCTTCAACTAGAATGAAAGGTTTCAGCCTCTCATGGCTGAAACAAAACAGAAAATAAAATAAAAGAAGAAGAAAAGAAGAAGAAGAAGGAGAGAAGTGCTTGACCGAATCCTAGGAGAAGGGGGAAAGAAGGCCAACTCGTGGCTGCCTTGAAGAGAGGTTTTTATAGCCTCTAGATGCTGCCCTAGGTGTGTAGAGGCTGCCCAAGTTGCTTCCTTATTAGTGTAGATGCTGCCCTTGCTTCCTAATTAGTGAGGAGGCTGCCCATATGCAACTTGCTGCCCAAGTTGTTGCAAAAGAGGAAAGGATCGGACTGCAAGGCTTCAGAAGGAAGTTGGCGCGCAGATTGCCTTCAGAATAGGAAAGGAGCGTACCTTGTGCTTGAAAAGGAAGGAAGAGCGATCCAAGGCTGCCAATAGAGGAAGAAAAGTCGTGGCTTGATGTTCATAAGGAAATATGCACGTACCAAGGCTTTCAGAAGAGGAAGGACGCGCGGATCATGCTTCCAGAAGAGGTGGGCGCATGTCTTGCTTCTGAATAGGAAGGATGCACGAATTTAGATCTTCAAAAGGGAAAGATGAGTTGTCCATACATTCCTTTTTAGGTGGAGCCTCTTTTGAATCTTGAATGTGGACTGAATAAAGGCCAAGTGCATTGAGATTTCCTTCCTGAATAGAGAGTGGCGCGCGGATCATGTTGCAGAAGGCAAGTAGTGCGCAGTCATTGAATGCAAGAGGGAAAGTGGATCTGCCAAGTCTTTCCTTTTTAGGTGGAGCCTTCGTTTGAATTTTAAACGCTGAACGCAGAAGAGGCAAGCGTGCCTTCATGAGATCTTGCTGCCTAAATTGGAAGATATGACTGCTGCAGTATGTGCACATCTTTGAATAAGGAAAGAAATATCTGCGATTTGAATTTTAAATAATCCTCTGACTGAGCTTTCCTTATTTGCTTTTGCCTCTGCACTTTCCTCATTTGAAGACTTTCCTTTTCTGAAGACTTGCCTTATTTGAAGACTTTCCTTTCTTGGCACACGTTCTAAACAAGGCAGGAAGGATTCTGCAGTTCGAATTTCGGACAGTTTGCTGGCTGCGCTTTTTGACTCTTTCCTTGTTTGGCACTTTCCATATATGAAACTTTCCTTATTTGGAACTTTCCATATATGAAAACTTTCCTTTTCTGGAACTTTCCATATTTGGCACTTTTTTGCAGTTTTAACCACATTTTCTCCAGAATGTCTTTTCACACCTAGTTTCTGCAAAACATGAACAAAACAACCAAATTAGGCAGAAAACGTGCAAATAATTATCATTAAGATCATGATAATATGGCCCAAAATACGCTCTGTCATTCCCTAATCAGTTTGTTCATAAGGAAAGATATGGTGGTGAGAAGCGTCTTCCACCCCCATAACCAACCTATTGAATCAATCAAGGTAACTATGTTTCAATGATCAACCCAAACAACCAAAGTGGATCCATATCTTCAACTAGACTTTTCCCATATTGACTGCTCTCTTATTTTAGATTACTTGTTGTTTCAATTACTTTTAATAGTTGTTAGTCAAATCATCTCAAAACCCCCCTTTTTACTTTTATTGCACTTTACTTTTGTTCTGTTTGCAATTACTTGCCTTCTATTGTGTTTTCAATCGGTTTTATTGGTCTTGATTGTGATAAATAAATAGGTAATCAATTCTCTATGGATACGATCCTTCACCACTGTCTACAGTTGTAAATTGTAGGTAACCAAGAAGATTATTTTTGACCGGCTTCGACAACCGCTCCTGTCAGACTAGCTCAACAGGCTCAAGCATCCCAGCCACCTAGGCCATGTGGGATTTGCGCATATGTAGGACATCCAACTGATCGATGTCCTACACTTTATGAGTATGACCAACCAATGCATGCATTTGGAGGATTCAATAGTTAGCCTAGACATACATTTGGAGGATTCTATTAACAGCCAAGACATGATCCATAATATAACACATACAATCCAGATTGGGGAGACTATTCAGACTTCAGTTATGTAGGGGCTAACGACTACTAGGATTATCAAGGATATCAAGCCCAACAAGCACCTCCAAGTTCCAACTAGCACCTTGAGAAGATGATAGAGACAATGGCAATTTCTGTGCAAAGCCTCCAACAGCAGGTGGATCAAATGACCATCTCAATGAGTGCAATCATGTTAGGAAGAGAGGAAGAGCTTCAAGATATCGAGGCTAATGGTGAAAGCTCGCAAGTACAAGAACAAGCTGCTGAAGAAACACAACCAGAATACTGTTTGTCCAAACAAACCAGTCAAACAGAACTTGTTGATAGTTTAGATATCATTGATTCTTTGAGCAAAGAAGTTTTTGATATAAATCAAGATGATATACTAAACAATGATCTATACAGGGAAGAGAGCCAGAAAGAGCCAGAACTAAAAGAAACTGACTGTTGCATCCAACAGATGGATGCAGCCATGCACAGAATGAAGAAATCTCAATCGCACCTCTTCAGATGAGTTCGCAGAAGAGCCTTGCACAGACTGAGGAAATCCAAACCGAATCTCTTCAGCTTCCATTGCAGGACAATCCCACCATTCTCCCAGTTCAGACAGGCCTTGCGCAGGACAGTCCTGCAACACTTCCAGTCGCACCTCTTCAGCTTCCATCGCATGAAACTCCTTCCAACCTTCTACTGCAGACTAATCATGCACAGAAGGAGGCAACTGAAACCAATTCAACCATGGATCCAACGCAAACAGCCCATGCTCACAAGGAACAAATGGTATTCCAAGCACCTAAACCAAAGGACCATGCAGATCAATGCTTGCCCAAACCTCCGGATAAGATAGAGTTTGTTTTGCCTGAATTCAATACTAAATTATAGCTACACATGGAGAAACATGAATTGGAATTCAAAGTGCTTCCCAATCATCTCAAAAATGCAAACATAAGGGTTAGAGGCACACCTCATCTGAAAGAGGAGAAGCTAATCATATTACTTCATGAGTACATGGAAAAAATAGGATGGATTATGATCAAATCAAAAGGAGTGCTATACTTTCTACTCAATTCAGTTGGGACTCTTTTCCCTTCCCCAATTATTTGAGCCTTGATCAAGTGGATCGCACCATACACACCACACCCAGGAGGGTATTCAGTTTTCTTTTGCATTTTAATTTTTCTAATACATTGAGGACAATGCATGATTTAGGTGTGGGGGTGCATATTTCTAAATCTTTATTTTTGTTTATTTTTGCTTTGATTTTCAGTTTGAATTTTTGTTTTCATTTTCAGTGTAATTTTTTTTCAATTTTTCATTTTTGCTTTCAATAACACTCTCAACCACAGTCTTCTTCTTTTTGATTGCTCTACTCAAACTAATAGACTATGTTGGATGAACTTTCTTTCCATGACCCCATTGATGTGATGATTCTTTAAACTTATGTTGAATCAATTGCAGTGAGTTATATTCATGTTTGGGAATTGCCTTTCGAATTGAATCTTTGAGCTTGCCATGGCGAAAAATATATTGATGACACTCATTAGAGAGAATGAATTGAAAGTTGTGTGAATGAACTTAACATGACTTGTTTTAGCAATTGGTATTGATTTGCCCAATGCATTGATTAAAGGAATTCAGCAATAGCAAAGACTTCATGAGCACAAATTGAAAACTGTTCCAATGGTTGAAAGACTATGAATAGAGCTAGTAGCCACTTGGACAGGTGACCAACTGAGTAACTGGGGGTGGGTATCACCAATATGTACCTTCGCGTCAAAAGGTTGGTGACTTTTTCAAGCAAGATTAAAGTGCAAAAAAAAAAAAGCTGAACAAAGTACTTCAAGGTAAGGGCAAGTCACTATGAAAGCTAGAAAAAGTCTTAACTGAACAAGAACATGTGCATGTGTAATCTCTTTTGAGGAAAACAAATCCTAGCCATGGTAAGTAAAAGGAGTCAAAGAAAGAAAGTATGTAACCTTGATACATATATTCTTCACTGCAATGATCCAAAATAGGTATCTAGAGTAAGAGCTTAAGTGGAAATAAGGATCAAGTAGCAAAGAAAGCTTGTTTGACTATGTTTATTTGCTTGAGGACAAGCAAAAGGCTAGGTGTGGGGGTATTTGATAGAGCATATTTTAAATCATTTTATCATGATATTTTTTATGTTTATTTACATCTTTTCTGCCTAATTTTGTGGTTTTGATCTTATTTTGCAGATATTAGGTGTAAAGAGACAATCTGGTGAAAATGCTCTTAAAACTGCCAAAAAGTGCCAAATATGGAAAGTTCCAAATAAGAAAAGTTTTCAGAAAAGGAAAGTTTTCAAATAAGAAAAGTGCAGAAGCAAAAGCAAATAAGGAAAGTGCAGTCAGAAGATTATTTGAAATTCAAATTACAGATCTTTTTTTCCTTGTTTAAAGATGTGCAGACACTTCAGCAGTCAGATCTTCCTATTTAGGCAGCAAGATTTCAAGAAGACGCACTTGCCTCTCTTGCATTCAGTATTCAAGATTTGAAATTCAAACGAAGGCTCCACCTAACAAGGAAAGATTGGACAGCATATCTTTCCCTCTGCACAACCCCATCCGCGCGCCACCTTCCTTCTGAAGAGCCATCTGCGCGCCTCCTTCCTTCTGAAGACCTTGCAATGCGATTCTTTCCTTTTCAGACACAACTTGGGCAGTAAGCACCTTTTGGGCAGCAAGTAAGGACCTAGGGCAACACTTTCAACTATAAAAAGACACATAAGGAGCCTCCCCATACTTTTTCTACTCTCCCTTGGACACACCTACGGGATTGCAAGTGGCAATATCTCTTCTTCATCTCTTTCTTTATTTTTGGTTTTTGTTTCAGCCATGAGTGGCTGAAACCTTTTATTCTAGTTGAAGATTGGTTGAAACTTTAGTTGTTTTATGGATTATGAGATCTGAACATACATTGTTTGTCTTTGGTTTATTCAATATTCATACAATTTCATGCTTGATTCCATTATTGCTTTGTTATTTTAATCAATGTGGCCAGTTGATTCTTGATTGCAAGGTAATATATTGTTAGTTTCGATAATTTTAAGTCCATAATTGCTTGGATTGTTCAAACATAAGAACACTTGGTGTAAAAACTAAGGAAATTGTATGATCTAGCAACATCTCATGCTTTTGGGTAGCTAGGATTGGCTCTCTCTATCTCTTAATGCAATTAACAATTGTTTTAATGCCTAAGGCCCAAGGACGTTCCTTGGCAACTTGTTGATTAGTCATTAATTAGAAGACGTTCCCTAATTGGTTTATAATTAAGGAGAGACATGGTGGTGAGAAGCGTTTTCCATCTCCATAACTAATCTATTGAACCAATCAAAAGAACATAAGTTTCAATGATCAATCCCAACAACTGAAGTGAATCCGATTCTTCAACTAGAGCTTTCTCATTATTGATTTCTTTTATTTTTATTATTCGCTTTCTTTTATTGCTTTTAGTTAATTGAATCAATCTCAAACCCCCCCATTTTACTTTCAGTTTATTTGCTTTCAATTTATCTCGTTTCGGTTTATTTCTCTTTCAGTTTAATTTTTGTTTCAGTTAATTCTCTTGGTTTTGATAAGGAAGATAGGTAAGTTTTCAATTCTCTGTGGATTCGATCCTTTACCACTATCTGCAGTAGTAATATTGTTGATAACCGGAAAGGTTATTTTTGACCGGCTTCGACAACCGCGAGTCGTTGCTATTCACATCCATAACTGTGTAGAATATGTTATCAAACACATTCTTTTCTATATGCATAACTTCCAAATTATGTCAAAGTAAATTTGATTGCCGATATGAAAGCTCCCAAAATATACTCTTTTTTACCTAGTTATGTTGTACTCCAAATCCCAGTATTGTTTGCTTGCCAGTAGTTGTTCCAAACACAACATTACTCAACAAATTAACTCAATGTTGTATAACATCACCTGCCATATGAGAAGAAGGAGGAGTTTTTTCTATGAAACCTTTTCTAAATTTATCTTTCTGTCTTTGATATGGATGGTTAATAGGAAGGAATTGACGATGACAATAAAAAAAGGATGGCTTCCCACCATGCTGAAGTACAAAGGCCTTACTATTTTCCATACAATATGGACATGACATTCTACCATGTGTACTCCATCTAGATAACATACCATATGCAGGAAAATCACTTATTGTCCATAACAGTGCTGCTTTCATTTGAAAGTTTTGGTTAGAATTAGCATCATGAGTCCAAACTCCTTCATGCCACAACAATTTCAACTCATCAATCAAAAGCCTCAAAAAAACATCCAAGCTTTTTCCAGGGCTTTTAGGATATGGAATTACCATATTTAGAAACATGTAAGGTTTTTTCATTGCCATCCATGAAGGTAAATCGTAAACTACAATAATTACGGGCCAATAAGAATACGGATTAGACCGTTGCCTAAAAGGATTGAATCCATCAGTACATAATCCAAGCCGAACATTTCTTGGATCAGATGCAAACCAAGAGTGGGTGTGATCAAAATGTTTCCATGCCTCACTATCAACAGGATGTACCATGCTACCATCTACATGTTGGTTAGAAACATGCCAAACCATATGCAGAGCAGTTTTGGATGACATAAAATGTAATACTCGCATAGACTTTGGCGTCGGAATTCCAACTTTCTGATGAAATCTCCGTTGGAATCTGGAATCTCGGATACCAGAACCTCTAGAAGGGTAAAATATGTTTTTACAAAATGATTTTCATGGTTTTATTGATTGGTTTTGAGTTAAGGTTTTAAAATTGAAAGAAAAAACATTTTTGAGGGACAAGCCCAGGTTCGGCCGCCGAACATGGTGCTGCTGCGGGAGCTCTTTCGGCCCCCAAAGGTGGTCTGGCCAACCACCTATAAAAGGCCTCCAGTCCGAAAATGGGAGAGTTTTCTCTCTCCATTTTTGGGCAAAGGTGAGTTCTTGCCCTCCCTTTGATAATTTTATGTTTTCCCTTCAAATTTTCATGAGTTTTCGCTTGTTTTTAAAGTTTTAAGCTTGAATCCAAAGTTTTAAAGCTTGGAGACCTCCAGAGACCGTTTTCCTCCTCATCTCCAAGTTTGAGTCACATCTACCTTCGATCTTCAAGAGGTAAGTGTAGATCCTTGTTGTAATACCCGGCTAGACCCCGGCACCGGAATTCCTACCTTCCTACGAAATCTTCATTGGAATCCAGAATTTCTTGAATGTCGGAATCTTCTAGAAGAGTAAAATAAAGGTTTTCTAAAATGTTTTTACATGTTTTTATGGTTTGATTAAGAAAAAAAATTTGAGTTTTGAAAGAAAATGAAGTTTTGAAGGGAAATGCCAGGTTCGGCCGCCGAATCCCATGTTCGGCCACCGAAGGTGGCTTCCTTTTGCTGCCACCGAATGTCAAGTTCGGCCGCCGAAGGTGGCTCCCTTTTGCTGCCGCCGAATATCAAGTTTGGCCGCCGAACATGGTGGAGTTGTGAAAGCACCTTTGGCCTCCGAAGGTGGTCTGGCCAGCCACCTATAAAAGGCCCCATGTCCGAAAATGGGCGAGTTTTCTTCTCCATTTTCGGGCAAAGGTGAGTCCATGCCCTTCCATGGTTAGTTTTGATATTTTCCTTCAAATCATTCATGTTTTTGATGAGTTTTAACTTGGTTTTGAAGATTTTTGAGCAAAGATCGAAGTTTGGAAACTTGGAGACCCCAAATCCCATTTCCTCCACATCTCCAAGTTTGGATCGCCTCTCCTCTCAATCTTCAAGAGGTAAGAGTAGATCATCACCCTCTCTTATGTTTTAAGTAAGTTTTGAGGGGTTTTAAGGGTATTTGATGCATGTTTAGAGTAGATCTAAAGTGTTAGGGTTTATGTACCCTTTATGGTAAATGTATGTTAAATGTGTTGCTATGTGATGTTTGTTGGGGTTTAGGCTAGTTTTAAGCCCCTAAATGCATGAATACATGTTTATGCATGCTTGGGAAGTGTTGTGTTTGAGTTTGGAGAGTTTGGGAGGCAAATGTGTGTGTGTGAGGCTTGAGTTCTCCCATTCTGGAAGAACTCAGGTTTGGCAGCCGAAGCCATGTTCGGCCGCCGAACCTGCCTGTGGTGGCATGTTTTGGCCACCTAAGCTCGCCCTCGAATGTTGGACTTTCGACTCTGGAGGGGAGTTTCGGCCGCCGAACCTACCGCCGAAAGTGCTTGAGTTTCGGATCTGGAAGGGACTTTCGGCCGCCGAAGGTGCCTGAGTTTCGGCTCTGGAGGGACTTTTCGGTCACCGAACCTGCCGCCGAAAGTGCCTTGTCCAGCCTTCCTTTGTATATTTTGTATGGACGTTTTGTGATGTTTTAGGGGATTTTTGGGGAGATGTTTAGAGTTATGTTAGAGTATGTTTAGTCCCTCATTTGAGTCCACCTGTGCAGGATCGGACCTGAGAGACCGAGAAGGTCAGTAGTGAGCTAGCTGCTACAGAGTCAGTAAAGCGTCAGCCAGAGGTGAGTAAGAACACAACTTGTTTGTTTTAAAGAATTGAAATCTTTTTAGCATGACTCATGCATCACGAATGCCATGATATGTATTAGGTTGTTTTGCATTAGAATTCACGAATATGATGCATTGCATTATTTATTGTTGATGTGGATAGTTGTTGAATGATCCATTAGCCCTTGATGTGATATGATATGATATGAGATGGAAAGACCAGGTGTGGCCTAATCACCCCTGGCACATAGTAAGAGAAGACCAGGTGTGGCCTAATCGCCCCTGGCACAGAGTAAGAGAAGACCAGGTGTGGCCTAATCGCCCCTGGCACAGAGTAAGAGAAGACCAGGTGTGGCCTAATCGCCCCTGGCACAGTTGGACATGTTATGTTATGTTAAGAGGAAGTTCTGAGAAGCTCCATCGAGGGCCGGGCATTTATTGGATATATAGAGGGCTATTGGTGACAATACCATCCTAAGGTGATTTACTTGTGTTGTGATGCATTTCATGATGGTATATTTTTATAAATTGTTTTACTGTTCTGCTCACTGGGCTTTACAAGCTCACCCCTTCCCCTAACCTCCAGGTTTGCAGGTTCAGGATAGACCGGGAAGTCGTCAAGAGTAAAAGAGGTGTCTTTGTAATAGAATAGTAGTGGACATGATGAAAATGCATGTAATATAATGAAATGTAATGATGATTAGTATTGTGCTTGGCCCTAATGTTTATGGTTAATCCCTGTTGTACATGATCTAGATGTAAATATTTTAATGTTATGGTATGTTGAACCAAGCTTGATGTATGAGATGTTGACCCAACTGGAGCATTTGATGAGGGCTCCAGTAAGGGGTTTTATGTTAACAGTATAGTGCATGCACAGGGCAAGCTTGGTATATGTGAAAGTTTAAAGTTTTTATGTAAATGTATGATCATGTATGGGATTTTATCAGATGTACAGGATGTATAGTAGGCTTGCTACGGGTCCCGGCAACCTTAAGTCGATCTAGATCCTAGCACTGGTAGCGGTCCAATTTTTGGATCGTTACAGATTGTTATCAGAGCCCTAGGTTCATATGGTCGGACCTAGAGTGTGTTGGCCTCATAGATGTCATAGAAGGGCAAGCACAATAGGAAAAATCATGTCCACTAGGATAGGATGTAGAGTCCTGTCTTGATAATGATGTGAAATGCCATGATTTTATGCATGTGCATTAATGATATGTGATGTATGTGATGCGGGTTCATGTGTTTCCATATGATGCTAATGTTATGTGTATGTGTTGTGTTTCAGAAAACAGAATGAGAGGCACTCGTCGATATGCACGATTGACTGGAGTCCCACTAGAGAATAAGGGCATGGATGCCCATCCCCCTGCATTGCCAAAGGCAATGTCTAGTAGATCTAGCAGGAAAGGGACATCAAGGGACCCTAGGAGGTCTTTTGATGTGAGCAGGAGGAGATCGGTTTAGGGTGGTATGTCAACGGATGTGAGGGGATCAGAGGAGGATGAACAGAGAAGAGATGGTAGCTTGGGCATGAGTATGTCAGAAGAGGATATGGGAGAGTCCCAAGGAGGCGCTCAGGCCTCGGATTTTGCTTATCCACCACAGTATCCACCCTACCCTCAAGGGCCAGGGTATCCGATGGGAGGTACATCGGATTTCTCTAGCTACAACCCATATCCCACCTTTATGCCCTATCCTCCCTTTTACCCACCATATCCACAGTATCCTATGTTTCTACCCTTACCCTTCTACCCAACTACAGCAAACCCTAACCCAGGGAATGTTGCACCTCCTCCTTCACCAGCAGAACCCATAGTCCCGGATGCCCAAACATCCAAACCTAGCTCATCAGTTGGGAGCAAAGTAAAGATGATCGACTATCTGAAGTTGGATGCTCCCAAGTTTAAGACAGGTGATGATCCGTTTGAGTATCTCAAAACGGTAAAGATGATAACAGATGAGTTGAGAGCAGATGACAGTAGAGCCATTCAGATGGCAGGGTTCACATTGAAATGCAAGAAAGCAAGAGAATGGTTCAAAAATTATGTGGACCTAAGGTTGGAAAGCCTATCCTGGGAAGAGTTTGCAAATGAGTTTGCTGGATGGGCATTTCCAGACAATTCCAGAGAGCTGAAAATTATTGAATTTGAGCAGCTAAGGCAGACGGAGGATATGAGTGTAGATAAATACACAGATAGGTTCCTTGAGTTGCTTCAGTATATGGGGTAAACATATGATACAGACCAGAAGAAAGCTAGGAGGTATATCATGAGACTTCACTCTAGGTATTCCTCCCTGGTCCTTGCAGCAGAGAAGGTGTAACAACCCCAAAATGGACCGTCACCGGCGCTAGGATTCAGGTCGGCTTAAGGCCGCCAGAACCCGTAGCAAGCCTGCTATACTCTCTGTGTCCCTGTAAACCTCATACATGATCATACATTTTCTGTGAAAATGAAACTCTTTTCTGAACCAAGGCTTAACCTGTGCACTATCTCTGTACTCTGTACTCATGTACTCTGTACTCTGTATCCCTGACTAGAGCTTGCTCTAGATGGGTTAACTCATACCTGTTAAGCCTGGTTTTCACATACAGGAAAACATATATACATATACAGATCATGTACAAAACATACATCACTAGGTCAAGCAACAACTATGACATCTCTGTAATATTACATGTCCACTCTAAGCTATTACAGATCTCTTTACTTTTCCTGTACTCTGCTGGACTGTCCCTGTACACTGTACACTGAACCTGCAAAACTGGGGTTAAGGGAGTGGGATGAGCTCTATAGCCCAGTGAGTAGAACAGTAAAACATCTCAGTAAAATATGATCTCATGGAATGCACCATATCACAGACAAGCCACATCAAGAGTAAACCTATCACCACATAGTCCCAGTAACTCTGTGCCAGGGCGTAGAATCGAGCACCTGGTCTTCCTGTCATATATGTATATGTGTATATAACACCTCTGTACTTACCATTGCCAGGGCGTAGTCAAAGGCTCCTGGACTTTGCTATACCTGCCAGGGCGTAGTCAAAGGCTCCTGGACTTCGCTATACCTGCCAGGGCGTAGTCAAAGGCTCCTGGACTTCGCTATACCTGCCAGGGCATAGTCAAAGGCTCCTGGACTTCCTGTCTGAGACTATTGGATCATTCAGCATTCACTCACATCACCAAATAACGATGCAATGCAACATATTCGTGAATACTAATGCAATCAACCTATGGCATAAACATGATGCATGAGATATGCTAAATGCAGTTTGTGGTTCACTTAAAAGTCATAAGTTTAGTTCCACTCACCTCTGGCTATCTGGACTGACTGACTCTGCAGGCTCTGAACCTCTGGAGCAGTACTCACTGCTGCTCTCTCTGGTTCCTCTGGTCTGTACCTATACAGATGGACTCAAATGAGGGACCAAACAAGCGTAGAAATAACTCTCTTAAACTTCCCCAAGAATCCCCTTAAACTCACTCAACTATCCATGCAAAGCATGCAAAAGAAAGCTGGACAGGACACTTTCGGCGGCAGGTTCGGCGGCCGAAAGTCCTCTCCAGAGACGAAAGTCTCACACCTTCGGCGGCACCTTCGGCGGCCGAATCCCCCAAACAGAGCCGAACATGCAAAACAGGCTGTGGCAGCCAAGCCACCATGCAAGAGGTTCGGCGGCCGAATGAACCTTCGGCTGCCGAACCTGAGTTCATCCAGAACTCAGCTTCAACGGCAAACCATCTTCTCCTTCCCTTCGACCACTCAAACCATATATACTCCAACTCCTCAACACACATATACTCACGTATATGATCACAGGGGTCCAAAACTATCTAATAACCCCAAACAACAAATCAAACATAACACAGAAACACATAACTTATCAAAACCACTACTTCTCACGTAAACATGCATCTCTCTCCCGTAACGTCCATAAAACCTTCAGAAAACACATAAACAGGTGCAAGAGCATTACTTACCTCCTGTAACAAGAAGCTGAACACTCTGAACTAAGGAAAACGGACCAACTCTCCTCAAACTCTCAAACTCGCACAAACGGAGCTTTTTGCTTCACAACAGTCAAAACCTTGTGACTTATCAAAACACTCTGCAAGAGCTGCTCAAACTCAGCAAATAAACCAGGGGAGACGTGGCCAAGCTTCTGGCAACAAGTTGGACATAACACCTGTCCAAAATGCTGACTAAGGGATACAAAACTGCTGGCTAAGCAACTCAGCTTCGGCTGCCGGATCGCATGCAAAACCATGCAACATTCGGGGGCCGAACCTGAATTCGGAAGCCGAATATTGGGCACTTTCGGCGGCCGAACTTATCTTCGGCGGCCGAACTTGGCTTCTCTGCCTTAGTTCATTTCAACTCAAAACTTGGTTCCATTTACCTGTAACACAATAAACCACACAACCTTCGTGAGAAACTCATATCTCCTACCCTCTAGAGGATTCCGACATCCCGGAGTCCACCGGACGACAAGAATTCCGGTGCCGGACTCTAGCCGGGTATTACATTCTCCCCTCCTTACGAACATTCGTCCTCGAAGGTTCCTAAAACACACAATTAACACATGAAACGGAGAAAACTAACCTCAAAACAAATATGGATACTGCTGGAGCATAGACTCCCGCGTCTCCCAGGTGCACTCTTCTAGATTATGGTGGTTCCATAGAACTTTCACCATCGGAATCTCCTTGTTCCTTAGCTGTCTGATCTGCGTGTCCAGAATCTGCACTGGCTGCTCTATATAGGTGAGATCCGTATGAATCTCCACCTCAGGCTCACTTAGAACCTGATTCGGATCTGACACAAACTGTCGTAGCATAGAAACATGAAATACCGGGTGAATTCTCTCCATAGAAGCAGGTAAATCCAGCTTATACGACACATTTCCGATCCTCTGCAACACCTCAAAGGGTCCAATGTACCGTGGAGCCAATTTACCTTTCTTTCCAAAACGAACCACTCCTTTCATTGGAGACACTTTTAGCAATACCCAATTACCCTCTTGAAACTCTAAGTGCTTTCTGCGAACGTCTGCATAACTTTTCTGTCTACTCTGAGCTGTTCTGATTCTCTCTCTGATCATGGGCACCATTCTACTGGTAATGTCTACTAACTCTGGCCCTGCAAGAGCGTTCTCTCCTACCTCTTCCCAGCAAACAGGGGATCTGCACTTCCTCCCATACAAAGCTTCATAAGGAGCCATCCCGATGCTCGCATGATGGCTGTTATTGTAGGCAAACTCCACCAAAGGTAGATGCTGCCTCCAAGAACCGCCAAAGTCTAATACACATAGTCGAAGCATATCCTCTATGGTCTGGATGGTCCTTTCTGACTGTCCATCAGTCTGTGGGTGGAAAGCAGTACTAAAATCCAATCTCGTGCCCATCGCACTTTGCAGACTCCGCCAAAAGCGGGAGGTAAACTGAGGTCCTCTGTCGGACACTATAGACACTGGAACTCCATGTAATCTCACTATCTCATCCAGATGGACCTGTGCCAACTTATCCACAGAATAGTTACTCCGTACTGGAAGAAAATGAGCAGATTTCGTGAGTCTGTCCACAATCACCCATATCGAGTCTATCCTGTTGAACGCTACTGGTAAACCCACTACAAAATCCATGGCTATGTTCTCCCATTTCCACTCTGGAATCGGTAATGGGTTAAGCATTTCGGCTGGTTTCTGATGCTCTAATTTCACCCTCTGACAAACCTCACAGGCTGTCACGAACTGCGCCACTTCTTTCTTCATGGCTGGCCACCAATAGACCCTTTTCAGATTCTGATACATCTTGGTGGCTCCTGGGTGAACACTATACCTCGCATTATGAGCTTCCCTCATAATGTCTTCCTTCACACTGCCCCTATCTGGTACACACAGTCGACTCCCATAGCGAAGGATCCCTTTGCTGTCAAATCTGAACTCTACACTATTGCCTGACTGAACAGTCCTGGCAATTTTCATCAACTCAGGGTCCTCATGCTGTCTCTGAGCTATCTGCTCCAGAAACACATGTGTCACTCTCATCTGTGCTATCAACGCACCTGTACCAGACAACTCTAGCTGTAATCCCTCGTCAAAGAGCTTATAAAGCTCCATCACAACTGGTCTCCGCTCTGCTGCTATATGGGATAAACTGCCTAGTGACTTCCGGCTTAGGGCGTCTGCGACAACATTCGCCTTACCCGGATGATACTGGATTTTACAATCATAATCACTGAGCAATTCGACCCACCTTCTCTGCCGCAAATTCAGCTCTCTCTGACTTAAGATGTACTGTAAACTCTTATGATCGGTGAAGATCTCGCATTTAACCCCGTAGAGGTAATGCCGCCACATCTTAAGTGCAAAGATAACTGCTGCCATCTCTAGGTCATGGGTAGGGTAATTCAACTCGTGCTTCTTCAACTGTCTAGAAGCATAAGCGATTACTCTATCACTCTGCATCAATACACAACCCAATCCCACTCGAGATGCATCACAGAACACTGTGAACTCTTCATTACTGACAGGCAGAGCTAACACTGGTGCTGTTGTCAATCTCCTCTTGAGCTCCTCAAAGCTCTCTTCACACTGGTCTGACCAGATAAACTTCTGGTTCTTCTAAGTCAATTTGGTCATAGGAGCTGCTATCTTTGAGAAGTTCTGAACGAACCTCCTGTAGTAACCTGCCAGTCCCAGAAAGCTTTTAATCTCAGTCACTGTCGTGGGTCTGGGCCAGTTAGCTACAGCCTCTATCTTCTTGGGGTCTACCTCAATACCCTCTGCTGATACCACATGTCCCAAGAAGGCAATACTCCTTAACCAAAACTCACACTTCGAGAACTTGGCATACAAACCATGCTCTCTCAGTGTCTGCAGAACGATCCTCAGATGCTGGGCATGCTCCTCTGCATCTCTGGAATACACTAAGATATCATCGATAAACACAATGACAAAGTGATCCAGAAACTCACTGAATACCCTGTTCATGAGATCCATAAATGCTGCAGGGGCGTTAGTCAACCCGAACGGCATCACTAAGAACTCATAATGCCCATATCTGGTCCGGAAAGCTGTCTTAGGCACATCTGCCTCTCTGACTCTCAACTGATGATACCCAGATCTCAGATCTATTTTCGAGAAACAACCTGCTCCAGCTAGCTGGTCAAATAGATCATCAATCCGAGGTAAGGGATACCTATTCTTGATAGTGACCTTGTTCAACTGTCTGTAGTCGATACAAAGTCTGAGGGATCCATCCTTCTTTCTGACAAAGAGCACTGGAGCACCCCAAGGTGAGGTACTAGGGCGGATGAAACCCTTATCTACCAAGTCCTGCAACTGTTCTTTCAACTCTGTTAACTCAGCTGGCGCCATCCTGTAGGGAGGAATAGAGATAGGTCTGGTACCTGGCAGTAATTCAATTTCAAACCCTATCTCCCTATCCGGTGGTAGTCCTGGCAAATCGTCTGGGAACACATCGAGAAACTCTCGGACTACTGGTACTGTGGCTGGTTCCCTCACCTGACTGTCTAGCTCTCTCACATGAGCTAGAAACCCCTGACAACCCCTCCTAAGCAAACGACGAGCCTGAAGGGCTGAAATCATACCTCTGGGTGTACCTCTCCTGTCTCCTCTGAAAACACACTTTGACCCATCCTGGTCTCTGAGACTCACTAGCTTCTCTCGACAGTCCAACGTAGCACTATATGTAGATAACCAATCCATCCCTAGAATGACATCAAAATCCGTCAAATCTAGAACCACAAGGTCAGCTGGAAGGTATCTACCCTCGATAACCACTGGACTGAAACGACAGACTGACACTGCCACTGATGGGTCACATCTAGGTCCACTGACCCAGAGAGGATACTCTAACTCAGAACTGATCAAACCCAATCGCTCTATGGCTCTCGAAGCAATAAAGGAATGAGAAGCACCGGGGTCCATCAAAGCATACACATCTGAACACCCAATGATGAGATTACCTGACACCACTGTGTTCGACGTGTTAGCCTCCTCCTGTGTCACTGTGAAAATCCGTGCTGGGGCTACTGGATTTCCACCTCGGGAACCTGCTGCTGAAGTAGAGGCTACCCCTCTCCCTCTACCTCTGCCACTAGTCTGAGGCATGACTGGAGCTGCTGGCCGTACAACTGGCTGTACCACACTGCCTGAACTCATCTGCTGGGATGGTGCAAAAGTCATCTGTGGACAATCCCGAGCAATATGCCCTTCCTGTCCACATCGAAAACAAGCTGTAGATCCCAACCGACAAACTCCTCCATGTGGTTTTCCGCATCGTCTGCAGACTGGAGCTGTGCCAGAGCTTGAGCCACTACCTATTCCCAGACCTGACTTGACTTTACTCCAGAACTTACTCTTTGTTCCTTTTGCTCTATCCCATCTTTTACTGCTTGGTGTGGGGGCTTTAGAACCCGAAGCCTGTGCCTTTGACTGTTTCTGAATATTGGCACTAGCTTCCATTTTCCTGGCTGCGTCTACTATGGTATGGAAACTCTCCTTTTCTGCTGGAAGAATCAAGGAAGCATACCTGGGATGCAGTCTCATAGTATATCTCCTTGCTTTCTTCTGATCAGTATCATAGGCTTGACCCACGTACTGAAGCAGATCTAGGAACTTATCTGTGAATTCATCAACACTCATCTCATCTGTCTGTCTCAACTGTTCAAATTCAATTACTTTCATCTCCCTCGAACTATCAGGAAAAGCCCACCCAGCAAACTCATTGGCGAACTCTCCCCATGACATGCTGTCCATTCTAGGCTCCACATAATTCTTAAACCATTCTTTGGCTTTCTTGCATTTTAATGTGAAACCTGCCATCTCAATGGCTCTCCTATCATCTGCTCCCAATTCACTGGTTATCATCCTAACTGCTCTGAGGTAATCAAATGGATCATCTCCCGTGTTGTATTTAGGAGCCTCCAATTTCAAGTACTCCGTCATTTGGACTTTACCTCCAGATGAGCTAGGTTCATGTCTGTCAACAACAGGGGCTACTGGTTCTGGTGGTAGTACTGGTTCATTTGGCTCTAGGTGTGCTGCACTTGGATGGGTAGGGGAAGAGGGATACATAGGATATGGTGGATAGTAAGGATAAGGCATATAAGGCATATAAGGAGGATTGGCACAAAACTCGAGTACTCCGACATACCTCCCATCGGATACTCTGGATAGCCAAAACCTGAGGTCTGAGCACCTCCCTGCGACTCTCCCATACCTTCCTCAAAACTGCCTATACCCATGCTGTCATCTCTAGACTGATCAATCTCCATATCTTCCCTCCTTTCCTCTGATCTTCCTCCCCTAGCTGTTCCTCTTCTGCTCTCATCGACAGACCTTCTAGGGTCTATTGACGTACCTTCCCTGCTAGATCTCTGAGACCTTGCCCTTGGCAATGCAGGAGGACGAGCAGCTGGTCTCTCATTCTCTAGTGGGACTCCAGTCAATCGAGCTGATCGACGAGTTCCTCGCATCTTTACTCTGGAAACACAACATATAACATACCACTTTAGCACATAAACATCATATATCACTCATACACATACAACACTCATGGCATATCATAGCAGATAGGACTCAAGACCCTATCCTAGTGGACATGATTTCCTATTGTGCTTGACCACTTCTAACCTGACCACTTCTAACCTGTCTGAGCCCAACACTGTCTCTATAGGTCCGATCATGTGAACCTAGGGCTCTGATACCAATCTGTAACGACCCCAAAATGGACCGTCACCGGCGCTAGGATTCAGGTCGGCTTAAGGCCGCCAGAACCCGTAGCAAGCCTGCTATACTCTCTGTGTACCTGTAAACCTCATACATGATCATACATTTTCTGTGAAAATGAAACTCTTTTCTGAACCAAGGCTTAACCTGTGCACTATCTCTGTACTCTGTACTCATGTACTCTGTACTCTGTATCCCTGACTAGAGCTTGCTCTAGATGGGTTAACTCATACCTGTTAAGCCTGGTTTTCACATACAGGAAAACATATATACATATACAGATCATGTACAAAACATACATCACTAGGTCAAGCAACAACTATGACATCTCTGTAATATTACATGTCCACTCTAAGCTATTACAGATCTCTTTACTTTTCCTGTACTCTGCTGGACTGTCCCTGTACACTGTACACTGAACCTGCAAAACTGGGGTTAAGGGAGTGGGATGAGCTCTATAGCCCAATGAGTAGAACAGTAAAACATCTCAGTAAAATATGATCTCATGGAATGCACCATATCACAGACAAGCCACATCAAGAGTAAACCTATCACCACATAGTCCCAGTAACTCTGTGCCAGGGCGTAGAATCGAGCACCTGGTCTTTCTGTCATATATGTATATGTGTATATAACACCTCTGTACTTACCATTGCCAGGGCGTAGTCAAAGGCTCCTGGACTTTGCTATACCTGCCAGGGCGTAGTCAAAGGCTCCTGGACTTCGCTATACCTGCCAGGGCATAGTCAAAGGCTCCTAGACTTCGCTATACCTGCCAGGGCGTAGTCAAAGGCTCCTGGACTTCCTGTCTGAGACTATTGGATCATTCAGCATTCACTCACATCACCAAATAACGATGCAATGCAACATATTCGTGAATACTAATGCAATCAACCTATGGCATAAACATGATGCATGAGATATGCTAAATGCAGTTTGTGGTTCACTTAAAAGTCATAAGTTTAGTTCCACTCACCTCTGGCTATCTGGACTGACTGACTCTGCAGGCTCTGAACCTCTGGAGCAGTACTCACTGCTGCTCTCTCTGGTTCCTCTGGTCTGTACCTATACAGATGGACTCAAATGAGGGACCAAACAAGCGTAGAAATAACTCTCTTAAACTTCCCCAAGAATCCCCTTAAACTCACTCAACTATCCATGCAAAGCATGCAAAAGAAAGCTGGACAGGACACTTTCGGCGGCAGGTTCGGCGGCCGAAAGTCCTCTCCAGAGACGAAAGTCTCACACCTTCGGCGGCACCTTCGGCGGCCGAATCCCCCAAACAGAGCCGAACATGCAAAACAGGCTGTGGCAGCCAAGCCACCATGCAAGAGGTCCGGCGGCCGAATGAACCTTCGGCTGCCGAACCTGAGTTCATCCAGAACTCAGCTTCAACGGCAAACCATCTTCTCCTTCCCTTCGACCACTCAAACCATATATACTCCAACTCCTCAACACACATATACTCACGTATATGATCACAGGGGTCCAAAACTATCTAATAACCCCAAACAACAAATCAAACATAACACAGAAACACATAACTTATCAAAACCACTACTTCTCACGTAAACATGCATCTCTCTCCCGTAACGTCCATAAAACCTTCAGAAAACACATAAACAGGTGCAAGAGCATTACTTACCTCCTGTAACAAGAAGCTGAACACTCTGAACTAAGGAAAACGGACCAACTCTCCTCAAACTCTCAAACTCGCACAAACGGAGCTTTTTGCTTCACAACAGTCAAAACCTTGTGACTTATCAAAACACTCTGCAAGAGCTGCTCAAACTCAGCAAATAAACCAGGGGAGACGTGGCCAAGCTTCTGGCAACAAGTTGGACATAACACCTGTCCAAAATGCTGACTAAGGGATACAAAACTGCTGGCTAAGCAACTCAGCTTCGGCTGCCGGATCGCATGCAAAACCATGCAACATTCGGGGGCCGAACCTGAATTCGGAAGCCGAATATTGGGCACTTTCGGCGGCCGAACTTATCTTCGGCGGCCGAACTTGGCTTCTCTGCCTTAGTTCATTTCAACTCAAAACTTGGTTCCATTTACCTGTAACACAATAAACCACACAACCTTCGTGAGAAACTCATATCTCCTACCCTCTAGAGGATTCCGACATCCCGGAGTCCACCGGACGACAAGAATTCCGGTGCCGGACTCTAGCCGGGTATTACATTCTCCCCTCCTTACGAACATTCGTCCTCGAAGGTTCCTAAAACACACAATTAACACATGAAACGGAGAAAACTAACCTCAAAACAAATATGGATACTGCTGGAGCATAGACTCCCGCGTCTCCCAGGTGCACTCTTCTAGATTATGGTGGTTCCATAGAACTTTCACCATCGGAATCTCCTTGTTCCTTAGCTGTCTGATCTGCGTGTCCAGAATCTGCACTGGCTGCTCTATATAGGTGAGATCCGTATGAATCTCCACCTCAGGCTCACTTAGAACCTGATTCGGATCTGACACAAACTGTCGTAGCATAGAAACATGAAATACCGGGTGAATTCTCTCCATAGAAGCAGGTAAATCCAGCTTATACGACACATTTCCGATCCTCTGCAACACCTCAAAGGGTCCAATGTACCGTGGAGCCAATTTACCTTTCTTTCCAAAACGAACCACTCCTTTCATTGGAGACACTTTTAGCAATACCCAATTACCCTCTTGAAACTCTAAGTGCTTTCTGCGAACGTCTGCATAACTTTTCTGTCTACTCTGAGCTGTTCTGATTCTCTCTCTGATCATGGGCACCATTCTACTGGTAATGTCTACTAACTCTGGCCCTGCAAGAGCGTTCTCTCCTACCTCTTCCCAGCAAACAGGGGATCTGCACTTCCTCCCATACAAAGCTTCATAAGGAGCCATCCCGATGCTCGCATGATGGCTGTTATTGTAGGCAAACTCCACCAAAGGTAGATGCTGCCTCCAAGAACCGCCAAAGTCTAATACACATAGTCGAAGCATATCCTCTATGGTCTGGATGGTCCTTTCTGACTGTCCATCAGTCTGTGGGTGGAAAGCAGTACTAAAATCCAATCTCGTGCCCATCGCACTTTGCAGACTCCGCCAAAAGCGGGAGGTAAACTGAGGTCCTCTGTCGGACACTATAGACACTGGAACTCCATGTAATCTCACTATCTCATCCAGATGGACCTGTGCCAACTTATCCACAGAATAGTTACTCCGTACTGGAAGAAAATGAGCAGATTTCGTGAGTCTGTCCACAATCACCCATATCGAGTCTATCCTGTTGAACGCTACTGGTAAACCCACTACAAAATCCATGGCTATGTTCTCCCATTTCCACTCTGGAATCGGTAATGGGTTAAGCATTTCGGCTGGTTTCTGATGCTCTAATTTCACCCTCTGACAAACCTCACAGGCTGTCACGAACTGCGCCACTTCTTTCTTCATGGCTGGCCACCAATAGACCCTTTTCAGATTCTGATACATCTTGGTGGCTCCTGGGTGAACACTATACCTCGCATTATGAGCTTCCCTCATAATGTCTTCCTTCACACTGCCCCTATCTGGTACACACAGTCGACTCCCATAGCGAAGGATCCCTTTGCTGTCAAATCTGAACTCTACACTATTGCCTGACTGAACAGTCCTGGCAATTTTCATCAACTCAGGGTCCTCATGCTGTCTCTGAGCTATCTGCTCCAGAAACACATGTGTCACTCTCATCTGTGCTATCAACGCACCTGTACCAGACAACTCTAGCTGTAATCCCTCGTCAAAGAGCTTATAAAGCTCCATCACAACTGGTCTCCGCTCTGCTGCTATATGGGATAAACTGCCTAGTGACTTCCGGCTTAGGGCGTCTGCGACAACATTCGCCTTACCCGGATGATACTGGATTTTACAATCATAATCACTGAGCAATTCGACCCACCTTGTAACAGCCCGGAAACCGAACTGCCACCGGCACTAGGATCCAGATCGACTTAAGGTCGCCGGGACCCGTAGTAAGCCTGCTATCCTGTCTGTATACCTGTGAAATCCCATACATGATCATACATTTGCTGTAAAAACATAAAACTTTTCTTCATTCCAAGGCTTAACCTGTGCATGCACTCTCTCTGTGCTCTACCAATCCCTACTAGAGCTCCTCATGGCTCTAGGCGGATCAATCTCATAATGTTAAGCCTGGTTTTGCTCATAAACATACAACAATAAAGAAGCATACATAAACTGATCATGTGACTCCACAAAGGGATTACAAGTCTTATAAATCAAGCACCATTCTATACACTATACATATACATTATCTTTATACATTTACATGTCCACACTAGCTATTACAAAACTCTGTACTCTTCCTGTACCCTGCTGAGTTCTCTCTGACCTCTGAACCTGCACAACTGAAGTTAGGGGAGAGGGATGAGCTACACTAGCCCAGTGAGTAGAATAGGCAAATACAAGTGATAAAACATGCTCTCATGGAATGCAACACATAAGCACATCACCTCGGCCGGACGGATCAAAACTCCCTCTATCTCATCTGGGGTACCTAAGTACCATTTGCCTGGTCCCCGTAGGGCTGTTCCAGGTCTTTATGCCTGGTCCTCGTAAGGCTGTTCCAGGTCTTTCCTCTGAGGGCTAATGAATCCTCACGAAGTCCGTGCCGTCTCACATAAGTAATGTACAAGGAGCAATGCCAAGTACAAGGATAAATGCAATGCATCATCTTGGTGTACACTAATGCACTCACCCTATAGCATATTCATGATGCATGAAGCATGATAAAATATTCAGTTCTCATATTAAAACATTAAGTTAAATTCCACTCACCTGTAGTTCTCTTTGAACTGACTCTGCAGGTTCTGACTCTGGACTCACTGCTGATGTCCCTGATTCCTCTGGTCCGTACCTACACAGGTGGACTCAAATGAGGGACTAAACTCACTCAAGAGCATCTCTAAGAAACTCCCCAAAACCCCTCTAAACAATCCTCAAACCATCACATAAGACATGCAAAAGACAGCTGGACAGGGCACTTTCGGCGGCAGGTTCGGCGGCCGAAACCCCACTCCAGAGACGAAACTCATGCATGTTCGGCGGCACCTTCGGCGGCCGAAGGTCTCGTCCAGAGACGAAACTCACACACTTTCGGCGGCCGAACTCCCTCTTTCGGCGGCCGAAAGTCCCTTTCTAAACCGAAAGCCTAGCTTTCGGGGGCAACCTTTGGCAGCCGAACTGCCTCCACAAAGGGTTCGGCGGCCGAACCTTCCTTCGGCGGCCGAACCTGGTTTTGCCCGAAGGGCAGAACCCTGCTCTGTTTCATGCAAACTTTGCCCAAAAACCTACAAACATGCATAGCAACTACTCCCAACTAGCATATACACATATATATGCACAAAGGGGTCTAAAACTATCCTAAAACCCCAAACAAACATAGCACATAACACTTAAACATGTTTGAACACCACAAATCACCAAAAACCTCACCTAAACCTAAACATGCATACTACCCATACAAACGTCATAAAACCTTTCCAAATCATCAAAGAAGCTCAGGATCTTCACTTACCTCTTAAAAAACTTGAGGATGAAGGATCCCAACGTGGAGATATGAAGAAAAGCTCTTCCAAAGCTCCAAGCTTCCAAACTTACTTCTTTTGCTCAAAACCTTCATAAAGCACCAAAACTCTTAAAACTCTTGAAAGATTTGATGAAAATCATGGAAAACATGAAAGTCAACGTAGGAGAGGCTGAAACTCACCTCTGGCTGCAAGTGGAGGAGAAATAACCTCCTTCCACCGACCCTTGGCCCTTTTATAGGTGGCTGGCCAGACCACCTTCGGCAGCCGAACGTGAAGCCGCAACCATGCAATGTTCGGCGGCCGAAAGTGCCCTTCGGCGGCCGAACCTTTGCATTTCTCCCTTGTTGCTTTTCTGTCAAAATTCAAGTCTTTTAACCCTTCAAACCATGAAAACCAGTGAAAATACCTTAAAAAAACATATGTATTACCCTTCTCGAGGGTTCCGACACCCGAGATTCCACCGGACTACAGGAATTCCGATGCCGGACTCGAGCCGGGTATTACATTCTCCCCCCCTTAAGACCATTCGTCCCCGAATGTTCCTAACATAACATAAACACATAGAAAAGGGGAAAAACTAACCTTAAAACAGATATGGGTATTGCTGGAGCATGGACTCCCGAGTCTCCCACGTGCACTCTTCTAGGTTGTGGTGGTTCCACAAAACTTTCACCATTGGTATCTCCTTGTTTCTCAGCTTTCTGATCTGGGTGTCTAGGATCCGCACTGGCTGCTCTACATAGGTGAGATCACTTAAGATTTCCACCTCAGGTTCACTAAGAACCTTCTCTGGATCTGACACAAACTTTCTCAACATAGAAACATGGAATACCGGGTGAATTCGTTCCATAGAAGCCGGTAAATCTAGTTTATACGATACAGGCCCGATCTTCTGCAAGATCTCAAAGGGACCAATGTACCGTGGGGCCAGTTTACCCTTCTTTCCAAACCGAACCACTCCCTTCATCGGAGACACCTTAAGCAATACCATATCCCCCTCCTGGAACTCTATCTGCTTCCTACGGATGTCTGCATAACTTTTCTGTCTGCTTACAGCTGTTCTGATCCGCTCTCTGATGATAGGCACTAACTTGCTGGTTATCTCAACTAACTCTGGCCCTGCAAGAGTTTTCTCTCCTACCTCTTCCCAACAAACAGGTGTTCGGCACTTCCTCCCATACAAAGCTTCATAAGGAGCCATCCCTATGCTAGCATGATGGCTGTTATTGTAGGCAAACTCCACCAAAGGTAGATGCTGCCTCCAAGAACCGCCAAAGTCTAACACACACATTCTCAACATATCTTCAATGGTCTGGATGGTTCTCTCAGACTGACCGTCTGTCTGTGGATGGAAAGCAGTGCTGAAATCCAACCTTGTGCCCATTTCATTTTGCAGACTCCGCCAAAACCTGGAGGTAAACTGAGGTCCTCGATCTGATACTATCGACACTGGAACTCCATGCAACCTTACTATCTCGTCTACATACACCTGCGCCAACTTGTCCACAGAGTAGTTACTCCTGATTGGAATGAAGTGAGCAGATTTAGTGAGTCTATCCACAATCACCCATATGGAGTCTAGTCTGTTAGACGTCGCCGGTAAGCCCACTACAAAATCCATAGCTATGTTCTCCCATTTCCATTCTGGAATGGGCAGTGGGTTAAGCATTCCAGCCGGCTTCTGGTGCTCTAGCTTCACCCTTTGACATGTCTCGCAGGCTGACACGAACTGTGCCACTTCTCTCTTCATTGCTGGCCACCAATACACCCTTCTCAGATCTTGATACATCTTGGTGGCTCCCGGGTGAATACTATACCGCGCATTATGAGCTTCCCTCATAATGTCTGCCTTCAAACTGCTATCATCTGGTACACATAACCTCTTACCGTGCCGAAGAATCCCCTCACTATCAAATCTGAACTCTGCACTGTTGCCCGACTGAACAGTCCTGGCAATCTTCACTAACTCGGGGTCTTCGTGCTGTTTCAGAGCCACTTGCTCTAGAAACACTGGTGTCACTTTCATCTGTGCGAGCAAAACACCGGTACCAGATAACTGCAACTGTAACCCTTCTTCCACGAGCTTATCGAAATCCTTCACCACCGGTCTTCTCTCTACTGCTATGTGGGATAAACTGCCAAGTGACTTTCGGCTTAAGGCATCAGCTACAACATTAGCCTTGCCCGGATGATATTGGATCTTGCAATCGTAATCACTGAGCAATTCTACCCACCGTCTCTGCCTCAAGTTTAACTCTCTCTGACTTAAGATGTGCTGCAGGCTTTTATGATCCGTATAGATCTCACATTTTACCCCATAGAGGTAATGCCTCCACATCTTAAGTGCAAAGATAACAGCTGCCATTTCAAGATCGTGTGTCGGGTAATTCAGCTCGTGCTTCTTCAGCTGTCTAGAAGCATAAGCTATCACTTTGTCATTCTGCATCAACACACAACCTAATCCCACTCGGGATGCATCACAGAACACTGTGAAATCTTCATCACTAATCGGCAGAGCTAACACCGGTGCTGAAGTTAACCGTCTCTTCAACTCGGCAAAACTCTCCTCACAATCCTCTGACCACACAAACTTCTGATTCTTTCTGGTCAGTCTGGTCATAGGAGCAGCTATCTTCGAGAAGTCCTGTACAAACCTCCGATAGTAGCCTGCCAAACCCAGAAAACTCTTGCTCTCTGTCACTGTAGTGGGTGTAGGCCAGTTGGCTACTGCCTCTACCTTTTTGGGATCTACTGATATACCGTCCTCTGATACAACATGTCCCAAAAAGGAAATGCTCCTTAGCCAGAACTTGCACTTGGAGAACTTGGCATACAAGCCATGCTCTCTCAAGGTTTGCAGCACTATCCGAAGATGCTGGGCATGGTCCTTTGCATTCCTGGAGTACACCAAGATATCATCAATAAAGACGATCACAAAACGATCCAAGTACTCCCTGAAAACCCTGTTCATGAGATCCATGAATGCTGCAGGGGCGTTAGTCAACCCGAACGGCATCACAAGGAACTCATAATGCCCATATCTGGTTCGGAAAGCAGTCTTGGATACATCTCCTTCCCTGATCTTCAACTGGTGGTATCCGGATCTCAGATCTATTTTAGAAAAACAACCTGCTCCTGCTAGCTGGTCGAATAGATCATCGATCCTGGGTAAAGGATACTTGTTTTTGATCGTGACTTTGTTCAACTGTCTGTAGTCAACACAAAGTCTCAGAGGTCCATCCTTCTTTCTGACAAATAATACTGGAGCACCCCAGGGTGAGGTACTCGGGCGGATGAAACCCTTAGCTACCAAATCCTGTAACTGCTCTTTCAACTCTCGCAACTCTGCTGGTGCCATCCTATAGGGAGGAATAGAGATCGGTCTAGCATTGGGCATCAACTCAATCTCGAACTCTATTTCCCTATCTGGTGGTAGTCCTGGAAGCTCTTCAGGAAACAAATCTAGGAAATCTCTAACAACTGGTACTGAGGATGGTTCCCTAACCTGACTGTCCAGGTCTCTCACATAAGCTAGAAACCCCTGACACCCCTTCCTTAACATTCTACGAGCCTGGAGGGCTGATATCAAACCCCTAGGTGTCCCTCTTCTGTCTCCTCTGAAGACACACTCTGACCCATCCTGGTCTCTGACACAGACTACCTTGTCTCTACAGTTCAGAGTAGCATCATACGTAGATAACCAATCCATCCCTAGAATGACATCAAAATCTGTCAACTCTAGAACCACCAGGTCAGCTGGAAGGTATCTACTCTCTATGCACACTGGACTGAACCGACAGACTGACTCTGCCAAAGATGGATCACATTTGGGTCCACTGACCCATAGAGGACACTCTAACTCAGACACCATCAGACCCAACCTCTCTGCAGCTCTAGAAGAAATGAAAGAGTGAGAAGCACCGGGGTCCATTAAAGCATACACCTCAGAACACCCAATGATGAGATTACCTGACACCACCGTGTTCGACGTGTCTGCCTCCTGCTGAGTCAGGGTGAAAATCCGTGCTGGGGCTGACGGACCTGCACCTCGGGAACCCATCCCTGATGAAGAGGCTGCCCCTCTTCCTCTTCCTCTGCCACTGCTTGGTGGTACGGCTGAAGCTACGGGCTGAACTACACTGCCCGTACTCATCTGCTGGGATGGTGCAACCAAAGTCGCCTGAGGACATTCCCGTGCATAATGTCCCTCCTGCCCACATCTATAGCAGGCTGTGGATCCCAACTGACAAGCTCCTCTATGCTGTTTGCCACACCTCTTGCACACTGGAAAATCTGCGCCAGAACTGGAGCCACTACTCATTCCTAGACCTGACTTAAGCCTGTTCCAGAACTTGCCTCTCTTTCCTCTGAACTTCTCCCATCTCCTCTTACTTGCACTTGCTGTACTCTGTGAGGAGGAACCTGGTTTACCACCAGAAGACTGTGCCTTGACTACACCTTGACTTATGGCACTGGCCTCCATCTTTCTAGCAGCATCCACAATAGAGTGGAAACTTTCCTTCTCCGCATGAAGAATCAAAGAGAAATACCTGGGATGAAGCCTTGTGGCATATCTCTTTGCCTTCTTCTGATCCGTATCATATGCTTGACCGACATATGGCAACAATTCCAGGAACTTATCTGTATATTCATCAACGCTCATCTCCTCCGTCTGTCGCAACTGCTCAAACTCCACAACCTTTAGTTCCCTAGAACTGTCAGGAAAAGCCCATCCAGCAAATTCGTTGGCGAACTCTTCCCATGTCATACTCTCAAGTCTCGGGTCCACATAATTCTTGAACCATTCTCTAGCTTTCTTACACTTTAACGTGAACCCTGCCATCTCAATGGCTCTACCATCATCTGCTCCCAACTCACTTGTTATCATTCTAACTGCACTGAGATACTCAAAGGGATCATCTCCTGTATTGAATTTAGGAGCATCCAACTTTAAGTACTCGGTCATCTTCACCTTACTTCCCCCTGACGAACTGGGTTGCTGTGCTTCCACAACAGGGGCTACTGGTTCAGGAGGTGGTGGTGGAGGAACTGGTTCCCTCACTTCAGGCTGTACTGGACTTGGATGAACAGGTGGGGGTGGATACATGTGATATGGTGGATAAAAAGAAGGATAGGGCATATATGGCATGTAGGGTGGATATGGGGCAAAACTGGAGTAATCCGACGTGCCTCCCATCGGATACTCTGGGCCCTGTGGAAAGGGTGGATAGCCAAACCCAGAGGCCTGCATGCCTCCCTGGGACTCCCCCATACCTTCTTCTGACCTTCCTACATCCATGCTTGCATCTCTACTCTGATCCTCTTCCCTCACACCTCTTTCTTCTACTGACCTTCCCCCTCTGCTTACTCCTCTCCTGCTCTCGTCAGAAGACCTTCTAGGGTCTCGTGACGTTCCTTCCCTGCTTGACCTGTGAGATCTTGCCCTTGGCAAGGCAGGTGGACGAGCAGCTGTACCCTCACTTACGGGTGGGACTCCAGTCAATCTCGCAGATCGACGAGTTCCTCGCATCTTCACTCTCTGAGAAACAACAAACACATAACCATAAGCAACACATCAAAAAATGCACATGCATAACTCATGGCATTGCACATCAGCATATAGACAGGACTGACATCCTATCCTAGTGGACATGTTTTTCCTATGGTGCTTGACCTACTAAACTTCTCTATGAGCCCAACTCTCTCTCTATAGGTCCGACCATATGAACCTAGGGCTCTGATACCAATCTGTAACAGCCCGGAAACCGAACTGCCACCGGCACTAGGATCCAGATCGACTTAAGGTCGCCGGGACCCGTAGTAAGCCTGCTATCCTGTCTGTATACCTGTGAAATCCCATACATGATCATACATTTGCTGTAAAAACATAAAACTTTTCTTCATTCCAAGGCTTAACCTGTGCATGCACTCTCTCTGTGCTCTACCAATCCCTACTAGAGCTCCTCATGGCTCTAGGCGGATCAATCTCATAATGTTAAGCCTGGTTTTGCTCATAAACATACAACAATAAAGAAGCATACATAAACTGATCATGTGACTCCACAAAGGGATTACAAGTCTTATAAATCAAGCACCATTCTATACACTATACATATACATTATCTTTATACATTTACATGTCCACACTAGCTATTACAAAACTCTGTACTCTTCCTGTACCCTGCTGAGTTCTCTCTGACCTCTGAACCTGCACAACTGAAGTTAGGGGAGAGGGATGAGCTACACTAGCCCAGTGAGTAGAATAGGCAAATACAAGTGATAAAACATGCTCTCATGGAATGCAACACATAAGCACATCACCTCGGCCGGACGGATCAAAACTCCCTCTATCTCATCTGGGGTACCTAAGTACCATTTGCCTGGTCCCCGTAGGGCTGTTCCAGGTCTTTATGCCTGGTCCTCGTAAGGCTGTTCCAGGTCTTTCCTCTGAGGGCTAATGAATCCTCACGAAGTCCGTGCCGTCTCACATAAGTAATGTACAAGGAGCAATGCCAAGTACAAGGATAAATGCAATGCATCATCTTGGTGTACACTAATGCACTCACCCTATAGCATATTCATGATGCATGAAGCATGATAAAATATTCAGTTCTCATATTAAAACATTAAGTTAAATTCCACTCACCTGTAGTTCTCTTTGAACTGACTCTGCAGGTTCTGACTCTGGACTCACTGCTGATGTCCCTGATTCCTCTGGTCCGTACCTACACAGGTGGACTCAAATGAGGGACTAAACTCACTCAAGAGCATCTCTAAGAAACTCCCCAAAACCCCTCTAAACAATCCTCAAACCATCACATAAGACATGCAAAAGACAGCTGGACAGGGCACTTTCGGCGGCAGGTTCGGCGGCCGAAACCCCACTCCAGAGACGAAACTCATGCATGTTCGGCGGCACCTTCGGCGGCCGAAGGTCTCGTCCAGAGACGAAACTCACACACTTTCGGCGGCCGAACTCCCTCTTTCGGCGGCCGAAAGTCCCTTTCTAAACCGAAAGCCTAGCTTTCGGGGGCAACCTTTGGCAGCCGAACTGCCTCCACAAAGGGTTCGGCGGCCGAACCTTCCTTCGGCGGCCGAACCTGGTTTTGCCCGAAGGGCAGAACCCTGCTCTGTTTCATGCAAACTTTGCCCAAAAACCTACAAACATGCATAGCAACTACTCCCAACTAGCATATACACATATATATGCACAAAGGGGTCTAAAACTATCCTAAAACCCCAAACAAACATAGCACATAACACTTAAACATGTTTGAACACCACAAATCACCAAAAACCTCACCTAAACCTAAACATGCATACTACCCATACAAACGTCATAAAACCTTTCCAAATCATCAAAGAAGCTCAGGATCTTCACTTACCTCTTAAAAAACTTGAGGATGAAGGATCCCAACGTGGAGATATGAAGAAAAGCTCTTCCAAAGCTCCAAGCTTCCAAACTTACTTCTTTTGCTCAAAACCTTCATAAAGCACCAAAACTCTTAAAACTCTTGAAAGATTTGATGAAAATCATGGAAAACATGAAAGTCAACGTAGGAGAGGCTGAAACTCACCTCTGGCTGCAAGTGGAGGAGAAATAACCTCCTTCCACCGACCCTTGGCCCTTTTATAGGTGGCTGGCCAGACCACCTTCGGCAGCCGAACGTGAAGCCGCAACCATGCAATGTTCGGCGGCCGAAAGTGCCCTTCGGCGGCCGAACCTTTGCATTTCTCCCTTGTTGCTTTTCTGTCAAAATTCAAGTCTTTTAACCCTTCAAACCATGAAAACCAGTGAAAATACCTTAAAAAAACATATGTATTACCCTTCTCGAGGGTTCCGACACCCGAGATTCCACCGGACTACAGGAATTCCGATGCCGGACTCGAGCCGGGTATTACACACCTTCTCTGCCGCAAATTCAGCTCTCTCTGACTTAAGATGTACTGTAAACTCTTATGATCGGTGAAGATCTCGCATTTAACCCCGTAGAGGTAATGCCGCCACATCTTAAGTGCAAAGATAACTGCTGCCATCTCTAGGTCATGGGTAGGGTAATTCAACTCGTGCTTCTTCAACTGTCTAGAAGCATAAGCGATTACTCTATCACTCTGCATCAATACACAACCCAATCCCACTCGAGATGCATCACAGAACACTGTGAACTCTTCATTACTGACAGGCAGAGCTAACACTGGTGCTGTTGTCAATCTCCTCTTGAGCTCCTCAAAGCTCTCTTCACACTGGTCTGACCAGATAAACTTCTGGTTCTTCTAAGTCAATTTGGTCATAGGAGCTGCTATCTTTGAGAAGTTCTGAACGAACCTCCTGTAGTAACCTGCCAGTCCCAGAAAGCTTTTAATCTCAGTCACTGTCGTGGGTCTGGGCCAGTTAGCTACAGCCTCTATCTTCTTGGGGTCTACCTCAATACCCTCTGCTGATACCACATGTCCCAAGAAGGCAATACTCCTTAACCAAAACTCACACTTCGAGAACTTGGCATACAAACCATGCTCTCTCAGTGTCTGCAGAACGATCCTCAGATGCTGGGCATGCTCCTCTGCATCTCTGGAATACACTAAGATATCATCGATAAACACAATGACAAAGTGATCCAGAAACTCACTGAATACCCTGTTCATGAGATCCATAAATGCTGCAGGGGCGTTAGTCAACCCGAACGGCATCACTAAGAACTCATAATGCCCATATCTGGTCCGGAAAGCTGTCTTAGGCACATCTGCCTCTCTGACTCTCAACTGATGATACCCAGATCTCAGATCTATTTTCGAGAAACAACCTGCTCCAGCTAGCTGGTCAAATAGATCATCAATCCGAGGTAAGGGATACCTATTCTTGATAGTGACCTTGTTCAACTGTCTGTAGTCGATACAAAGTCTGAGGGATCCATCCTTCTTTCTGACAAAGAGCACTGGAGCACCCCAAGGTGAGGTACTAGGGCGGATGAAACCCTTATCTACCAAGTCCTGCAACTGTTCTTTCAACTCTGTTAACTCAGCTGGCGCCATCCTGTAGGGAGGAATAGAGATAGGTCTGGTACCTGGCAGTAATTCAATTTCAAACCCTATCTCCCTATCCGGTGGTAGTCCTGGCAAATCGTCTGGGAACACATCGAGAAACTCTCGGACTACTGGTACTGTGGCTGGTTCCCTCACCTGACTGTCTAGCTCTCTCACATGAGCTAGAAACCCCTGACAACCCCTCCTAAGCAAACGACGAGCCTGAAGGGCTGAAATCATACCTCTGGGTGTACCTCTCCTGTCTCCTCTGAAAACACACTTTGACCCATCCTGGTCTCTGAGACTCACTAGCTTCTCTCGACAGTCCAACGTAGCACTATATGTAGATAACCAATCCATCCCTAGAATGACATCAAAATCCGTCAAATCTAGAACCACAAGGTCAGCTGGAAGGTATCTACCCTCGATAACCACTGGACTGAAACGACAGACTGACACTGCCACTGATGGGTCACATCTAGGTCCACTGACCCAGAGAGGATACTCTAACTCAGAACTGATCAAACCCAATCGCTCTATGGCTCTCGAAGCAATAAAGGAATGAGAAGCACCGGGGTCCATCAAAGCATACACATCTGAACACCCAATGATGAGATTACCTGACACCACTGTGTTCGACGTGTTAGCCTCCTCCTGTGTCACTGTGAAAATCCGTGCTGGGGCTACTGGATTTCCACCTCGGGAACCTGCTGCTGAAGTAGAGGCTACCCCTCTCCCTCTACCTCTGCCACTAGTCTGAGGCATGACTGGAGCTGCTGGCCGTACAACTGGCTGTACCACACTGCCTGAACTCATCTGCTGGGATGGTGCAAAAGTCATCTGTGGACAATCCCGAGCAATATGCCCTTCCTGTCCACATCGAAAACAAGCTGTAGATCCCAACCGACAAACTCCTCCATGTGGTTTTCCGCATCGTCTGCAGACTGGAGCTGTGCCAGAGCTTGAGCCACTACCTATTCCCAGACCTGACTTGACTTTACTCCAGAACTTACTCTTTGTTCCTTTTGCTCTATCCCATCTTTTACTGCTTGGTGTGGGGGCTTTAGAACCCGAAGCCTGTGCCTTTGACTGTTTCTGAATATTGGCACTAGCTTCCATTTTCCTGGCTGCGTCTACTATGGTATGGAAACTCTCCTTTTCTGCTGGAAGAATCAAGGAAGCATACCTGGGATGCAGTCTCATAGTATATCTCCTTGCTTTCTTCTGATCAGTATCATAGGCTTGACCCACGTACTGAAGCAGATCCAGGAACTTATCTGTGAATTCATCAACACTCATCTCATCTGTCTGTCTCAACTGTTCAAATTCAATTACTTTCATCTCCCTCGAACTATCAGGAAAAGCCCACCCTGCAAACTCATTGGCGAACTCTCCCCATGACATGCTGTCCATTCTAGGCTCCACATAATTCTTAAACCATTCTTTGGCTTTCTTGCATTTTAATGTGAAACCTGCCATCTCAATGGCTCTCCTATCATCTGCTCCCAATTCACTGGTTATCATCCTAACTGCTCTGAGGTAATCAAATGGATCATCTCCCGTGTTGTATTTAGGAGCCTCCAATTTCAAGTACTCCGTCATTTGGACTTTACCTCCAGATGAGCTAGGTTCATGTCTGTCAACAACAGGGGCTACTGGTTCTGGTGGTAGTACTGGTTCATTTGGCTCTAGGTGTGCTGCACTTGGATGGGTAGGGGAAGAGGGATACATAGGATATGGTGGATAGTAAGGATAAGGCATATAAGGCATATAAGGAGGATTGGCACAAAACTCGAGTACTCCGACATACCTCCCATCGGATACTCTGGATAGCCAAAACCTGAGGTCTGAGCACCTCCCTGCGACTCTCCCATACCTTCCTCAAAACTGCCTATACCCATGCTGTCATCTCTAGACTGATCAATCTCCATATCTTCCCTCCTTTCCTCTGATCTTCCTCCCCTAGCTGTTCCTCTTCTGCTCTCGTCGACAGACCTTCTAGGGTCTATTGACGTACCTTCCCTGCTAGATCTCTGAGACCTTGCCCTTGGCAATGCAGGAGGACGAGCAGCTGGTCTCTCATTCTCTAGTGGGACTCCAGTCAATCGAGCTGATCGACGAGTTCCTCGCATCTTTACTCTGGAAACACAACATATAACATACCACTTTAGCACATAAACATCATATATCACTCATACACATACAACACTCATGGCATATCATAGCAGATAGGACTCAAGACCCTATCCTAGTGGACATGATTTCCTATTGTGCTTGACCACTTCTAACCTGACCACTTCTAACCTGTCTGAGCCCAACACTATCTCTATAGGTCCGATCATGTGAACCTAGGGCTCTGATACCAATCTGTAACGACCCCAAAATGGACCGTCACCGGCGCTAGGATTCAGGTCGGCTTAAGGCCGCCAGAACCCGTAGCAAGCCTGCTATACTCTCTGTGTACCTGTAAACCTCATACATGATCATACATTTTCTGTGAAAATGAAACTCTTTTCTGAACCAAGGCTTAACCTGTGCACTATCTCTGTACTCTGTACTCATGTACTCTGTACTCTGTATCCCTGACTAGAGCTTGCTCTAGATGGGTTAACTCATACCTGTTAAGCCTGGTTTTCACATACAGGAAAACATATATACATATACAGATCATGTACAAAACATACATCACTAGGTCAAGCAACAACTATGACATCTCTGTAATATTACATGTCCACTCTAAGCTATTACAGATTTCTTTACTTTTCCTGTACTCTGCTGGACTGTCCCTGTACACTGTACACTGAACCTGCAAAACTGGGGTTAAGGGAGTGGGATGAGCTCTATAGCCCAATGAGTAGAACAGTAAAACATCTCAGTAAAATATGATCTCATGGAATGCACCATATCACAGACAAGCCACATCAAGAGTAAACCTATCACCACATAGTCCCAGTAACTCTGTGCCAGGGCGTAGAATCGAGCACCTGGTCTTCCTGTCATATATGTATATGTGTATATAACACCTCTGTACTTACCATTGCCAGGGCGTAGTCAAAGGCTCCTGGACTTTGCTATACCTGCCAGGGCGTAGTCAAAGGCTCCTGGACTTCGCTATACCTGCCAGGGCATAGTCAAAGGCTCCTAGACTTCGCTATACCTGCCAGGGCGTAGTCAAAGGCTCCTGGACTTCCTGTCTGAGACTATTGGATCATTCAGCATTCACTCACATCACCAAATAACGATGCAATGCAACATATTCGTGAATACTAATGCAATCAACCTATGGCATAAACATGATGCATGAGATATGCTAAATGCAGTTTGTGGTTCACTTAAAAGTCATAAGTTTAGTTCCACTCACCTCTGGCTATCTGGACTGACTGACTCTGCAGGCTCTGAACCTCTGGAGCAGTACTCACTGCTGCTCTCTCTGGTTCCTCTGGTCTGTACCTATACAGATGGACTCAAATGAGGGACCAAACAAGCGTAGAAATAACTCTCTTAAACTTCCCCAAGAATCCCCTTAAACTCACTCAACTATCCATGCAAAGCATGCAAAAGAAAGCTGGACAGGACACTTTCGGCGGCAGGTTCGGCGGCCGAAAGTCCTCTCCAGAGACGAAAGTCTCACACCTTCGGCGGCACCTTCGGCGGCCGAATCCCCCAAACAGAGCCGAACATGCAAAACAGGCTGTGGCAGCCAAGCCACCATGCAAGAGGTTCGGCGGCCGAATGAACCTTCGGCTGCCGAACCTGAGTTCATCCAGAACTCAGCTTCAACGGCAAACCATCTTCTCCTTCCCTTCGACCACTCAAACCATTTATACTCCAACTCCTCAACACACATATACTCACGTATATGATCACAGGGGTCCAAAACTATCTAATAACCCCAAACAACAAATCAAACATAACACAGAAACACATAACTTATCAAAACCACTACTTCTCACGTAAACATGCATCTCTCTCCCGTAACGTCCATAAAACCTTCAGAAAACACATAAACAGGTGCAAGAGCATTACTTACCTCCTGTAACAAGAAGCTGAACACTCTGAACTAAGGAAAATGGACCAACTCTCCTCAAACTCTCAAACTCGCACAAACGGAGCTTTTTGCTTCACAACAGTCAAAACCTTGTGACTTATCAAAACACTCTGCAAGAGCTGCTCAAACTCAGCAAATAAACCAGGGGAGACGTGGCCAAGCTTCTGGCAACAAGTTGGACATAACACCTGTCCAAAATGCTGACTAAGGGATACAAAACTGCTGGCTAAGCAACTCAGCTTCGGCTGCCGGATCGCATGCAAAACCATGCAACATTCGGGGGCCGAACCTGAATTCGGAAGCCGAATATTGGGCACTTTCGGCGGCCGAACTTATCTTCGGCGGCCGAACTTGGCTTCTCTGCCTTGGTTCATTTCAACTCAAAACTTGGTTCCATTTACCTGTAACACAATAAACCACACAACCTTCGTGAGAAACTCATATCTCCTACCCTCTAGAGGATTTCGACATCCCGGAGTCCACCGGACGACAAGAATTCCGGTGCCGGACTCTAGCCGGGTATTACAGAAGGAGAGCTTCCACACCATTGTAGATGCAGCACGGAAGATGGAGGCTAGTGCCATCATTGAGGGGTCAGTTAAGCAACAGGTGGCACAATCGTCGGGTTCCAGAATCCCGGGGACAGAGAATGTTAGTCTCTCCTCTCTGAGCGAGGCTGCCATGAAGAGTAAAAAGGGAGATAGAGGCCTCAGAAGATCGAAGAAGAATAAGTTCTGAAACCGTTTAAAGTCTGGTTTGGGATTAGGTGATGGTTCGAGCTCTGGTTCGGATGGCTCCGGATGTAAGAGGTGCGGTAGGCCGCACAAGGGAGTCTGTCGGATTGGGACAATAGCATGTTTCAGGTGCGGACAGGAGGGGCACATGGCACGTGAGTGTCCCACTGCGACCTTGTTGGCACAGTCCCAGCAGATAGCTTCAGGTAGTGTGGCTCAGCCAGTAGCTCCAGCCATGACACAGGGCAGAGGCAGAGAAAGAGGGACAGCTCCTTCTTCAATAGGTTCCCGCGGAGAAGGTCCATCAGCTCCAGCTCGGATTTTCTCCATAACCTAGTAGGAGGCTGACACATCGGACATGGTGATGACAGGTAATCTCACTCTCGTATGTTCTGATGTGTATGCTTTAATGAACCCTGATGTGTTTCTCTTTCCTTGTTGCTTCGAGAGTCGTAGATAGTGTGGGCTTGATAGCTTCTGGGTTAGAGTGTCCCCTTTCGATCAGTGGACCCAAATGTGATCCATCTGTGGCAGAGTCAGTCTGCCGGTATAGTTCTGAGTATGTTGAGGGTAGATGCCTTCCAGCCGACCTAGTGGTTCTAGATTTGACTGATTTCTGACGTCATTCTAGGGATTGATTGGCTTTCTACTCATGGTGCTACCTTGGATAGCAGAGACAAGCTAGTCAGGTTCAGAGTTTAGGATGGATCAGAGGTAGTCTTTGGGGGGGACAGAGTAGAGATACCTAGAGGTTTGATATCAGCCCTGCAGGCTCGTAGGTTGTTCAGGAGAGGTTGTCAGGGGTTTCTTGCTCATGTTAGAGAGCATAACGGTCAGGTCGGGGAACCAACTTCAGTGCCCACAGTCAGAGAGTTCTTAGATGTTTTCCCAGACGAGCTGCCAGGTTTACCACCTGCTAGGGAGATAGAGTTTGAAATTGAAATGATGATGGGAACCAGACCCATCTCTACCCCTCCCTACAGGATGGCACCTGTAGAGTTAAAGAAGTTGAAGAGCAGTTGCAAGAGTTGGTAGACAAGGGATTCATCCGACCGCGTACCTCACCTAGGGGTGCTCTGGTGTTGGTTATGAGGATAAAGGATGGACCCTTAAGACTTTGTATCGACTACGGGCAGTTGAACAAAGTCACTACCAAGAGCAAGTATCTGTTACCTTGGATCGACGATCTATTTTAGACCAGCTAGCAGGAGCCGGTTGTTTCTTCAAGATAGATCTGAAATCCGGGTATCACCAGCTAAGAATCGAGGAAGAAGATATGCCGAAGGACCAGATGTGGGCACTATGAGTTCCTAGTGATGCCGTTCGGGCTAGCCAATGCCCCTGCAGCATTCATGGACCTCATGAGCTGAGTTTTCAGCCAGTTTCTGGATCACTTTGTTATTGTCTTCATTGATGATATCTTGGTGTATTCCAGAACACAGAGGAGCATGCCCATTATATGAGGATAGTATTGTAGACCCTGAGAGAACATGGCTTGGATGCCCAGTACTCCAAATGTGAGTTACGGTTAAGGAGCATATCTTTCTTGGGGCAGGATATAGCAGAAAAGGGAATTGAGGCAGACCCCAAGAAAGTTGAAGCTGTAGCTAACTAGCCCAGACCCACTACAATAGTGTAGATGATAGAGCCAAATTTAGACCCATTTTCTATATTGTTATTTATGTTAATTTACACATTTTCTGCCTAATTTTGTGGTTTTGATCTTATTTTACAGAAAATGGAGTAAAAAGGTAATTTGGCAAAAATGGCCTTAAATCTGCCCAAAAGAGAGCAAAACTGCACAAGCATAGTTTGCCTAGACCAAAGTGAAGCTGAGATGAAGAGGAAAATTGATAACTGACTGACCAGACTGTTTGCCCAAGACTGTTTGGGCAAACAGCGGAGCAAGGCAGAAATAGAGCAAGTGCAGACAGCAGTGACCAGACAGCCTGTTTGCCCAAACAGCACTGGGCTAACAGCACCAGCAGGCAGAAAACCAGCAGAATCTGTCAAACTTGCTGACCAAGTCAACACGAATCTCCACGCACTCCAAACATGTGGGACAGCTCAGAAACACCTAATTACACCTCAGCACACTCTCCTACATATTTAGGAAGCCAAGAATCAAAAAGACACAATTGCCCTCTAAGAATTCAAGACTAAATAGGAAAAAGAGTCCCAAACTAAAAAGGAAACTTAGGGCAGCCTCTTCAGCTATAAAAGGGCATGCAAACCAGCAAAGAAAGCATCCTGGAAATCCTTGGATCATCTTTGGATCAAGAACCTGTGGCAGAAGCACTCCAGTAGCTGCGCCCTTGCGCCAGCCCCTCTTTTCTTCTTCTTTTTGCTTTCTTTCTTTATTTTTGTGTTAGTTTCAGCCATGAGTGGCTGAAACCCTTTTTCTAGTTGAAGAATAAGGTGAAACTTTGGTTGTTTATGGATTGAGAGATCTGAACCTTTATGTTATTCTTTTATTAATCAGTATTTATGCAATTTTGTGTTTAATTCATTGTTGCTTTGTTGTTTTGATCAAATTGGCCACTTGATTCTTGATTGCAAAGTAATTATTTGTTAGTTTGGATAATTTTTAGTCCGTAATTGCTGGAATTATCTACACACAAGAACACTTGGTGTAAAAACCAAGGAATTGCATAATCTAGCAATATCTCCATGCGTTTGGGTAGCTAGAATTAGGTCTCTCTATCTCTTAATGCAATTGACAGTTGTTTGTTGCCTATGGCCCAAGGACGTTCCTTGGCAACTTGTTAATTAGTGATTGATTAGAGGACGTTCCCTAATTAATCTATGCTTAAGGAGGGATTTGGTTGGTGAGAAGCGTCTTCCACCTCCATAAGTATTTATTGAATCTAATAAGAGAACCTTTGTGTCAATGATCAATCCCAACAACTAAAGTGGATCCAATTCTTCAACTAGGCTTTTCTCATTATTGATTCTCCTTTATTCTATTATTTGCTTGCCTTTATTACTTTTAATTCTAGTTTAGACATCAAACCTCAAACCCCCCATTTTACTTTTATTGCAATTTATTTTTATTCCGCTTTCAGTTTTATCTCGTTTCAGTTTATTTTGCTTTCCATTTATTTCTCTTTCAGTTTTATCTCGTTTCAGTTTTATCTCGTTTCAGTTATTTTTGCTTTCAGTTTTATCTCGTTTCAGTTATTTTTGCTTTCAATTTTATCTCGTTTCAGTTGATTTCTCTTTCAGTTATATTTTGCTTTCAGTTTATTTCTCTTTCAGTTTTATTTTTGTTTCAGTTTATTTTTGTTTCAGTTAATTCTCTTGGTCTTGATAAGAAAAATAGGTAAGTATTCAATTCCCTGTGGATTCGACCCTTTCACCACTATCTGCAGTTGTAAATTGTTGATAACCAGAAAGGTTATTTTTAACCGGCTTCGACAACTGCGAGTCAGTAGACTAAGAGCTTTTGGGTTTGGCAGGTTAACTACAGGAGGTTCATTCAGAACTTCCCCAGAGTTACTGCTCCTATGACCGGGTTGACCAAAAAGGAATCAGAGGTTGGTTTGGTCAAGATAATGTAAAGAAAGCTCTGTAAAGCCAAAGAGAAGGTCGACGTCAGCACCGGTGTTAGCTCTGCCTACCAGTAAAGAAAAATTTCCACAGTGCCATGTGATGCGTCCCGGGTGGGACTAGATTGTGTGTTGATGCAGTATGAGGGGGGTAATTGCTTATGCTTCTAGGCAGTTAAAGGAGCATGAGTTGAATTACCCTACACATGATCTAGAAAAGGCAGTTGTGATTTTTGCGCTCAAGATGTGGAGGCATTACTTGTACGGGGTAGATGTGAGATCTTTTCAGATCATAAAAGTCCATAGTACATCTTAAGTCAGGAAGAGTTGAACCTGAGGCAGAGGAAATGGGTAGGACTGCTTAGTGACTATGGTTACAAGTTTCGGTATCATCCGGGTGAGGCAAATATTTTGGCAGATGCCCTCAGTCAGAAATCACTTGGCAGTTATCCCATATTACAGTAGAGAGAAGGCCGGTGGTCAAAGAAAGAACCAGAACGGCTGTGAGCCGGCGAGAGGGTTAGGCAGATGTCCGTAGGAAGCTTGTAGTGTTCCAGGAGAGAGATATGGTGTTGCTCAAGGTGTCTCCTATGAAAGGGGTGATTCGCTTTGGGAAGAAAGGTAAGCTAGCTCCACGATACATCGGACCCTCCGAGGTCTCGCAAAAAGGTTGGGAATGTATCATACAAGTTAGACTTACCTGTTTCCAGGGAGAGAATCCATCCGGTTGTCCATGATTCCATGTATGGAAGTTCGTGTCAGATCCGAGCAAGGTTCTTAATGAGCCAGATGCAGAGATCCTAGGAGATCTCACCTACGTGAGCAGCCAATACGGATTATAGACACTCAGATCAGAAAGCTGAGGAACAGGGAAATCCCGATGGTGAAAGCCCTTTGGAATCACCACAGAACGGAAGAGTGTGTCTGGGAGACTCGGGGGTTCATACTCCAGCAATATCCTTGTCTTTTCTAGAGTGAGTGTTATAGGTTTTATGTGTTTCTCTTGATGCTTTGTTTGTTTGTTTGTTGAACATTCAGGGACGAATGTTCTTAAAGGGGGGAAGAATGTAATACCCGGCTAGACCCCGGCATCAGAATTCCTACCTTCCGACGTAATCTCTGTTGGAATTCGGAATTTCTTGGATGTCGAAATTTTCTAGAAGGGTAAAATAAAGGTTTTCTAAAATGTTTTTACATGTTTTATGGTTTGATTAAGAAAGAAAATTGAGTTTTGAAAGAAAAGGAAGTTTTGAAGGGAAATGCTAGGTTCGTCCGTCAAAGGTGGCTCCCTTTTGCTGCCGCCGAATGTCAAGTTCGGCCGCCGAACGTGGTGGAGTTGTGGAAGCACCTTTGGCCTCCGAAGGTAGTCTGGCCAACCACCTATAAAAGGCCACATGTCCGAAAATGGGCGAGTTTTCTTCTCCATTTTCGAGCAAAGGTGAGTCCATGCCCTTCCATGGTTAGTTTTGATGTTTTCCTTCAAATCATTCATGTTTTTGATGAGTTTTAACTTGGTTTTGAAGATTTTTGAGCAAAGATCGAAGTTTGAAAACTTGGAGACCCTGGAGCCCATTTCCTCCACATCTCCAAGTTTGGATCGCCTCTCCTCTCGATCTTCAAGAGGTAAGAGTAGATCCTCACCCTCTCTTATGTTTTAAGTAAGTTTTGAGGGGTTTTAAGGGTATTTGATCCATGTTTAGAGTAGATCTAAAGTGTTAGGGTTTATGTACCCTTTATGGTAAATGTATGTTAAATGTGTTGCTATGTAATGTTTGTTGAGGTTTAGGCTAGTTTTAAGCCCCTAAATGCTTGAATACATGTTTATGCATGCCTGGGAAGTGTTGTGTTTGAGTTTGGAGAGTTTGGGAGGCAAATGTGTGTGTGTGAGGCTTGAGTTCTCCCATTCTGGAAGAACTCAGGTTTGGCAGCCGAAGCCATGTTCGGCCGCCGAACCTGCCTGTGGTGGCATGTTTTGGCCGCCTAAGCTCGCCCTCGAATGTTGGACTTTCGACTCTGGAGGGGAGTTTCGGCCGCCGAACCTGCCGCCGAAAGTGCTTGAGTTTCGGATCTGGAAGGGACTTTCGGCCGCCGAAGGTGCCTAAGTTTCGGCTCTGGAGGGACTTTCGGCCGCCGAACCTGCCGCAGAAAGTGCCCTGTCCAGCCTTCCTTTGTATGTTTTCTATGGATGTTTTGTGATGTTTTAGGGGGTTTTTGAGGAGATGTTTAGAGTTATGTTAGAGTATGTTTGGTCACTCATTTGAGTCCACCTATGTAGGATCGGACCTGAGAGACTGAGGAGGTCAGCAGTGAGCTGGCTGCTACAGAGTCAGTAAAGCGTCAGCCAGAGGTGAGTAAGAACACAACTTGTTTATTTTAAAGAAATGAAATCTTTTTAGCATGACTCATGCATCACGAATGCCATGATATGTATTAGGTTGTTTTACATTAGAATTCACGAATATAATGCATTGCATTATTTATTGTTGATGTGGATGGTTATTGAATGATCCATTAGCCCTTGATGTGATATGATATGATATGAGATGGAAAGACCAGGTGTGGCCTAATCGCCCCTGGCACAGAGTAAGAGAAGATCAGGTGTGGCCTAATCGCCCCTGGCACAGTTGGACATGTTATGTTATGTTAAGAGGAAGTCCTGAGGAGCTCCGTCGAGGGCCGGGCATTTATTGGATATGTAGAGGGCTATTGATGACAATACCATCCTAAGGTGATTTACTTGTGTTGTGATGCATTTCATGATGGCATATTTTTATAAATTGTTTTACTGTTCTGCTCACTGGGCTTTAGAAGCTCACCCCTTCCACTAACCCCCAGGTTTGTAGGTTCAGGATAGACCGGCAAGTCGTCAAGAGTAAAAGAGGTGTCTTTGTAATAAAATAGTAGTGGACATGATGAAAAGGCATGTAATATAATGAAATGTAATGATGATTAGTATTGTGCTTGGCCCTAATGTTTATGGTTAATCCCTGTTGTACATGATCTAGATGTAAATGTTTTAATGTTATGGTATGTTGAACCAAGCTTTATGTATGAGATGTTGACCCAACTAGAGCATTTGATGAGGGCTCCAGTAAGGGGTTTTATGTTTACAGTATAGTGCATGCACAGGTCAAGTTTGGTATATGTGAAAGTTTAAAGGTTTTATGTAAATGTATGATCATGTATGGGATTTTATCAGATGTACAGGATGTATAGTAGGCTTGCTACGGGTCCCGGCAACCTTAAGTCGATCTGGATCCTAGCGCCGGTGGCGGTCCGGTTTTCGGGTCGTTACACTTGTTTTTTATTGTGTTTTAAGTAAGTTTAAAAATGTTTAAGGGTAATAAATGCACGATATGGCTAGATCTAAGATTATAGGCTTTGAGTTTGGGTTTTGATGAATGTATGCTCCCTTATATGTTTTGTTGTTGTTTGTTGGGGTTTAGGCTAGTTTTATACCCCTTATGCATGTTGGAGTGAGTATGCATGTTGTAGGAGGTCGGGTGTGAGGATTTAAGAGTTTTGGGGCTGAAATGCTTAGGGCGGAATCGGGTTCTGCTATTCTGGAGAACCCAGGTTCGGCAGCCGAAGCAAGGTTCGGCCGCCGAACCTGCCTGTGGAGGCAGTCTTTGGACGCCTAACCTGCCCCCGAAAGAATGGACTTTCTGATTTGGAAGGGAGTTTTCGGCCGCCGAACCTGCCCCTGAAGGTTGGTGACTTTCGGATCTGTGGAGACTTTCGGCGGCCGAACTTGCCCCTGAAAGTGCCTGACTTTCGGATCTGTAGGGACCTTCGGCCACTGAACCTGCTACCGAAACTCCCCTGCCCAGCCTTCCTTTGCTTGTTTTGTGTGCATATTTTATGATGTTTTAGGGGATTTTTTGGGAGTTGTTTAGAGTCTTGATAGAGTTATGTTTGGTCCCTCATTTGAGTCCACCTGTGTAGGTTTGGACCCGAGAGACTGTAGAAGCCAGCAGTGAGTCAGCTGCTCCATTGTCAGTAAAGCATCAGCCATAGGTGAGTAGAACTAAACTAATCTATTGTTTTTAAATGTAATCAAACTTTTAAGCATGTTCATGCATCATGAATGCCATGTTATGTAATAGGTTGTTTGCATTAGAATTCACGAATATGATGCATTGCATAATTTACTGTTGATGTGGACAGATATTGGATGACCCACTAGCCCTCGATATGATATGATATGATACAGAAGTCCAGGTCGAGACCCATTCTATGCCCCTGGCACGATGTAAGAGAAAGTCCAGGTCGAGGCCCATTCTACGCCCCTGGCACAGTTGGATATGTTATGTTATGTTTAAGCGAAAGTCCTGAGGAGCTCCGTCGAGGGCCGGGCACATTGGATATGTAGAGGGTTACTGGTGACAAGTCCATACTTGATGTGAATTGTTTGTGTTGTGATGCATTTCATGAGAGCATAGTTTATTAAATTATTTTTATGGTTCTACTCACTAGGCTCTTGTAGCTTATCCCTTTCCCTTAACCCCAGGTTTCCAGGGTCAAGACTAGCTCGGGAGGTCGGCTAGAGGCTGGTATATGTTAATGTAATAGAATAGTAGTGGACATATACTATGTAATAGTTTAGATTTGTGCCTTGCCCTAGTTTATGTTTTGTAAATTCCAATGAACATATTGTTATGTAAAAGCTTTTTTTATAATGAGTTATCTTGATCCAAGCTTGATTTATATGATGTTAACCATACTACAGCATTTGATGAGGGCTCTAGTGTGGGTTTTATGTTTACAGTTTATGAAGAATGTACACTTCGAGCTTGGAATATGAAAAGTTTGAAATTTTTATGAAAATGTATGTTCTTGTATGGGATTTTATCAGGTACACAGGATGCATAGTAGGCTTGCTACGGGTTCCGGCGACCTTAAGTCGATATGAATCCTAGTGCCGGTAGCGGTCCGGTTTTCGGGTCGTTACAGAGTGGTATCAGAGCCCTAGGTTCATATGGTCGGACCTAGCGTGTCGGGCTCATATATGTTATAGAAGGACAAGCACAATAGGAAAAATCATATCCACTAGGATAGGATGTAGAGTCCTGTTTTGATGATGATGTGAAATGCCATGATATTATGCATGTGCATTAATGATATGTATGAATGTGTTGTGGGTTCATGTGTGTCCACATGAACCATATGATGCTAATGTTTATGTGATGTATGTTGTCTTTTCAGAAATCAGAATGTGAGGCACTTGTTGATCTGCGAGATTGACTGGAGTTCCACCTGAGAATGAAGGCATGGATGCCCTACCACTTGCTCTGCCAAGAGCAAGGTCTAGTAGAACCAGCAGAGGGGAAACATCAAGGGACCCTAGAAGGTCTTTTGATGTAAACAGGAGGAGAACCAATCCGGGAAGGATATCGGCGGATGTGAGGGAAACAGAAGAAGATCATTAGAGGAGGGATGGCAGTTTAGGGGTGAGTATGTAAGAGGAAGGTAGGGGAGAATCTCAAGGAGGCGCTCAGGCCTCAGGTTTTACTTATCCACCCCAATACCCACCCTATCCACAGGGACCGGGATATCCGATGGTAGGCACATCGGATTTCTCAAATTATAACCCATATCATTCATTCATGCCTTATCCTCCCTTCTACCCCCCATATCCACCTTATCCCATGTTTTTACCCCCACCTTTCTATCAAAACCCAGTAAACCTTAACCCAGGGAATGTTGCATCACCTCCTCCTCCCCCAGTAGAACCAGTAGCTCCTGAAACCCAATCATCTAGACCCAACCTATCAGATGGGAGCAAGGTGAAAATGACCAACTATCTGAAGTTGGACGCTCCCAAGTTTAAAACAAGTGATGATCCGTTTGAGTATCTCAAGACGGTGAAGATGATAACTAATGAGTTGGGAGCTAGCGACAGCAGAGCCATTCAGATAGCGAGGTTCACTCTTAAATGCAAGAAGGCAAGAGAGTGGTTTAAAAACTATGTGGACCCGATACTGGATAGCTTATCCTGGGAACAATTTGCTAATGAATTTGCAGGATGGGCTTTTCTAGACAATTCTAGGGAGCTGAAGGTAATTGAGTTCGAGCAGCTAAGACAAACTTAAGACATGAGTGTAGATGAATACACAAACAAATTCCCGGAGTTGCTTCAGTTTGTGGGACAGGCATATGATGCGGATCAGAAGAAAGCCAGCAGGGAGAGCTTCCACACCATAGTGGATGCAGCCAGAAAAATGGAGGCTAGTGCCATTATTTAGGAGACAGTAAAACAGCAGGTGGCACAATCCTCGGGTTCTAAAACCCCGGGTATAGGGAATATTGACCTCTCCTCTCTGGGTGAAGCTGCCGCCAAGGGTAAGAAGTGGAGCAAGTCCAAGCCTAAGAAGAACAAGTTCTGGAACAGGTTAAAGTCTGGTCTGGGAATGGGTGGTGGTTCGAGCTCTGGTTCGGATAGCTTTGGGTGTATGAGGTGCGGTAAGCCGCACAAAGGGGTTTGTCGATTTGGGACTACAGCATGTTTCAGATGCAGACAGGAGGGGTACATGGCACGTGAGTATCCCAATGCAGCTATGATGGCCCAGTCCCAGCGGACAGCTCCTGGTAGCATGGCCCAGCCAGTAGCTCCAACCATGTCACAGGGCAGAGGTCGAGGTAGAGGGAGAGGGACAACCTCTTCTTCAGCAGGTTCCCACGGAGAAGGTCCATCAGCTCCAGCACGGATCTTCACCATGATTTAGCAGGAGGCTAACACGTCAAACACCGTGGTGTCAGGTAATCTCATCATTGGATGTTCTGATGTGTATGCTCTTATGGACCCTGGTGCTTCTCATTCTTTTATTGCTCCGAGAGCCGTTGAGAGGTTGGGTTTGATAGCTTCTAGGCTAGAGTGTCCTCTATGGGTCAGTGGGCCCAAGTGTGATCCATCTGTGGCAGAGTCAGTCTGCCGATTCAGTCCAGTTTTTATTGAGGGTACATGCCTTCCAGCTGACCTTATGGTTCTAGATTTGACCGATTTTGATGTCATTTTAGGGATGGATTGGCTTTCTACTCATGGTGCTACCTTGGACTGCAGAGACAAGGTAGTCAGGTTCAGAGATCAGGATGGGTCAGAGGTAGTTTTCAGAGGGGACAGAGTAGGGATGCCTAGAGGTTTAATTTCAGCCCTCCAAGCTCATACGTTGCTTAGGAGGGGTTGTCAGGGGTTTCTTGCTCATGTCAGAGAGCTTAACAGTCAGGTTGGGGAACCAGCTTCAGCGCCCGTAGTCAGAGAGTTCCTAGATGTTTTCCCAAACGAGCTGCCAGGTTTACCACCTGCTAGGGAGATAGAGTTTGAAATTGAAGTGGTGCCAGGAACCAGACCCATCTCTATCCCTCCCTATAGGATGGCGCCTACATAGTTAAAGGAGCTGAAGGAGCAGTTGCAAGAGTTGGTAGACAAGGGTTTCATCCGACCTAGTACCTCACCTTGGGGTGCTCCAGTCTTGTTTGTGAAAAAAAAGGATGGATCCCTGAGACTTTGTATCGACTACAGACAGTTGAACAAGGTCACTACCAAGAATAGATATCCGCTACCCAGGATTGATAATCTATTCGACCAGCTATCAGGAGCCGGTTGTTTCTCGAAAATAGATTTGAGATACGGGTACTACTAGCTGAGGGTAAGAGAAGAAGATGTGCCAAAGACAGCTTTTAGGGCCAGATATAGGTATTATGAGTTCCTAGTGATGCCGTTCGGGCTGACCAATGCCCCTGCAGCATTCATGGACCTCATGAATAGAGTTTTTAGTCAGTTTCCGGATCACTTCGTTATTGTCTTCATTGAAGATTGTTGTCCCTTGAAGCAACCCAAGAGGGGGGTGAATTGGGTTTATAAAAAATTTAAAGGAAAAAGCACAAATTAGAAGGCAATAAAGAAGAAGATAATCAACACAAGAATTTATAGAGGTTCAGCTATCCCAAGCCTATGTCCTCTCCTCAAGGTCCACCTTGAGAGTTCAACTCCGCTATCAACTATTCTTTGGGTGAAGAATAAAACCCTTACAATCTTAGAGCAAGCCTTTGCTCTTTACAAATCTCTTTTTCACTCAAGAGCAATTCTTTGCTCAATGCCACACTCACAACAACAGAATCTCTCAACAACCTTTACTCACTCTGAAAAGCCAACCAATTACAACTCAAAATAAGCTTTCAAGAAATCAATGCTTTGGCTCAAGGTTTTGAGAGAGAGAGAATGAAAAATGCTGTGATCTCAATAAATATTTGCTTAGATGGTTGTTGTAACCTCTTCACATCAAAAACTCATTGTATTTATAGTTCAGTCATAAATATGGCCGTTGGGGATGCATTAAATGCAAATAGAGCTGTTCATGTTCAGAAATAACGGTTATATTGTTCTCAGAAAAAATTCAGGTTCGGCGGCCTAAGCTAAAGTTCGGCGGCCGAACCTCTTGAGGTGAAGAACATCATACTTTGAAAAAGGACTTTCGGCGGCCTAAAGTCCAAGTTCGGCGGCCGAACATGTGGGACTTTCGTCTCTGTCCCTCTCTTTCGGAAGCCGAACTTTAGGATTCGGAGGCTGACTTAAAAGCACACTTTCGGCGGCCGAAAGTAATGTTCGGCGGCCGAACATAGGTGACTTTAGCCTCTGTCCTTCACTTTCGGAAGCCAAACATTTTGCTTAGGGAGCAAACCACCTTCGGCGGCCGAAAGCCATTGTTCGGCAGCCGAACATACAGGACTTTCGTCTCTGTTCCTCACTTTCGGAAGCCGAAGGATGCACTTTAGGGGGCAAGCTGAAAACACACTTTCGGCGGCCGAAAGTCAATGTTCGGCGGCCGAACATGTGAGACTTTCGTCTCTGTCCCTGACTTTCGGAAGCCGAAGGTTGGCTTTAGGGGGCAAAAAATATTTCATTAAATTCTTTGAAAAATCATAACAAATCCATTTTTCAATCCGTTTGAATTTTGTAACCCATATTTTTAGATCTTTGATTTTGATAAAAAATAATTTCAAAATCATTATTTTTGGAAAATATCATTTTAGTCCCTAAAAGACAATTTCTTAAAATTTGGCCATATCTAAAAAAAACTTTTAGAGATGAAAGCAACCTTGAGCCATCACAATTAATTAATTGAAATTCACAATGAATAGAATTAAACAAAGTATAAATAAAAATACTTTCTTATCCCTTTCTTGTGGTATGCTTCCAAAATAGGTACTTTTCTCTTTTGAGATAGAAGCAATTTCATTCTTGTTGGTAAGGGACCTACAAGCTCAACACAAACACCTTTGAAGATAATTAGTAGCATACCAATTGTTTATTAATCATCAAAACAAGGATTAGAACATTTAGGTTCAACAATCTCCCCCTTTTTGATGATGACAAACAATTGGTAAACAATAAAATAATAATCATAAGTGTAGTGTGTGCATTTTAAAAATTTCTCCCCCTTAATGTGCTCCCCCTGTCAAAAATAATTTATGCCATATTTAAAATGAGAGAAGGCACATAAGGGAGGTTTTGACTCAATGCAATGAGATGCAATGGATCCTATATGAATGAATGAGTGGATCCTATATGAATGAATGAGTGCTAACAAGGAATGCATCTCAAGAAGAGCTATAATTAAGCACAATAATCATGAGTCAAATAGATCCATAAAACCAAAAGAATAGATCCATAAAACCAAAAGAGTTAAACTTATATAGCCAATATCCAAAACATCAAATATATACATATATGATACCATTATACCATTCTCCCCCTTTTGACATCATCAAAAACAAAAAATATTGCAATACCAAAAGAGAGAGAAAAAAAAAAGAGTAACTAAATAAACAAAAAATCACTGAGGAGGCTGAGGAGGTGGCACTCCAGATGACTGCTGAAGAAGGTGCAAAATCTGGCTCTGCTGCTCGATCAGGGTCTGCTGCTGGTCTGTAAGTCGTGCTAACTGCTGCTCCATCTGAGTCTGGCGATCAGATATCTGAGTCTGGTGATCAGACATCTGAGCTTAGCGATCAAACATCTGAGCTTGGCGATCAAACATCTGAGCAACCTGCAGCTCCAGACGATCCATGGCATCATACAGATCAGATGCAGTCCGTGAAGATGTACCCTGCTCGGTGGACTGCCCGGTACTAGCATCGCCTCGGGGAGCTCGCTCTGTCTCAAGATCAGCAGGAGAAGCATCATCTGACTCCTCATCAGAACCATCATGTGCCTGTGCTGCTGCATGTGCTGCTCTGCGGGCTGCAAAATCTCTCCTAGAATTATAAAATTCATTGCCTCTCCTAGTCAAACCCATGTGGTGGAGGGTAGCCTCAGTGTAGGGGGTGTACTCACTAGACAAAGGTAAGGCCGACTCGGTACCTGGGTCAACCCCTAGGGCTCGGAGAAGAAGAGTAAGATGACGACCAAAGGGGAGACAGCCTCGACTCAGCCTAAGGGAGTCTGCTATAGAATGAATCATAATATGTGGCAGGTTAAGGGCTCGACCCTCTAGCAGACAAGACACTACAAACATGTCAGAGTAGGAGAGTGCAGTCCTATGACCCGATCTAGGGAGAATCTCATAGGTGACTATGTGGTGAACAACTTTAGGGAGAGTGTTGAGGTTACAGGCCTTAAGCCTAGAGGGCTCCTCACGATCTACGTCTCCTGAAATAATCCTAGTCTGGTGAAGGGAAGAGACCTCACCAGTGATCCACTTATGAGTGGTAGAGACAACAGCCCCAGAGTTGGAGACACCTAGATGCCGAGCAATGATGTCAGGAGTGAGGAAAACTCTCTGACCATTTACAAAACTGACCAGGTGGGGGGGAGTGTGACGGGTAAAGGTGTGTAGGTTTGCATAGAACTCCCTAACAATCCTAGGATGGGTGTCTGATGGAGTGATAAGAAGGTGCTCCCAACCCTGGACTCTGAAGGGCTGAAGGAATCCCTGAGAGCGAAAGAGCTGAACACTATTAGCATGAACTGTTCTCCCAGGATGAACAAACCTGAGAGAAAAAGGCTCAAAAGCTGGATCCTCCTCTCTAACTACAGGAAACTCAAATGGTGGAGAGGCAGGAGGGTCTGGAGAGGGGGACCTAGGAGGCTCAGACTGCCTACTAGACTGACCTCTAAAGTACGGGTGTCTACGGGCTGTGGATTTTCTACCCATTTTACCCAAACAACAACTGCAGAGGCAAATGATAAAAACAGAAAAGATACCCATAAGCAACACATTACCACAAACTCAACCCATAATCAACAAAAACACAAACCACAGTTAACTGTTATTGCACCATACCAACATTCAAAACCAATAAGTACCACAAACTCACATAACAACTAAACATTCATCATTGCACCATATGAAATATAAAGAGAGCGAACAAAACAACAAAAAAAAAACAGGCAGTTTTTACATATACCCAGCTATCAATCACATAACCCAGCTAACCAGTTATTGCATCATGCCCATATTCAAAAACAGAGCAAAAAAAAATCTGAGTGCTTCATAATATGCAAAAACACAAACAAATCAACCCAGCTACCAAAATGCATTATAAAGAGAGCCAGAAAAAAAATTTTTTACATAAACATAGCGGTCAATAAAATAACCCAGCTAACAGAGAGCAACAATAACAAAAAAAATCCAGCAGATTTTACATACCCATATCAACAAAACCCAATTAAAAAAAACAATCCTAATCATATTAGGAGCTGAAAACAGGATAAAATCAACAGAAAATAAATAAAAAACGTATAAAAAAAGAGAGAAAACAGAAAACTTACCCAAATGGAAAAAGCTCGAAATGGGTTCTATGTGGAGAAAAGAAACTGTTTTTGTGCGTTTGAGTGAAGAGAAGGAAGAAAAATGGAGGTTTTGGGGGGAAAAGAGGCTCAAAAATGCAGATTTTTGAGAGGGAGACGAAGGGAGCTTCGGGGAGAGAGAGAAAGCTTCGGGGAGGGAGAAGGTTGCGCGAGGAAGACGATGAGCTGTCGCGGGGGGTTTTTAAGGGACGCGCATTTTCGGCGGCCGAACTAATCTTCGGCGGCCGAAACTGGGCAAGTTTAGGAGGCCGAACTTAAACTTCGGCGGCCGAACTTCACAGTGTTCGGCGGCCGAATAGAATGTTAGGCGGCCGAAAAGGATAAAAGAAAAAAAGGACAGAAAAAATTCCCGCTTTTCATATTGCCCTTGAAATTGAAGGTTAGGGGGCCGAAAGTGCCTCCGAACTTGGAATTTTTGGGCTTCGCCCTCCCTTTTTTTTTTGTTTTAAAAAAATTAAAATTAAATCAAACAATTTTGACATGCTTTCAAAAGGACACTCAAAGAAAAATATACACTCAATAAGCTACACCATCTAGCATTCTCAATTCCCTTTTAATGAAGTTAAATCTTTCTTCATTTAAAGGTTTAGTGAAGATATCAGCTAGTTGGTTGTTTGTATCCACAAATTCAAGAACAACATCACCATTTAACACATGATCACGAATGAAATGATGTCTAATGTCAATATGCTTAGTTCTAGAATGTTGAATGGGGTTCTTGGTTAGATTGATTGCACTTGTATTATCACATTTAATATGAATGTGATCAAAAGACATTTCAAAGTCTCTTAATTGTTGCTTAATCCAAAGGATTTGACTACAACAAAGACCCGCCGCCACATATTCAGCTTCGGCGGTTGAAAGTGCAACCGAATTTTGTTTCTTGCTACACCAAGAAACAAGAGATTGTCCTAGAAGTTGACAAGTACCCGAGGTACTTTTCCTATCAAGAATGCTTCCGGCAAAGTCGGCATCCGAGTAGGAACATAAACTAAAGGATGTACTTCTAGGATACCATAACCCCAAATGCAATGAACCATTTAAATATCTAAGAATGCGTTTAACGGCATGCAAATGAGACTCTTTAGGACATGATTGAAAACGTGCACATAAGCATACGGAAAACATGATATCTGGTCTAGATGCGGTGAGATATAAAAGGCTTCCGATCATACCTCTATAGAGCTTTTCATCAATAGGCTTACCCTTTTCATCCTTGTCAAGCTTGGTGTTTGTGCTCATTGGAGTTCTACTTGGCTTGCTATTCTCCATTCCAAACCTTTTGATTAGCTCCTTTGTGTATTTGGCTTGGTTGATGAAGATGCCATCCTTAGCTTGCTTGATTTGAAGCCCAAGGAAGAATTTGAGTTCTCTCATCATGCTCATCTCAAACTCACTTTTCATAACTTTTGAGAACTCTTCACACAAACACACATTAGTAGCACCAAATATAATATCATCAACATATATTTGTACTACAAGGATGTCATTTTCATGATTTTTTACAAAGAGTGTTGTATCCACTTTGCCTTTTGAAAAACCATTTTGCAAAAGAAAATTGCTTAGTCTTTCATACCAAGCTCTTGGAGCTTGTTTTAAACCATATAAAGCTTTAGACAATTTAAAAACATGATTTGGAAAGTCATGATTTTCAAACCCCGGAGGTTGCTCAACATAAACCTCCTCCTCAATAAAACCATTTAAAAAAGCACTTTTCACATCCATTTGAAAGAGATTAAAATTCATCTATGATGCATATGCAAGCAAGATTCTAATGGCTTCTAATCTAGCTACGGGGGCAAATGTTTCATCATAGTCTATGCCCTCCTCTTGGTTATAGCCTTTAGCTACCAACCTAGCTTTGTTTCTAATGATATTGCCATCTTCATCAAGCTTATTTCTAAACACCCATTTGGTGCCTATGGTGGGGTGATGTTTTGGTCTAGAAACTAAGGTCCAAACCTTGTTTCTTTCAAATTGGTTGAGTTCTTCTTGCATAGCAAGAACCCAACTCTCATCACTAATAGCCTCATCTATAGATTTAGGTTCTATATGAGATATGAATGCAATATTATTACATACATGTCTAATAGAAGATCTAGTAATTACCCCTTGTGATGCATCACCAATTATTTGATCCTTGGGATGATCCTTCTTGTAGGCCCAATCCCTTGGCAAGTCATGTTGGACTCCTTGACTTTGTGTAATTTGCATTTGTTGCTCTTGAAGTCCAACTTCATCTTCCTTTGCCTCTATTGAATCCTCCTTAGGTTGACTTTGATCTCCATGAGGTTGAGGATCTTCAAAGGTCAACTCATCAAGATTACCTACAAGATCATCATCACAAGATACCTCCTTTCTAGGAGCAAAGGGATTAGATTCATAAAAAACAACATGCATTGACTCTTCAACTATCAAGGTTCTTTTATTGAATACTCTATATGATTTACTAGAAATAGAGTATCCTAAGAAGATACCTTCATCGGTTTTGGAATAGAGTATCCTAAGAAGATACCTTCATCGGTTTTGGAGTCAAATTTGCTTAGATTATCCTTATTGTTTAATATGAAGCATTTACAACCAAAAACTCTAAAATAACTAACTCTAGGTTTCCTTCCATTCCAAAGCTCATAAGGAGTCTTATTTAAGAGAGGTCTAATTAAAACTCTATTTGAAACATAACAAGCCGTATTTATGGCTTTCGCCCAAAAATAAGTAGGTAAATTATACTCTCTTAACATAGTCCTCCCCATATCTAAAAGAATTCTATTTTTTCTTTCAACAACACCATTTTGTTGGGGAGTCCTAGGAGATGAAAAATTATGAGTGATCCCTAACATATTACAAAAGACTTCAAATTTTTCATTTTCAAATTCTCTACCATGATCACTCCTTATTGAAGAAATTTGAAAACCCTTTTCATTTTGAACTTTCTTTGTAAAACTTTTAAAAGCATCAAAACAATCATCCTTATGAGCAAGGAACACAACCAAAGTATACCTAGAGTAGTCATCAACTATAACAAACCCATAATGCATGCCACCAAGACTAGCTACTCTAGTTGGACCAAATAAATCCATATGCAAGAGTTGCAAAGGTCTAGAAGAGATTACCTTATTAATAGCTTTAAAAGAACTCTTAACTTGCTTACCCATTTGACATGCATCACATACTTTGTCCTCTTCATATTTGATCTTGGGAAGGCCATCAACTAGCTCATCTTTGCTTAAATTTTTTAGGAGATCCATGCTGGCATGAGAAAGCCTTCTATGCCAAATCCAAGAGTTATCACTAATAGACACAAAGCACTTCATATCTAGGTTAGGCATAGCTTGTAAATCAATAAGATAAATATTTTCAACTCTTTCACCAACAAACAATATTTTGTTATCCGACATTCTAGAAACAAAACATGATTTAGGTTCAAAGATAACTCTACAACCTTTATCACATAATTGACTTACACTTAAAAAATTATGCTTCAAACCATCAACTAAGAGAACTTTATCAAGAATAGGAGAATTTTCCTTACCGACTTTACCTATGCCAACAATTTTACCTTTTCCATTGTCTCCAAAAGTTACTTGTCCACTTCCGTCTTTCTTTTCAAGAGAGATGAAGTGGCTTGAATTTTCGGTCATGTGCCTTGAACATCCACTATCTAGATACCATTTGCTTTCAATTTTTGAGGATTTCAAGCACACCTAGAAAAAAATTCAAACACTTTTAGGTACCCAAATGTACTTGGATCCTTGGGGGTTAGTCATTCCACTATCCAATTTCCATATGCTACCATATCCAAGATGCAATTTTCTAATAGTGCACTTATAATTGGTATGACCAAACTTGCCACAATAGTGACAATGACCATTGAACCTTCTTATTCTTGGTCCATAGGTGAGTGAGTGTGTTTGAGTTCTCATGTGGCCATTTCTCCTTTGTTTATTAAAAGCATGTGAGCAAGAGATATGATTAGAGTGGTGATTTTGTGAACTAGAAGTGTGTGTTCTATAATGATCATTTCTCTTATATGCAAATTGCCTAGGTGTGTGTCTTATATGAGTATTGTAACTAGTGGATTGGTGTACATGTGCATTTCTCATAGACATATTACTAGTAGAGGCTTTAGGCACATTTGCATTTGAGCTAGAAACCTTAGGTTCATGTGAGTTAGTAGCTTTAACAAAAACGGTTTTAGAAAAGTTTGCTTGAGTTGATTTATCATAGCCAAGGCCATACTTGATGCTAGGAGACCTTTGAGAGTCTAAAATTTCATCAAGTTTGTCCTTGCCTTCTAAAAATTTTGAAAGAGAATTTTTCAACTCAAGGACTTCATTTTTCAACTTTTTATTTTCTAATGAGAGCTCATCTAAGGAATTTTGTAAAGGATCATTTAAGGGTAAAGGTTCCTTAGGTGAGTTCTCACTTTCCTTTTTCAAGCTAGCTAACTCACATTTCAAAAACTTGTTTTTCTTATGACTCTTTTCAAGCTCATCATTCATCAATTTTAAAGCACCTACAAGTTCATCATATGAAAACTCAACAACATCATCACATAAAGTAGAGTCATCAAGTATAGTTACCTCATCGGAGCTTTCCTCTAGAGCCATGAAGCACATGTTGGCAATTTCATCACCAACCTCCTCCTCTTCGGTATCACTTGACTCATCCCATGTTGCTTTGAAGGCCTTCTTCTTGAACTTCTTGATAGGCTTCTTCAACTTGGGACAATCCACTTTGTAGTGACCCGGCTTATTACACTCATAGCAAATGACAACTTCCTTTTTGCTTGATTCACCCTTTTCCTTTCTAAAATTCTTCCTTGGGATGAACTTTTTATTTTGAAGAAGCAACTTCCTTATTCTCCTAGTTACCAAGGCTAGTTCTTCCTCACTTATCTCTTCTTCTTCCTCACTAGTATCTTCGGAGGCTACCCTTAGAGCAATGTTCTTTTTCATCTTGCTAGGTTCCTCCACTTGCTCTCTCTTTAGAGTCATCTCATAGTCAATGAGATTTCCCAAGAGTTCATCCAATTGCACTTTGCTCAAGTCTTTGGCATCCTTTAAAGAAGTTACCTTTGGTAGCCATTCTTTAGGTAGACATCTAAGGATTTTCTTCACCAACTCTTCATTTGTGAATGTCTTCCCAAGAGATTTCATCCCTCCAATGATCTCAATGAATCTATCATACATTTGACTAATAGTTTCATCGGATTTCATCTTGAACAACTCATATTGATAGATGAGGGATTCCATCTTGTTTTCCTTGACTTGATTGGTGCCTTCATGAGTGACAACCAAAGCATCCCAAATTTCCTTGGCGGTGGATTTCATGCATACTTTATTGTACTCACTTGTACTAAGAGCACAAAACAAGATGTGAATGGCTTTGTCATTGAGGGCTACTCTTCTCTTCTCTAGCTCACTCCATTCACTCTTAGGTTTTTGCTCTTGGTTTCCATCTATCACTCTTGTGGGAAAGAAGGGGCCATTCTCCACAATGTCCCACAAATCAACTCCTTCCGATTTAAGGAAATAATACATTCTATTTTTCAAATATAGAAAGTCATTTCCATCAAAGAAAGGTGGTCACACAACCGATTGACCTTCTTGAGAATTGAGGGTTGCCATTCGATCTTTACTCCAAGATAGTTATATCTTCAAGATGGGGAGACTTAGCTCTGATACCACTTATTGTCCCTTGAAGCAACCCAAGAGGGGGGTGAATTGGGTTTATAAAAAATTTAAAGGAAAAAGCACAAATTAGAAGGCGATAAAGAAGAAGATAATCAACACAAGAATTTATAGAGGTTCAGCTATCCCAAGCCTATGTCCTCTCCTCAAGGTCCACCTTGAGAGTTCAACTCCGCTATCAACTCTTCTTTGGGTGAAGAATAAAACCCTTACAATCTTAGAGCAAGCCTTTGCTCTTTACAAATCTCTTTTTCACTCAAGAGCAATTCTTTGCTCAATGCCACACTCACAACAACAGAATCTCTCAACAACAGAATCTCTCAACAACCTTTACTCACTCTGAAAAGCCAACCAATTACAACTCAAAATAAGCTTTCAAGAAATCAATGCTTTGGCTCAAGGTTTTGAGAGAGAGAGAATGAAAAATGCTGTGATCTCAATAAATATTTGCTTAGATGGTTGTTGTAACCTTTTCACATCAAAAACTCATTGTATTTATAGTTCAGTCATAAATATGGCCGTTGGGGATGCATTAAATGCAAATAGAGCCATTCATGTTCAGAAATAACGGTTATATCGTTCTTAGAAAAAATTCAGGTTCGGCGGCCTAAGCTAAAGTTCGGCGGCCGAACCTCTTGAGGTGAAGAACATCATACTTTGAAAAAGGACTTTCGGCGGCCTAAAGTCCAAGTTCGGCGGCCGAACATGTGGGACTTTCATCTCTGTCCCTCTCTTTCGGAAGCCGAACTTTAGGATTCGGAGGCTGACTTAAAAGCACACTTTCGGCGGCCGAAAGTAATGTTCGGCGGCCGAACATAGGTGACTTTAGCCACTGTCCTTCACTTTCGGAAGCCAAACATTTTGCTTAGGGAGCAAACCACCTTCGGCGGCCGAAAGCCAATGTTCGGCGGTCGAACATACAGGACTTTCGTCTCTGTTCCTCACTTTCGGAAGCCGAAGGATGCACTTTAGGGGGCAAGCTAAAAACACACTTTCGACGGCCGAAAGTCAATGTTCAGCGGCCGAACATGTGAGACTTTCGTCTCTGTCCCTGACTTTCGGAAGCCGAAGGTTGGCTTTAGGGGGCAAAAAATATTTCATTAAATTCTTTGAAAAATCATAACTTAGGCTATAAAAATCCATTTTTCAATCCGTTTGAATTTTTGTAACCCATATTTTTAGATCTTTGATTTTGATAAAAAATAATTTCAAAATCATTACTTTTGGAAAATATCATTTTAGTCCCTAAAAGACAATTTCTTAAAATTTGGCCATATCTAAAAAAAAACTTTTAGTGTAATACCCGGCTAGACTCCGGTATCGGAATCCCTACCGTCCGGTGGGACCTCGGATGTCGGAAACCTCTAGAAGGGTAAAACTATAATTTTATGAAATGTTTTCATGTATTTCATGTTTTTAAGTAAGAAATTAAATGAGTTTTTGCATGGAAAATCCTTGGAGGAAAACCCAGGTTCGGCCGCCGAACTCCAAAGATCGGCCGCCGAACATGCATGCTTTCGGAGGGACTTTAGGCGCCCGAAAGCATGAGTGAGGGAAGTCCAGGTTCGGCCGCCGAACCTCATGTTCGGCCGCCGAACATGGCATGCATGCGGAGGCACATTCGGCCCCCGAACGTGGTCTGGCCAGCCACTATAAAAGGGTCCCTTAGCCGAAAACGGGCGAGTTTTTCCCCATTTTCGGCCAAGGTGAGCTTTCCGCCGCCCCTCACCCATTTTTGATGTTCTTCCTCTAAATCTTTCAAGATTTTCACTTGTTTTCCCTTGGTTTTGAAGATTTAAGCTTTTGAAACAAGTTTTGGAGCTTGGAAGTCTTGGAGCTAAATCCCTCCATTTTCCGAGCTAGGGTCGTTCTTCCTCTCGATCTTCAAGAGGTAAGCTTCGATCTATGCTTCTTTTATGTTTTATGGAAGTTTTATGCAAGTTGATGGGGTAGAATGCATGTTTAGGCTTGTTGTTAGGTTTATGGGTTTATGTTGTGATTTGAACAATGTATGTTGGAAATGTGTTGTTTGAAGTGTTGTAGTTGGGGTATATTATAGTTTGAGGCCCCTAGGTGTGATGTATGATGTGTATGCATGTGTAGAAACAAGTTTATGCATGTTTTGAGGCGTTTTGGAGGCTGTGGACACAAGGGAGCCAAGTTTCTGCCCTTCGGCAGAAACTCAGGTTCGGCCGCCGAAGTGACTTTCGGCCGCCGAACCCCCTTGTGGAGGCAGTTTCGGCTGCCGAAGCCTGCCCCCGAAACTCAAGTTTCGTCTCTGTCTGGGAGGTTCGGCCGCCGAAAGTGCCGCCGAACCTGCATGACTTTCGGCTGCAGAGGGACTTTCGGCCGCCGAACCTGCCGCCGAAAGTGCCCTGTTCAGCCATTTCTTGCATGTTTTCATGTGATGTTTTCAGGATGTTTTAGGGGGTTTTTGGGGAGTATTTTAGAGTCATATTCATGTATGTTTGGTCCCTCATTTGAGTCCACCTGTGTAGGTTCGGACCCGAGGAACCGAGACCCCCAGCAGTGATCCAGCTGCTTCAGAGTCTCTTCAGAGCTAGCCAGAGGTGAGTGGAATAAACTTTAAGTTTTAAAGCAAATTAATGAAATGTTTTAGCATGATTCACGCATCATGAATGCCATGAGATATATTAGGTTGTTTGCATTAGAATTCACGAATATGTTGCATTGCATACTCTGTTGTTGATGTGGATGAATGTTGAATGATCCATTAGCCCTTGTATGTCATGATAGCCTATGTGAGTCCAGGTGTGCCTGCTACGGCTCTACGCCCCTGGCACTATGACAAATTATGGAAGTCCGGGTGTGCCTGCTACGGCTCTACGCCCCCGGCATGTATAAGTAAGAAAGATAGGGGCTAAATGGTGACAAGTTCATCCTTGTTGTGAAATGTTTGTGTTATGGCGCATACATGAAAGCATGATTTAAATTGATGTTTTATTATTCTGCTCACTGGGCTCTAGTAGCTCACCCCACTCCCTTCATCCCCAGAGTTGCAGGTACAGGATAGATCGGGAAGTCGGCTAGAGTGAAGTTAAGTCATGTATGTTGTAATAGATAGTAGTGGACATGAACATGATGTAATGAGTATTTATGACCATGTAATGTAATGAATGATTTGATGATGTATTGAGGATTATAGTAGTGCTTGACCTAGAGGTGTGTGAATCCCCATTATGTACAGAGTGTTTAATGAGTAATGATGTTAATGACCATGATTATCCAAGCTGATATGTATGATGATGATACCCCATTGGAGTATTTGATGAGGACTCCAGTGTGGGGTTTATGTATGATTTTGTGCATGCACAGGTTTGCTTGGATAAGAGAAAAAGAAAAATTTTTACAGATCATGTATATGTTGTTATGTATGGGATTCCACAGGTTTACAGAAGGTATGTAGGCTTGCTACGGGTCCCGGCGGCCTTAAGCCGATCTGGATCCTAGCGCCGGTAACGGGTCGGATTTCCGGGTCGTTACATTTAGAGATGACAGCAACCTTGAGCCATCACAATTAATTAATTGAAATTCACAATGAATAGAATTAAACAAAGTATAAATAAAAATACTTTCTTATCCCTTTCTTGTGGTATGCTTCCAAAATAGGCACTTTTCTCTTTTGAGATAGAAGCAATTTCATTCTTGTTGGTAAGGGACCTACAAGCTCAACACAAACACCTTTGAAGATAATTAGTAGCATACCAATTGTTTATTAATCATCAAAACAATGATTAGAACATTTAGGTTCAACAAAGATATCTTAGTGTATTCCAGGAATGCAGAGGAGCATGCCCATTATCTGAGGACAGTGTTGCAGACCCTGAGAGAACACGGCTTGTATGCCAAGTTCTCTAAGTGTGAATTCTGGTTGAGGAGCATTTCTTTCTTGGGTCATGTAGTGTCAGAAAAGGGAATCGAGGTAGATCCCAAGAAAGTTGAAGCTGTAGCTAACTGGCCCAGACCCACTACAGTAACAGAGATTAAAAGCTTTTTGGGTTTGGCAGGTTACTACAGGAGGTTCGTCCAGGACTTCTCAAAAATTGTAGCTCCTATGACTAGGCTGACTAAAAAGAATCAAAGGTTTGCTTGGTCAGAACAATGTGAGGAAAGCTTTGAAGAGCTAAAGAGAAGATTGACGTCAGCACCGATGTTAGCTCTGCCTACCAGTAATGAAGACTTCACAGTGTTTTGTGATGCGTCCCGAGTGGGACTAGGTTATGTATTGATGCAGAATGAAAGGGTGATTGCTTAAGCTTCTAGGCAGCTGAAAAAGCACGAGTTGAATTATCCTACACACGATCTAGAGATGGCAGCTGTGATCTTTGTGTTGGGAAATCCGTAGATTAATAGCAATCTAATTGCGCAGCGGAAAAATAAATTTTTGGATTTCCTTTCCCAGAATCCGAGTACTCCGTTTAAATCATAAGAAAGATGTGAGACTAACCTGTTAATCTCGTAGTGAAGATACACTGGCGGACTGATGGTGCTGCCTTTTCAAACGAACACCCTCTATGGTATCCACACGAACGTCTTCTATCCTTCTAGAGTGCTAGCTCTTTTCAAGATGGATAGATTATGTGCTCTATGTTCTACAATCTTTTAGACTGAGTTTTCTCAAAACTTTTACAACCACCTACTCAATCTGTAGAAGGAGTATTTATAGGCCTCAGTCTTTTTATTTTCCCACAATTCTTTTCCTAAAAGAATTGTACAACTCTTTTCCTAAAAGAGTTATGTTCAGAACCCACTATCACAATCTCACAGATACTCAAATATCTTTATGTGATAGAGTCCTTTATCTATAACAGTTACAGATAGACTGCAGATCTTTTAAATATTATTATCTCATAATAATAAATAATTAATATTAATAATAATAACATATTATTATTATTAATTATACTAATGGGCTTTTAGCCCATTAATATAGCACATCAACAACGTTCTTGTGTGTGACCCAATAGGCTCATATTAATTGGCAATAGGCCCAGTCCAACAAGGCCTATAAGTCATAAGTGGCCTCTAGCAAGACATTATGACTACCCAACTAATATGAGGATCAATAGTCCGATAAAGCCTATTAAATAGAACATGTATTAATCCCTTTGTCTCACGATATCTAGTTTGAACATAAGTCATGGTCAATGTCAAACTTATAATGTTCAAACTTATGATTTCTCGATCTCTAAGTAGACTGATAAATTCAAATGATATTGATCACACTATCAATTCATTTGAGCACGGCCATGCATTTCTCAGTCTCACTTATCGAGGGGCCCAGAAGATATCTCTCTCATAAAGAGGGACAAATCCTATCTTGATTGTTCATTTTCCTCTACATAATTTCTATTATGTTCAATCATAACCTTTATGATTGTCCGATTAAAGACAACGTTTGATTATGTCAAAACATAATAGTCCTTATGTTGGAAACTATGACAATCTCAAGTCAAAGGATTAAGACATAACTACTTTGAGATTCACTTATGACAATGACCCATGTAGTGATCTCAATGCGGGTCCATCCAATACTTTGTTCTCCAACAAGTATTTATGATTATTGAATTATATCAACATATACATAATCATCTCATGATTATCAATCAATAACCATACCAGTTATATTATTATCATCATAATAATAAATAACCAGGGATGATAATCATTATTATGTAACATGCAAACAAATAATAATGATAAAAACCTCTTTTATTAATAACCAAAACGACATACAAAAAGGCCCAAGATAATGGCCTAGGGCATATACACTAACAATCTCCCACTTGCACTAGGCCTAATCATACAAGTATCTAATACCCGTAGACCTAGTGTGCTGATCATGCTTGACCTGTGAAAGAGGTTCGGTCAGTGGATTTTCAATGTTGTCATTTGTGTCTACTTTGCATATTTTGATATCTCCTCTGAATAAGATGATATCACCTGAGTATATGTTTTAGATCTCTGGTGAGATCTGGGCTCTTTTGCCTGTGCTATGGTACCGTTATTACCATAATAAAGGTCCATAGTTTTTGCAATGCTGGAAACCATTCCCAACTCTGAGATGAATTCCTTCAACCAGACTGCCCTTTTAGCTGCATCTGATGCTGCTATATACTCAGCTTCTATTGTAGAATCTGCTATAGTGCTCTGCTTGGAACTCTTCCAACTAACAATTCCACCATTTAAAATGAATACAAATCCTGACTGCGATCTGAAGTCATCTATGTCGGTTTGAAAACTAGCATCTGTGTAACCACTTACAACTAGCTCGTCTTCCAAACCTCCATAAACTAGGAATGCATCCTTAGTCCTTCTAAGGTACTTTAGGATATTCTTAACAACTGTCCAGTGACTTTCACCGGAATTTGTCTGATATCTGCTTGTTGTGCTCAAGGCATATGAGACGTCTGGTCTAGTACATAACATGGCATACAAGATAGATCCAATAGCGGAAGCATAAGGGATCTTATTCATCCGTTCTCCCTCATCAGATGTCATAGGACATTGATTCTTGCTAAGATGAATACCATGAGACATGGGCAAGAATCCTCTTTTGGAATCTTGCATGCTGAACCTTTTCAGCACCTTGTCAATATAAGTACTTTGACTCAGACCGATTATCCTCTTGGATCTATCCCTATAGATCTTAATACCAAGGATATATGCGGCCTCACCTAAGTCCTTCATTGAAAAAGAATTCCCTAACCAAGTCTTAACCTTTTGCAAGGTAGGGATATCATTTCCAATGAGTAATATGTCATCCACATATAGGACTAGAAACACAACGGCACTCCCACTAACCATCTTGTAAACACAAGGTTCATCTTCATCAATGAGTAAAAGTTCACGATTATCAGTCATGAGAAATCCATATTTCTCAGGCTGATGACGTGTCTTATCAGATCTGCATGGGACTTGTGTTACCCTTTCAGTCTCCACAACTGTTTGTGGTACTGGAAGTGGTTCTACTGGCGGTTCAATGCTCTCTTGTGGTGCTTGAGTTTTCTCAAGTCGCACTGTACTCCCACTGAATCTCTGAGAGATAAATTCCTTTTCCAAAAAGGTACCATTTCGAGCAACAAACACTTTGTTCTCTGAAGGAGTATAGAAGTAGTATCCTTTGGTTTCCTCAGGATACCCCACAAAATTGCACTTGATAAATTTTGGAGCTAACTTATCTGAAACTGGGCGTTTCACATAAGCCTTACAACCCCAAATCTTAAGGAAAGACAAACTGAGCATTTTCCCAGTCCATAACTCATATGGTGTCTTTTCAACCGCTTTCGATGGTACTCGGTTCAGAATGAATACAGCTGTTTCCAAGGCGTAACCCCAAAACTATAAAGGGAGATCTGTTTGACTCATCATAGATTGAACCATATCTAATAAAGTTCGAATTTTCCTTTTAGAAACACCAATCCATTGTGGAGTTCTTGGAGGAGTTAATTGTGAAACAATTCCACAGTTTCTAAGATATTCGTCAAACTCTTGGCTCAAATATTCACCACCTCGATCAGATCGAAGCATCTTAATAGTTCTACCAAGTTGATTTTGTACTTCATTTTGAAAAGTTCTAAACATTTCAAAAGATTCATGCTTATGTTTCATTAGGTAGACATAGCCATACCTACTGAAATCATCAGTGAATATAATGAAGTACTGATAACCTCCCCTAGCACTAATGCTTATTGGGCCACAAACATCTGTATGTATTAAGCCCAATAAGTCTGAAGCCCTTTGACCTTGTCCAGTAAAAAGGTCCTTTGTCATCTTACCTAGCAAACAAGATTCACAATTTTCAAATGATTCAAAATCAAACGAATCTAATAAACCATCTTTATGGAGCTTAGATATGCGATTCTCATTTATATGGCTAAGACGACAGTGCCATAAATATGTTGGGTTTAACTCATTTGGCTTAGTTTTCATAGAAGTTATGTTATAGATATTGCTGTCTCTAGAATCATCTAGATAAAGGACATAAAGGCCATCATATGAATTTGCAATACAATAAAGCAAACCATCTTTATGAATGGAACATTTCTTATTCTTAACAAGAAATGAAAACCTTCATCGTCCAAAACAGAAACTGAAATAATATTCCTACTCAAAATAGGAACATAAAAGCAATTGTTCAGAACTAGCAAAAGCCCATTGGGCAACACAAGTTCATATGTCCCTACAGCTATGGCAGCAACTCTTGCTCCATTGCCTACACGTAGGTCCACATCGCCCTTTTTCAGTTTTCTACTCCTTTTAAGACCCTTCACATTTGTACAAATGTGAGAGCCACATCCGGTATCTAATACCCATGAAGTAGAAATAGATAAATTAATATCTATAACATAAATACCTGAAGTCGTAGTCTCACTACTCTTCTTCTTCTTGCACTCATCCAAATAGAGTTTGCAATTTCTCTTCCAATGCCCTGGTTCCTTGCAATGGAAGCAGATTCCTTCCTTAGGAACTATTTCCTTAGGAACTTTTGCCTTGGATTGCCATTTAGGTTTGCCTCGTCCCTTAGGCCCATTTCCACCTTTAGACTTGGGCTTCCCCTTATTTTTCATGGGCTTACCCTTATTGACATTCAAAATTTGGGTAGGCCTTTTCTTAATATTTACCTCAGCTGTCTTTAGCATCCCATGCAACTCAGGAATGGATTTCTCCATATTGTTCATGTTATAGTTCATGACAAATTGAGAAAAACTGCTAGGTAAAGAATGTAGGATCAGATCCGTAGAAAGTTCTAAACTCAAAGGATAGCCAAGCCTAGCAAGGTGATCAATGTAGCCTTTCATCTTTAAAACATGAGCACTAACTGAATCACCTTCAGCCATTTTGCAATCATGCAATGCAATGGTAGTTTCATACCTATCCTGCCTAGCTTGTTGTTGGAAAGCCTGTTTGAGATGGACACTCATCTCATAGGCCTCAAGGTGCTCCAGATCCTTCTGAAGTTCTGGGCACATAGTCGCCAACATAAGACATCCAATGTCATTAGAATCATCCATATGCTTCTTATGCTTGTTCTTAACAGCATTAGTAGCATCAGCAGGAGGTGGTTCAGGGACAGCTTCATCAAGCACATAGGACTTTTTCTCTTGCTTGAGAACAATTCTCAAGTTTCTAAACCAGTCAACAAAATTAGTCCCATTTTCTTTCAGTTTATCCTTCTCAAGGATGGATCGCAGTGATAAGGTGGAATTGTTATTAGCAGCCATAATAATCTACAAAATTATGCAAATATAATTAATTTAATAAACAAATTAATATTGAGGTGATAATAATCTCCCACTAAAATATAACCCTCAAAATAATAATAATATTTTAGTGGGCTAAGATCCATATTTCACCTAATTCTAAGTCAGCTTTGGCATGACGCTTAGAATTAAGTTATTTAGGTAGGTAACCCCTTACCAATTACATCTAATGTAACTCTTAAATTATGAGGTATTGACATCATATGTCAAATGCATGTTATACCTCATCTAATGCCTTAGGCCCAAAACCGTTTTGATAGCCTAATTAAGCTCAACCAAAATTAAATAAATGAGTAACCATTACTCATCCTACCTTACTAGGATAATCCTAATGCACTTTGCTTTGGCAAAACCTGCATTTTGGTGATCTTAGTCTTGATAGATTTTTAATATATGGGTGGCATTAAAACTTAAAATTTTAGAGTGAGGGTTTAACTTTTAATTTTAATTATTTTGTCTTGCATATATATATATTATAGTATCTCATACTAATATATGACAAAATAATAAAATTATTTTATATAGTCATTTAAATCTGATTTAAAGACTAAAATAATTTATTTTCTATTTTCTTATAATTATTTTGTCTTGCATATATATATTATAGCATCCTATATGCATATATATATATATAGACAATAATGCATAGTATCTCATACTAACACATGACAAAATATAGTCATTTAAATCTAATTTAAAGACTAAAAGAAAATAATAAAATATAGTCATTTAAATCTAATTTAAAGACTACAAATAATAATAATAAAATATAGTCTTTTAAATCTAATTTAAAGACTAAAAGAAAATAATTTTAAAATATTATTTTCTTATTATTATTATTATTATTTTTTATTAATTATTTTCAGGGGCAAAATCGTAATTTTGGGGCATCATCTTCTTCCCCCAGCTTCTGCCCGAAGGTCCAGAAGCCCGCCGGACTTTCCGGCCGTTGCCCTCACCGTCGCGCGACTCATCGGCGGGCGATCCACAGATGCACGACCCACCGGCGCGCGAGGGACTGGTCGAGCGATCCCCGGGCGCGCTACCCCTTGGGTCGCGCGACCCACGGGAAGGCGCGACCCACTGGGAGGAGCGACCCTCCGGTCGTGCTACCCCTCGGGTTGCGCGACCCACCGGTCGCGCGACCTGCGGGGAGGCGCGACCCTCCGGTCGCGCGGCCCTTCCAGGGCGCGCGATCCTCCGGGGCCGGCCTTCTCAGTCACTGCGTTCCAGGCAGTGACGCCGGCTAGGCTATTGACGGCCGAAGAATCAGTCGTTCCTCGCCGGCGGCGGCAAAGACACTCTCTGCAGGTGGTCGCGAGCGTCACACGCCCTCCACGTCCGCCCTTCAGCCTCGCCAACTTCTGGGTTCACGATGACTGTTCATCGTGAATCCAGTTGCAAATATTTTTATTTAATTAATTTAATTTTCTAACAAAATTAAAATTATTTAAATGATCTAATCATTTATCTATAATTATCATGCCATTCTAATAAACATATATCACATATATAATATCAATCATGGCATAGTTAATTTAAACGAAAAGCACAGGTAGGCTCTGATACCACTGTTGGGAAATCCGTAGATTAATAGCAATCTAATTGCGCAGCGGAAAAATAAATTTTGGATTTCCTTTCCCAGAATCCGAGTACTCCGTTTAAATCATAAGAAGATGTGAGACTAACCTGTTAATCTCGTAGTGAAGATACACTGGCGGACTGATGGTGCTGCCTTTTCAAACGAACACCCTCTATGGTATCCACACGAACGTCTTCTATCCTTCTAGAGTGCTAGCTCTTTTCAAGATGGATAGATTATGTGCTCTATGTTCTACAATCTTTTAGACTGAGTTTTCTCAAAACTTTTACAACCACCTACTCAATCTGTAGAAGGAGTATTTATAGGCCTCAGTCTTTTTATTTTCCCACAATTCTTTTCCTAAAAGAATTGTACAACTCTTTTCCTAAAAGAGTTATGTTCAGAACCCACTATCACAATCTCACAGATACTCAAATATCTTTATGTGATAGAGTCCTTTATCTATAACAGTTACAGATAGACTGCAGATCTTTTAAATATTATTATCTCATAATAATAAATAATTAATATTAATAATAATAACATATTATTATTATTAATTATACTAATGGGCTTTTAGCCCATTAATATAGCACATCAACAACGTTCTTGTGTGTGACCCAATAGGCTCATATTAATTGGCAATAGGCCCAGTCCAACAAGGCCTATAAGTCATAAGTGGCCTCTAGCAAGACATTATGACTACCCAACTAATATGAGGATCAATAGTCCGATAAAGCCTATTAAATAGAACATGTATTAATCCCTTTGTCTCACGATATCTAGTTTGAACATAAGTCATGGTCAATGTCAAACTTATAATGTTCAAACTTATGATTTCTCGATCTCTAAGTAGACTGATAAATTCAAATGATATTGATCACACTATCAATTCATTTGAGCACGGCCATGCATTTCTCAGTCTCACTTATCGAGGGGCCCAGAAGATATCTCTCTCATAAAGAGGGACAAATCCTATCTTGATTGTTCATTTTCCTCTACATAATTTCTATTATGTTCAATCATAACCTTTATGATTGTCCGATTAAAGACAACGTTTGATTATGTCAAAACATAATAGTCCTTATGTTGGAAACTATGACAATCTCAAGTCAAAGGATTAAGACATAACTACTTTGAGATTCACTTATGACAATGACCCATGTAGTGATCTCAATGCGGGTCCATCCAATACTTTGTTCTCCAACAAGTATTTATGATTATTGAATTATATCAACATATACATAATCATCTCATGATTATCAATCAATAACCATACCAGTTATATTATTATCATCATAATAATAAGTAACCAGGGATGATAATCATTATTATGTAACATGCAAACAAATAATAATGATAAAAACCTCTTTTATTAATAACCAAAACGACATACAAAAAGGCCCAAGATAATGGCCTAGGGCATATACACTAACAATCTCCCACTTGCACTAGGCCTAATCATACAAGTATCTAATACCCGTAGACCTAGTGTGCTGATCATGCTTGACCTGTGAAAGAGGTTGGTCAGTGGATTTGCAATGTTGTCATTTGTGTCTACTTTGCATATTTTGATATCTCCTCTGAATAAGGTGATATCACCTGAGTATATGTTTAGATCTCTGGTGAGATCTGGGCTCCTTTGCCTGTGCTATGGCACCGTTATTACCATAATAAAGGTCCATAGGATTTGCAATGCTGGGAACCATTCCCACTCTGAGATGAATTCCTTCAACCAGACTGCCTTTTAGCTGCATCTGATGCTGCTATATACTCAGCTTTTATTGTAGAATCTGCTATAGTGCTCTGCTTGGAACTCTTCCAACTAACAATTCCACCATTTAAAATGAATACGAATCCTGACTGCGATCTGAAGTCATCTATGTCGGTTTGGAAACTAGCATCTGTGTAACCACTTACAACTAGCTCGTCTTCCAAACCTCCATAAACTAGGAATGCATCCTTAGTCCTTCTAAGGTACTTTAGGATATTCTTAACAGCTGTCCAGTGACTTTCACCGGGATCTGTCTGATATCTGCTTGTTGTGCTCAAGGCATATGAGACGTCTGGTCTAGTACATAACATGGCATACATGATAGATCCAATAGCAGAAGCATAAGGGATCTTATTCATCCGTTCTCGCTCATCAGATGTCATAGGACATTGATTCTTGCTGAGATGAATACCATGAGACATGGGCAAGAATCCTCTTTTGGAATCTTGCATGCTGAACCTTTTCAGCACCTTGTCAATATAAGTACTTTGACTCAGACCTATTATCCTCTTGGATCTATCCCTATAGATCTTAATACCAAGGATATATGCGGCCTCACCTAAGTCCTTCATTGAAAAAGAATTCCCAAACCAAGTCTTAACCTTTTGCAAGGTAGGGATATCATTTCCAATGATTAATATGTCATCCACATATAGGACTAGAAACACAACTGCACTCCCACTAACCATCTTGTAAACACAAGGTTCATCTTCATCAATGAGTAAAGGTTCACGATTATCAGTCATGAGAAATCCATATCTCTCAGGCTGATGACGTGTCCTATCAGATCTGCATGGGACTTGTGTCACCCTTTCAGTTTCCACAACTGTTTGTGGTTCTGAAAGTGGTTCTATCGGCGGTTCAATGCTCTCTTGTGGTGCTTGAGTTTCCTCAAGTCGCACTGTACTCCCACTGAATCTCTGAGAGATAAATTCCTTTTCCAAAAAGGTACCATTTCGAGCAACAAACACTTTGTTCTCTGAGGGAGTATAGAAGTAGTATCCTTTGGTTTCCTTAGGATACCCCACAAAATTGCACTTGATAGATTTTGGAGCTAGCTTATCTGAAATTGGACGTTTCACATAAGCTACACAACCCCAAATTTTAAGGAAAGACAAACTGGGCATTTTCCCAGTCCATAACTCATATGGTGTCTTTTCAACCGCTTTCGATGGTACTCGGTTTAGAATGAATGCAGCTGTTTCCAAGGCATAACCCCAAAATGATAAAGGGAGATTTGTTTGACTCATCATAGATCGAACCATATCTAATAAAGTTCGATTTCTCCTTTCAGAAACACCATTCCATTGTGGAGTTCCTGGAGGAGTTAATTGTGAAACAATTCCACAGTTTCTAAGATGTTCATCAAACTCTTGGCTCAAATATTCACCACCTCGATCAGATCGAAGCATCTTAATAGTTCTACCAAGTTGATTTTGTACTTCATTTTGAAAAGTTCTAAACATTTCAAAAGATTCATGCTTATGTTTCATTAGGTAGACATAGCCATACCTACTGAAATCATCAGTGAATGTAATGAAGTACTGATAACCTCCCCTAGCACTAATGCTTAGTGGGCCACATACATCTGTATGTATTAAGCCCAATAAGTCTGAAGCCCTTTGACCTTGTCCAGTAAAAGGGTCCTTTGTCATCTTACCTAGCAAACAAGATTCACAATTTTCAAATGATTCAAAATCAAATGAATCTAATAAACCATCTTTATGGAGCTTAGATATGCGATTCTCATTTATATGGCTAAGACGACAGTGCCATAAATATGTTGGGTTTAACTCATTTGGCTTAGTTTTCTTAGAAGTTATGTTATAGATATTGTTGTCTCTAGAATCATCTAGATTAAGGACATAAAGGCCATCATATGAATTTGCAATACAATAAAGCAAATCATCTTTATTAATGGAGCATTTCTTATTCTTAATAAGAAATGAAAAACCTTCATCGTCCAAAACAGAAACTGAAATAATATTCCTACTCAAAATAGGAACATAAAAGCAATTGTTCAGAACTAACAAAAGCCCATTGGGCAACACAAGTTCATATGTCCCTACAGCTATGGCAGCAACTCTTGCTCCATTGCCTACACGTAGGTCCACATCGCCCTTTTTCAGTTTTCTACTCCTTTTGAGACCTTCACATTTGTACAAATGTGAGAACCACATCCGGTATCTAATACCCATGAAGTAGAAATAGATAAATTAATATCTATAACATAAATACCTGAAGTCGTAGTCTCACTACTCTTCTTCTTCTTGCACTCATCCAAATAGAGTTTGCAATTTCTCTTCCAATGCCCTGGTTCCTTGCAATGGAAGCAAATTCCTTCCTTAGGAACTATTTCCTTAGGAACTTTTGCCTTGGATTGCCATTTAGGCTTGCCTCGTCCCTTAGGCCCATTACCACCTTTAGACTTGGGCTTCCCCTTATTTTTCATGGGCTTACCCTTATTGACATTCAAAATTTGGGTAGGCCTTTTCTTGATATTTACCTCAGCTGTCTTTAGCATCCCATGCAACTCAGGAATGGATTTCTCCATATTGTTCATGTTATAGTTCATGACAAACTGAGAAAAACTGCTAGGTAAAGAATGTAGGATCAAATCCGTGGAGAGTTCTAAACTCAGAGGATAGCCAAGCCTAGCAAGGTGATCAATGTAGCCTTTCATCTTTAAAACATGAGCACTAACTGAATCACCTTCAGCCATTTTGCAATCATGCAATGCAATGGTGGTTTCATACCTATCCTGCCTAGCTTGTTGTTGGAAAGCCTGTTTGAGATGGACACTCATCTCATAGGCCTCAAGGTGCTCCAGATCCTTCTGAAGTTCTGGGCACATAGTTGCCAACATAAGACATCCAATGTCATTAGAATCATCCATATGCTTCTTATGCTTGTTCTTAACAGCATTAGTAGCATCAGCAGGAGGTGGTTCAGGGACAGCTTCATCAAGCACATAGGACTTTTTCTCTTGCTTGAGAACAATTCTCAAGTTTCTAAACCAGTCAACAAAATTAGTCCCATTTTCTTTCAGTTTATCCTTCTCAAGGATAGATCGCAGTGATAAGGTGGAATTGTTATTAGCAGCCATAATTATCTACAAAAATATGCAAACATAATTAATTTAGTAAACAAATTAATATTGAGGTGATAATAATCTCCCACTAAAATATAACCCTCAAATAATAATAATATTTTAGTGGGCTAAGATCCATATTTCACCTAATTCTAAGTCAGCTTTGGCATGACGCTTAGAATTAAGTTATTTAGGTAGGTAACCCCTTACCAATTACATCTAATGTAACTCTTAAATTATGAGGTATTGACATCATATGTCAAATGCATGTTATACCCCATCTAATGCCTTAGGCCCAAAACCGTTTTGATAGCCTAATTAAGCTCAACCAAAATTAAATAAATGAGTAACCATTACTCATCCTACCTTACTAGGATAATCCTAATGCACTTTGCTTTGGCAAAACCTGCATTTTGGTGATCTTAGTCTTGATAGATTTTTAATATATGGGTGGCATTAAAACTTAAAATTTTAGAGTGAGGGTTTAACTTTTAATTTTAATTATTTTGTCTTGCATATATATATATTATAGTATCTCATACTAATATATGACAAAATAATAAAATTATTTTATATAGTCATTTAAATCTGATTTAAAGACTAAAATAATTTATTTTCTATTTTCTTATAATTATTTTGTCTTGCATATATATATTATAGCATCCTATATGCATATATATATATAGACAATAATGCATAGTATCTCATACTAACACATGACAAAATATAGTCATTTAAATCTAATTTAAAGACTAAAAGAAAATAATAAAATATAGTCATTTAAATCTAATTTAAAGACTACAAATAATAATAATAAAATATAGTCTTTAAATCTTAATTTAAAGACTAACAGAAAATAAGTTTTAAAATTATTATTTTGCTTTTATTATTGATTATTATTTTATTAATTATTGTTCCAGGGGCCAAATCGTAGATTCTTGGGGCATCATCTTCCTTTCCCCAGCTTCTTGCGCCGCAAGTCCAGAAGCCCGCCGGAGTTTCCGGCCGTTGCCCTCACCGTCGCGCGACTCATCGGCGGGCGATCCCACAGATTGCACGACCCACCGGCGCAGCGAGGGACTGGTAGAGCCGATCCCCGGGCGCGCTACCCCTTGGGTCGCCGCGACCCCACGGGAAGGCGCGACCCCCTGGGAGGAGCGACCCTCCGGTCGTGCTACCCTCGGGTTGCCGCGGACCCCCGGTCGCCGCGACCTGCGGGGAGGCGCGACCCTCCGGTCGCGCGGCCCTTCCAGGGCGCGCGATCCTCCGGGGCCGGCCTTCTCAGTCACTGCGTTCCAGGCAGTGACGCCGGCTAGGCTATTGACGGCCGAAGAATCAGTCGTTCCTCACCGGCGGCGTCAAAGACACTCTCTGCAGGTGGTCGCGAGCGTCACACGCCCTCCACGTCCGCCCATCAGCCTCGCCAATTTCTGGGTTCACGATGACTGTTCATCGTGAATCCAGTTGCAAATATTTTTATTTAATTAATTTAATTTTTCTAACAAAATTAAAATTATTTAAATGATCTAATCATTTATCTATAATTATCATGCCATTCTAATAAACATATATCACATATATAATATCAATCATGGCATAATTAATTTAAACGAAAAGCACAGGTAGGCTCTGATACCACTGTTGGGAAATCCGTAGATTAATAGCAATCCAGTTGCGCAGCGGAAAAATAAATTTTGGATTTCCTTTCCCAGAATCCGAGTGCTCCGTTTAAATCATAAGAAAGATGTGAGACTAACCTGTTAATCTCGTAGTGAAGATACACTGGCGGACTGATGGTGCTGCCTTTTCAAACGAACACCCTCTATGGTATCCACACGAACGTCTTCTATCCTTCTAGAGTGCTAGCTCTTTTCAAGATGGATAGATTATGTGCTCTATGTTCTACAATCTTTTAGACTGAGTTTTCTCAAAACTTTTACAACCACCTACTCAATCTGTAGAAGGAGTATTTATAGGCCTCAGTCTTTTTATTTTCCCACAATTCTTTTCCTAAAAGAATTGTACAACTCTTTTCCTAAAAGAGTTATGTTCAGAACCCACTATCACAATCTCACAGATACTCAAATATCTTTATGTGATAGAGTCCTTTATCTATAACAGTTACAGATAGACTGCAGATCTTTTAAATATTATTATCTCATAATAATAAATAATTAATATTAATAATAATAACATATTATTATTATTAATTATACTAATGGGCTTTTAGCCCATTAATATAGCACATCAACAACGTTCTTGTGTGTGACCCAATAGGCTCATATTAATTGGCAATAGGCCCAGTCCAACAAGGCCTATAAGTCATAAGTGGCCTCTAGCAAGACATTATGACTACCCAACTAATATGAGGATCAATAGTCCGATAAAGCCTATTAAATAGAACATGTATTAATCCCTTTGTCTCACGATATCTAGTTTGAACATAAGTCATGGTCAATGTCAAACTTATAATGTTCAAACTTATGATTTCTCGATCTCTAAGTAGACTGATAAATTCAAATGATATTGATCACACTATCAATTCATTTGAGCACGGCCATGCATTTCTCAGTCTCACTTATCGAGGGGCCCAGAAGATATCTCTCTCATAAAGAGGGACAAATCCTATCTTGATTGTTCATTTTCCTCTACATAATTTCTATTATGTTCAATCATAACCTTTATGATTGTCCGATTAAAGACAACGTTTGATTATGTCAAAACATAATAGTCCTTATGTTGGAAACTATGACAATCTCAAGTCAAAGGATTAAGACATAACTACTTTGAGATTCACTTATGACAATGACCCATGTAGTGATCTCAATGCGGGTCCATCCAATACTTTGTTCTCCAACAAGTATTTATGATTATTGAATTATATCAACATATACATAATCATCTCATGATTATCAATCAATAACCATACCAGTTATATTATTATCATCATAATAATAAATAACCAGGGATGATAATCATTATTATGTAACATGCAAACAAATAATAATGATAAAAACCTCTTTTATTAATAACCAAAACGACATACAAAAAGGCCCAAGATAATGGCCTAGGGCATATACACTAACAATCTCCCACTTGCACTAGGCCTAATCATACAAGTATCTAATACCCGTAGACCTAGTGTGCTGATCATGCTTGACCTGTGAAAGAGGTTCGGTCAGTGGATTTTCAATGTTGTCATTTGTGTTTACTTTGCATATTTTGATATCTCCTCTGAATAAGATGATATCACCTGAGTATATGTTTTAGATCTCTGGTGAGATCTGGGCTCTTTTGCCTGTGCTATGGTACCGTTATTACCATAATAAAGGTCCATAGTTTTTGCAATGCTGGAAACCATTCCCAACTCTGAGATGAATTCCTTCAACCAGACTGCCCTTTTAGCTGCATCTGATGCTGCTATATACTCAGCTTCTATTGTAGAATCTGCTATAGTGCTCTGCTTGGAACTCTTCCAACTAACAATTCCACCATTTAAAATGAATACAAATCCTGACTGCGATCTGAAGTCATCTATGTCGGTTTGAAAACTAGCATCTGTGTAACCACTTACAACTAGCTCGTCTTCCAAACCTCCATAAACTAGGAATGCATCCTTAGTCCTTCTAAGGTACTTTAGGATATTCTTAACAACTGTCCAGTGACTTTCACCGGGATTTGTCTGATATCTGCTTGTTGTGCTCAAGGCATATGAGACGTCTGGTCTAGTACATAACATGGCATACAAGATAGATCCAATAGCGGAAGCATAAGGGATCTTATTCATCCGTTCTCGCTCATCAGATGTCATAGGACATTGATTCTTGCTAAGATGAATACCATGAGACATGGGCAAGAATCCTCTTTTGGAATCTTGCATGCTGAACCTTTTCAGCACCTTGTCAATATAAGTACTTTGACTCAGACCGATTATCCTCTTGGATCTATCCCTATAGATCTTAATACCAAGGATATATGCGGCCTCACCTAAGTCCTTCATTGAAAAAGAATTCCCTAACCAAGTCTTAACCTTTTGCAAGGTAGGGATATCATTTCCAATGAGTAATATGTCATCCACATATAGGACTAGAAACACAACGGCACTCCCACTAACCATCTTGTAAACACAAGGTTCATCTTCATCAATGAGTAAAAGTTCACGATTATCAGTCATGAGAAATCCATATTTCTCAGGCTGATGACGTGTCTTATCAGATCTGCATGGGACTTGTGTTACCCTTTCAGTCTCCACAACTGTTTGTGGTACTGGAAGTGGTTCTACTGGCGGTTCAATGCTCTCTTGTGGTGCTTGAGTTTTCTCAAGTCGCACTGTACTCCCACTGAATCTCTGAGAGATAAATTCCTTTTCCAAAAAGGTACCATTTCGAGCAACAAACACTTTGTTCTCTGAAGGAGTATAGAAGTAGTATCCTTTGGTTTCCTCAGGATACCCCACAAAATTGCACTTGATAAATTTTGGAGCTAACTTATCTGAAACTGGGCGTTTCACATAAGCCTTACAACCCCAAATCTTAAGGAAAGACAAACTGAGCATTTTCCCAGTCCATAACTCATATGGTGTCTTTTCAACCGCTTTCGATGGTACTCGGTTCAGAATGAATACAGCTGTTTCCAAGGCGTAACCCCAAAACTATAAAGGGAGATCTGTTTGACTCATCATAGATTGAACCATATCTAATAAAGTTCGAATTTTCCTTTTAGAAACACCAATCCATTGTGGAGTTCTTGGAGGAGTTAATTGTGAAACAATTCCACAGTTTCTAAGATATTCGTCAAACTCTTGGCTCAAATATTCACCACCTCGATCAGATCGAAGCATCTTAATAGTTCTACCAAGTTGATTTTGTACTTCATTTTGAAAAGTTCTAAACATTTCAAAAGATTCATGCTTATGTTTCATTAGGTAGACATAGCCATACCTACTGAAATCATCAGTGAATATAATGAAGTACTGATAACCTCCCCTAGCACTAATGCTTATTGGGCCACAAACATCTGTATGTATTAAGCCCAATAAGTCTGAAGCCCTTTGACCTTGTCCAGTAAAAAGGTCCTTTGTCATCTTACCTAGCAAACAAGATTCACAATTTTCAAATGATTCAAAATCAAACGAATCTAATAAACCATCTTTATGGAGCTTAGATATGCGATTCTCATTTATATGGCTAAGACGACAGTGCCATAAATATGTTGGGTTTAACTCATTTGGCTTAGTTTTCATAGAAGTTATGTTATAGATATTGCTGTCTCTAGAATCATCTAGATAAAGGACATAAAGGCCATCATATGAATTTGCAATACAATAAAGCAAACCATCTTTATGAATGGAACATTTCTTATTCTTAACAAGAAATGAAAACCTTCATCGTCCAAAACAGAAACTGAAATAATATTCCTACTCAAAATAGGAACATAAAAGCAATTGTTCAGAACTAGCAAAAGCCCATTGGGCAACACAAGTTCATATGTCCCTACAGCTATGGCAGCAACTCTTGCTCCATTGCCTACACGTAGGTCCACATCGCCCTTTTTCAGTTTTCTACTCCTTTTAAGACCCTTCACATTTGTACAAATGTGAGAGCCACATCCGGTATCTAATACCCATGAAGTAGAAATAGATAAATTAATATCTATAACATAAATACCTGAAGTCGTAGTCTCACTACTCTTCTTCTTCTTGCACTCATCCAAATAGAGTTTGCAATTTCTCTTCCAATGCCCTGGTTCCTTGCAATGGAAGCAGATTCCTTCCTTAGGAACTATTTCCTTAGGAACTTTTGCCTTGGATTGCCATTTAGGTTTGCCTCGTCCCTTAGGCCCATTTCCACCTTTAGACTTGGGCTTCCCCTTATTTTTCATGGGCTTACCCTTATTGACATTCAAAATTTGGGTAGGCCTTTTCTTAATATTTACCTCAGCTGTCTTTAGCATCCCATGCAACTCAGGAATGGATTTCTCCATATTGTTCATGTTATAGTTCATGACAAATTGAGAAAAACTGCTAGGTAAAGAATGTAGGATCAGATCCGTAGAAAGTTCTAAACTCAAAGGATAGCCAAGCCTAGCAAGGTGATCAATGTAGCCTTTCATCTTTAAAACATGAGCACTAACTGAATCACCTTCAGCCATTTTGCAATCATGCAATGCAATGGTAGTTTCATACCTATCCTGCCTAGCTTGTTGTTGGAAAGCCTGTTTGAGATGGACACTCATCTCATAGGCCTCAAGGTGCTCCAGATCCTTCTGAAGTTCTGGGCACATAGTCGCCAACATAAGACATCCAATGTCATTAGAATCATCCATATGCTTCTTATGCTTGTTCTTAACAGCATTAGTAGCATCAGCAGGAGGTGGTTCAGGGACAGCTTCATCAAGCACATAGGACTTTTTCTCTTGCTTGAGAACAATTCTCAAGTTTCTAAACCAGTCAACAAAATTAGTCCCATTTTCTTTCAGTTTATCCTTCTCAAGGATGGATCGCAGTGATAAGGTGGAATTGTTATTAGCAGCCATAATAATCTACAAAATTATGCAAATATAATTAATTTAATAAACAAATTAATATTGAGGTGATAATAATCTCCCACTAAAATATAACCCTCAAAATAATAATAATATTTTAGTGGGCTAAGATCCATATTTCACCTAATTCTAAGTCAGCTTTGGCATGACGCTTAGAATTAAGTTATTTAGGTAGGTAACCCCTTACCAATTACATCTAATGTAACTCTTAAATTATGAGGTATTGACATCATATGTCAAATGCATGTTATACCTCATCTAATGCCTTAGGCCCAAAACCGTTTTGATAGCCTAATTAAGCTCAACCAAAATTAAATAAATGAGTAACCATTACTCATCCTACCTTACTAGGATAATCCTAATGCACTTTGCTTTGGCAAAACCTGCATTTTGGTGATCTTAGTCTTGATAGATTTTTAATATATGGGTGGCATTAAAACTTAAAATTTTAGAGTGAGGGTTTAACTTTTAATTTTAATTATTTTGTCTTGCATATATATATATTATAGTATCTCATACTAATATATGACAAAATAATAAAATTATTTTATATAGTCATTTAAATCTGATTTAAAGACTAAAATAATTTATTTTCTATTTTCTTATAATTATTTTGTCTTGCATATATATATTATAGCATCCTATATGCATATATATATATATAGACAATAATGCATAGTATCTCATACTAACACATGACAAAATATAGTCATTTAAATCTAATTTAAAGACTAAAAGAAAATAATAAAATATAGTCATTTAAATCTAATTTAAAGACTACAAATAATAATAATAAAATATAGTCTTTTAAATCTAATTTAAAGACTAAAAGAAAATAATTTTAAAATATTATTTTCTTATTATTATTATTATTATTTTTTATTAATTATTTTCAGGGGCAAAATCGTAATTTTGGGGCATCATCTTCTTCCCCCAGCTTCTGCCCGAAGGTCCAGAAGCCCGCCGGACTTTCCGGCCGTTGCCCTCACCGTCGCGCGACTCATCGGCGGGCGATCCACAGATGCACGACCCACCGGCGCGCGAGGGACTGGTCGAGCGATCCCCGGGCGCGCTACCCCTTGGGTCGCGCGACCCACGGGAAGGCGCGACCCACTGGGAGGAGCGACCCTCCGGTCGTGCTACCCCTCGGGTTGCGCGACCCACCGGTCGCGCGACCTGCGGGGAGGCGCGACCCTCCGGTCGCGCGGCCCTTCCAGGGCGCGCGATCCTCCGGGGCCGGCCTTCTCAGTCACTGCGTTCCAGGCAGTGACGCCGGCTAGGCTATTGACGGCCGAAGAATCAGTCGTTCCTCGCCGGCGGCGGCAAAGACACTCTCTGCAGGTGGTCGCGAGCGTCACACGCCCTCCACGTCCGCCCATCAGCCTCGCCAACTTCTGGGTTCACGATGACTGTTCATCGTGAATCCAGTTGCAAATATTTTTATTTAATTAATTTAATTTTCTAACAAAATTAAAATTATTTAAATGATCTAATCATTTATCTATAATTATCATGCCATTCTAATAAACATATATCACATATATAATATCAATCATGGCATAGTTAATTTAAACGAAAAGCACAGGTAGGCTCTGATACCACTGTTGGGAAATCCGTAGATTAATAGCAATCTAATTGCGCAGCGGAAAAATAAATTTTTGGATTTCCTTTCCCAGAATCCGAGTACTCCGTTTAAATCATAAGAAAGATGTGAGACTAACCTGTTAATCTCGTAGTGAAGATACACTGGCGGACTGATGGTGCTGCCTTTTCAAACGAACACCCTCTATGGTATCCACACGAACGTCTTCTATCCTTCTAGAGTGCTAGCTCTTTTCAAGATGGATAGATTATGTGCTCTATGTTCTACAATCTTTTAGACTGAGTTTTCTCAAAACTTTTACAACCACCTACTCAATCTGTAGAAGGAGTATTTATAGGCCTCAGTCTTTTTATTTTCCCACAATTCTTTTCCTAAAAGAATTGTACAACTCTTTTCCTAAAAGAGTTATGTTCAGAACCCACTATCACAATCTCACAGATACTCAAATATCTTTATGTGATAGAGTCCTTTATCTATAACAGTTACAGATAGACTGCAGATCTTTTAAATATTATTATCTCATAATAATAAATAATTAATATTAATAATAATAACATATTATTATTATTAATTATACTAATGGGCTTTTAGCCCATTAATATAGCACATCAACAACGTTCTTGTGTGTGACCCAATAGGCTCATATTAATTGGCAATAGGCCCAGTCCAACAAGGCCTATAAGTCATAAGTGGCCTCTAGCAAGACATTATGACTACCCAACTAATATGAGGATCAATAGTCCGATAAAGCCTATTAAATAGAACATGTATTAATCCCTTTGTCTCACGATATCTAGTTTGAACATAAGTCATGGTCAATGTCAAACTTATAATGTTCAAACTTATGATTTCTCGATCTCTAAGTAGACTGATAAATTCAAATGATATTGATCACACTATCAATTCATTTGAGCACGGCCATGCATTTCTCAGTCTCACTTATCGAGGGGCCCAGAAGATATCTCTCTCATAAAGAGGGACAAATCCTATCTTGATTGTTCATTTTCCTCTACATAATTTCTATTATGTTCAATCATAACCTTTATGATTGTCCGATTAAAGACAACGTTTGATTATGTCAAAACATAATAGTCCTTATGTTGGAAACTATGACAATCTCAAGTCAAAGGATTAAGACATAACTACTTTGAGATTCACTTATGACAATGACCCATGTAGTGATCTCAATGCGGGTCCATCCAATACTTTGTTCTCCAACAAGTATTTATGATTATTGAATTATATCAACATATACATAATCATCTCATGATTATCAATCAATAACCATACCAGTTATATTATTATCATCATAATAATAAATAACCAGGGATGATAATCATTATTATGTAACATGCAAACAAATAATAATGATAAAAACCTCTTTTATTAATAACCAAAACGACATACAAAAAGGCCCAAGATAATGGCCTAGGGCATATACACTAACACTTTGCACTCAAGATGTGGAGGCATTACCTGTATGGGGTAAAATGTGAGATCTTTACAGATCATAAAAGTTTGCAGTACATCTTGAGTCAGAAGGAATTGAACCTGAGGCAGAGAAGATGGGTAGAACTGCTTAGTGACTATGATTGTGACTCGCTGTAACGACCCGAAAACCGGACCACTACCGGCGCTAGGATCCAGATCGGCTTAAGGCCGCCGGGACCCATAGCAAGCCTAACATGCACCCTGAATTCCTGTTAAATCCCATACATGATCAACATGTACATAAAAATATTAAACTTTTCTATCATTCACAAAGCTTAACCTGCGCATGCCCAACTCATAAACATAAACCCCACACTGGAGCCCTCATCAAATGCTCCAATGGGGTAACATATCATACATTAAGCTTGGTTTACATAAATCATCATTAAAACATTTCATTAAAAAGATCATGTACCGAGAAGGGATCAACATACTATGGCCAAGCACAACTCTATCATTAATACGATTCTTTTACATTTCATCACATAATATCATTTTATAATACATGTCCACTTCTAACAATTACATAAAACATGACTTCATTACTCTTGCTGACTTCCTGGTCTATCCCGTACCTGCAAACCTAGGGATTTAGGGAGTGGGGTGAGCTACTAGAGCCCAGTGAGCAGAATAATAAAATATTGTATTTAAAACATATGATCTCATGAAATGTATCACATCACAAACAAATTACAATCAAGGATGGTCTTGTCACCAATAGTCCTCTACATATCCATTAATGTAGGGGCATAAAATGGGCCTTGACCTGGTCTTTCTCTTAACATAACATAGCATAACATTACATTCCAATAATGTCAGGGGCGTAGAATGGGCCTCGGCCTGGTCTTTCTCTTAACATAGTGCCAGGGGCGTAGAATGGGCCTCGACCTGGACTTCCATACCATACCATATCATATCATACGAGGACTAAAGGATCATCCAATACTCATCCACATCATCATCACATTATGCAATGCAACATATTCGTGAATTCTAATGCAAACAACCTAATATATCTCATGGCATCGATGATGCATGAACATGCTCAAAAATTGATTTATTTACTTTGAAACATAAAGAGTTATTCTACTCACCTCAGGCTAGCTCTGAAGACATAGAAGCAGCTAACTCACTGCTGGGGTCCTCGGTTCCTCGGGTCCGAACCTACACAGGTGGACTCAAATGAGGGACCAAACATACATGAACGTGACTCTAAAATACTCCCCAAAAACCCCCTAAAACACCTTGAAACAATCATAGAAAACATGCAAAGGAAGGTTGGACAGGGCACTTTCGGCGGCAGGTTCGGCGGCCGAAAGTCCCTCCAAAGCCGAAACTCAGCTACTTTCGGCGGCACCTTCGGCGGCCGAAAGTCCCTTCCAGAGACGAAACTCATGCATGTTCTGCGGCACCTTCGGCGGCCGAAACTCCCTTCCAGAGTCGAAAGTCCACTTTCGGGGGCAGGGCTCAGCAGCCAAAGGCTGGCCTCCACAGGCAGGTTCGGCGGCTGAAAGTCCCTTCGGCTGCCGAACCTGAGTTCTTCCAAAGGGCAGAACTCAGCCTCCACAATGCACATTTAGCCTCCCAAACCATTCAACTCAAAACCAACACTTCCACAACATGCATACACATACACAAGCTCATAGGGCCCTCAAACTATCTTAAACCCTAACTAAAACACATCAAACATACATATATAACACACATTGTCCATATACTCAACATTAACCTAAACATGCATTTCTACCCCATAAACTTTCATAAAACTTGTTTAAAACATGGAATGAGCTAAAGATCTACTCTTACCTCTTGAAGATCGAGAGGAAAGGCGATCCAACTCGGAGATGGGAGAGATCTCGCTCTTTGAATCTCCAAGCTCCAAAACTTGAGGTTCGGCGGCCGAACCTGGAAATGCTTCCATGGTCTTTTTCATTCAAAACTTAATTTCTTTCTTACTTAAAACCATAAAATACATTAAAACATTTTATGAAAACATGGTTTTACCCTTCTAGAGGTTTCCGACATCCGAGATTCCACCGAACGGTAGGAATTCCGATACCGGAGTCTAGCCGGGTATTACAATCTCCCCCCCTTAAGAACATTCATCCCCTAATGTTCACCAAACAAGCATGCATAGGATAAAACACAAGCAAAGAACACATGCCGCATACAACATGAACATTCATACAAAACACATAACACTCACCTTAGAAGAGATGTGGATATTGCTGGAGCATGGACTCCCGTGTCTCCCAGGTACACTCTTCGATGTTATGGTGATTCCAAAGGACTTTCACCATCGGGATTTCCTTGTTTCTTAGCTTTCTGATCTGGGTGTCTAGGATCCGCACCGGCTGCTCAACATAGGTGAGATCTCCAGGGATCTCCACATTAGGCTCACTAAGAACCTTGCCCGGATCCGACACGAACTTTCTTAACATGGAAACATGGAAAACCGAATGGATTCTTTCCATTGAAGCAGGTAAGTCCAACTTGTACGATACATTCCCAATCTTTTGCAAGATCTCAAAGGGTCCGAGGTACAATGGAGCTAGCTTACCTTTCTTCCCGAACCGAATCACCCCTTTCATCGGAGACACTTTGAGCAATACCAAATCCCCCTCCTGAAACTCTACTTGCCTTCTGCGGACATCTGCATAGCTCTTTTGCCTGCTTACAGCAGTCTTGATCCTTTCTCTGATAATTGGTACCACTCTGCTGGTAATCTCTACTAACTCTGCGCCTGCCAAGGCCCTTTCTCCAACTTCTTCCCAGCAAACAGGTGATCTGCACTTCCTTCCATACAAAGCTTCATATGGAGCCATCCCTATGCTAGCATGATAGCTGTTATTGTAGGCAAACTCCACCAAGGGTAGATGCTGCCTCCAAGAACTGCCAAAATCTAGCACACACATTCTGAGCATATCTTCTATGGTCTGGATGGTCCTCTCTGACTGTCCATCAGTCTGAGGATGGAAAGCAGTGCTAAAATCCAACCTGGTACCCATAGCGTTCTGCAGACACCGCCAAAACCAGAGGTTAACTGGGGTCCTCTATCAGACACTATTGAAACAGGAGCCCCATGCAACCTGACAACTTCATCAACAAACACCTGCGCCAATTTATCCACAGAATAGCCACTCCTGACAGGGATGAAGTGAGCAGATTTGGTCAGTCTGTCCACTATCACCCATATGGAGTCCAATCTGTTGGACGTCGCCGGTAAGCCCACTACGAAGTCCATAGCAATATTCTCCCATTTCCACTCTAGAATTGGCAGTGGGTTAAGCATTCCGGCCGGCTTCTGATGTTCCAGTTTCACCCTCTGACATACTTCGCAGGCTGACACAAACTGTGCCACTTATCTCTTCATAGCTAGCCACCAATAAACTCTCTTCAGATCATGATACATCTTGGTGGCTCCAGGGTGAACATTGTATCTGGCATTATGAGCCTCTCTCATAATGCCTCCCTTCAGACCCACGTCATCTAGTACACATAATCTATTCCCATAGCGGAGGATCCCCTTGCTGTCGAATCTGAACTCTTCGTTCTTGCCTGACTGAATAGTCCTGGCAATCTTCACTAACTCTGGGTCCTCATGCTGTTTCTGGGCCACCTGCTCCAGAAACACCGGTGCCACTCTCATTTGGGCTATCAAAGCACCTGTACCAGACAACTCTAACTGTAGACCTTCATTAATGAGCTCATGAAACTCTTTCACCACCGGTCTCCTCTCTGCCGTGATATGGGACAAATTGCCAAGTGATTTCCGGCTTAGGGCGTCTGCCACAACATTCGCCTTACCCGGATGGTACTGGATCTTGCAATCATAGTCACTAAGCAGTTCTACCCATCTTCTCTAACTCAAGATGTACTGCAAGCTTTTATGATCTATGAAGATCTCACATTTAACCCCATAGAGGTAGTGCCTCCACATCTTGAGTGCAAAGATTACTGATGCCATCTCTAGGTCATGTGTAGGGTAATTCAACTCGTGCTTCTTCAGCTGCCTAGAAGCATGAGCAATCACCCTTTCATTCTGCATCAGCACACAATCCAGTCCCACACGGGAAGCATCACAGAAAACCGTGAAGTCTTCATTACTAGTGGGCAGAGCTAACACCGATGCCGACGTCAACCTCTTCTTCAGCTCCTCGAAGCTCTCTTCACACTGGTCAGTCCACACAAACCTCTGGTTCTTCTTAGTCAGTCTGGTCATAGGAGCTACAATCTTAGAGAAGTCCTGAACGAACCTCCTATAGTAACTTGCCAAACCCAAAAAGCTCTTGATCTCAGTCACTATAGTGGGTCTAGGCCAGTTAGCCACAGCTTCTACCTTCTTGGGGTCCACTTCTATTCCATTTTCTGACACAACATGCCCCAAGAAAGAAATGCTCCTCAACCAAAACTCACACTTGGAGAACTTGGCATACAAGCCATGTTCTCTCAAGGTTTGCAAGACTAACCTCAGATGATGGGCATGCTCCTCTGCATTCCTGGAATACACTAAGATATCATCTATAAAGACAACAACAAAGCGATCCATATATTGACTGAAAACTCTGTTCATGAGGTCCATGAATGCTACAGGGGCATTGGTTAACCCGAACGGCATCACAAGAAACTCATAGTGCCCATATATGGTTCTGCACGCTGTCTTCGGCACATCCTCTTCTCTTATCCTCAGCTGATGGTACCCGGATCTCAGATCTATCTTGGAGAAACACCCTGCTCCTGCTAACTGGTCGAATAGATCATCGATCCTCGGCAACGGGTACTTATTCTTGGTAGTGACTTTGTTCAACTGCCTGTAGTCGATACAAAGTCTAAGGGATCCATCTTTCTTTTTCACAAATAGCACTGGAGCACCCCAAGGTGAGGTACTCGGTCGGATGAAGCCCTTATCTACCAGCTCTTGCAACTGCTCCTTAAGCTCCTTCAATTCTGCTGGTGCCATCCTGTAGGGAGGGATAGAGATCGGTCTGGTTCCAGGCATCAATTCAATTTTGAACTCTATCTCCCTAGTAGGTGGTAAACCTGGCAGCTCGTCTGGGAAGACATCTAAAAACTCCCTGACCACGGGCACTGAGGCGGGCTCTCTGACATGACTATCCAGCTCTCTCACATGATCTAGAAAACCCTGACAACCTCTCCTGAGCAACCTACGAGCCTGTAGGGCTGATATCACACCTCTAGGTGTACCCCTCATGTCTCCTCTGAAGACAACCTCTGACCCATCCTGACATCTGAACCTAACTACCTTGTCTCTGCAATCCAAGGTAGCACCATGGGTAGATAGCCAATCCATCCTTAGAAAGACGTCAAAATCTGTCAAATCTAGAACCACAAGGTCGGCTGAAAGGCATCTCCCTTCAACAAAAACTAGACTACACTGGCAGACTGACTCTGCCACTGACGGGTCACACTTGGGTCCACTGACCCATAGGGGGCACTCTAACCCAGAGACCATCAAACCCAACCTCTCGACGGCTCTCGGAGCAATGAAAGAATGAGATGCACCAGGGTCCATTAAGGCATAAACATCTGAACAACCAATGATGAGATTACCTAACACCACTTTGTTTGATGCATTTGCCTCTTGCTATGTCATGGTGAAGATCCGTGCTGGAGCTGATGGACCTTCACCCCTGAAACCTACTGAAGAAGAGGCTGCCCCTCTCCCTCTTCCTCTACCACTGGCCTGCGTCGCGGCTGGAGCTACTGGCTGAGCCACACTACCAGAAGCTGTCTGTTGAGACTGTGCCATAAAAGCTGCTCTAGGATACTCCCGAGCCATGTGTCCCTCCTGCCCACATCTGAAGCATGCTGTCGCCCCAAACTGACATACTCCCTTGTGCGGCTTCCCACACTTCATACACACTGCATTATCTACACCTGAGCTCGAGCCACTTCCTAAACCCAGACCTGACTTGATCTTGTTCCAGAACTTGTTCTTCTTGGTCTTGGCCTTCCCCCACTTTTTACTGCCTGACGCTGCTGCACTCAGAGAAGAAGGGTCCAACCTTCCCCCACCTGGGGTCTTAGAACCAGAAGGCTGTGCCACTGACTGCCTAACTCTTCCTTCGATTATTGCACTAGCCTCCATTCTCCGGGCCATATCCACTATGGCATGGAAACTCTCCCTCTCTGCTGACTGGATTAAGGAGGAATACTTTGAATGAAGCTTCATGATATACCTCCTAGCCTTCTTCTGATCTGTGTCAAGATTTTGTCCTGCAAACGGCAGCAGCTCCAAGAACCTATCTGTGTACTCATCTACACTCATATCCTCCGTCTGCCTTAACTGCTCAAACTCAATCATCTTCAACTCCCTTAAACTATCAGGGAAAGCCCATCCTCCAAACTCGTTACCAAACTCCTCCCATGATAAGCTATCCAACCTCGGGTTCACATAGTTTTTAAACCACTCTCGGGCCTTCTTGCATTTCAGTGTGAATGGCTCTACTATCATCAGCTCCTATCTCATCTGTAATCATCTTGACCCTCCCAAGATACTCAAACGGGTCATCACCTGTTTCATACTGGGGAGCACCCAGCTTCACGTAGTCGGTCATCTTGACCTTGCTCCCTCCAGATGAGCTAGGTTTAGGTATTTGGGTTTCTGGAACAGTAGGTTCTGCTGGTGGTGGAGGAGGTGCAGCATCCCCTGGGTTAGGGTTTGTTGTACCTGGATAGAAAGATGGGGGTGGGTACATAGGGTACTGTGGGTATGGTGGGTAGAAAGGTGGGTATGGCATATGAGAGGGATAAGGGTTAAAGCTGGGGTAATCTGATGTACCTCCCATCGAATACCCAGGATTCTGTGAAAAGGGTGGGTACTAGGGTGGCTGAACAAACCCCGAGGCCTGAGTGCCTCCTTAGGACTCTCCCATGCCCTCTTCCGACATACTCATTCCAAGACTGCCATCCCTCCTCTAATCCACATCCATATCATCCCCCACTTCATCTGACATTCCACCTTGAACTGTTCCCCTTCTGCTCACATCAAAAGACCTTCTAGGGTCCCTTGATGCTCTCTCTCTACTAGACCTGTAGGAAATTGCCCTAGGCAATGCAGGAGGACGGGCATCCATGCCCTCACTTTCCGGTGGGACTCCAGTCAATCGTGCAGATCGACGAGTTCCTCTCATCTTGCTTACTGAAAAACAGCACACGTCACATAAAACATTAGCATCAAATGATTCATGTGGAAACACATGAACCCGCATCACATACATCACATACATAGCATATCATCAATGCACATGCATAAAATCATGGCATTTCACATCATTATTCAAGACAGGACTCTACATCCTATCCTAGTGGACATGATTTTCCTATTGTGCTTGATCTTCTAGAACATCTATAAGCCCAACACACTATAGGTCCGACCATATGAACCTAGGGCTTTGATACCAATCTGTAATGACCCGGAAACCGGACCGCTACCGGCGCTAGGATCCAAATCGGCTTAAGGCCGCTGGGACCCATAGCAAGCCTAACATGCATCCTAAATTCCTGTTAAATCCCATACATGATCAAATGCTCCAATGGGGTAACATATCATAAAATGCTCATGCCCAACTCATAAACATAAACCCCACACTGGAGCCCTCATCAAATGCTCCAATGGGGTAACATATCATACATTAAGCTTGGTTTACATAAATCATCATTAAATGTAATACCCGGCTAGACTCCGGTATCGGAATTCCTACCGTCCGGTGGAATCTCGGATGTCGGAGACCTCTAGAAGGGTAGAATCATGTTTTATGAAATGTTTTCATGTTTTTAATGGTCTTGAGTATGAAACTAAATGAGTTTTTGCATGAAAATAGCATTGGAGGAAAACTCAGGTTCGGCCGCCGAAAGTCAAGTTCGGCCGCCGAACATGCATGCGTTTTGGAGGCACGTTAGGCCCCCGAAAGCATGAGTGAGGGAAGTCCAGGTTCGGCCGCCGAAAGTCAAGTTCGGCCGCCGAACATTGCATGGATGCGGAGGCTCATTCGGCCCCCGAACGTGGCCTGGCCAGCCACCTATAAAAGGGTCCCTTAGCCGAAAATGGGCGAGCTTTTTCTCCCCATTTCGGCCAAGGTGAGCATTCCGCCATCCTTCCCCAATCTTGAGTTTTTCCTTCCTTTTTCCATGATCTTTACAAGTTTATAACTTTGGTTTTGAAGATCTTTGAGCTTAGAACGAGTTTTGGAGCTTGGAGACCAAAAGTTGGAACCTCTCCCATCTCCAAGTTTAGATCTCCTCAACCCTCGATCTTCAAGAGGTAAGAGCCGATCTTAAGCTCAATGTATGATTTAAACAAGTTTTATGAAGTTTTAAGGGATAGAATGCATGTTAGGGCATATGTTGAACCTATGGGTTTTTGATGACTTTTTGAACAATGTAGCTTGATTGTGTGTGATTGAAGTGTTGTAGATGGGGTATATGCATGTTTGAGGCCCCTAGGAACTTGTATGCTTGCTTTGGTTGAAAAATATGCATGTTTGGAAGGTTTGGAGGCGAAATGCACAAAGGAGCCAAGTTTCTGCCCTTTGGCAGAAACCAGGTTCGGCAGCCGAAGGCACTTTCGGCCGCCGAACATGGCTGGGGAGGCAGGCCTTTCGGCTGCCGAAGTTGCCCCCGAAAAGAGACTTTCGTCTCTGTCTGGGACTTTCGGCCGCCGAAGGTGCCGCCGAACCTACTTGAGTTTCGTCTCTGTCCAGGACTTTCGGCCGCCGAAGGTGCCGCCGAAAGTGCCCTGTTCAGCCATTTCATGCATATCTCTATGTGATATTTTCAGGATGTTTTAGGGGGTTTTTGGGGAATATTTTAGAGTTATGTTCAGGTATGTTTGGTCCCTCATTTGAGTCCACCTGTGTAGGTTCGGACCCGAGGAACCGAGGACCCCAGCAGTGAGTTCAGCTGCTTCGGTATTGTCAGAGTCAGCCAGAGGTGAGTGGAACTATAACTTAATCTTTTAAATTAAATGTTTAATCATGTTTCATGCATCATGATTATGCAATAGGATGATTGCATTAGTTTTCACGAATATGCCGCATTGCATAAATTGTTGTTGTTGTGGGCGAATGTCGGATGACCCAGTTAGCCCAAGACAGGAAGACCAGGCCCCATGCTACAGGCCTGGCACAGAGTAAACAAGTCCAGGCCCTAGTCTACAGGCCTGGCACAGAGTAAGGCACGGTTATGGGACTTGAAGACCAGGAGCCAGAGGAGGCCCTGGGAAAATGGTAAGTAATGTATGTTCTGACAGGAAAGACCAGGACCCCATTCTACAGGCCTGGCACATAGTTAACTTGGACTAATTGGTGACGAGTTCACCCAACCCTTATGTGAATTGTTTGTGTTATGATGCATTTCATAGAGCATAGTATTAACGTGTTTTAATAGCTCTACTCACTGGGCTTTTAGCTCACCCCTCTCCCTTTTCCCCCAGGCTTACAGGTACAGGATATAGTACGGGAGTTCGGATAGAGTAAAGAAGTCATGCCTATGTAATAGCTAGCAATGGATATGATCAAATTGTAATGTAAAAGTACAGTATAGTTATGTAATGAGTTTTATGGATGTTAGTGTGTGCTTGACCATAGAATGTTGTATCCCTTTTTATACATGATCTTAGAGGTTTTGATGATGTTTATGTAAACCAGCTCAACACAGGTTATGTTACCCTTTGAGGGCACAGATGAGATCCCACAGAGGGATCAAAGTTATGTTCATATTTATGCACAGGTTGAGTTTGGTTGATGTTTATGGAAAGAAAAGTTTTAATTTTTATGCATGTTGTTGATCATGTATGGGATTATACAGGTTTACAGGTTTTATGTCAGGCTTGCTACGGGTCCCGGCGGCCTTAAGTCGACCCGGATCCTAGCGCCGGTAGCGGTCCGATTTTCGGGTCGTTACAAAAACATTTCATTAAAAAGATTGTAATGACCCGAAAATCGAACCGCTACCGGCGCTAGGATCCAGATCGGCTTAAGGCCGCCGGGACCCGTAGCAAGCCAAACATTCATCCTGTATACCTGTTTAATCCCATACATGATCAACACATACATAAAATTTTGAACTTTTCCTTACATTCATTCATTCTTTCATTCATTCACCAAACTCAACCTGTGCATGCACTATACATAAACATAATCATCAATATTAACCCCTCTTTGGAGTCTCATCATTGCCCCAATGGGGTGACATAACATGTATTGAGTTTGGTTACATAAGCATCATTAAAAATCATGTACTCAAAGGGATTAACAACATACTAGGGTCAAGCACAACTATAAACCTCAATAAATCTCATTACATTACATTCTATACTATACTTTTACATTACATCACATTCATGTCCACATCTAGTTATTACATGACCATGACTTCATTACTCTTGCTGACCTCCTGGTCTACCCTGTTCTTGCAAACCTGGGGGTTAAGGGAGAGGGGTGAGCTACTAGAGCCCAGTGAGCAGAATAATGGAACATTATAATTAAAACACATGGTAATATGGAATGCATCACATCACAGCTAATCACATCAAGGATGAATTTGTCACCAATAGTCCTCCACACATTCCAATAGTGCCAGGGGCGTAAAATGGGCCTCGACCTGGTCTTCCTCTTATCATAACATACATAACATAACATTCCAATGATGCCAAGGGCGTAGAATGGGTCTCGACCTGGTCTTTCTCTTACTATAGTGCCAGGGGCGTAGAATGGGTCTCGACTTGGACTTCCATACCATACCATATCACATCATGTCATACCATACGAGGACTAGAGGATCATTCAACATTCATCCACATCATCAACATAATATGCAATGCAACATATTCGTGAATTCTAATGCAAACATCCTATTATATCTCATGGCATTCATGATGCATGAATCATACTAAAACTGATTTATTTATTTTAAAGCATAAGGAGTTATTCCACTCACCTCTAGCTGAAGCTCTAATGACTCTGAAGCAGCTATCTCACTGCTGAAGTCCCCGGTTCCTCGGGTCCGAACCTACACAGGTGGACTCAAATGAGGGACCAAACATTCATGAACATGACTCTAAAATACTCCCCAAAAACCCCCTAAAATACCTTAAAACAATCACAGGAAACATGCAAAGGAGGGCTGCACAGGGCACTTTCGGCGGCAGGTTCGACGATCGAAAGTCCCTCCAGAGCCGAAAGTCAGGCAGGTTCGGCGGCCGAAAGTGCCCTCCAGAGACGAAAGTCCATTTTCGGGGGCAGGCTTCGGCAGCCGAAAGGCTTGCCTCACAGGCAGGTTCAGCGGCCGAAAGTCTCTTCGACTGCCAAACCTAGTTTCTCCCAAAGGGCAGAAACTCGGCTCAACAAGCTCCCAAAGCCTCCCAAACTTCCAATCATGCATCCAACTCAACCAAAACATGCATACACACATACATCAACACCTAGGGGTCTTAACTATCCTAAACCCCAACTACAACACATCAAACATGCATATCCAACACACATTGTCCATATAATCACATAAAACCTAACAAAGCTCAACTAACTTAAACATGCCTTTCTACCCCATGAATCAACTTAAAACTTGTTTAAAACATACCATAAGCTCAAGATCGGCTCTTACCTCTTGAAGATCGAGAGAGAGACAACCTAAACTTGGAGAACCAAGGAAAAGAGCTCCTGAGTCTTCCAAGCCTCAAACTTACTTTAATGCTCAAAAATCTTCAAAACAAAGTGAAAACTCATGAAAATCATGAAAGATTTGTAGGAAGAGACTCAAAATCGGCGAGGGACGGTGGAGAACTCACCTTGCCGAAAATGGGGAGAAAAGCTCGCCCATTTGGACAAAGGGACCCTTTTATAGGTGGCTGGCCAGGCCACTTTCGGGGGCCTAATGTGCCTCTGCATGCATGCCATGTCCGGCGGCCGAACATGAGGTTCGGCGGCCGAACCTGGACTTCCCTCACTTATGCCTTCGGGGGCCTAAAGCACTCCCGAAGTGCATGCATGTTCGACGGCCGAACTTAAGGTTCGGCGGCCGAACCTGAGTCTTCCTTTCAAGACTATTTTCATTAAAAACTTAGTTTCTTTCTTGATTAAACCCATGAAATACATTAAAACATTTTATAAAAACATGATTTTACCCTTATAGAGGTTTCCGACATCCGAGATTCCACCGGACGGTAGGAATTTCGATGCCGGGGTCTAGCCGAATATTACAAAGATCATGTACCGAGAAGGGATCAACATACTATGGCCAAGCATAACTCTATCACTAATACGATTCTTTTACATTTCATCACATAATATCATTTTATAATACATGTCCACTTCTAACTATTACATAAAACATGACTTCATTACTCTTGCTGACTTCCTGGTCTATCCCGTACCTGCAAACCTGGGGATTTAGGGAGTGGGGTGAGCTACTAGAGCCCAGTGAGTAGAATAATAAAACATTATATTTAAAACATATGATCTCATGAAATGCATCACATCACAAACAAATCACAATCAAGGATGGTCTTGTCACCAATAGTCCTCTACATATCCATTAATGCCAGGGGCGTAGAATGGGCCTCGACTTGGTCTTTCTCTTAACATAACATAGCATAACATTACATTCCAATAATGCTAGGGGCGTAGAATGGGCCTCGGCCTGGTCTTTCTCTTAACATAGTGCCAGGGGCATAGAATGGGCCTCGACTTGGACTTCCATACCATACCATATCATATCATACGAGGACTAAAGGATCATCCAATACTCATCCACATCATCATCACATTATGCAATGCAACATATTCGTGAATTCTAATGCAAACAACCTAATATATCTCATGGCATCGATGATGCATGAACATGCTCAAAAATTGATTTACTTACTTTGAAACATGAAGAGTTATTCTACTCACCTCAGGCTAGCTCTGAAGACACAGAAGCAGCTAACTCACTGCTGAGGTCCTCGGTTTCTCGGGTCCGAACCTACACAGGTGGACTCAAATGAGGGACCAAACATACATGAACATGACTCTAAAATACTCCCCAAAAACCCCCTAAAACACCTTGAAACAATCATAGAAAACATGCAAAGGAAGGCTGGACAGGGCACTTTCGGCGGCAGGTTCGACGGCCGAAAGTCCCTCCAGTGCCGAAACTCAGCTACTTTCAGCGGCACCTTCGGCGACCGAAAGTCCCTTCCAGAGATGAAACTCATGCATGTTCGGCGGCACCTTCGATGGCCGAATCTCCCCTCCAAAGCTGAAAGTCCACTTTCAGGGGTAGGGTTCGGCAACCAAAGGCTGGCCTCCACAGGCAGGTTCGGCGGCCGAAAGTCCCCTCGGCTGCCGAACCTGAGTTCTTCCCAAGGGCAGAACTCAGCCTCCCAAACCATTCAACTCAAAACCAACACTTCCACAACATGCATACACACACACATAAGCTCATAGGGGCCTCAAACTATCTTAAATCCCAACTAAAACACATCAAACATACATATATAACACACATTGTCCATATACTCAACATTAACCTAAACATGCATTTCTACCCCATAAACTTTCATAAAACTTGTTTAAAACATGGAATGAGCTAAGGATCTACTCTTACCTCTTGAAGATCGAGAGGAAAGGCGATCCAACTCGGAGATGGGAGAGATCTAGCTCTTTGAACCTCCAAGCTCCAAATCTTGCTCTAAGCTCGCAAATCTTGCTCTAAGCTCGCAAATCTTCAAAAACAAAGTAAATACTTGTTAACACTTGAAGGATTTGAGAAAAATCGTCAAAATCAACCATGGGAGAGCATGGACTCACCGTTGGTCGAAAATGGTAAGAAAGCTCGCCCGTTTCGGCCATGGAGCCCTTTTATAGGGGCTGGCCAGACCACTTTCGAAAGCCTAAAGTGCCTCCAAAACTCATGCAAGTTCGGCGGCCGAACCTGAGCCACTTTCAGAAGCCTAACTTGCCCCCCTAAACTATCCAATGTTCGGCGGCCGAACTTGAGGTTCGGCGGCCGAACCTGGAAATGCTTCCATGGTCTTTTTCATTCAAAACTCAATTTCTTTCTTACTTAAAACCATAAAATACATTAAAACATTTTATGAAAACATGGTTTTACCCTTCTAGAGGTTTCCGACATCCAAGATTCCACCGGACGGTAGGAATTTCGATACCGGAGTCTAGCCGGGTATTACACTCGCGGTTGTCGAAGCTGGTCAAAAATAACCTTTCCAGTTATCAACAATATTACTACTGCAGATAATGGTAAAGGATCGAATCCACAGAGAATTGTAAACTTACCAACCTTCCTTATCAGGACCAAGAGAACGCACTGAGAACTGAAAGCAAATAAAATAAAAGTGCATGTAAAGTAAAATGGGGGGGGGTTTTGAGATTGATTTGATTAGCAACTTCTAAAAGCAATTAAATAAGCAGGATATGAAAAATAAAAAGGGAATTCGATATGAGAAAGGTCTAGTTAAAGAGATGGATCCACTTTGGTTGATTGGACTAATCATTGAAACTTATGTTCTTTTGATTGATTCAATAGATTAGTTATGGAGATGGAAAACGTTTCTCACCACTATGTCTCTCCTTATGATTAAACCAATTAGGGAACGTTCTCTAATTAATTACTAATTAACAAATTGCCAAGGAACATCATTGAGCCTTAGGCATCAAACAATTGTTAATTGCATGAAGAAAGAGAGAGATCCAATCCTAACTACTCAAACGCATGAGATGTTGCTAGATCATACAATTCCTTAGTTGTTACACCAAGTGTTCTTATGTTTGAACAATTCAAGCAATTACGGACTTAAAATTATCCAAACTAACAATTAATTACCTTGCAATCAAGAATCAAGTGGCCAATTTGATCAAAACAACAAAGTAATAATAGAATTCAAGCATGAACTGTATGAATATTAAACAAACCAAAGGCAAACACTTTATGTTCAGATCTCACAATCCTTTAAACAACCTTAGTTTCAACCAATCTTCAACTAGAATAAAAGGTTTCAGCCACTCATGGCTGAACCAAAATCAAAAATAAAAGAAAAGAAGAAAGGTAGAAGAAGAAGATGAAGAGCAGTTGGAGCCGAATGAGCAGTTGGCGCAAAAGTGTTGCAAAAACATGGAGATAGGATCGGCAAGCCTTGAAGGAGCCTTTAAATAGGTTTTAGATGCTGACCTTGCTGCCCTAGAGGTACTTTCTGCCCAAGTTGTGTCTAAAAAGGAAAGATTCGCGTTGCAAACTCTCTAGAAGGAAGGAGGCGCGCGGCATGCACTGAAGAGGGAAGGTGTGCGCGCGGCATGCACTGAAGAGGGAAGGTTTGCGCACGGCTTGAATTCAGAAGAGGAAGGAGAGGCGTGGCTTGAGCTCAGAAGGAAATAGGCATGTACCAAGGGATTCAGAAGAGGAAGGAGAGGTGCCTTGGTCTTCAAAAGGCAGGTGGCGTGCGCATGGACTGTAGAAGAGGAAGTGGAGCGCAGTCATCAATGTGCAGAAGTTGAAAGATATATGTCCTATCTTTCCTTTTTAGGTGGAGCCTTCGTTTGAATTTTGAATGTTGAATGCAGAAGAGGCAAGTGCGTCTTCATGAAATCTTGCTGACTAAATAGGAAGATATGATTGCTGCAGTGTGTGCACATCTTTGAACAGGGAAAGAAAGATCTGCGATTTGAATTTCAAATAATCTTCTGACTGAGCTTTCCTTATTTGCTTTTGCTTCTGCACTTCCCTTATTTGAAAACTTTCCTTATTTGAAAACTTTCCTTATTTGAAAACTTTCCTTTTTTGGCACTTTCCATATTTGGCACTTTTTGGCAGTTTTAAGAGCATTTTCTCCAGAATGTCTCTTTACACCTAATATCTACAAAACATGATTAAAACCACAAAATTAGGCAGAAAAGATGCAAATAAACATCAAGAACATAATGATAAAGTGGACTAAAATATGCTTTATCAGATTGCAAGATCCAGTATCATCCGGGGAAGGCAAATGTTGTACCAGATGCCCTCAGCTGAAAATCACTTGGCAGTCTATCCCATATTACAGCAGAGAGAAGACCGATGGTGAGGAAATTCTACAAGCTCATCAATGAGGGTTTACAGCTAGAGATGTCTGGTACAGGTGCACTAGTGGCTCAGATGATAGTGGCACTCGTGTTTCTGGAGCAAGTGGCGCAGAAATAGCATGAGGACCCTGAGTTAGTGAAAATTGCAAGGACTATTCATTCAGGCAAGAACGAGGAGTTTCGTTTTGACAATAAAGGGATCCTCCATTATGGGAATAGGTTATGTGTACCAGATGATGTGAGTTTGAAGGGAGACATTATGAGAGAAGCTCATAATGTTAGGTATAGCATTCACCCTGGAGCCACCAAGATGTATCAGGATCTGAAGAGGGTTTATTGGTGGCTAGCTATGAAGAAGGAAGTGGCACAGTTTGTGTCCGCTTGTAAAATATGTCAAAGGGTGAAGCTAGAGCATCAAAAGCTAGCTGGGATGCTCAACCCGCTACCGATTCCAGAGTGGAAATGGGAAAACGTGGCTATGGATTTTGTGGTGGGATTATCAGCAACGTCCAACAGATTAGACTCTATATGGGTAATAGTGGACAGATTGACCAAGTCTGCTCACTTTATCCCTGTCAAGAGTGGCTACTCTGTGGAAAAACTGGCACAAGTATATGTTGAAGAGATTGTTAGGCTTCATGGGGCTCCAGTTTCAATTGTGTTAGATAGGGGACCCCAGTTCACCTTCAGGTTTTGGTGGAGTCTGCAGAATGCTATGGGCACAAGGCTAGACTTTAGCACTGCTTTCCATCCATAGACTGACGGACAGTCAGAGAGAACCATCCAAACCATAGAAGACATGTTGAGAATGTGTGTGCTAGATTTTGACGGTTCTTAGAGGCAACATCTAACGTTGGTGGAGTTTGCCTACAATAACAGCTATCATGCTAGCATAGGGATGGCTCCTTATGAAGCTCTATACGGGAGGAAGTGCAGGTCACCTATCTGCTAGGAAGAAGTGGAAGAAAGGGCTCTAGCAGGGCCAGAGTTAGTTGAGATCACCAGCAAGGTAGTGCCCATTATTAGAGAAAAAATCAGGACAACGGTGAGCAGGCAAAAGAGTTATGCAGACGTTCGCAGGAAGCATGTCGTGTTCCAGGAGGGGGATAGGGTATTGCTTAAGGTGTCTCCTATGAAAAGGGTAATTCGTTTTGAGAAGAAGGGTAAACTAGCTCCAAGATACATTAGACCCTTTGAAATCCTGCAAATGATTGGGAATGTATTCTACAAGTTAGATTTACTTGCTTCAATGGAGAGAATCCATCCGGTTTTCCATGTTTCCATGTTACGGAAGTTTGTGTCAGATCCAAGTAAGGTTCTTAATGAACCAAAGGTGGAGATCCTAGGAGATCTCACCTATGTTGAGCAGCCAGTGCGGATCGTAGACACACAAATTAGAAAGCTAAGGAACAAAGAAATCGCGATGGTGAAAGTCCTTTGGAATCACCACAACACGGAAGAATGCACCTGGGAGACCCAGGAATCCATGCTTAGGCAGTACCCCTATCTCTTTTGAAGTAAGTGTTTTATGCTTTTTATGTGTTTTCTTGATGCTATGTTTGCTTGTGTGTTGTTTGAACATTCGGGGATGAATGTTCTTAAGGGGGGAAGAATGTAATACCCGGCTAGACTCTAGCGTCGAAATTCCAACTTTCCGATGGAATCTCCATTGGAATCCGGAATCTCGGATACTGGAACCTCTAGAAGGGTAAAATATGTTTTTACAAAATGATTTTCATGGTTTTATTGATTGGTTTTAAGTTGAGGTTTTAAAATTGAAAGAAAAAACATTTTTGAGGGACAAGCCAAGGGTCGGCCGCTGAACCTCATGTTCGGCCGCCGAACATGGTGCTGCTGCTGGAGCTCTTTCGGCCCCCGAAGGTGGTCTGGCCAGCCACCTATAAGAGGCCTCCAGTCCGAAAATGGGAGAGTTTTCTCTCTCCATTTTCGGGCAAAGGTGAGTTCTTGCCCTCCCTTTGATGATTTTATGTTTTCCCTTCAAATTTTCATGAGTTTTCGCTTGTTTTTTAAGTTTAAAGCTTGGAGACCTCCGGAGACCATTTTCCTCCTTATCTCCAAGTTTGGATCACATCTACCTTCGATCTTCAAGAGGTAAGTGTAGATCCTTGTTTTTTATTGTGTTTTAAGTAAGTTTAAAAATGTTTAAGGTTAATAAATGCACGATATGGCTAGATCTAAGATTATAGGCTTTGAGTTTGGGTTTTGATGAATGTATGCTACCTTATATGTTTTGTTGTTGTTTGTTGGGGTTTAGGCTAGTTTTATACCCCTTATGCATGTTGGAGTGAGTATGCATGTTGTAGGAGGTTGGGTGTGAGGATTTGAGAGTTTTGGGGCTGAAATGCTTAGGGCGGAATCGGGTTCTGCTATTCTGGAGAACCCAGGTTCGGCAGCCGAAGCAAGGTTCGGCCGCCGAACCTGCCTGTGGAGGCAGTCTTTGGCCGCCTAACCTGCCCCTGAAAGAATGGACTTTCTGATTTGGAAGGGAGTTTCGGCCGCCGAACCTGCCCCTGAAAGTTGGTGACTTTCGGATTTGTGGAGACTTTCGGCCGCCGAACCTACCCCCGAAAGTGCCTGACTTTTGGATCTGTAGGGACCTTCGGCCACCGAACCTGCTGCCGAAACTCCCCTTGCCAGCCTTCCTTTGCTTATTTTGTGTGCATGTTTTATGATGTTTTAGGGGATTTTTGGGGAGTTGTTTAGAGTCTTGATAGAGTTATGTTTGGTCCTTCATTTGAATCCACCTGTGTAGGTTTGGACCCGAGAGACCGTAAAAGCCAGCAGTGAGTCAGCTGCTCCATTGTCAGTAAAGCATCAGCCAGAGGTGAGTAGAACTAAACTAATCTATTATTTTTAAAAGTAATCAAACTTTTAAGCATGTTCATGCATCATGAATGCCATGTTATGTGATAGGTTATTTGCATTAGAATTCACGAATATGACGCATTGCATAATTTACTGTTGATGTGGATGGATATTGGATAACCCACTAGCCCTCGATATGATATGATATGATACGGAAGTCCAGGTCGAGGCCCATTCTACGCCCCTGGCACAGTTGGATATGTTATGTTATATTTAAGTGGAAGTCCTGAGTAGCTCCGTCGATGGCCGAGCACATTGGATATGTAGAGGGTTACTGGTGACAAGTCCATCCTTGATGTGAATTATTTGTGTTGTGATGCATTTCATGAGAGTATAGTTTATTAAATTGTTTTTATGGTTCTGCTCACTAGGCTCTTGTAGCTTATCCCTTTCCTCTAATCCCAGGTTTACAGGGTCAAGATTAGCTCAGGAGGTCGGCTAGAGGCTGGTATATGTTAATGTAATAGAATAGTAGTGGACATGTACTATGTAATGGTTTAGATTTGTGCCTTGCCCTAGTTTATGTTTTGTAAATCCCAATGAACATATTGTTATGTAAAAGCTTTTTTTTATAATGAGTTATGTTGATCCAACCTTGATGTATATGATGTTAACCATACTAGAGCATTTGATGAGGGCTCTAGTGTGGGTTTTATGTTTACAGTTTATGAAGAATGTACAGGTCGAGCTTGGAATATAAAAAGTTTGAAATTTTTATGAAAATGTATGTTCATGTATGGGATTTTATCAGGTACACAGGATGCATAGTAGGCTTGCTACGGGTTCCGGCTGTAATACCCGGCTAGACCCGGCATCGGAATTCTTATTTTCCGGTGGAATCTCGGATGTCGGAAACCTCTAGAAGGGTAAAATATGTTTTTCCAAAATGTTTTTCATGTTTTTGATGGTTAATTTTGAGTTAAAGTTTTAAAGAAAGGAAAAGAAAGAGAATGAAGGAAGAGCTCATGTTCGGCCGCCGAACCTCATGTTCGACCGCCGAACATGGGATGCATGCGGAGGCACGTTAGGCCCCCGAAAGTGGTCTGGCCAGCCACATATAAAGGGGTCCCCTGTCCGAAATGGGCGAGTTTTTCTCTCCCCATTTTCGGCCAAGGTGAGTCTCCGCCATCCCTTGTCGATCTTGTGTCCTTCCTTCAAGTCTCTCATGATTTTTATGAGTGTTTAACTTGGTTTTGAAGATTTTCAAGCAAAGAACAAAGTTTTAAAGCTTGGAGACCCCGGAGCTCGATTTCTCCCATCTCCAAGTTTGGATCGTCTCCCCTCTCATTTTTCAAGAGGTAAGAGTAGATCCTACACTTTTTTTATGATTTTAACAAGTTTTGAAGGGTTTTAGGAAGCTTTGATGCATGGTTAGCTTAGTTGTAAAATGTTAGGGTTATGTGAGTTTAATGATGGAACGCATGTCATTGTATGTTAAAATGTGATGTTTGTTGGGGTATAGGATAGTTTGAGACCCATATATGCTTGTGAACATCTTTATGCATGTTTTGGGTGTGTTGTGCATGTTTTGGAAGGTTTGGGAGGCTAAATGTGCATAAGGGCTGAGTTCTGCCATTTCTGGAAGAACTCAGGTTCGGCAGCCGAAGGCACTTTCGGCCGCCGAACCTGCCTGTGGTGGCACTTTTGGCTGCCTAAGCTTGCCCCCGAAAGTTTGGACTTTCGGCTCTGGAGGGCAGTTTCGGCCGCCGAAGGTGCCGCCGAACATGCATGAGTTTCGGACCTTGAAGGAACCTTCGGCCGCCGAAGGTGCCGCCGAAGGTAGCTTTCGGCTCTTGAGGGACTTTCAGCCGCCAAACCTGCCGCCGAAAGTTCCCTGTTCAGCCTTCCTTTGCATGTTTTCTATGAATGTTTTGTGATGTTTTAGGGGGTTTTTGGTGAGTTGTTTAGAGTTATGTTAGTGTATGTTTGGTCCCTCATTTGAGTCCACCTGTGTAGGTTCGGACCTGAGGAATCGAGGACCCCAGCAGTGAGATAGCTGCTTTTCAGTCAGTTCAGAGTCAGCCTGAGGTGAGTAGAATGGATCTTTATGTTTTAAAGCAAATAAATTTCCAGCATGTTCATGCATCACGAATACCATGATATATACTAGGTTGTTTGTATTAGAATTCACGAATATGTTGCATTGCATACTTTGATGTTGATATGGATGGATGTTGGATGACCCATTAGCCCTTGATATGATATGATGACGATGATACGATACGGAAGACCAGTGAGGCCCATTCTACGCCCCTGGCACATTGGAATGTTATGTTATGTTATGTTAAGAGAAAGACCAGTGAGGCTCATTCTACGCCCCTAGCACCATTGGAATGTGTAGAGGGCTATTGGTGACAAGTCCATCCTTGATGTGATTTGTTTGTGATGTGATGCATTCTATAAAAGCATATGTTTTAATATATTGTTTTACTATTCTGCTCACTGGGCTCTAGTAGCTCACCCCTTTCCGTTGACCCCCCAGGTTTACAGGTTCGGGATAGACTAGAAAGTCTGCAAGAGTAAGAGTCCTATGATTGTAATAGTTAGATGTGGACATGAGAAAATTAATTAAAGATATTGTAATATAATGTAAAGTATTGTATAAGAATGTTATGAGGTTTAGTATTGTGCTTGGCCCTAATGTGATGTTAATCCCCTTTTGTACATGATCATTATGATAAATGTTTTAATGTTAAGAAATGTTAGACCAAGCTTGATGTATGATATGATGTCCCACTAGAGCATTTGATGAGGGCTCTTGTGTGGAGTTTATGTTATGGTTTTGATGCATGCACAGGTTAAGCTTGGTGAATGAAAAAGTTTAAAATTTGTATGTAAATGTTTGATCATGTATGGGATTATCAGGTATGACAGGTTGTATGTTAGGCTTGCTATGGGTCCCGGCGACCTTAAGTCGATCTGGATTCTATCGCCGGTAGCGGTCCGATTTCGGGTCGTTACAGATTGCTAATGAATTTGCAGGGTGGGCTTTCCCTGATAGCTCAAGGGAATTGAAGATAATTGAGTTTGAACAGTTGAGGCAGACTGAAGAGATGAGTGTTGATGAGTTTACAGATAGGTTTTTAGAGCTGTTGCCGTTTGTGGAGCAAACTTATGATACAGATCAGAAGAAGGCCAAGAGGTATACCATGAGGCTCCACTCTAGGTATTCCCCCTTGATTCTTGCAGCGGAGAGGGAGAGCTTCCACACTATAGTGGATGCAGCACGAAAGATGGAGGCTAGTGCCATCATTCATGTGACAGTTAAGCAGTCAGTGGCACAGTTTTCGGGTCCCAAGACCCCAGGCGGGGGAAGATTAGATCCCTCTTCTCTTAGTGCAGCAGCTTCAGGCAGTAAGAGGTGGAGTAGTACCAGGAAAGCGCAATCAACAGATTCTTTGAAATTCAAATTGCAGATTTGTAACGACCCCAAAATGGACCATCACCGGCGTTAGGATTCAGGTCGACTTAAGGCCGCCAGAACCCGTAGCTGTAACGACCCCAAAATGGACCGTCACCGGCGCTAGGATTCAGGTCGGCTTAAGGCCGCCAGAACCCGTAGCAAGCCTGCTATACTCTCTGTGTACCTGTAAACCTCATACATGATCATACATTTTCTGTGAAAATAAAACTCTTTTCTGAACCAAGGCTTAACCTGTGCATGCACTATCTCTGTACTCTATACTCATGTACTCTGTACTCTGTATCCCTGACTAGAGTTTGCTCTAGATGGGTTAACTCATACCTGTTAAGCCTGGTTTTCACATACAGGAAAACATATATACATATACAGATCATGTACAAAACATACATCACTAGGTCAAGCAACAACTATTACATCTCTTTAATATTACATGTCCACTTTAAGCTATTACAGATCTCTTTACTTTTCCTGTACTCTGCTGGACTGTCCCTGTACACTGTACACTGAACCTGCAAAACTGGGGTTAAGGGAGTGGGATGAGCTCTATAGCCCAGTGAGTAGAACAGTAAAACATCTCAGTAAAATATGATCTCATGGAATGCACCATATCACAGACAAGCCACATCAAGAGTAAACCTGTCACCACATAGTCCCAGTAACTCTGTGCCAGGGCGTAGAATCGAGCACCTGGTCTTCCTGTCATATATGTATATGTGTATATAACACCTCTGTACTTACCATTGCCAGGGCGTAGTCAAAGGCTCCTGGACTTTGCTATACCTGCCAGGGCGTAGTCAAAGGCTCCTGGACTTCCTGTCTGAGACTATTGGATCATTCAGCATTCACTCACATCACCAAATAACGATGCAATGCAACATATTCGTGAATACTAATGCAATCAACCTATGGCATAAACATGATGCATGAGATATGCTAAAAGCAGTTTGTGGTTCAATTAAAAGTCATAAGTTTAGTTCCACTCACCTCTGGCTATCTGGACTGACTGACTCTGCAGGCTCTGAACCTCTGGAGCAGTACTCACTGCTGCTCTCTCTGGTTCCTCTGGTCTGTACCTAGACAGATGGACTCAAATGAGGGACCAAACAAGCGTAGAAATAACTCTCTTAAACTTCCCCAAGAATCCCCTTAAACTCACTCAACTATCCATGCAAAGCATGCAAAAGAAAGCTGGACAGGACACTTTCGGCGGCAGGTTCGGCGACCGAAAGTCTTCTCCAGAGACAAAACTCAAGCACCTTCGGCGGCACCTTCGGCGGCCGAATCCCCCAAACAGAGTCGAACATGCAAAACAGGCTGTGGCAGCCAAGCCACCATGCAAGAGGTTCGGCGGCCGAATGAACCTTCGGCTGCCGAACCTGAGTTCATCCAGAACTCAGCTTCAACGGCAAACCATCTTCTCCTTCCCTTCAACCACTCAAACCATATATACTCCAACTCCTCAACACACATATACTCACGTATATGATCACAGGGGTCCAACACTATCTAATAACCCCAAACAACAAATCAAACATAACACAGAAACATGTATACATGCATAACTCATCAAAACCACTACTTCTCACTTAAACATACATCTCTCTCCCTTAACTTCCATAAAACCGTCACCAAATACAGAAACAGGTTCAAGAGCATTACTTACCTCCTGTAACAAGAAGCTGAACACTCTGAACTAAGGAAAACGGACCAACTCTCCTCAAACTCTCAAACTCGCACAAACGGAGCTTTTTGCTTCACAACAGTCAAAACCTTGTGACTTATCAAAACACTCTGCAAGAGCTGCTCAAACTCAGCAAATAAACCAGGGGAGACGTGGCCAACTTCTGGACATGATCTGGTGATAACACCTGTCCAAAATGCTGACTAAGGGATACAAAACTGCTGGCTAAGCAACTCAGCTTCGGCTGCCGGATCGCATGCAAAACCATGCAACATTCGGGGGCCGAACCTGAATTCGGAAGCCGAATATTGGGCACTTTCGGCGGCCGAACTTATCTTCGGCGGCCGAACTTGGCTCCTCTGCCTTGGTTCATTTCAACTCAAAACTTGGTTCCATTTACCTGTAACACAATAAACCACACAACATTCGTGAGAAACTCATATCTCCTACCCTCTAGAGGATTCCGACATCCCGGAGTCCACCGGACGACAAGAATTCCGGTGCCGGACTCTAGCCGGGTATTACATTCTCCCCCCCTTAAGAACATTCATCCTCGAAGGTTCCTAAAACACACAATTAACACATGAAACGGAGAAAACTAACCTCAAAACAAATATGGATACTGCTGGAGCATAGACTCCCGCGTCTCCCAGGTGCACTCTTCTAGATTATGGTGGTTCCATAGAACTTTCACCATCGGAATCTCCTTGTTCCTTAGCTGTCTGATCTGCGTGTCCAGAATCTGCACTGGCTGCTCTATATAGGTGAGATCCGTATGAATCTCCACCTCAGGCTCACTCAGAACCTGATTCGGATCTGACACAAACTGTCGTAGCATAGAAACATGAAATACCGGGTGAATTCTCTCCATAGAAGCAGGTAAATCCAGCTTATACGACACATTTCCGATCCTCTGCAACACCTCAAAGGGTCCAATGTACCGTGGAGCCAATTTACCTTTCTTTCCAAAACGAACCACTCCTTTCATTGGAGACACTTTTAGCAATACCCAATTACCCTCTTGAAACTCTAACTGCTTTTTGCGAACGTCTGCATAACTTTTCTGTCTACTCTGAGCTGTTCTGATTCTCTCTCTGATCATGGGCACCATTCTACTGGTAATGTCTACTAACTCTGGCCCTGCAAGAGCCTTCTCTCCTACCTCTTCCCAGCAAACAGGGGATCTGCACTTCCTCCCATACAAAGCTTCATAAGGAGCCATCCCGATGCTCGCATGATGGCTGTTATTGTAGGCAAACTCCACCAAAGGTAGATGCTGCCTCCAAGAACCGCCAAAGTCTAACACACATAGTCGAAGCATATCCTCTATGGTCTGGATGGTCCTTTCTGACTGTCCATCGGTCTGTGGGTGGAAAGCAGTACTAAAATCCAATCTCGTGCCCATCGCACTTTGCAGACTCTGCCAAAAGCGGGAGGTAAACTGAGCTCCTCTGTCTGAAACTATAGACACTGGAACTCCATGTAATCTCACTATCTCATCCAGATAGACCTGTGCCAACTTATCCACAGAATAGTTACTCCGTACTGGAAGAAAATGAGCAGATTTCGTGAGTCTGTCCACAATCACCCATATCGAGTCTATCCTATTGGACGCTACTGGTAAACCCACTACAAAATCCATGGCTATGTTCTCCCATTTCCACTCTGGAATCGGTAATGGGTTAAGCATTCCGGCTGGTTTCTGATGCTCTAATTTCACCCTCTGACAAACCTCACAGGCTGTCACGAACTGCGCCACTTCTTTCTTCATGGCTGGCCACCAATAGACCCTTTTCAGATCCTGATACATCTTGGTGGCTCCTGGGTGAACACTATACCTCGCATTATGAGCTTCCCTCATAATGTCTTCCTTCACACTGCCCTTATCTGGTACACAAAGTCGACTTCCATAGCGAAGGATCCCTTTGCTGTCAAATCTGAACTCTGCACTATTGCCTGACTGAACAGTCCTGGCAATTTTCATCAACTCAGGGTCCTCATGCTGTCTCTGAGCTATCTGCTCTAGAAACACAGGTGTCACTCTCATCTGTGCTATCAACGCACCTGTACCAGACAACTCTAGCTGTAATCCTTCATCGAAGAGCTTATAAAGCTCCATCACAACTGGTCTCCGCTCTGCTGCTATATGGGATAAACTGCCTAGTGACTTCCGGCTTAGGGCGTCTGCGACAACATTCGCCTTACCCGGATGATACTGGATTTTACAATCATAATCACTGAGCAATTCGACCCACCTTCTCTGCCGCAAATTCAGCTCTCTCTGACTTAAAATGTACTGTAAACTCTTGTGATCGGTGAAGATCTCGCATTTAACCCCGTAGAGGTAATGCCGCCACATCTTAAGTGCAAAGATAACTGCTGCCATCTCTAGGTCATGGGTAGGGTAATTCAACTCGTGCTTCTTCAACTGTCTAGAAGCATAAGCTATAACTCTATCACTCTGCATCAAGACACAACCCAATCCCACCCGAGATGCATCACAGAACACTGTGAACTCTTCATTACTGACAGGCAGAGCTAACACTGGTGCTGTTGTCAATCTCCTCTTGAGCTCCTCAAAGCTCTCTTCACACTGGTCTGACCAGATAAACTTCTGGTTCTTTTGAGTCAATTTGGTCATAGGAGCTGCTATCTTTGAGAAGTTCTGAACGAACCTCCTGTAGTAACCTGCCAGTCCCAGAAAGCTTTTAATCTCAGTCACTGTCATGGGTCTGGGCCAGTTAGCTACAGCCTCTATCTTCTTGGGGTCTACCTCAATACCCTCTATGTTAGTGTATATGCCCTAGGCCATTATCTTGGACCTTTTTGTATGTCATTTTGGTTATTAATAAAAGAGGTTTTTATCATTATTATTTGTTTGCATGTTACATAATAATGATTATCATCCCTGGTTACTTATTATTATGTTGATAATAATAAAATATAACTAGTATGATTATTGATTGATAATCATGAGATGATTATGTATATGTTGATATAAATCAATAATCATAAATACTTGTTAGAGAACAAAGTATTGGATGGACCCGCATTGAGATCACTACATGGGTCATTGTCATAAGTGAATCTCAAAGTAGTTATGTCTTAATCCTTTGACTTGAGATTGTCATAGTTTCCAACATAAGGACTGTTATGTTTTGACATAATCAAACGTTGTCTTTAATCGGACAATCATAAAGGTTATGATTGAGCATAATAGAAATTATGTAGAGGAAAATGAACAATTAAGATAGGATTTGTCCCTCTCTATGAGAGAGATATCTTCTGGGCCCCTCGATGAGTGAGACTGAGAAATGCATGGCCGTGCTCAAATGAATTGATAGTGTGATCAATATCATTTGAATTTATCAGTCTACTTAGAGATCGAGAAATCATAAGTTTGAACATTATAAGTTTGACATTGACCATGACTTATGTTCAAACTAGATATCGTGAGACAAAGGGATTAATACATGTTCTATTTAATAGGCTTTATCGGACTATTGATCCTCATATTAGTTGGGTAGTCATAATGTCTTGCTAGAGGCCACTTATGACTTATAGGCCTTGTTGGACTGGGCCTATTGCCAATTAATATGAGCCTATTGGGTCACACACAAGAACGTTGTTGATGTGCTATATTAATGGGCTAAAAGCCCATTAGTATAATTAATAATAATAAAGTGTTATTATTATTAATATTATTATTAATATTAATTATTAATATAATTAATAATAATAAGTGTTATTATTATTAATAATAATAATTTATTATTATGAGATAATAATATTTAAAAGATCTGCAGCCTATCTGTAAGTGTTACAGATAAAGGACTCTATCACATAAAGATATTTGAGTATCTGTGAGATTGTGATAGTGGGTCCTAAGCACAACTCTTTTAGGAAAAGAGTTGTGGGAAAATAAAAAGACTGAGGCCTATAAATACTCCTTCTACAGATTGAGTAGTGGTTTTTTTTTTGGTTGTAAAGTTTTGAGAAAACTCAATCTAAAAGATTGTAGATCATAGAGCACATAATCTATCCATCTTGAAAAGAGCTAGCACTCTAGAAGGATAGAAGACGTTCGTGTGGATACCATAGAGGGTGTTCGTTTGAAAAGGCAGCACCATCAGTCCGCCAGTGTATCTTCACTACGAGATTAACAGGTTAGTCTCACATCTTTCTTATGATTTAAACGGAGCACTCGGATTCTGGGAAAAGAAATCCAAAATTTTATTTTTCCGCTGCGCAATTAGATTGCAATTAATCTCCGGATTTCTCAACAGTGGTATCAGAGCTTACCTGTGCTTTTCGTTTAAATTAATTATGCCATGATTGAAATTATATATGCGATATATATTTATTAGAATGGCATGATAATTATGGTTAAATTTATGGTTGAATGATGGGATCATTTAGATAATTTTGTTAGAAAAATTAAAATTTTTGATCTTCTTGAAATTTTACATATAGAATCAAAATTGTTGATTTGTTGTTTTAAGTTTTAATTGTTAAAATTAAAACAACAATTATTAATTAAAAAAAAAAGGGGAATTTGGGATTTGGAATCTGCAACTGGATTCACTGTTCATCGTGACCCAGAAATTGTGTTCATGGTGGAACATGAATGCCCCTTATATCACCAATCGGGCTGCTCAATGGCAGCGATGTGTCGAGCAACCGTCGTGTGCCTGTCACCGGCGAAGCTCCGAATTTCGTGAGTCGGCAATTCCGAGCTTGCCTGCATCGGGCTGTAGGACACCAGCAGGCTCAAGCGTCACCGAAGGGAGCCGCGACCTCACTGCCTCGGCACCGAAGGAGGCGCAATCGTTGCGCGATCCGCTGGTTCCTGGGCTGGCAACGCCAGTGGGTCGCGCGGTGACCGGTGGAGCGCGAGCCCTATGGGTTGCGCGCCCCGGGGGTCGCACGACCGGAGGGCTGCGCGGCGCGGATGGCCGTGCGCCCAGCGAGTCGCACGCCCGTGGGTCAAGCGCCGGCTTGGCGCGCTTTGCGTGCCGGCAGGGGCAGCGACAGCGGCGGCCATGGCTTCTTCCTGATGAGGAAGAAGATGCCTATTTACAATAATGCCCCTATAATTAAAATTAAAAAATAATAATAATAATAAGAAAATAATATTTTAATATTTTAAAATTATTTTCTTTTAGTCTTTAAATTAGATTTAAAAGACTATATTTTATTATTATTATTTGTAGTCTTTTAAATGAGATTTAAATGACTATATTTTATTATTTTCTTTTAGTCTTTAAATCAGATTTAAATGACTATATTTTATTATTTTGTCTTATATTAGTATGAGATACTATATATTATTGTCTATATATATATATGCATATAGATGCTATAATATATATATGCAAGACAAAATAATTATAAGAAACTAGAAAATAAATTATTTTAGTCTTTAAATCAGATTTAAATGACTATGTAAAATAATTTTATTATTTTGTTATACATTAGTATGAGATACTATGCATGATGGTTTATATATGTATGCATATTGGATGTCATAATATATACACATGCAAGACAAAATAATTAAATTTAAAATTGAACCCTCACTCTAAAATTTTAAGTTTTAATGCCACCCATATATTAAAACCTATCAAGACTAAGATCACCAAAATGCAGGTTTTGCCAGAGCAAAGTGCATTAGGTTATCCTAGTAAGGTAGGATGAGTAATGGTTACTCATTTATTTAATATTGGTTCAGCTTAATTAGGCTATCAAAACGGTTTTGGGCCTAAGGCATTAGATGAGGTATAACATGCATTTGACATATGATGTCAATACCTCATAATCTAAGAGTTACATTAGATGTAATTGGTAAGGGGTTACCTACCTAAATAACTTAATTCTAAGCGTCATGCCAAAGCTGACTTAGAATTAGGTGAAATATGGATCTTAGCCCACTAAAATATTATTATTATTTTGAGGGTTATATTTTAGTGGGAGATTATTATCACCTCAATATTAATTTGTTTATTAAATTAATTATATTTGCATATTTTTGTAGATTATTATGGCTGCTAATAACAATTCCACCTTATCACTGCGATCTATCCTTGAGAAGGATAAACTGAAAGAAAATGGGACTAATTTTATTGACTGGTTTAGAAACTTGAGAATTGTTCTCAAGCAAGAGAAAAAGTCCTACGTGCTTGATGAAGCTGTCCCTGAACCACCTCCTGCTGATGCTACTAATGCTGTTAAGAACAAGCATAAGAAGCATATGGATGATTCTAATGACATTGGATGTCTTATGTTGGCGACTATGTGCCCAGAACTTCAGAAGGATCTGGAGCACCTTGAGGCCTATGAGATGAGTGTCCATCTCAAACAAGCTTTCCAACAACAAGCTAGGCAGGATAGGTATGAAACTACCATTGCATTGCATGATTGCAAAATGGCTGAAGGTGATTCAGTTAGTGCTCATGTTTTAAAGATGAAAGGCTACATTGATCACCTTGCTAGGCTTGGCTATCCTTTGAGTTTAGAACTTTCCACGGATTTGATCCTACATTCTTTACCTAGCAGTTTTTCTCAATTTGTCATGAACTATAACATGAACAATATGGAGAAATCCATTCCTGAGTTGCATGGGATGCTAAAAACAGCTGAGGTAAATATTAAGAAAAGGCCTACCCAAATTTTGAATGTCAATAAGGGTAAGCCCATGAAAAATAAGGGGAAGCCCAAGTCTAAAGGTGGAAATGGGCCTAAGGGACGAGGCAAACCTAAATGGCAATCCAAGGCAAAAGTTCCTAAGGAAATAGTTCCTAAGGAAGGAATCTGCTTCCATTGCAAGGAACCAGGGCATTGGAAGAGAAATTGCAAACTTTATTTGGATGAGTGTAAGAAGAAGAAGAGTAGTGAGACTACGACTTCAGGTATTTATGTTATAGATATTAATTTATCTATTTCTACTTCATGGGTATTAGATACCGGATGTGGCTCTCACATTTGTACAAATGTGAAGGGTCTTAAAAGGAGTAGAAAACTGAAAAAGGGCGATGTGGACCTACGTGTAGGCAATGGAGCAAGAGTTGCTGCCATAGCTGTAGGGACATATGGACTTATTTTGCCCGATGGGCTTTTGTTAGTTTTGAACAATTGCTTTTATGTTCTTACTTTGAGTAGGAATATTATTTCAATTTCTGTTTTGGACGATGAAGGTTTTTCATTTCTCATTAAGAATAAGAAATGCTCCATTAATAAAGATGATTTGCTTTATTGTATTGCAAATTCATATGATGGCCTTTATGTCCTTGATCTAGATGATTCTAGAGACAGCAATATCTATAACATAACTTCTATGAAAACTAAGCCAAATGAGTTAAACCCAACATATTTATGGCACTGTCGTCTTAGCCATATAAATGAGAATCGCATATCTAAGCTCCATAAAGATGGTTTATTAGATTCGTTTGATTTTGAATCATTTGAAAATTGTGAATCTTGTTTGCTAGGTAAGATGACAAAGGACCTTTTTACTGGACAAGGTCAAAGGGCTTCAGACTTATTGGGCTTAATACATACAGATGTTTGTGGCCCACTAAGCATTAGTGCTAGGGGAGGTTATCAGTACTTCATTACATTCACTGATGATTTCAGTAGGTATGGCTATGTCTACCTAATGAAACATAAGCATGAATCTTTTGAAATGTTTAGAACTTTTCAAAATAAAGTACAAAATCAACTTGGTAGAACTATTAAGATGCTTCGATCTGATCGAGGTGGTGAATATTTGAGCCAAGAGTTTGACGAATATCTTAGAAACTGTGGAATTGTTTCACAATTAACTCCTCCAAGAAATCCACAATGGATTGGTGTTTCTAAAAGGAAAATTCAAACTTTATTAGATATGGTTCAATCTATGATGAGTCAAACAGATCTCCCTTTATAGTTTTGGGGTTACGCCTTGGAAACAGCTGTATTCATTCTGAACCGAGTACCATGAAAGCGGTTGAAAAGACACCATATGAGTTATGGACTGGGAAAGTGCCCAGTTTGTCTTTCCTTAAGATTTGGGGTTGTGAGGCTTATGTGAAACGCCCAGTTTCAGATAAGTTAGCTCCAAAATTTATCAAGTGCAATTTTGTGGGGTATCCTAAGGAAACCAAAGGATACTACTTCTATACTCCCTCAGAGAACAAAGTGTTTGTTGCTCGAAATGGTACCTTTTTGGAAAAGGAATTTATCTCTCAGAGATTCAGTGGGAGTACAGTGCGACTTGAGGAAACTCAAGCACCACAAGAGAGCATTGAACCGCCAGTAGAACCACTTCCAGTACCACAAACAGTTATGGAGACTGAAAGGGTGACACAAGTCCCATGCAAATCTGATAAGACACGTCATCAGCCTGAGAGATATGGATTTCTCATGACTGATAATCGTGAACTTTTACTCATTGATGAAGATGAATTTTGTGTTTACAAAATGGTTAGTGGGAGTGCAGTTGTGTTACTAGTTCTATATGTGGATGACATATTACTCATTGGAAATGATATCCCTACCTTGCAAAAGGTTAAGACTTGGTTAGGGAATTCTTTTTCAATGAAGGACTTAGGTGAGACTGCATATATCCTTGGTATTAAGATCTATAGGGATAGATCCAAGAGGATAATCGGTCTGAGTCAAAGTACTTATATTGACAAAGTGCTGAAAAGGTTCAGCATGCAAGATTCCAAAAGAGGATTCTTGCCTATGTCTCATGGTATTCATCTTAGCAAGAATCAATGTCCTATGACATCTGATGAGCGAGAACGGATGAATAAGATCCCTTATGCTTCCGCTATTGGATCTATCTTGTATGCCATGTTATGTACTAGACCAGACGTCTCATATGTCTTGAGCACAACAAACAGATATCAGACAGATCCCGGTGAGAGTCACTGGATAGCTGTTAAGAATATCCTAAAGTACCTTAGAAGGACTAAGGATGCATTCCTAGTTTATGGAGGATTGGAAGACGAGCTAGTTGTAAGTGGTTACACAGATGCTAGTTTCCAAACCGACATAGATGACTTCAGATCGCAGTCAGGATTCGTATTCAATTTAAATGGTGGAATTTTTAATTGGAAGAGTTCCAAGCATAGCACTATAGCAGATTCTACAATAGAAGCTGAGTATATAGCAGCATCAGATGCAGCTAAAAAGGGCAGTCTGGTTGAAGGAATTCATCTCAGAGTTGGGAATGGTTCCCAGCATTGCAAAACCTATGGACCTTTATTGTGATAATAACGGTGCCATAGCACAGGCAAAGGAGCCCAGATCTCACCAGAGATCTAAACATATACTCAGACGATATCACCTTATTCGAGAGATCATTGATAGAGGAGATATCAAAATATGCAAAGTAGACACAAATGACAACATTGCAAATCCACTGACCAAGCCTCTTTCACAGATCAAGCATGATCAGCACGCTAGGTCTATGGGTATTAGATACTTATATGATTAGGCCTAGTGCAAGTGGGAGATTGTTAGTGTATATGCCCTAGGCCATTATCTTGGACCTTTTTGTATGTCATTTTGGTTATTAATAAAAGAGGTTTTTATCATTATTATTTGTTTGCATGTTACATAATAATGATTATCATCCCTGGTTACTTATTATTATGTTGATAATAATAAAATATAACTAGTATGATTATTGATTGATAATCATGAGATGATTATGTATATGTTGATATAAATCAATAATCATAAATACTTGTTAGAGAACAAAGTATTGGATGGACCCGCATTGAGATCACTACATGGGTCATTGTCATAAGTGAATCTCAAAGTAGTTATGTCTTAATCCTTTGACTTGAGATTGTCATAGTTTCCAACATAAGGACTGTTATGTTTTGACATAATCAAACGTTGTCTTTAATCGGACAATCATAAAGGTTATGATTGAGCATAATAGAAATTATGTAGAGGAAAATGAACAATTAAGATAGGATTTGTCCCTCTCTATGAGAGAGATATCTTCTGGGCCCCTCGATGAGTGAGACTGAGAAATGCATGGCCGTGCTCAAATGAATTGATAGTGTGATCAATATCATTTGAATTTATCAGTCTACTTAGAGATCGAGAAATCATAAGTTTGAACATTATAAGTTTGACATTGACCATGACTTATGTTCAAACTAGATATCGTGAGACAAAGGGATTAATACATGTTCTATTTAATAGGCTTTATCGGACTATTGATCCTCATATTAGTTGGGTAGTCATAATGTCTTGCTAGAGGCCACTTATGACTTATAGGCCTTGTTGGACTGGGCCTATTGCCAATTAATATGAGCCTATTGGGTCACACACAAGAACGTTATTGATGTGCTATATTAATGGGCTAAAAGCCCATTAGTATAATTAATAATAATAAAGTGTTATTATTATTAATATTAATTATTAATATAATTAATAATAATAAGTGTTATTATTATTAATAATAATAATTTATTATTATGAGATAATAATATTTAAAAGATCTGCAGCCTATCTGTAAGTGTTACAGATAAAGGACTCTATCACATAAAGATATTTGAGTATCTGTGAGATTGTGATAGTGGGTTCTAAGCACAACTCTTTTAGGAAAAGAGTTGTGGGAAAATAAAAAGACTGAGGCCTATAAATACTCCTTCTACAGATTGAGTAGTGGTTTTTTTTTTGTTGTAAAGTTTTGAGAAAACTCAATCTAAAAGATTGTAGATCATAGAGCACATAATCTATCCATCTTGAAAAGAGCTAGCACTCTAGAAGGATAGAAGACGTTCGTGTGGATACCATAGAGGGTGTTCGTTTGAAAAGGCAGCACCATCAGTCCGCCAGTGTATCTTCACTACGAGATTAACAGGTTAGTCTCACATCTTTCTTATGATTTAAACGGAGCACTCGGATTCTGGGAAAGGAAATCCAAAATTTTATTTTTCCACTGCGCAATTAGATTGCAATTAATCTCCGGATTTCCCAAAACTCTACTGATACCACATGTCCCAAGAAGGCAATGCTCCGTAACCAAAACTCACACTTTGAGAACTTGGCATATAAACCATGCTCTCTCAGTGTCTGCAGAACGATCCTCAGATGCTGGGCATGCTCCTCTGCATCTCTGGAATACACTAAGATATCATCGATAAACACAATGACAAAGTGATCCAGAAACTCACTGAATACCCTGTTCATGAGATCCATAAATGCTGCAGGGGCGTTAGTCAACCCGAACGGCATCACTAAGAACTCATAATGCCCATATCTGGTCCTGAAAGCTGTCTTAGGCACATCTGCCTCTCTGACTCTCAACTGATGTGTAATACCCGGCTAGAATCCGGCACCGGAATTTCTGTTGTCTGGTGGAATCCGGGGTGTTAGGATTCTATATAAGGATAGGAGTTATGTTTTCTAAGTGTTATGATGTGTTTTATGGTTTTACAGTTCGATAGTTTTGAGTTTTGAAGAAAACATGGTTCATGGAGACTTTAGCCAAGTTCGGCCACCGAAGGTAAGTTCAGCCGCCGAAAGTGCTCAATGTTCGGCTTCCGAAGATTTAGTTCGGCCCCCGAACGTTGCATGATCTTGCATGTGATTGGGCAGCCGAAGATGAGTTGGCCAGCCAGCTGAGTCATGGATTTTGACAGATGTTGGCCTCAGATTCTTGCCATGGAATAGGCCACGTCCCTCATGACTAATCTGCAAATGCTATTGAGCTGCTCATACAGAAGAGTGAATTTGTTTTTCAAAGGGTTTGGAAGTTGGAAACAAAAGCTAAGTGTTTGAGAGTTTGAGAAGAGTTGGTCCGTTTTCCCTTGTTCAGAGTGTTTAGCTTCTTGCTTTAGGAGGTAAGTAATGCTCTTGACCATGTTTCTATGTTTTCTGAAGGTTTTATGGGAGTTGTGGAGAGAGAGATGCATGTTTAGGTTTTAAATGGGAGTTTTGATGATTTATGCATGTATACATGATTATGTGTTATGTTTGTTTTGTTGTTTGGGGTTATTAGATAGTTTTGGACCCCTGTGAACATATACTTGAGTATATGTGAGTTGAGTAGAGGAGGTAGGCATGTTTGGAGAGATTGAAGGGAAGGAGGAGATGGTTTGCCGTTGAAGCTGAGTTTTGGATGAACTCAGGTTCGGCAGCCGAAGGATCATTCGGCCGCCGAACCTCCTGCATGGTGGCTTGGCTGCCAAAGCCTGTTTTGCATGTTCGGCTCTGTTTGGGGGATTCGGCCGCCAAAGGTGCCGCCGAAGGTGCTTGAGTTTCGTCTCTGGAGAGGACTTTCGGCCGCCGAACCTGCCGCCGAAAGTGTCCTGTCCAGCTTTCTTTTGCATGCTTTGCATGGATAGTTGAGTGAGTTTAAGGGGATTCTTGGGGAAGTTTAAGAGAGTTATTTCTACGCTTGTTTGGTCCCTCATTTGAGTCCATCTGTATAGGTACAGACCAGAGGAACCAGAGAGAGCAGCAGTGAGTACTGCTCCAGAGGTTCAGAGCCTGCAGAGTCAGTCAGTCCAGATAGCCAGAGGTGAGTGGAACTAAACTTATGACTTTTAATTGAACCACAAACTGCTTTTAGCATATCTCATGCATCATGTTTATGCCATAGGTTGATTGCATTAGTATTCACGAATATGTTGCATTGCATCGTTATTTGGTGATGTGAGTGAATGCTGAATGATCCAATAGTCTCAGACAGGAAGTCCAGGAGCCTTTGACTACGCCCTGGCAGGTATAGCAAAGTCTAGGAGCCTTTGACTACGCCCTGGAAATGGTAAGTACAGAGGTGTTATATACACATATACATAAATGACAGGAAGACCAGGTGCTCGATTCTACGCCCTGGCACAGAGTTACTGGGACTATGTGGTGACAGGTTTACTCTTGATGTGGCTTGTCTGTGATATGGTGCATTCCATGAGATCATATTTTACTGAGATGTTTTACTGTTCTACTCACTGGGCTATAGAGCTCATCCCACTCCCTTAACCCCAGTTTTGCAGGTTCAGTGTACAGTGTACAGGGACAGTCCAGCAGAGTACAGGAAAAGTAATGAGATCTGTAATAGCTTAGAGTGGACATGTAATATTAACGAGATGTAATAGTTGTTGCTTGACCTAGTGATGTATGTTTTGTACATGATCTGTATATGTATATATGTTTTCCTGTATGTGAAAACCAGGCTTAACAGGTATGAGTTAACCCATCTAGAGCAAGCTCTAGTCAGGGATATAGAGTACAGAGTACATGAGTACAGAGTACAGAGATAGTGCATGCACAGGTTAAGCCTTGGTTCAGAAAAGAGTTTTATTTTCACAGAAAATGTATGATCATGTATGAGGTTTACAGGTACACAGAGAGTATAGTAGGCTTGCTACGGGTTCTGGCGGCCTTAAGCCGACCTGAATCCTAGCGCCGGTGACGGTCCATTTTGGGGTCGTTACAGATTGGTATCAGAGCCCTAGGTTCACATGATCGGACCTATAGAGACAGTGTTGGGCTCAGACAGGTTAGAAGTGGTCAAGCACAATAGGAAATCATGTCCACTAGGATAGGGTCTTGAGTCCTATCTGCTATGATATGCCATGAGTGTTGTATGTGTATGATTGATATGTGATGTTTATGTGCTAAAGTGGTATGTTATATGTTGTGTTTCCAGAGTAAAGATGCGAGGAACTCGTCGATCAGCTCGATTGACTGGAGTCCCACCAGAGAATGAGAGACCAGCTGCTCGTCCTCCTGCATTGCCAAGGGCAAGGTCTCAGAGATCTAGCAGGGAAGGTACGTCAATAGACCCTAGACGGTCTGTCGACGAGAGCAGAAGAGGAACAGCTAGGGGAGGAAGATCAGAGGAAAGGAGGGAAGCTATGGAGATTGATCAATCTAGAGATGACAGCATGGGTGTAGGCAGTTTTGAGGAAGGTATGGGAGAGTCGCAGGGAGGTGCTCAGACCTCAGGTTTTGGCTATCCAGAGTATCCGATGGGAGGTATGTCGGAGTACTCGAGTTTTGTGCCATATCCTCCTTATATGCCTTATATGCCTTATCCTTACTATCCACCATATCCTATGTATCCCTCTTCCCCTACCCATCCAAGTGCAGCACACCTAGAGCCAAATGAACCAGTACTACCACCAGAACCAGTAGCCCCTGTTGCTGATAGACATGAACCTAGCTCATCTGGAGGTAAAGTCCAAATGACGGAGTACTTGAAATTGGATGCTCCTAAATACAATACGGGAGATGATCCATTTGATTACCTCAGAGCAGTTAGGATGATAACCAGTGAATTGGGAGCAGATGATAGGAGAGCCATTGAGATGGCAGGTTTCACATTAAAATGCAAGAAAGCCAGAGAATGGTTTAAGAATTATGTGGAGCTTAGAATAGACAGTATGTCATGGGGAGAGTTCGCCAATGAATTTGCAGGGTGGGCTTTTCCTGACAGTTCGAGGGAGATGAAAGTAATTGAATTTGAACAGTTGAGACAGACAGATGAGATGAGTGTTGATGAATTCACAGATAAGTTCCTGGATCTGCTTCAGTACGTGGGTCAAGCCTATGATACTGATCAGAAGAAAGCAAGGAGATATACTATGAGACTGCATCCCAGGTATGCTTCCTTGATTCTTCCAGCAGAAAAGGAGAGTTTCCATACCATAGTAGACGCAGCCAGGAAAATGGAAGCTAGTGCCAATATTCAGAAACAGTCAAAGGCACAGGCTTCGGGTTCGAAAGCCCCCACACCAAGCAGTAAAAGATGGGATAGAGCAAAAGGAACAAAGAGTAAGTTCTGGAGTCAAGTCAAGTCAGGTCTGGGAATAGGTAGTGGCTCAAGCTCTGGCACAGCTCCAGTCTGCAGACGATGCGGAAAACCACATGGAGGAGTTTGTCGGTTGGGATCTACAGCTTGTTTTCGATGTGGACAGGAAGGGCATATTGCTCGGGATTGTCCGCAGATGACTTTTGCACCATCCCAGCAGATGAGTTCAGGCAGTGTGGTACAGCCAGTTGTACGGCCAGCAGCTCCAGTCATGCCTCAGACTAGTGGCAGAGGTAGAGGGAGAGGGGTAGCCTCTACTTCAGCAGTAGGTTCCCGAGGTGGAAATCCGGTAGCCCCAGCACGGATTTTCACAGTGACACAAGAGGAGGCTAACACGTCGAACACAGTGGTGTCAGGTAATCTCATCATTGGGTGTTTAGATGTGTATGCTTTGATGGACCCCGGTGCTTCTCATTCCTTTATTGCTTCGAGAGCCATAGAGCGATTGGGTTTGATCAGTTCTGAGTTAGAGTATCCTCTCTGGGTCAGTGGACCTAGATGTGACCCATCAGTGGCAGTGTCAGTCTGTCGTTTCAGTCCAGTGTTTGTCGAGGGTAGATACCTTCCAGCTGACCTTGTGGTTCTAGATTTGACAAATTTTGATGTCATTCTAGGGATGGATTGGTTATCTACATATAGTGCTACGTTGGACTGTCGAGAGAAGCTAGTGAGTCTCAGAGACCAGGATGGGTCAGAGTGTGTTTTCAGAGGAGACAGGAGAGGTACACCCAGAGGTATGATTTCAGCCCTTCAGGCTCGTCGTTTGCTTAGGAGGGGTTGTCAGGGGTTTCTAGCTCATGTGAGAGAGCTAGACAGTCAGGTGAGGGAACCAGCCACAGTACCAGTAGTCCGAGAGTTTCTCGATGTGTTCCCAGACGATTTGCCAGGACTACCACCTGATAGGGAGATAGGGTTTGAAATTGAGTTACTGCCAGGTACCAGACCTATCTCTATTCCTCCCTACAGGATGGCGCCAGCTGAGTTAACAGAGTTGAAAGAACAGTTGCAGGACTTGGTAGATAAGGGTTTCATCCGCCCTAGTACCTCACCTTGGGGTGCTCCAGTGCTCTTTGTCAGAAAGAAGGATGGATCCCTCAGACTTTGTATCGACTACAGACAGTTGAACAAGGTCACTATCAAGAATAAGTATCCCTTACCTCGGATTGATGATCTATTTGACCAGCTAGCTGGAGCAGGTTGTTTCTCAAAAATAGATCTGAGATCTGGGTATCATCAGTTGAGAGTCAGAGAGGCAGATGTGCCGAAGACAGCTTTCCGGACCAGATATGGGCATTATGAGTTCTTAGTGATGCCGTTCGGGTTGACTAACGCCCCTGCAGCATTTATGGATCTCATGAACAGGGTATTCAGTGAGTTTCTGGATCACTTTGTCATTGTGTTTATCGATGATATCTTAGTGTATTCCAGAGATGCAGAGGAGCATGCCCAGCATCTGAGGATCGTTCTGCAGACACTGAGAGAGCATGGTTTATATGCCAAGTTCTCGAAGTGTGAGTTTTGGTTACGGAGCATTGCCTTCTTGGGACATGTGGTATCAGCAGAGGGTATTGAGGTAGATCCCAAGAAGATAGAGGCTGTAGCTAACTGGCCCAGACCCACGACAGTGACTGAGATTAAAAGCTTTCTGGGACTGGCAGGTTACTACAGGAGGTTCGTTCAGAACTTCTCAAAGATAGCAGCTCCTATGACCAAATTGACTCAGAAGAACCAGAAGTTTATCTGGTCAGACCAGTGTGAAGAGAGCTTTGAGGAGCTCAAGAGGAGATTGACAACAGCACCAGTGTTAGCTCTGCCTGTCAGTAATGAAGAGTTCACAGTGTTCTGTGATGCATCTCGAGTGGGATTGGGTTGTGTATTGATGCAGAGTGATAGAGTAATAGCTTATGCTTCTAGACAGTTGAAGAAGCACGAGTTGAATTACCCTACCCATGACCTAGAGATGGCAGCAGTTATCTTTGCACTTAAGATGTGGCGGCATTACCTCTACAGGGGTTAAATGCGAGATCTTCACCGATCACAAGAGTTTACAGTACATCTTAAGTCAGAGAGAGCTGAATTTGCGGCAGAGAAGGTGGGTCGAATTGCTCAGTGATTATGATTGTAAAATCTAGTATCATCCGGGTAAGGCGAATGTTGTCGCAGACGCCCTAAGCCGGAAGTCACTAGGCAGTTTATCTCATATAGCAGCAGAGCGGAGACCAGTTGTGATGGAGCTTTATAAGCTCTTTGACGAGGGATTACAGCTAGAGTTGTCTGGTACAGGTGCGTTGATAGCACAGATGAGAGTGACACCTGTGTTTCTGGAGCAGATAGCTCAGAGACAGCATGAGGACCCTGAGTTGATGAAAATTGCCAGGACTGTTCAGTCAGGCAATAGTGCAGAGTTCAGATTTGACAGCAAAGGGATCCTTCGCTATGGGAGTCGACTTTGTGTACCAGATAGGGGCAGTGTGAAGGAAGACATTATGAGGGAAGCTCATAATGCGAGGTATAGTGTTCACCCAGGAGCCACCAAGATGTATCAGGATCTGAAAAGGGTCTATTGGTGGCCAGCCATGAAGAAAGAAGTGGCGCAGTTCGTAACAGCCTGTGAGGTTTGTCAGAGGGTGAAATTAGAGCATCAGAAACCAGCCGGAATGCTTAACCCATTACCGATTCCAGAGTGGAAATGGGAGAACATAGCCATGGATTTTGTAGTGGGTTTACCAGTAGCGTCCAACAGGATAGACTCGATATGGGTGATTGTGGACAGACTCACGAAATCTGCTCATTTTCTTCCAGTACGGAGTAACTATTCTGTGGATAAGTTGGCACAGGTCTATCTGGATGAGATAGTGAGATTACATGGAGTTCCAGTGTCTATAGTTTCAGACAGAGGACCTCAGTTTACCTCCCGCTTTTGGCGGAGTCTGCAAAGTGCGATGGGCACGAGATTGGATTTTAGTACTGCTTTCCACCCACAGACTGATGGACAGTCAGAAAGGACCATCCAGACCATAGAGGATATGCTTCGACTATGTGTGTTAGACTTTGGCGGTTCTTGGAGGCAGCATCTACCTTTGGTGGAGTTTGCCTACAATAACAGCCATCATGCGAGCATCGGGATGGCTCCTTATGAAGCTTTGTATGGGAGGAAGTGCAGATCCCCTGTTTGCTGGGAAGAGGTAGGAGAGAAGGCTCTTGCAGGGCCAGAGTTAGTAGACATTACCAGTAGAATGGTGCCCATGATCAGAGAGAGAATCAGAATAGCTCAGAGTAGACAGAAAAGTTATGCAGACGTTCGCAGAAAGCAGTTAGAGTTTCAAGAGGGTAATTGGGTATTGCTAAAAGTGTCTCCAATGAAAGGAGTGGTTCGTTTTGGAAAGAAAGGTAAATTGGCTCCACGGTACATTGGACCCTTTGAGGTGTTGCAGAGGATCGGAAATGTGTCGTATAAGCTGGATTTACCTGCTTCTATGGAGAGAATTCACCCGGTATTTCATGTTTCTATGCTACGACAGTTTGTGTCAGATCCGAATCAGGTTCTGAGTGAGCCTGAGGTGGAGATTCATACGGATCTCACCTATATAGAGCAGCCAGTGCGGATTCTGGACACGCAGATCAGACAGCTAAGGAACAAGGAGATTCCGATGGTGAAAGTTCTATGGAACCACCATAATCTAGAAGAGTGCACCTGGGAGACGCGGGAGTCTATGCTCCAGCAGTATCCATATTTGTTTTGAGGTTAGTTTTCTCCGTTTCATGTGTTAATTGTGTGTTTTAGGAACCTTCGAGGACGAATGTTCTTAAGGAGGGGAGAATGTAATACCCGGCTAGAATCCGGCACCGGAATTTCTGTTGTCTGGTGGAATCCGGGGTGTTGGGATTCTATATAAGGGTAGGAGTTATGTTTTCTAAGTGTTATGATGTGTTTTATGGTTTTACAGTTCGATAGTTTTGAGTTTTGAAGAAAACATGGTTCATGGAGACTTTAGCCAAGTTCGGCCGCCGAAGGTAAGTTCGGCCGCCGAAAGTGCTCAATGTTCGGCTTCCGAAGATTTAGTTCGGCCTCCGAACGTTGCATGATCTTGCATGTGATTGGGCAGCCGAAGATGAGTTGGCCAGCCAGCTGAGTCATGGATTTTGACAGATGTTGGCCTCAGATTCTTGCCATGGAATAGGCCACGTCCCTCATGACTAATCTGCAAATGCTATTGAGCTGCTCATACAGAAGAGTGAATTTGTTTTTCAAAGGGTTTGGAAGTTGGAAACAAAAGCTAAGTGTTTGAGAGTTTGAGAAGAGTTGGTCCGTTTTCCCTTGTTCAGAGTGTTTAGCTTCTTGCTTCAGGAGGTAAGTAATGCTCTTGACCATGTTTCTATGTTTTCTGAAGGTTTTATGGGAGTTGTGGAGAGAGAGATGCATGTTTAGGTTTTAAATGGGAGTTTTGATGATTTATGCATGTATACATGATTATGTGTTATGTTTGTTTTGTTGTTTGGGGTTATTAGATAGTTTTGGACCCCTGTGAACATATACTTGAGTATATGTGAGTTAAGTAGAGGAGGTAGGCATGTTTGGAGAGATTGAAGGGAAGGAAGAGATGGTTTGCCGTTGAAGCTGAGTTTTGGATGAACTCAGGTTCGGCAGCCGAAGGATCATTCGGCCGCCGAACCTCCTGCATGGTGGCTTGGCTGCCACAGCCTGTTTTGCATGTTCGGCTCTGTTTGGGGGATTCGGCCGCCGAAGGTGCCGCCGAAGGTGCTTGAGTTTCGTCTCTGGAGAGGACTTTCGGCCGCCGAACCTGCCGCCGAAAGTGTCCTGTCCAGCTTTCTTTTGCATGCTTTGCATGGATAGTTGAGTGAGTTTAAGGGGATTCTTGGGGAAGTTTAAGAGAGTTATTTCTACGCTTGTTTGGTCCCTCATTTGAGTCCATCTGTATAGGTACAGACCAGAGGAACCAGAGAGAGCAGCAGTGAGTACTGCTCCAGAGGTTCAGAGCCTGCAGAGTCAGTCAGTCCAGATAGCCAGAGGTGAGGGGAACTAAACTTATGACTTTTAATTGAACCACAAACTGCTTTTAGCATATCTCATGCATCATGTTTATGCCATAGGTTGATTGCATTAGTATTCACGAATATGTTGCATTGCATCGTTATTTGGTGATGTGAGTGAATGCTGAATGATCCAATAGTCTCAGACAGGAAGTCCAGGAGCCTTTGACTACGCCCTGGCAGGTATAGCAAAGTCCAGGAGCCTTTGACTACGCCCTGGCAATGGTAAGTACAGAGGTGTTATATACACATATACATATATGACAGGAAGACCAGGTGCTCGATTCTACGCCCTGGCACAGAGTTACTGGGACTATGTGGTGACAGGTTTACTCTTGATGTGGCTTGTCTGTGATATGGTGCATTCCATGAGATCATATTTTACTGAGATGTTTTACTGTTCTACTCACTGGGCTATAGAGCTCATCCCACTCCCTTAACCCCAGTTTTGCAGGTTCAGTGTACAGTGTACAGGGACAGTCCAGCAGAGTACAGGAAAAGTAAAGAGATCTGTAATAGCTTAGAGTGGACATGTAATATTAACGAGATGTAATAGTTGTTGCTTGACCTAGTGATGTATGTTTTGTACATGATCTGTATATGTATATATGTTTTCCTGTATGTGAAAACCAGGCTTAACAGGTATGAGTTAACCCATCTAGAGCAAGCTCTAGTCAGGGATACAGAGTACAGAGCACATGAGTACAGAGTACAGAGATAGTGCATGCACAGGTTAAGCCTTGGTTCAGAAAAGAGTTTTATTTTCACAGAAAATGTATGATCATGTATGAGGTTTACAGGTACACAGAGAGTATAGCAGGCTTGCTACGGGTTCTGGCGGCCTTAAGCCGACCTGAATCCTAGCGCCGGTGACGGTCCATTTTGTGGTCGTTACATGATGATACCCAGATCTCAGATCTATTTTCGAGAAACAACCTGCTCCAGCTAGCTGGTCAAATAGATCATCAATCCGAGGTAAGGGATACCTATTCTTGATAGTGACCTTGTTCAACTGTCTGTAGTCGATACAAAGTCTGAGGGATCAATCCTTCTTTCTGACAAAGAGCACTGGAGCACCCCAAGGTGAGGTACTAGGGCGGATGAAACCCTTATCTACCAAGTCCTGCAACTGTTCTTTCAACTCTGTTAACTCAGCTGGCGCCATCCTGTAGGGAGGAATAGAGATAGGTCTGGTACCTGGCAGTAATTCAATTGCAAACCCTATCTCCCTATCAGGTGGTAGTCCTGGCAAATCGTCTGGGAACACATCGAGAAACTCTCGGACTACTGGTACTGTGGCTGGTTCCCTCACCTGACTGTCTAGCTCTCTCACATGAGCTAGAAACCCCTGACAACCCCTCCTAAGCAAACGACGAGCCTGAAGGGCTGAAATCATACCTCTGGGTGTACCTCTCCTGTCTCCTCTGAAAACACACTCTGACCCATCCTGGTTTCTGAGACTCACTAGCTTCTCGCGACAGTCCAACGTAGCACTATATGTAGATAACCAATCCATCCCTAGAATGACATCAAAATCCGTCAAATCTTGAACCACAAGGTCAGCTGGAAGGTATCTACCCTCGATAAACACTGGACTGAAACGACAGACTGACACTGCCACTGATGGGTCACATCTAGGGCCACTGACCCAGAGAGGATACTCTAACTCAGAACTGATCAAACCCAATCGCTCTATGCCTCTCGAAGCAATAAAGGAATGAGAAGCACCGGGGTCCATCAAAGCATACACATCTGAACACCCAATGATGAGATTACCTGACACCACTGTGTTCGACGTGTTAGCCTCCTCCTGTGTCACTGTGAAAATCCGTGCTAGGGCTACCGGATTTCCACCTCGGGAACCTGCTGCTGAAGTAGAGGCTACCCCTCTCCCTCTACCTCTGCCACTAGTCTGAGGCATGACTGGAGCTGCTGGCCGTACAACTGGCTGTACCACACTGCCTGAACTCATCTGCTGGGATGGTGCAAAAGTCATCTGCGGACAATCCCGAGCAATATGCCCTTCCTGTCCACATCGAAAACAAGCTGTAGATCCCAACCGACAAACTCCTCCATGTGGTTTTCCGCATCGTCTGCAGACTGGAGCTGTGCCAGAGCTTGAGCCACTACCTATTCCCAGACCTGACTTGACTTTACTCCAGAACTTACTCTTTGTTCCTTTTGCTCTATCCCATCTTTTACTGCTTGGTGTGGGGGCTTTAGAACCCGAAGCCTGTGCCTTTGACTGTTTCTGAATATTGGCACTAGCTTCCATTTTCCTGGCTGCGTCTACCATGGTATGGAAACTCTCCTTTTCTGCTGGAAGAATCAAGGAAGCATACCTGGGATGCAGTCTCATAGTATATCTCCTTGCTTTCTTCTGATCAGTATCATAGGCTTGACCCACGTACTGAAGCAGATCCAGGAACTTATCTGTGAATTCATCAACACTCATCTCATCTGTTTGTCTCAACTGTTCAAATTCAATTACTTTCATCTCCCTCGAACTGTCAGGAAAAGCCCACCCTGCAAACTCATTGGCGAACTCTCCCCATGACATGCTGTCCATTCTAGGCTCCACATAATTCTTAAACCATTCTCTGGCTTTCTTGCATTTTAATGTGAAACCTGCCATCTCAATGGCTCTTCTATCATCTGCTCCCAATTCACTGGTTATCATCCTAACTGCTCTGAGGTAATCAAATGGATCATCTCCCGTGTTGTATTTAGGCGCATCCAATTTCAAGTACTCCGTCATTTGGACTTTACCTCCAGATGAGCTAGGTTCATGTCTGTCAACAACAGGGGCTACTGGTTCTGGTGGTAGTACTGGTTCATTTGGCTCTAGGTGTGCTGCACTTGGATGGGTAGGGGAAGAGGGATACATAGGATATGGTGGATAGTAAGGATAAGGCATATAAGGCATATAAGGAGGATATGGCACAAAACTCGAGTACTCCGATATACCTCCCATCGGATACTCTGGATAGCCAAAACCTGAGGTCTGAGCACCTCCCTACGACTCTCCCATACCTTCCTCAAAACTGCCTATACCCATGCTGTCATCTCTAGACTGATCAATCTCCATAGCTTCCCTCCTTTCCTCTGATCTTCCTCCCCTAGCTGTTCCTCTTCTGCTCTCGTCGACAGACCTTCTAGGGTCTATTGATGTACCTTCCCTGCTAGATCTCTGAGACCTTGCCCTTGGCAATGCAGGAGGACGAGTAGCTGGTCTCTCATTCTCTGGTGGGACTCCAGTCAATCGAGCTGATCGACGAGTTCCTCGCATCTTTACTCTAGAAACACAACATATAACATACCACTTTAGCACATAAACATCACATATCAATCATATACATACAACACTCATGGCATATCATAGCAGATAGGACTCAAGACCCTATCCTAGTTGACATGATTTCCTATTGTGCTTGACCACTTCTAACCTGTCTGAGCCCAACACTATCTCTATAGGTCCGATCATGTGAACCTAGGGCTCTGATACCAATCTGTAACGACCCCAAAATGGACCGTCACCGGCGCTAGGATTCAGGTCGGCTTAAGGCCGCCAAAACCCGTAGCAAGCCTGCTATACTCTCTGTGTACCTGTAAACCTCATACATGATCATACATTTTCTGTGAAAATAAAACTCTCTGAACCAAGGCTTAACCTGTGCATGCACTATCTCTGTATCCCTGACTAGAGTTTGCTCTAGATGGGTTAACTCATACCTGTTAAGCCTGGTTTTCACATACAGGAAAACATATATACATATACAGATCATGTACAAAACATACATCACTAGGTCAAGCAACAACTATTACATCTCTTTAATATTACATGTCCACTTTAAGCTATTACAGATCTCTTTACTTTTCCTGTACTCTGCTGGACTGTCCCTGTACACTGTACACTGAACCTGCAAAACTGGGGTTAAGGGAGTGGGATGAGCTCTATAGCCCAGTGAGTAGAACAGTAAAACATTTCAGTAAAATATGATCTCATGGAATGCACCATATCACAGACAAGCCACATCAAGAGTAAACCTGTCACCACATAGTCCCAGTAACTCTGTGCCAGGGCGTAGAATCGAGCACCTGGTCTTCCTGTCATATATGTATATGTGTATATAACACCTCTGTACTTACCATTGCCAGGGCGTAGTCAAAGGCTCCTGGACTTTGCTATACCTGCCAGGGCGTAGTCAAAGGCTCCTGGACTTCGCTATACCTGCCAGGGCGTAGTCAAAGGCTCCTGGACTTCCTGTCTGAGACTATTGGATCATTCAGCATTCACTCACATCACCAAATAACGATGCAATGCAACATATTCGTGAATACTAATGCAATCAACCTATGGCATAAACATGATGCATGAGATATGCTAAAAGCAGTTTGTGGTTCAATTAAAAGTCATAAGTTTAGTTCCACTCACCTCTGGCTATCTGGACTGACTGACTCTGCAGGCTCTGAACCTCTGGAGCAGTACTCACTGCTGCTCTCTCTGGTTTCTCTGGTCTGTACCTAGACAGATGGACTCAAATGAGGGACCAAACAAGCGTAGAAATAACTCTCTTAAACTTCCCCAAGAATCCCCTTAAACTCACTCAACTATCCATGCAAAGCATGCAAAAGAAAGCTGGACAGGACACTTTCGGCGGCAGGTTCGGCGACCGAAAGTCTTCTCCAGAGACGAAACTCAAGCACCTTCGGCGGCACCTTCGGCGGCCGAATCCCCCAAATAGAGCCGAACATGCAAAACAGGCTGTGGCAGCCAAGCCACCATGCAAGAGGTTCGGCGGCCGAATGAACCTTCGGCTGCCGAACCTGAGTTCATCCAGAACTCAGCTTCAACGGCAAACCATCTTCTCCTTCCCTTCAACCACTCAAACCATATATACTCCAACTCCTCAACACACATATACTCACGTATATGATCACAGGGGTCCAACACTATCTAATAACCCCAAACAACAAATCAAACATAACACAGAAACATGTATACATGCATAACTCATCAAAACCACTACTTCTCACTTAAACATACATCTCTCTCCCTTAACTTCCATAAAACCGTCACCAAATACAGAAACAGGTTCAAGAGCATTACTTACCTCCTGTAACAAGAAGCTGAACACTCTGAACTAAGGAAAACGGACCAACTCTCCTCAAACTCTCAAACTCGCACAAACGGAGCTTTTTGCTTCACAACAGTCAAAACCTTGTGACTTATCAAAACACTCTGCAAGAGCTGCTCAAACTCAGCAAATAAACCAGGGGAGACGTGGCCAACTTCTGGACATGATCTGGTGATAACACCTGTCCAAAATGCTGACTAAGGGATACAAAACTGTTGGCTAAGCAACTCAGCTTCGGCTGCCGGATCGCATGCAAAACCATGCAACATTCGGGGGCCGAACCTGAATTCGGAAGCCGAATATTGGGCACTTTCGGCGGCCGAACTTATCTTCGGCGGCCGAACTTGGCTCCTCTGCCTTGGTTCATTTCAATTCAAAACTTGGTTCCATTTACCTGTAACACAATAAACCACACAACATTCGTGAGAAACTCATATCTCCTACCCTCTAGAGGATTCCGACATCCCGGAGTCCACCGGACGACAAGAATTCCGGTGCCGGACTCTAGCCGGGTATTACAGTAGCAAGCCTGCTATACTCTCTGTTTACCTGTAAATCTCATACATGATCATATATTTTCTGTGAAAATAAAAACTTTTCTCTGGACCAAGGCTTAACCTGTGCATGCACTATCTCTGTACTCTGTACCCCTGACTAGAGCTTGCTCTAGATGGGTTAACTCATACCTGTTAAGCCTGGTTTTTCACATACTCTGTAAAACATATATATATACAGAGCATGTACATAACAAAAGATTTACAACACAAACATCACTAAGTCAAGCACATTTCTAACTTTATACACGACTATTACATCTCTTTAATATTACATGTCCACTCTAAGCTATTACAAATCTCTTTACTCTTTCTGTACTCTGTGGATCTCCTCTGTACACTGTACACTGAACCTGCAAACCTGGGGTTAAGGGAGTGGGATGAGCTCTATAGCCCAGTGAGTAGAATAGTAAAATAGTCATTAACACATGCTCTGATGGAATGCATCAAACCACAGACAATCCACTGCAACATATTCGTGGATTTTAATGCAATCAACCTACTGTATACTCATGATGCATGAATAATGCTAAAAACATTTCATGTCTCAATTAAAAGTATTAAGTTTAGTTCCACTCACCTCTGGCTATCTGGACTGACTCTGCAGGCTCTGAACACGCTGGAGCAGTACTCACTGTTGCTCTCTCTGGTTCCTCTGGTCTGTACCTATACAGATAGACTCAAATGAGGGACCAAACTAGCTTATGAACAACTCTATTAAACTCCCCAAGAATCCCTTAAACTCACTCAAACATCCATGCAAAGCATGCAAAAGAAGGCTGGACAGGACACTTTCGGCGGCAGGTTCGGCGGCCGAAAGTCCTCTCCAGAGACGAAACTCATGCACCTTCAGTGGCCGAATCTCAACTTTCGGCAGCCGAACCCTTTCGGGGGCAAGTTTCGGAGGCTGAAAGGCACTCCAGAGATGAAAGTCTCTAACCTTCGGCGGCACCTTCAGCAGCCGAACTCCCCTCCAAAGCCGAAAGTCCAAAAGCTCGGGGGCAAGCTTGGGCAGCCGAAGCCACCTCCTCATGGGTTCGGCGGCCGAATGTACCTTCGGCGGCCGAACCTGAGTTCATCCGCAAGGCAGAAACTTGCTCTGCCTCTCGCCAAAAGCACATACCTCTTCCAATCTCAAACACCTCAATCCCTCAACATGCATACACCCAAGTATATGCTTAAAGGGGTCAAAAACTGCCTTAAAACCCAAAACACACAACACACACAACACATAACGAAGCTTTACTCACAAAATCATCAAACCTCACAAATAACCCTATTCATGCAACTCTCCCCCAAAACCTCATAAAACCTTCAGAAAACATAAAAACAAGCTCAGGATCTTCACTTACCTCTTGAAACCAAGAAGATGAACGATCCTAACGTGAAGTTTTGGAGCAACTCTCCTTTACACTTTCCAAACTTCAAAATTCATGTTTCTAACTCAAAACCTTCAAATAAACATGAAAATCAATCAAATCTTTGCATAATTTAATGAAAACATGAAGAAAACTCTAAAAAGGACAGGGTCTCACCTCAGCAGGTCAAGGAAACGGTAATCTTATCGTTTCAACCGACTGAGGGCCTTTTATAGGTGGCTGGCCAGACCACCTTCGGTGGCCACACGTGAAACCGAAAGCCATGCATGTTCGGCGGCCGAACCTCAACTTCGGCGGCCGAACCTGGCTTTTCTGCCTTGGTTCATTCACTCAAAAACTCATTTCCTTATGCTTTAAAACTATGCAACATACCAAAACCGTTTAGAAAAACATAAATCTAACCCTTTTAGAGACTTTCGACATCCTGAACTCCATCGAAAAGTAGAATTCCGATGCCGGACTCTAGCCGAGTATTACAAGATTCTTCTTTCCTTATTCAGAAGGTGAAGCCAACAGCCTACCACCCTCAGACAAATGGGCAAGCTGAAGTGTCCAACAGAGAAATCAAGGCCATCCTTGAAAAGACTGTGTCTCCTAACCGAAAGGATTGGAGTGCCAGATTAGAAGATGCTTTATGGGCCTACCGAATAGCTTACAAGACTCCCATAGGTATGTCTCCCTACAGATTGGTCTATGGGAAAGCTTGCCACCTTCCAGTTGAACTTGAGCACAAGGCCTATTGGGCTATAAAGAATTGCAACATGGACCTCAAAGAAGCTGGACACCATCGCAAATTACAACTGCAAGAGCTAGAGGAAATAAGACGAGATGCATATGAGAATTCTTGGAACTACAAAACAAAAACCAAAGCCTCCCATGACAGTCATCTTTCAAGAAAACAATTTGAGGTTGGTGAAAAAGTCCTACTCTTTGATTCTCGTTTGAAATTATTTCCAGGAAAACTACGATCTAGGTGGATTGGACCATTCATTGTGGAACATGCCTACCCCCATGGAGCTGTAGACATCAAAAGCATAGAAACTGGAAAAATCTTTAAAGTAAATGGGCAACGACTGAAACCATATTATGAAGGATTCGCAGTGCAAGTGGTGGAAGAAATTCCACTATCTCGGTCTGAATAGAAATCGCACACCATGCACCACACCCCAGGGGAGTACTCAGTTTCCTTTGTTCTTTTATGTTTCTTACACATTGAGGACAATGCATGATTTAGGTGTGGGGGTGCATATCTCTCTCTTCCTCCCCCTTCTCTCTTCTTCTTTTGCGCACATGTTTCCCTTTCAGTTTCATTTCTGCGATTTGCTTGTTCTGAATAGCCACAGTTGAAATTTTTTAAGTTTATGCTTTCAATAACACACACACAACCACAACCTTCTTCTTCTTTTTGTTTTGCTCTACTCAAACTCATGAACTATGTTGGATGAGTTTTTCTTTCCAAGACCCCATTGATGTGATGACTCTTTAAACTTATGTTGAATCAATTGCAGTGAGTTGTATTCATGTTTGAGAATTGCCTTTTGAATTGAATCTTTGAGTTTGCCATGGTGAAAAATATATTGATGACCCTCATTAGAGAGAATAAATTGAAAGTTGTGTGAATGAACTTAACATGACTTGATTTAGCAATTGGAGTTGATTTGCCCAAATCATTGAGAGAAAGAAATTCACAAAGGCTTAGACTTCAAAAGTACAAATTGAAAACTGTTCCAATGGTCAAAAGACTATGAACAGAGCTAGTAGCCACTTGGACAGGTGACCAACTGAGTAATTGGGGGTGGGTATCACAAATATGTACCTTCACGTCAAAAGGTTGGTGACTTGTTCAAGCAAAAATTAAAAGTGCAAAAAGCTGAATAAAATACTTCAAGGTAAGGGCAAGTCACTCCGAAAGCTAGAAAAAGTCTTAACAAATTAATGTGCATGTATGGTCTATCTTGAGGAAAACAAATCCTAGCCATGGTAAGCAAAGGGAAACAAGGAAAGAAGGTAAGTAATCTTCATGCATATATTCTTCACTGCAATGATTCAAAATAGGTGTCTAGAGTAAGAGCTTAAGTGGAAATAAGGATCTAGAGTAACAAAGCTTGTTTGACCATGTTTGTTTGCTTGAGGACAAGCAAAAGGCTAAGTGTGGGGGTATTTGATAGAGCATATTTTAGTCCTTTTTATCTTGATATAATTGATAATTATTTACATGATTTCTGCTTAATTTAGCACTCTTAACATTGTTTTGCAGAAAATGGTGTAAAAGGACATTTTGGAGAAAATCTCCCTAAAACTGCCTTATTTGGAGCAAAAGGGAGCAAGCCTGCCAAGTTGAATTCAAGTGAAGCTGAGTAAGGAAAGTTCTAAATAAGGAAAGTGGTAAATATGGAAAGAACATTCAGTCAAGGCAATTTGAAATTCAAATTTCAAATCTCCAAGAAGCCTTTTCCTTATTCAAGAAGCCACATCCCAAGCTGCCATATATGGAGAGCCAAATGAGGAAAGTATTTTGAAATTCAAATCTCCAAGATTCATATTCAGATTTTGGATTTCAAGATCAAGCTTATTAAGGAAGCCAAATCCAAAGATCACATGTTTCCCACTTCATGCCTTGCACATTCAAAATTCAAATCGCAAAAGGAGGCTCCACCTTCCTTAATTGTGAATGGGCGGCAATGAGATGTGAAGAGGCACCTTGGGCAGCAACTTGGACACACTTGGGCAGCATCTTGAAGACCTTGGGCAGCAATTAAAAGACCAAAGAGCCCATCCCTTGCAATTTGATACATGCTCCACGTTTTTGCCTTCACACATGCACATAGAAGGCACATATGGGACCAAGGGCACTTTGGGCAGCCTCTAAAAGACTCATGGACTGCCATAGAACCCTAGGCAGCCTCTCAAGACATATTTAAAGGCCTTATGAAGACAAGAAGAGGCAGAATTCAATCTCCCATCTCCTCCAAGGTTCGGCCGCTGCTCCACCTCCACCTTTGCCACCGCCGGTTCACCTCCTCCCTCCCTTCTCTTCTATTTTCTGTTTTGGTTCAGCCATGAGTGGCTGAAACCCTTAATTCTAGTTGAAGATTGGTTGAAACTAAGGTTGTTTAAAGGATTGTGAGATTTGAACATAAACTATTTGTCTTTGATTAGTTCAATATTCATACAATTGTGTGCTTGAATCTAAGATTGCTTTGTTGTTTTGATCAAATTGGCCACTTGATTCTTGATTGCAAAGTTAATTGATTGTTAGTTGGGATATTTTTTAGTCCGTAATTGCTGGAAATATTCTGACCTAAGAACACTTGGTGTAAAAACTAAGGAATTGTATGATCTAGCAACATCTCATGCGTTTAAGTAGCTAGGGTTGGATCTCTCTCTTTCTTCATGCAATTGACAATTGTTTTGATGCCTTAGGCCCAAAGATGTTCCTTGGCAATTTATTAATTAGTAATTGATTAGAGAATGTTCCCTAATTGATTTAATCATAAGGAGAGACATGGTGGTCAGAAGCGTTTTCCATTCCCATAACCAATCTATTGAACCAATTAAGAGAACATAAGTTTCAATGATCAATCCAAGAAACCAAGGTGGATCCATATCTTCAACTAGACCTTTCTCATATTGATTTCCTCTTTTATTTTAATTACTTGCTGATTTAATTGCTTTCAATAGTTGTTAGTCAAATCAATCTCAAAACCCCCCTTTTTACTTTATTGCACTTTACTTTTATTCTGCTTTCAGTTACTTGCTTTCAGTTGTGCTTTCAGTTGAATCTCTTGATATTGTTGGGAAAAATAGATAAGTATTCAATTCTCTGTGGATTCGATTCTTTACCACTATCTGCAGTTGTAAAATTGTTGATAACCGTAGAGGTTATTTTTGACCGGCTTCGATAACTGCGAGTCATGGCATGTTTGGCCGCCTAAGCTTGCCCCCGAAAGTTTGGACTTTCGGCTCTGGAGGGCAGTTTCGACCGCCGAAGGTGCCGCCGAACATGCATGAGTTTCGGATTTGGAAGGAACCTTCGGTCGCCGAAGGTGCATGACTTTCGGCTCTGGAGGGACTTTCGGCCGCCGAACCTGCCGCCGAAAGTGCCCTGTTCAGCCTTCCTTTGCATGTTTTCTATGAATGTTTTGTGATGTTTTAGGGGGGTTTTGGGGAGATGTATAGAGTTATGTTAGTGTATGTTTGGTCCCTCATTTGAGTCCACCTGTGTAGGTTCGGACCCGAGGAACTGAGGACCCCAGCAGTGAGATAGCTGCTTTTCAGTCAGTTTAGAGTCAGCCAGAGGTGAGTAGAACTAACTAATCTCTTATTTCAAGAAATTAAATGTTTTAAGCATGATTCATGCATCATGATATATAAGAGGATGATTGCATTAGAACTCACGAATATGACGCATTGCATTATTCATTATGGGTGTGGATGGACAACAGGACGAATCACTAGCCCTCTAGATTTTCATTGTATGTAACAGAAGTCCTGAGGAGCCCCACCGAGGGCCGGGCACAAAGCTTATTGTATGTAACAGAAGTCCTGAGGAGCTCCTTCGAGGGCCGGGCACAGAGTAGAGGGAATTTTGGGTCGGTCCATCCGTGATGTGAATTAATTGTGTTGTGACGCATTCCATGAAAGCATATTTTATATTAATGTTTTATTATTCTACTCACTGGGCTTTTTAGCTCACCCCCTCCCTTAACCCCCAGGCTTGCAGGTCAGAGTCGGATCAGGAAGTGAGCAAGGGTAAAGAGGTAGTTAATGTAATAGTTTAGTGTGGACATGATTTGTAAATGTTATAAAGTGTATGTAATGTAAAGATATGAGTATAGTATTGTGCTTGGCCCTATGGTCTGTTGTAATCCCTTTTATACATGATCTGTTTTTATTAAGGTTTTAATGATATTGATGTTGAACCAAGCTCGTCTTAAGAGATGTTGACCCAACTAGAGCATTTGAAGAGTGCTCTAGTATGGGGTTTATATGTTACAGGTATTGTGTATGTGAGACTGGCTTGGTATATGGAAAAGTTTAAAATTTTTATGTAAATGTTTGATCATGTATGGGATTTTATCAGGTATACAGGTTGCAGGTTAGGCTTGCTACGGGTCCCGGCGACCTTAAGTCGATCTGGATCCTAGCGCCGGTAGCGGTCCGGTTTTCGGATCGTTACAGAGTGGTATCAGAGCCTTAGGTTCATATGGTTGGATTTAGAGAGTGTCGGGCTCATAGAGGTCATAGAAGGGCAAGCACACTAGGAAAAATCATGTCCACTAGGATAGGATGTAGAGTCCTGTCTAAATGATGGTGTGAAATGCCATGATTTTATACATGCGCATTAATGACATGCTACGTATGTGTGGGTTCATGTGTTTCCACATGAACCATATGATGCTAATGTTTATGTGTATATGTTGTGTTTCAGAAAACAGAATGAGAGGCACTCGTCGATCTGCACGATTGACTGGAGTACCATCAGAGAATGAGGGCATGGATGCCCGTCTCCCTGCATTGCCAAGGGCAATGTCATGTAGAATAGGTAGAGAAAGAACATCAAGGGACCCTAGAAGGTCTTTTGATGCAAGCAGTAGGAGAGGATCAAATTAGGGTAGGAGGTCTTCAGATGTGAGGGAAGCTATGGAAGAGGATCAGAGAAGGGATGGGGATCTGGATGTAAGCATGTCTGAGGAGGGTACAGGGGAGTCACAGGGAGGCGCTCAGGCCTCGGGGTTTGGTTATCCACCCCAATATCCATCCTTTCCACAGGGCCCAGGGTATCCCATGGGGGGTACATCGAATTACTCCGGTTTTAACCCATACCCTTCCTACATGCCTTATCCACCCTTTTACCCACCATACCCACAGTACCCAATGTATCCACCCTCACCTTTCTATCCAAATACAGCAAACCCTACCTCAGGGAATGCTGCACCTCCTCCTCCACCCACAGAACCAGTAGCCCCAGTAGCCCAAACACCTAAGCCTAGCTCATCTGGGGGGAGTAAGGTAAAAATGACAGACTACCTAAAGCTAGATGCTCCCAAGTATGAATCAGGTGATGATCCATTTGAGTACCTCAGAACGGTCAAAATGATAACAGATGAGTTGGGGGTGAATGATAGTAGAGCCATTAAGATGTTCACACTGAAGTGTAAGAAGGCAAAAGAATGGTTCAAGAACTATGTGGACCCGAGGGTAGATAGTCTATCCTGGGAGGAATTTGCAAATGAATTTGCAGGATGGGCTTTCCCTAATAGCTCCAAGGAATTGAAGATGATTGAATTTGAGCAGTTGAGGCAGACAGAGGAGATGAGTGTGGATGAATACACAGACAAGTTCTTGGAGCTGTTGCCGCTTATGGGGCAAGCCTATGATACAGATCAGAAGAAAGCAAAGAGGTATACCATGAGGCTCCACTCTAGATACTCCTCTTTGATCCTTGCAGCAGAAAGGGAGAGCTTCCATTCCATTATTGATGCAGCACGGAAAATGGAAGCTAGTGCCATTATTGATGGGTCATTTAAACAGACAGGAGCACAGTCTTCGGGTTCCAAAACCCCAGGCAAAGGAAAGCTAGATCCCTCTTCTATGAGTGCAACAGCTTCAAGCAGCAAAAAGTGGGACAGAGGCTCTAAGAAGCCGAAGAAGAACAAGTTCTGGAACCGGTTGAAGTCCGGTCTGGGTTTAGGTGGTGGCTCGAGCTCAGGTGCAGAAGGTTCAGAGTGCATGAGGTGTGGGAAGCCGCACAAGGGAGTTTATCGGTTTGGGACATCAGCATGCTACAGATGTGGTCAGGAGGGACACATAGCACGGGAGCGTCCTAGAGCAGCGGTTATGGCACAGTCCCAGCAGACAGCTTCTGGCAGTGTGGCCCAGCCAGTAGCTCCAGCCATGACTCAGGGCAGTGGCAGAGGCAGAGGGAGAGGGGCAGCCTCTTCTTCAGCAGGTTCCCAGGATGAAGGTCCATCAGCTCCAGCTCGGATCTTCACTATGACACAGCAGGAGGCAAACACGTCAAACACCGTGGTGTCAGGTAATCTCATCATTGGTTGTTCAGATGTGTATGCATTAATGGACCCTGGTGCATCTCACTCGTTTGTTGCTCCGAGAGCTGTAGAGAGGTTGGGTTTGTTAGTCTCTAGGTTAGAGTTTCCCCTCTGGGTCAGTGGACCCAAGTGTGATCCATCAGTGGCAGAGTCAGTCTACCGGTATAGTCCTGTGTTTGTTGAGGATAGATGCCTTCCAGCCGACCTTGTGGTTCTAGATTTGACAGATTTTGACGTCATTCTAGGGATGGATTGGCTATCTATCCATGGTGCTACCTTGGACTGCAGAGACAAGGTAGTCAGGTTCAAAGGTCAGGATGGGTCAGAGGTCGTCTTTAGAGGAGACAGGAGGGGTATGCCTAGAGGTCTGATCTCAGCCCTACAGGCTCGTAAGTTGCTCAGGAGGGGTTGTCAGGGGTTTCTAGCTCATGTGAGAGAGTTAGATAGTCAGGTTAGGGAGCCCGCCTCGGTACCCGCGGTTAGAGAGTTTCAGGATGTCTTCCCAGACGAGCTTCCAAGACTACCACCTACTAGGGAGATAGAGTTTGAGATAGAATTGATGCCTGAAACCATGCCAATCTCTATCCCTCCCTACAGGATGGTGCCAGCAGAGTTGAATGAGCTAAAGGAGCAGCTCCAAGAACTGGTAGACAAGGGTTTCATCCGACCGAGTACCTCACCCTGGGGTGCTCCAGTACTGTTTGTGAGAAAGAAGGATGGATCCCTCAGACTTTGTATCGACTACAGACAGTTGAGCAAAGTCACTACCAAGAACAAGTACCCTCTACGTAGGATCGACGATCTATTCGACCAGCTAGTAGGAGCAGGTTGTTTCTCCAAGATAGATCTGAGGTCCGGGTATCACCAGTTAAGAATAAGAGAAGAAGATGTGCCGAAGACGGCGTTCAGGACCAGATATGGGCACTATGAGTTCCTAGTAATGTTGTTCGGGCTAACCAATGCCCCTGCAGCATTCATGGACCTCATAAACAGAGTTTTCAGTCAGTATCTGGATCACTTTGTTATTGTCTTCATCGATGATATCTTAGTGTATTCCAAAAACGCAGAGGAGCATGCCCATCATCTGAGGACAGTTTTGCAGACCTTGAGGGAACATGGCTTGTATGCCAAGTTCTCCAAATGTGAATTCTGGTTGAGGAGCATTTCATTCTTAGGGCATGTAGTGTCAGAACAGGGGATTGAAGTGGACCCCAAGAAGGTGGAAGCGGTAGCTAACTGGCCTAGACCCACTACAGTGACAGAGATCAAAAGCTTCTTGGGTTTGGCAGGTTACTACAAGAGGTTCATACAGGACTTCTCAAAAATCGCCGCTCCTATGACCAGATTAACTAAGAAGAATCAGAGGTTTTTGTGGTTTGATCAATGTGAAGAAAGTTTTGAAGAGCTAAAGAAAAGGTTGACGTCAGCACCGGTGTTAGCTCTGCCTACCAATAATGAAGACTTCACAGTGTTCTGTAATGCGTCCCGTGTGGGACTGGGTTGTGTGTTAATGCAAAATGAGAGGGTGATTGCTTATGCTTCTAGACAGCTGAAGAAGCATGAGTTGAATTATCCTACACATGACCTAGAAATGGCAGCGGTGATCTTTGCACTCAAGATGTGGAGGCATTACCTCTATGGGGTAAAATGTGAGATCTTTACTGATCATAAAAGTTTGCAGTACATCTTGAGTCAGAGAGAGTTGAACCTGAGGCAGAGAAGATGGGTAGAACTGCTTAGTGACTATGATTCTAAGATCCAGTACCATCCGGGTAAGGCAAATGTTGTGGCAGATGCCCTTAGCCGGAAATCACTTGGCAGTCTATCCCATATTACAACAGAGAGAAGACCGGTGGTGAGAGAGTTTTTCAAGCTCATCAATGAAGGGTTGCAGTTGGAGTTGTCTGGTACAGGTGCTTTGATAGCTCAGATGAGAGTGACACCCGTGTTTCTGGAGCAGGTGACTCTGAAACAGCATGAGGACCCCTAGTTAGTAAAGATAGCCAGAGCAGTTCAAGCAAATAAGAATGAAGAGTTCAGATTCGACGACAAAGGGATCCTCCGCTATGGGAACAGGTTATGTGTACCAGATGACGTGAGTCTGAAGGGAGACATTATGAGGGAAGCTCATAATGCTAGATACAGCATTCACCCTGGAGCCACCAAGATGTACCAGGATCTGAAAAGAGTCTATTGGTGGCCAGCTATGAAAAGAGAGGTAGCACAGTTTGTGTCCGCCTGCGAGGTATGTCAAAGGGTGAAGCTGGAACATCAGAAGCCGACTGGAATGCTTAACCCACTGCCGATTCCAGAGTGGAAATGGGAGAATATAGCTATGGATTTCGTGGTAGGGTTACCGGCAACGTCCAACAGATTAGACTCCATATGGGTGATTGTGGACAGACTGACCAAATCTGCTCACTTCATCCCTGTCAGGAGCAACTATTTTGTGGACAAATTGGCACAAGTGTATGTGGAAGAGGTAGTAAGGTTGCATGGGGCTCCAGTATCAATAGTGTCAGATAGGGGACCCCAATTCACCTCCAGGTTTTGGCGGAGTCTGTAGAATGCTATGGGTACCAGGCTAGACTTCAGCACTGCTTTCCATCCTCAGACGGACGGACAGTCAGAGAGGACCATCCAGACAGTAAAGGATATGCTCAGAATGTGTGTGCTAGATTTTGGCGGCTCTTGGAGGCAGCATCTACCTTTGGTGGAATTTGCCTACAATAACAGCTATCATGCTAGCATTGGGATGGCTCCATATGAAGCTTTATAAGGAAGGAAGTGCAGGTCACCTGTTTGTTGGGAAGAAGTGGGAGAGCGGGCTTTAGCAGGCCCAGAGTTGGTTGAGATCACCAGCAGGGTGGTACCCATTATTAGAGAAAGAATCAGAACTACTGTTAGTCGGCAGAAGAGCTATGCAGATGTCCACAGAAGACAGGTAGAGTTTCAGGAGGGAGATATGGTGTTGCTCAAGGTGTCTCCTATGAAAGGGGTGGTTCATTTTGGGAAGAAAGGTAAGCTAGCTCCACGGTACATCGGACCCTTTGAGATCTTGCAAAAGATCGGGAATGTATCGTACAAGTTGGACTTGCCTGCTTCCATGGAGAGAATCCATCCGGTTTTCCATGTTTCTATGTTATGAAGGTTCGTCTCGGATCCGGGCAAGGTTCTTAGTGAACCAAATGTAGAGATCCTAGGAGATCTCACCTATGTGGAGCAACCAGTGCGAATCCTAGACACGCAGATTAGAAAGCTAAGGAACAAGGAAGTCCCGATGGTGAAAGTCCTTTGGAACCATCATAATATAGAAGAATGTACCTGGAAGACACGGGAGTCTATGCTCCAGCAATACCCCTATCTCTTTTAAGGTATGTGTTTTAGGTTTATGTGTTTCTTGATGCTATGTGTTATGTATATGCTTGTTTGTTGAACATTCGGGGACGAATGTTCTTAAGGGGGGAAGAATGTAATACCCGGCTAGACTCTGGCATCAGAATTCCTACCGTCCAGCGGAATCTCGGATGTCGGAACTCTCTAGAAGGGTAAGAATATGTTTTTCTAAAATGTTTTTACATGTTTTCAAGGTTTTAAGTATGAAAGAAATTGAGTTTTGAAAGAAAAACACCATGGAGGAAAATCCAGGTTCAGCCACCGAACTTGGTGGAGTTTTGGAGTCACCTTTGGCTTCCGAAGGTGGTCTGGCCAGCCACCTATAAAAGGCCCCATGTCCGAAAATGGGCGAGTTTTCTCTTCCATTTTCGGGCAAAGGTGAATTCATGCCCTTCCATGGTTGGTTTTGAGGTTTTCCTTTAATCCTCTCAAGTTTTTAACAAGTTTTATCTTGGTTTTGATGATTTTAAGTTCAAAATCGAAGTTGAAAAGCTTGGAGACCCCAGAGCTCAAATCCTCTCAATCTCCAAGTTTGGGTCACACCTTCTCTCGATCTTCAAGAGGTAAGCGTCGATCCTCATCGTCTTTGATGTTTTAAACAAGTTTATGAAGGTTTATGGGGTAGAAATGCATGTTTAAGCTAGTTGTAAAAAATGTTAGGGTTTATGTAGATTTGAGGATAAATGTATGTAATGTGATGTTATGTTGTTGTTTGTTGGGGTTTAGACTAGTTTTATGCCCCTATATGCTTGAGAATGAGTTTATGCATGTTGTAGAATAGCTAAATGTATGTTTGGAAGGTTTAGGGAGGCATATGTGCATGTGAGGGCTAAGTTCTGCCATTTCTGGAAGAACTCAGGTTCGGCATGTTGTTGACTCCTTTAGTTGTATGAATTTGATCTGCATTATAAAATTTATTAACTTATTATTAATCTGATAAGATTTAAGTATCTCAAAATTTTCCATAACTAAATATATTATCAACTTATATAAATAGCTTTGGACCTAGCATCAACAAACTGATCCGTCCCCTTTCTCTTATATGTGGCCTTAAAAAGCTCATAAGGATGTGGTTCTCTTCCTAATCTTTCTCTCTATTAATAAGAATAAGAAGGATAACAATTAGTATAGCAATAAAAATATGTATAACAAAATAAATATTTTTGTGATTATTAATACCACCCTTTGCTGGTGGGTATACTGTGAAACTGATCCACAAGCATGCTTGAAAATGTCTGATCCTGTCCGTTCAGCCTCACTGCGCCTATTGGCAGAAAACTTGTCACATTTCTCTTTATATTCAGAAGTGTTTCAAGTTTCCTACCACTTCCTCAAAATAGAATCTGGTGTAGCTAGATTTTGTCTTCCCCTTTATGATTTCACACATAAGCCCCTTGTATCTCTCAGCAGCCTTCTTCTGCCATGCAATTTTCACCATGCTATCAATTGCTTCATCCCATAGGGAGTATTTCTGTAAAAGTATTAAAATATATGAGTAGTTAGTAATTTTACATTGCATATTATGGTTCAATATACATAAAATTTTATCTTCACCTTGAATTTTTGTCAATAAAACTCCTTCGTGTCATTTGGTACAGTCTTCCAACAGTGACCTTCCGTAATCAATCTCTCTTTTATTATAAGAGTGATCCTGTGACTGCACAACTCCGACGAATATAACCTACATTCGCAATAGTTAGTGTGTAAAGGAAAATAATGACATTAATAGTAATAAAAAAAATAATACATTATTACATATTAGTAATGAGTCAAATAGTCTGTCGGGATGATTGTGTGTTGCCTACAGCAGTGGTCGAACTTGTAGAAACCTATAAGGATCGATTGATACAGATGTTGATGCAGATCTTGCTGCATTAGCAGATGTAGTAGCAGAAGAGAATACAGGATGAGATGATTATGAATTGATGCCAAAGGTCATGGAGCTACAGTGGGATGTGGAGAAGTGCAGTGGACGGGGAGGAGCTGCAGTGGTACGAGGAACTGCAGTGGTACCTATGGCTTATGATCTGCTACATCAACTGCAGTCGGCTCCTCTTGACTTGTATGGCCAGGTAGTCGAACTGGTCTCCTTCGCTTTTAAACCTTTCTTGTGCCCTAAACGCATCATTTCCACGTCCCCTCATCTGTGAAAAAAAACTTAGTCAGGACCAAAAAATTATATAAAATTCATTAACATTAAATAATAAACTTACAGATGTAGTAAGTTACTTATATACAAAGTATGCATATATACAACTATAAACTAATTGAGGATGTAAATTAATTCATTCTTATGCATATGAATTGAACTCGTTATCACCATCTATATCTGCATCTAAAATAGGGTCACTAAGGAAATCATCTTCATCCGTTGAAATATCATCATGAATTTCAATCATTCCTCCACTTGGATCATATAGGGAATGTTGTTAAGTTACATCATCCAGATTTACTTCTGCATAATCAATTTCATCTTTTTGGAAATGTTCATCTATCTTTGAAAATATATCAGCTACTTCCATAACAGGTCTACCTTTAACTTTTATTACAATCCACCAATCATTTTTGTCACGATGCTTGTAATACCCGGCTAGAATCCGGCACCGGAATTCCTGTTGTCTGGTGGAATCCGGGGTGTTGGACTTTTATGTCTTCTTACGTGTTATGTTTTGATTTAAGGTTTTCAAGTTGAAATGAGATGTGTTTTGAAGAGAAAAGGCTATGGAGACTTTGGCCAAGTTCGGCCGCCGAAGGTAAGTTCGGCCGCCGAAAGTGCCCAATGTTCGGCTTCCGAAGGTCAGATTCGGCCCCCGCATGTTGCATGGTTTTGCATGCGATTCGGCTGCCGAAGCTGAGTTGGCCAGCCAGCTCTTGTGCATTCCTTAGTCAGGATTTTGGATAGGTGTTATCTCCACACCCTGTTCAGAAGATTGGCCACGTCTCCCATGTTTTATTTGCAAGCCTTTGAGCAGCTCATGCAAAGTGTTGTTGGTTTTCAAAGGTTTTGAAGGTGTAAAAGGGAAAAAGCTTGGTTTTGAGTGTTTATGAGTGTGAAGAGAAGTTGATCCATTTTCTTTGTTCAGATCGTTCATCTTCTTGTTTACAGGAGGTAAGTGAAGATCTTGAACATGTTTTAATGTATTACAGCAGTTTTATGAAGGGTTGGGTAGAGATGCATGCTTAGGAGAAAAAGGGTGTTTTTGAGGATTTAAACTTGTAAGCATGATTATGTGTTATGTTTGCTGTGTTTGTTGGGGTTTTTAGGTAGTTTTGGACCCCTTTGTCCATATAAATGAGTATATGTGTGCTGAAGAGTTGAAGGTTGCATGTGTTGAAAGATTGAAGGGATGGAGGAGCTTGTTTGCCGTCGGGGCTGAGTTCTGGATGAACTCAGGTTCGGCAGCCGAAGGTTCATTCGGCCGCCGAACCTCTTGCATGGTGGCTTTGGCTGCCACAGCTTGCCCCCGAGCGTTTTGAATGTTCGGCTCTGTTTGGGGGATTCGGCCGCCGAAGGTTAGAGACTTTCGTCTCTGGAGTGTGTTTTGGCCCCCGAAACTTGCCCCCGAAAGGGTTCGGCCGCCGAAGATTGAGGTTCGGCCGCCGAAGGTACATGAGTTTCGTCTCTGGAGAGGACTTTCGGCCGCCGAACCTACCGCCGAAAGTGTCCTGTTCAGCTTTTCTTTTGCATGCTTTGTTTGGCTTTTAAGAGTGAGTTTAAGGGGATTCTTGGGGAGTGTAATAGAGTTATTCTTAAGTTAGTTTGGTCCCTCATTCGAGTCTTTATGTGCTTACACAGACCAGAGGAACCAGAGAGAGCAGCAGTGAGTACTGCTCCAGCGTTTACAGAACCTGCAGAGTCAGTCCAGAGCCAGAGGTGAGTGGAATTAAACTAATACTTGTTTTCAAGCCATTATTTGCTTTTAGCATATGTCATGCATCATATATATGCCACAGGTGGATTGCCTTAGAATGCACAAAGATGTTGCATTGCATAGCTTTATTGTTGGTGTGGGTAAATGCTGAATGATCCAGTGGTTCCAGATAGGAAGTCCAGGACCCCATTCTACGGCCTGGCAGGTATAGGAAGTCCAGGACCCCATTCTACGGCCTGGCGGGTATAGGTAAATGAGCTATACTGGCAAAGGGTAAGTACAGGTGTTATATACACATATACATATATGGTACAGGAAGACCAGGACCCCAGTCTACGGCCTGGCACGGTTTACTGGGACTATGTGGTGACAGGTTTACTCTTGATGTGGACTGTCTGTGTTATGATGCATTCCATCAGATCATCTTTTAATGCATTGTTTTATTATTCTACTCACTGGGCTATAGAGCTCATCCCACTCCCTTAACCCCAGTCTTGCAGGTTCAGTGTACAGTGTACAGGGGATGTTCAGATGAGGTCAGAAAAAGAGAAGAGACTTGTAATAGCTTAGAGTGGACATGTAATATTAAAGAGCTATGCTTGTTGTATAATCAGTTAGATATGTGCTTGACTTAGTGGTTTGTGTTGTGAATCTTCTGTTGTGTACATGATCTGTATATGTATATGGTGTTACAGCATATGTGAAAAACCAGGCTTAACAGGTATGATACAACCCATCTAGAGCAAGCTCTAGTTAGGGGTACAGAGAACAGGGTACTGAGTTCGTGCATGCACAGGTTAAGCCTTGGTACAGAGAAAAGAGTTTTGATTTTTTTACAGATTATGTTTGATCATGTATGAGATTTACAGGTACACAGATAGGATAGCAGGCTTGCTACGGGTTCTGGTGGCCTTAAGCCGACCTGAATCCTAGCGCCGGTGACGGTCCATTTTGGGGTCGTTACAGATTGGTATCAGAGCCCTAGGTTCATATGATCGGACCTATAGAGAGAGTGTTGGGCTCATAGAGAGTACAGTTGGTCAAGCACAATAGGGAATCATGTCCACGAGGATAGGATGTGGAGTCCTGTCTATTTGATACTATGAAATGCATATGCATGTGTGTTATCTTTGAAATATATGTTTATGTGCTGATATGCTATAGTATGTGTTGTTTTTCAGAGTTAAGATGCGAGGAACTCATCTATCAGCTCGATTGACTGGAGTCCCATCAGATAGTGAGGGATTAGCTGCTCGTCCTCCTGCATTGCCAAGGGCAAGGTCTCAGAGATCTAGCAGGGAAGGCATGTCAATAGACCCTAGAAGGTCTGTAGACGAGAGCAGAAGAGGGATAGTTAGAGGAGGTAGATCAGAGGAAGTAAGGGAAGCCATGGAGACTGATCCGTCTATGGATGAAGGTATGGGAGAATCTTTGGGAGGTGTTCAGGCCTCAGGTTTTGATTATCCAGCTGTTTCCTAGGATCCAGAGTATCCGATGGAAGGTATGTCGGAGTACTCTCGATTTGACCCATATCCTACATCTATACCATATATGCCATATCCTTATTATTACCCATCATATCCACCATATCCTATGTATCCACCCTCCCCTATCCATCCAAGTACAGCACACCCAGAAATAAATGAACCAGTACCTCCACCACCACAAACAGAACCAGTAGTCTAGTGCATCTGGGAGTAAGGTGCAGATGACTGAGTACCTTAAATTGGATGCTCCTAAGTTTAATACAGGAGACGATCCATTTGAGTATCTGAGATGTGTGAAAATGATTACTGATGAATTGGGTGCGGATGGGAGCAGAGCCATTGAGATGGCAGGGTTTACACTAAAGTGTAAGAAGGCTCGGGAATGGTTTAGGAACTATATAGAGCCTAGGATGAACAGTATGTCGTGGGGAGAGTTCGCTAATGAATTTGCAGGATGGGCTTTTCCTAATAGCTCCAGGGAGATGAAGATAATAGAGTTTGAGCAGTTGAGACAAACAGATGAGATGACGGTTGATGAGTTTACGGATAAGTTCCTAGATTTGCTTCAGTACGTAGGTCAGGCCTATGATACTGATCAGAAGAAAGCAAGAAGATATACCATGAGACTTCATCCCAGGTATTCTTCTTTGATCCTTCCAGCAGAAAAGGAGAGTTTCCACTCTATTGTGGATGCAGCTAGGAAGATGGAAGCTAGTGCCAATATTCAGAAACAGTCAAAGGCACAGGCTTCGGGTTCTAAGGCCCCCAATTCAGGCACCTCAGGTAGCAAAAGATGGGATAAGGCAAAAGGAACAAAGAGTCGGTTCTGGAGTAAAGTCAAGTCTGGTCTGGGAATGGGTAGTGGCTCAAGCTCTGGCACAGCTATTCCAGCATGTAAGAGATGTGGGAGACCACACAGAGGAGCTTGTCAGTTGGGATCTTCAGCCTGTTTTAGATGTGGACAGGTAGGGCATTTTGCTCGCGAGTGTCCTCAGGTGACTTTTGTGGCACCTTCTCAGCAGATGAGTTCAGGCAGTGTAGCACAGCCAGTAGGGCAGCCAGTGGCTCCAGCCATGCCTCAGAGTAGTGGCAGAGGTAGAGGGAGAGGGGCAGCCTCTACGTCAGCAGCAGGTTCCCGAGGTGGAAATCCTGTAGCCCCAGCACGGATTTTCACTATGACTCAGGAGGAGGCAAATACATCGAACACAGTGGTGTCAGGTAATCTCATCATTGGGTGTTCAGATGTGTATGCTTTGATAGACCCCGGTGCTTCTCATTCCTTTATTGCTTCGAGAGCCATAGAGAGATTGGGTTTGATCAGTTCTGAGTTAGAGTATCCTCTCTGGGTCAGTGGACCCAAATGCGACCCATCAGTGGCAGTGTCAGTCTGTCGTTTCAGTCCAGTGTTTATAGCGGGTAGATACCTTCCAGCTGACCTTGTGGTTCTGGATTTGATAGATTTTGATGTCATTCTAGGGATGGATTGGTTATCTACATATGGTGCTACTTTGGACTGTAGAGACAAGATAGTTAGTCTCAGAGACCAGGATGGGTCGGAGTGTGTCTTCAGAGGAGATAGGAGAGGTACACCCAGAGGTCTGATTTCAGCCCTTCAGGCTCGTCGTTTGCTTAGGAGGGGTTGTCATGGGTTTCTAGCTCATGTGAGAGAGCTAGACAGTCAGGTTAGGGAACCAGCTTCGCTACCAGTAGTTCGAGAGTTTCCAGATGTGTTCCCAGACGACTTGTCAGGACTACCGCCTGGTAGGGAGATAGAGTTTGCAATTGACTTGTTGCCTGGTACCAGACCTATCTCTATTCCTCCCTACAGGATGGCGCCAGCTGAGTTAAAGGAGTTGAAAGAACAGTTGCAGGACTTGGTAAATAAGGGTTTCATCCGCCCTAGTACCTCACCTTGGGGTGCTCCAGTGCTCTTTGTCAGGAAGAAGGATGGATCCCTCAGACTTTGCATTGACTACAGACAGTTAAACAAGGTCACTACCAAGAATAGATATCCTCTGCCTAGGATTGATGATCTATTTGACCAGCTAGCTGGAGCAGGTTGTTTCTCTAAAATAAATTTGAGATTCGAATATCATCAGTTGAGAGTCAGAGAGGCAGATGTGCCTAAAATAGCTTTCAGAACCAGATATGGGCATTATGAGTTCTTAGTGATGCCGTTCGGGTTGACTAACGCCCCTGCAGCATTCATGGATCTCATGAATAGAGTTTTCAGCGAGTATCTGGATCACTTTGTGATTGTCTTTATTGATGACATCTTAGTGTATTCCAGAGATGCAGAGGAGCATGCCCAACATCTGAGGAGAGTTCTGCAGACACTGAGAGAGCATGGGTTATATGCCAAGTTCTCGAAATGTGAGTTTTGGTTGAGGAGTATTTCCTTCTTGGGACATGTAGTATCAGCAGATGGGATTGAGGTAGACCCCAAGAAGATAAAAGCTGTAGCTAACTGGCCCAGACCCACTACAGTGACTGAGATTAAAAGCTTTCTGGGACTGGCAGGTTACTACAGGAGGTTCGTACAGGACTTCTCAAAGATAGCAGCTCCTATGACCAAACTGACTCAGAAGAACCAGAAGTTTTTCTGGTCAGACCAGTGTGAAGAGAGCTTTGAGGAGCTCAAGAGGAGATTGACGACAGCACCAGTGCTAGCTCTGCCTGTTAGTGATGAGGATTTCACAGTGTTCTGTGATGCATCTCGAGTGGGAGTGGGTTGTGTTTTGATGCAGCGAGATAGGGTGATTGCTTATGCCTCTAGACAGTTAAAGAAGCACGAGTTGAATTACCCCACCCACGACCTAGAGATAGCAGCAGTTATCTTTGCACTTAAGATGTGGCGGCATTACCTCTATTGTAACGACCCGGAAATCCGGACCGCTACCGGCGCTAGGATCCAGATCGGCATAAGGCCGCCGAGACCCGTAGCAAGCCTACTATGCATCCTGTACAGTCAGTATAATCCCCAAACATGATCCAACATTTTCATAAAACATTTAAAACTTTACCTTTAACCAGTTTGACCTGTGTATGCACTATGACTGAACTCATAGAACCCCTAGGGTCAGCATACCCTATGACAAACTCGGTCCATCACATGTAACAACATAACATAAAACTCATGTACAAAGGGATCATCCAACTAAGGCCAAGCACAATACTATAACTCTGAACATATAACATAAAGTCATATTACAACATAACTCTTTTACATCCTTACATAACTTTACATTACATCATGTCCACTACTATTCTATTACATAAACATGACCATGGACGTAACCTGCTGATCTCCTGACTATCTCTGACCCTGCAAACCTGGGGTTAGGGGAGAGGGGTGAGCTAAAAAGCCCAGTGAGCAGAAACCATAAAAGAAAACAGTTCATTTTTTTTTTATATGATATCATGGAATGCGTCACAACACAATCATAACACATCAAGGATGAATCTGTCACCCATAGCCCTCAACATACCGTAATATGTCCAACTATACCAGGGGCGATGAGGCCACACCTAGTATTCACTTACATAACTCATGTCATAACATGTCCAACTACACCAGGGGCGATTAGGCCTCACCTAGTGTTCGCTTACATAACATAGTACCAGGGGCGACCTGGTCTTTCTACCTCATATCATACCATATCATATCATGTCGTTTCATATCGTACTGAAGGCTAGAGGATCATTCAAGATTCATCCACATCACTTTCATCGTATTATGCAATGCATCATATTCGTGAATTCTAATGCAAACAACCTATTATATAACATAGTAATCATGATGCATGAACATGCTTAACATTTGATTTATTTTAAAACATAAGGTTCAGTTCCACTCGCCTCTGGCTCGCTCTGGACTAACTCTGAAGCAGCTAACACTGCTAAACACCTCGGTTCCTCGGGTCCGATCCTACACAGGTGGACTCCAGTGAGGTGCCAAACATACTCTAAACAACTCATAAACAACTACCCAAAAACCCCCTAAGGCATCACTTAAACATGCATAGAAAACACTCAAGAAAAGGCTGGACAGGGCACTTTCAGCGGCACCTTCGGCGGCCGAAAGTCCCAGACAGAGACGAAAGTCAGGCAGGTTCAGGGGCACCTTCGGCGGCCGAACCCTCTCTCCAGAGACGAAAGTCAGGCACTTTCGGCGGCCGAACATTACCTTCGGCGGCCGAAAGTCTGCTTTCAAGCCAAAACTCAACTTTCGGGGGCAAGGTTAGGCGGCCAATCCCTGCATCCTCAGGTAGGTTCGGCGGCCGAAACCACCTTCGGCAGCCGAACCTGAGTTCATCCAGAACTCAGCCCTTGTGCATTTCAAGCCTTCCAAACCTTCCAAACACCCCAAAGCAAGCACCCAACTTCTCAAACACATGCATACATCCTTAACTATGCATAAAGGAGCTTAATAGCTTGATTAAACTCCAAAAACAACATCAAAACATACATTGATAGTTTATGACCCACATAGGCCAAAACCATCAAAACAACCAAATCCTCACACACTCTTTCTCCCAATCATGCATACTCTCTCCCACATGCATAAAGGAGCATAAACTAACAACATATCATCACATGAACATACATTATCATACATTGGGCATAAAACCCACATAAACCCTAACATGCATATCTACCCATAAAACTCCCATAAACTCACTTAAAACTTCATTAAAACAGTAGAGAAACAAGGATCTACAATTACCTCTTGAAGATCGAGGGTTGGTGTGACCCAAAGCTTGAGATATGGAGGACCCAAGCTCTACAAGTCTCCAAGCTCTCAAAACCTTGATCAAAACTTCAAAACTTCAAAACAAATGGTAGATCTCATAAAAACTTGAAGGATGGGTAGAGAAAAACATGAAAACGACCAAAGGAGGACCAAAACTCACCTGAGCTCGAGAATGGGGAGAAAACTCGCCCATTTTCGGTTTGAGGGGCTTTTATAGGTGGCCAGCCAAACCTCCTTCGGCAGCCTAACGTGCATGCAAAACACCTCCATGTTCGGCGGCCGAACTTGAGGTTCGGCGGCCGAACCTGGTTTGTTCAAACATAGCTTTCGGAGGCCAAAAGCACTCCCGAAACCAACTCATGTTCGGCGGCCGAACTTCATTTTCGGCGGCCGAACCTGGCAAAAACCTCCTTGGTCTTTTCTTTTCAAAATTCACTTCTTTTTCATTTAAAACCATGAAATCAGTAAAAAATCATTTTAGAAATCACATTTTACCCCTCTAGAAGACTCTGGCATCATCAAAATTCCATATTCCAACGGAGATTCCGCCGGAAGGTAGGGATTCTGATGCCGGAATCTAGCCGGGTATTACATCTATGGGGTTAAATGCGAGATCTTTACTGATCACAAGAGTTTACAGTACATCTTGAGCCAGAGAGAACTGAACTTGAGGCAGAGAAGATGGGTAGAATTGCTTAGTGATTATGATTGTAAGATCCAGTATCATCCGGGTAAGGCGAATGTTGTGGCAGACGCCCTAAGCCGGAAGTCACTAGGTAGTTTATCTCACATAGCAGCAGAGCGGATACCAGTAGTGATGGAACTTTATAAGCTCATTGAGGAGGGGTTACAGTTAGAGTTATCTAGTACGGGTGCATTGATTGCACAGATGAGAGTGACACCAGTGTTTCTGGAGCAGATAGCTCAGAGACAGCATGAGGACCCTGTGTTGATGAAAATTGCCAAGACTGTTCAGTCAGGCAACAGTGCAGAGTTCAGATTTGATAGTAAAGGGATTCTTCGTTTTGGGAGTCATCTTGAACATGTTTTAATGTATTACAGCAGTTTTATGAAGGGTTGGGTAGAGATGCATGCTTAGGTGAAAAAGGGTGTTTTTGAGGATTTAAACTTGTAAGCATGATTATGTGTTATGTTTGCTGTGTTTGTTGGGGTTTTTAGGTAGTTTTGGACCCCTTTGTCCATATACATGAGTATATGTGTGTTGAGGAGTTGAAGGTTGCATGTGTTGAAAGATTGAAGGGATGGAGGAGCTTGTTTGCCGTCGGGGCTGAGTTCTGGATGAACTCAGGTTCGGTAGCCAAAGGTTCATTCGGCCGCCGAACCTCTTGCATGGTGGCTTTGGCTGCCACAGCTTGCCCCCGAGCGTTTTGAATGTTCGGCTCTGTTTGGGGGATTCGGCCGCCGAAGGTGCCGCCGAAGGTTAGAGACTTTCATCTCTGGAGTGTGTTTTGGCCCCCGAAACTTGCCCCCGAAAGGGTTCGGCCGCCGAAGATTGAGGTTCGGCCGCCGAAGGTACATGAGTTTCGTCTCTGGAGAGAACTTTCGGCCGCCGAACCTGCCGCCGAAAGTGTCCTGTTCAGCTTTTCTTTTGCATGCTTTGTTTGGCTTTTAAGAGTGAGTTTAAGGGGATTCTTGGGGAGTGTAATAGAGTTATTCTTAAGTTAGTTTGGTCCCTCATTCGAGTCTTTATGTGCTTACACAGACCAGAGGAACCAGAGAGAGCAGCAGTGAGTACTGCTCCAGCGTTTACAGAACCTGCAGAGTCAGTCCAGAGCCAGAGGTGAGTGGAATTAAACTAATACTTGTTTTCAAGCCATTATTTGCTTTTAGCATATGTCATGCATCATATATATGCCACAGGTGGATTGCCTTAGAATGCACAAAGATGTTGCATTGCATAGCTTTATTGTTGGTGTGGGTAAATGCTGAATGATCCAGTGGTTCCAGACAGGAAGTCCAGGACCCCATTCTACGGCCTGGCAGGTATAGGAAGTCCAGGACCCCATTCTACGGCCTGGCGGGTATAGGTAAATGAGCTATACTGGCAAAGGGTAAGTACAGGTGTTATATACACATATACATATATGGTACAGGAAGACCAGGACCCCAGTCTACGGCCTGGCACGGTTTACTAGGACTATGTGGTGACAGGTTTACTCTTGATGTGGACTGTCTGTGTTATGATGCATTCCATCAGATCATCTTTTAATGCATTGTTTTATTATTCTACTCACTGGGCTATAGAGCTCATCCCACTCCCTTAACCCCAGTCTTGCAGGTTCAGTGTACAGTGTACAGGGGATGTTCAGATGAGGTCAGAAAAAGAGAAGAGACTTGTAATAGCTTAGAGTGGACATGTAATATTAAAGAGCTATGCTTGTTGTATAATCAGTTAGATATGTGCTTGACTTAGTGGTTTGTGTTGTGAATCTTCTGTTGTGTACATGATCTGTATATGTATATGGTGTTACAGCATATGTGAAAAACCAGGCTTAACAGGTATGATACAACCCATCTAGAGCAAGCTCTAGTTAGGGGTACAGAGAACAGGGTACTGAGTTCGTGCATGCATAGGTTAAGCCCTGGTACAGAGAAAAGAGTTTTGATTTTTTTACAGATTATGTTTGATCATGTATGAGATTTACAGGTACACAGATAGGATAGCAGGCTTGCTACGGGTTCTGGTGGCCTTAAGCCGACCTGAATCCTAGCGCCGGTGACGGTCCATTTTGGGGTCGTTACAATGCTTGCTCGGGTATGAAGCATAAACGACATGTGTTGCCTGAGAGGCTAACATAAAAAGTTTGTAATTACTTCCTTTTATAAATACACTAAAATTCGTTGTGTTCCTATTCAAACTTCCTTTTATTGTGTTGAATTTACATCCATTAACTATATACCCATCAAAAGTGGTGAAACTTCTCAGTGGACCTTTTGACAAATCATTCATAAAATGATTATCTATATTGTTTTGCAAATCATATGCATACTTATAAAACCATTCAGCAAACTCTCTCTCTAATTCTCCATCAACCATTGCATCTATGATATTTGGTTGTGCCAACTTTACTTGCACACATATATGCTATATGTATAAATTTACAATTAGTGTTTTAACAGAATGTACAATTTAAGAGAATTTGGCATCTCACATGTCTCATTATTTATTACGTGACAACCTGTTACATCCATGACTATATCTTCCAACCGATTAAAATTTGGATGATTAACCCTATCAGAACCATGAGATATGTCTAATAGTACATCATCAAAACCATTATGCACTTCAATTTCACCGTGCAAGTACCAAACAAGGTAATTTTGTACAAAATCATGCTTCATTAAATGATATTTGACTGTATTTTCATCTTGAAAGTTATGATTTTGACACTTAAATCAGTTACAAGGACAACAAATCTGATCATCATTTAAATAATCTGGGCAGTTCTTAGCTTTATTTATAAATTCATTTATTCCCTCTAAAAATCTGGGGTTCAGTAAACTCTCTCTGAGATGGGCATACATCCAACTTCTTTCAATAGCCATAATAACTACAATCACTATGCTGATATAAAAGCAGAATACTTATAAACCTTATCTTGGAACGAAGCTTGGAAAGGATCCTATAAGAATAACAGAAGTTGAGTGTACATTTCAATCATTAATATTTGCAGTATATGCCAAATATTCAGTAATAAATAAATGCAAATACCAAATGTCATAACATATTAATTATTATAGTGGCTGGCTTAAGTTTCTGTAATAAGAACAAAATATGCAGTAATAAGATTTATGTGTAATCCCAAGGAACTTAGAGTACATTATTGATAGAGCATATTTTAGTCCATTTTATCATTATGTTCTTGATGTTTATTTACATATTTTCTGCTTAATTTTGTGGTTTTAATTATGTTTTGCAGATATTAGGTGTAAAGAGACAATCTGGAGAAAATGCTCTTAAAACTGCCAAAAAGTGCCAAATAAGAAAAGTTTCCAAATAAAGAAAGTTTTCAGAAAAGGAAAGTTTTCAGATGAGGAAAGTGCAGAAGCAAAAGCAAACAAGGAAAGCTCAGTCAGAAGATTATTTGAAATTCAAATCGCAGATATTTCTTTCCTTGTTCAAAAATGTGCACACACTGCTGCAGTCATATCTTCCTATTTAGGCAGCAAGATCTCAAAGAGATGCTCTTCCTCTTCTGCGTTCAACATTCGAATTTCAAAAGAGGCTCCACCTAAAAAGGAATGTATGGACAGCATATCTTCCCTTTTGAAGACCAAAATTCGTGCATCCTTCCTATTCAGAAACAATCTGCGCGCTTTCCTCTTCTGAGAGCCATCTGCACGCCACCTTCCTTTTCTGCAACAACTTGGGCAACAAATTGAGCATGGGCAGCACCTTGGGCAGCCTCTACACTAATTGGGAAGTAAGGTCAGCATCTAAACTTATTTAGGAAGCACAATCTGCGCCTCCTTCCCTTTCGGAGACCAAACCGCACGCACCAACTTCCTTCCGCAAAGCATTCGCGTGCAGCCTTCCTTCTGAAGCCGAAAAACGCGATTCTTTCCTTTTCAGACACAACTTGGGCAGAAAATACCTCTTGGGCAGTAAGTATGACCTAGGGCAATACTTTTCAACTATAAAAAGCCACATAAGGAGCCTCTACAGGTCTTTAAGCTCCTCTTGGGAGACACCTACGAAATTCACATCTCTTCTTCTACCTTTCTTCTTTTCTTTTATTTTTGGTTTGGTTTCAGCCATGAGAGGCTGAAATCTTTTATTCTAGTTGAAGATTAGGTGATACTTTGGTTGTTTTATGGATTGGGAGACTTGATCAAACATTGTTTAACTTTTGGTTGTTCAATATTTATGTAATTTCATGCTTGATTTCAATATTGCTTTGTTGTTAGATCTACGTTGATTCTTGATTGCAAAGTAATAATATGTTAGTTTGGATGATTTAAGTCCGTAATTACTTAGATTATTCTTACATAAGAACACTTGGGATAAAACCCAAGGAAATTGTATGATCTAGCGTTATCTCCATACGTTTGGGTAGCTAGGATTGGATCTCTCTATTTCTTAATGCAATTGACAATTGTTTTGATGCCTAAGGCCCAATGACGTTCCTTGGCAATTTGTTAATTAGTAATTAATTAGAGGACGTTCCCTAATTGGTTTAATCATAAGGAGAGATAATGGTGGTGAGAAGCGTCTTCCATCTCCATAACTAATCTATTGAATCAACCCAAAGGAAACTAAGTGTCAATGATCAATCCCAACAACTACAGTGGATCCAATTCTTCAACTAGATCTTTCTTATTATTTATTTCTCTTTATTTTTATTATTTGCCTTATTTTTATTGCTTTCAGTTTTAGATTAATTAAATCAATCTCAAAACTCCCCCATTTTACTTACAGTTTAGTTGGTTTCAGTTTTATCTCGTTTTAGTTTATTTTTCTTTCCGTTTATTTCTCTTTCAGTTTTATCTCGTTTCAGTTTTATCTTATTTCAGTTTTATCTCGTTCCAGTTTATCTTGTTTTCAGTTTTCTTATTTTGCAGTTTATTTTTGTTTTAGTTTATTTTATTGGTCTTGATAAGGAAAATAGGTAAGTCTTCAATTCCCTGTGGATTCGATCCTTTCACCACTATCTGCAGTTGTAAATTGTTGATAACCAGAAAGGTTATTTTTGACCGGCTTCGACAACCGCGAGTCAAAAATTGGCGCCGTTGCCGGGGAATTGATTTAACTCATTTGTTTTTCTTTCAGGACCAGATCTGAACATTAAAAAAAAAAAGAAAGAAATTCACCAAAGGCGCAGTCACCATCGCAGATCTGAATCATGGCTGAGGTAAGTACATCTGTTCGTTGTTCTCAACTTTCTAAACTAATCTCTGCTGTGAGAATTCTTGTTATAGGCCAAGCTGAACAAGCCCAACCAAGACCTCAAGGTTTCAATACTGATCTTTATGAGAAATTAAAGGCTTTGCAACGTATCCAACACGAAGTGGATCAAATGGCCCAACAAGCACTAGCATTTGAAGGACCCTATGGACAGCCAAGACATGATCCCTACCATAACACATACAATCCACATTGGGGAGACCATCCAAATTATGGCTATACAAGGGACCAACAAGTACATGCATTTGAAGGATTCTATGAACAGCCAAGACATGATCCATACTATAACACATACAATCCAGGTTGGAGAGACTATCCAGACTTCAGTTATGCAGAGGCTAACAACTACTAGGATTATCAAGGATATCAAGCCCAACCAGAACCTCAAAGTTCCAATCTTGATAAGATTATGAAGACTTTGCAGAGTATCCAACAGCAACAGGATCAATTGAACAACTCATTGAATGCAACCATGTTAAGAAGAGAGGAAGAGCTTCAAGATGTATGGTATGATGATGAAAGTTGGCAAGTACAAGAACAAGTTGCTGAAGAGACCCAACCAGAAAACTGTTTGTCCCAACAAACTAGTCAAACAGAACCCGCTGAAAGTTTAGATATCATTGATTGTATAAGCCAAGAAAATTTTTATGTAGATCAAGATGATATGCTAAACAATGATTTTTGCAGGGAAGAGAACCAGAAAGAGCCAGAATTGAAAGAAACTGACTGTTGCATCCAACAGGTGAACTGCAGCCAAGCACAGACTGAAGAGAGCTCTGTCACACCTCTTCAGGAGAATTCGCAGATGAACCTTGCGCAATCTGAAACACCTTCAGGCGCGTCCTTTCAGCTTCCAACACAAATCAGTCTTCCACCTCAGTTAGGTCCTATGCAGAAGGAGGAAACTAAAACTCCTTTCATCCTTCCAATGCAAACAGTCCTTGCTCACAAGGAACAAATGGTGTTCCAAGCACCTAAACCAAAGGACCATGCGGATCAATGCCTTCCCAAACCTCCGGATAAGGTAGAGTTTGTTTTGCCTGAACTTAATGCTAAATTGCAGCTAGCCATAGAGAAACATGAATTGGAGTTCAAAGTGCTTCCCAATCATCTCAAAAATGCAAACATAAGGGCTAGAGGCACACCTCATCTGAAAGAAGAGAAGCTAATCATGTTGCTTCATGAGTACATGGAAAAAATAGGATGGGTTTTGACTAAATCAAAAGGAGTGCTACACTTTTTGCTCAATGCAGTTGGGACTCTTTTCCCCTCTCCAATTACTTGAGCCTTGATCAAGTGGATCGCACCATGCACACCACACCCAGGGGAGTACTCAGTTTCCTTTGTTCTTTTATGTTTCTTATACATTGAGGACAATGCATGATTTAGGTGTGGGGGTGCACATTTCTGAATTTTTACTTTTTAAGTTTATTTTTGCTTTGATTTTTAGTTTGCTTGCATTAGTTGAACTTTTTCATTTTTGCTTTCAATAACACACACAGATAGCCACATTTTTTTCATTTTTGCTTTCAATAACACACACAAATAGCCACAATTTTTTTTATTATTTATTTTTGTTTCCGTTTTTTTTAGATGCTTTACTCATCATATAGACTATGTTGGATGAGCTTTTCTTTCCATGACCCCATTGATATTATGACTCTTTAAACTTATGTTGAATCAATTGCAGTGAGTTGTATTCATGCTTGAGAATTGCCTTTTGAATTGAATCTTGGAGCTTTCCAATGGTGAAAAATATATTGATGACCCTCAATTGATGAGAAAAAAAAGTTGAAAGTTGTGTGTGAATGAACTTAATGTGACTTGATTTAGCAATTGGTGTTGATTTGCCCAAATTATTGAGAGAAAGAAAATTCAGCAAAGGCAAAGACCTCAAAAGCACAAATCAAAAATTGTTCCAATGGTCAAAAGACTAAGAACAGAGCTAGTAGCCACTTGGAAAGGTGACCAACTGAGTAACTGGGGGTGGGTATCACAAATATGTACCTTCACGTTAAAAGGTTGGTGACTTCTTCAAGCAAGATCTAAAGTGCAAAAAGCCTGAATAAAGTACTTCAAGGTAAGGGCAAGTCACTCTGAAAGCTAGAAAAAGTCTTATCTGAACAAAATGTGCATGTATGGTCTCTCTTGAGGAAAACAAATCCTAGCCATGGTAAGTAAAGGGAAACAAGGAAAGAAGGTGAGTAATCTTCATGCATATATTCTTCACTGAAATGATTCAAAATAGGTGTCTAGAGTAAGAGCTTAAGTGGAAATAAGGATCAAGTATCAAAGAAAGCTTATCTGACTATGTTTATTTGCTTGAGGACAAGAAAAAGGCTAGGTGTGGGGGTATTTGATAGAGCATATTTTAGTCCATTTTATCATTATGTTCTTGATGTTTATTTACATCTTTTCTGCTTAATTTTATGGTTTTAATTATGTTTTACAGATATTAGGTGTAAAGAGACAATCTGGAGAAAATGCTCTTAAAACTGCCAAAAAGTGCCAAATAAGGAAAGTTTCCAAATAAAGAAAGTTTTCAGAAAAGGAAAGTTTTCAGATGAGGAAAGTGCAGAAGCAAAAGCAAACAAGGAAAGCTTAGTCAGAAGATTATTTGAAATTCAAATCGCAGATCTTTCTTTCCTTGTTCAAAAATGTGCACACAATGCTGCAGTCATATCTTCCTATTTAGGCAGCAAGATCTCAAAGAGATGCTCTTCCTCTTCTGCGTTCAACATTCGAATTTCAAAAGAGGCTCCACCTAAAAAGGAATGTATGGACAGCATATCTTCCCTTTTGAAGACCAAAATTCGTGCATCCTTCCTATTCAGAAACAATCTGCGCGCTTTCCTCTTCTGAGAGCCATCTGCGCGCCACCTTCCTTTTCTGCAACAACTTGGGCAACAAGTTGAGCATGGGCAGCACCTTGGGCAGCCTCTACACTAATTGGGAAGTAAGGTCAGCACCTAAACTTATTTAGGAAGCACAATCTGCGCCTCCTTCCCTTTCGGAGACCAAACCGCGCGCACCAACTTCCTTCCGTAAAGCATTCGCGCGCAGCCTTCCTTCTGAAGCCGAAAAACGTGATTCTTTCCTTTTCAGACACAACTTGGGCAGAAAATACCTCTTGGGCAGTAAGTATGACCTAGGGTAATACTTTTCAACTATAAAAAGCCACATAATGAGCCTCTACAGGTCTTTAAGCTCCTCTTGGGAGACACCTACGAAATTCACATCTCTTCTTCTACCTTTCTTCTTTTCTTTTATTTTTGGTTTGGTTTCAGCCATGAGAGGCTGAAATCTTTTATTCTAGTTGAAGATTAGGTGATACTTTGGTTGTTTTATGGATTGGGGGACTTGATCAAACATTGTTTAACTTTTGGTTGTTCAATATTTATGCAATTTCATGCTTGATTTCAATATTGCTTTGTTGTTAGATCTACGTTGATTCTTGATTGCAAAGTAATAATATGTTAGTTTGGATGATTTAAGTCCGTAATTGCTTAGATTATTCTTACATAAGAACACTTGGGATAAAACCCAAGGAAATTGTATAATCTAGCGTTATCTCCATACGTTTGGGTAGCTAGGATTGGATCTCTCTATTTCTTAATGCAATTGACAATTGTTTTGATGCCTAAGGCCCAAGGACATTCCTTGGCAATTTGTTAATTAGTAATTAATTAGAGGACGTTCCCTAATTGGTTTAATCATAAGGAGAGATAATGGTGGTGAGAAGCGTCTTCCATCTCCATAACTAATCTATTGAATCAACCCAAAGGAAACTAAGTGTCAATGATCAATCCCAACAACTACAGTGGATCCAATTCTTCAACTAGATCTTTCTTATTATTTATTTCTCTTTATTTTTATTATTTGCCTTATTTTTATTGCTTTCAGTTTTAGATTAATTAAATCAATCTCAAAACTCCCCCATTTTACTTACAGTTTAGTTGGTTTCAGTTTTATCTCGTTTTAGTTTATTTTGCTTTCCGTTTATTTCTCTTTCAGTTTTATCTCGTTTCAGTTTATCTCGTTTTCAGTTTTATCTCGTTTCAGTTTTATCTTATTTCAGTTTTATCTCGTTTCAGTTTATCTTGTTTTCAGTTTTCTTCTTTTGCAGTTTATTTTTATTTTAGTTTATTTTATTGGTCTTGATAAGGAAAATAGGTAAGTCTTCAATTCCCTGTGGATTCGATCCTTTCACCACTATCTGCAGTTGTAAATTGTTGATAGCCAGAAAGGTTATTTTTGACCGGTTTCGACAACCGCGAGTCAATTATGTATCTGAATTTGTATGGAAATAGGATTTTTTATTATATAATTGATGTTCAAGCTTCATGCTAGTTTTAAAAGGATATAGTAAGATATCATTACCACTCACATAAATAATATCATAAAATGCAAACAACAGTTGTGACTACGAGTTGGTCATTTTCCGATGTATCAAAGATACAAATAGTAGTTGTGATTACTAGTTCTTAATAACCTATTTTAAGTGGTACCAAAATATAAATTCATGGCTAACAGAAACACACAATTCCTTTTTCTAATTCTTCAATAATTCAAATGCCTTAAGTATTTTTCTTTTCTATAAATGATCTCAAGCAAGAAGAAGGCTTAGTAGAATTCTTAGCCAGATAATAAGGGAGAGAAAGGAGAAGGGATTAGTGCAAAAAAATCTACTTGGTTATCTACTAAACTTCAAAGATGCAAACGGTGAACCATTATCCAATGATCACATCATTGATAACATAATTAATGTACTGTTTGTTGCATAGGACAGCACAACTAGTCTCCTAACATGGATTTTTAAATATATTCATGACGATTCAAAAAAATTTGAAGCTATTAGGGTTTGGATTTTGTGGTATTAGAAAGTTTATATGATATTTTATGAAGTAAATTCTCCTAACATACAAATACCGCCACTCTCAGAGGTTGTGAGTCAATTATAACTTACAGTAAGGAGAATGCATGAATTATGTCATCATTTGTTTTCCCATAAGAGAATGCTATAGATGAGAGGCTATAGAATGTATTAGCGATCTAGATTCTTGTTCCCATCGCTTAGTCTCCCACTACAAAAAACTATTCTATATTTGTAAATTTTGTTTATGGTAAAAATATTTCTCACAAAATGAGAAAATCCGCTAACCTATACTCTTTAATTTGTCAAGTCAATTACTCTCAATGGCCAAAAGATACTATAACTTAATTCTTAATTTTGAATTACAAGTATCAAGAAGACAAAATGCCAGATTCACCAAAATGTAGAAGGAATCTAAGTTGAAATGAGACAAAGGAGTAAAATTGTTGGACAAAGGAAACATACACTGCCTAGACTCGCAGATGTCCTCTGTAATCCCTCAGCAAGAAATCTCTATTTCATCATACGATTGTTATTAGACAAAAAAAAAAAAACTAAAATGAAGTTTCAGATTCAGACCTAAGGAATCCCTATTCCACCATTACAATCGGAACACAACAATTCTTACACTTCCCATACTCTTATGTTTATCAATCCTTCCACCAGTTTAGAAGACCTTCCACACCAAAATTAACTAAATTGCATCATATGTAACACTTTCAAGTATGGTTGCATGAATAATTGCATAATGTCATGAATTAATCTTTCAGTTGATTAGATAAAATAAACTCACTTTGTTTACACTTTATGATCAGATTAAATTTTATTAATTCATTTAACTGAAGTTATTGATAATACTAAATTTACTTCTTAATACCACATAAACTCTATAAGAAAAAGGAACATATATTACAGGAAATACAAGCACATAGTAAAAAAGGATGAAAGAAAACAATAAGGTAAGAAATTAAGGAGAAATTCATAGAGCAACATGAATCCAGTAAAGCAAGTTTGTTAACATTCATTTTATGGAGATATAAGCTTTATCAAGTAAATTATAAAAACTAAACAGAGATTTTAACACTGCTAGAAGAATAAAGCTGTAGAAAGGTCTCATCTCTGAGGTATAAGTCAAGACAGCTGGTGATAAAAATAGCACTTGAAAAACAGCAACAACCCAAAACAAAATCTGCTCCATGCCAAAGAATGAAATTATAACAAAACAAAAGATGAAAGGCCAAAAGCAGAAATAAGAACAAATTCAAACCTACAATGATGAAAAAGAAATAGTGATGGCAATGATAGGAGGGGAACAATGCGAATTGTGTTGAGCACCTCTTAACGGTGATGACAGTCCAAATCACAAAAATAGTTGTGAAAATGATGGTGATGATGGGAGAGACACTCAAGATGCAATGATGGCAAGAATGGTGGAAATAGTGCACCTATCGACGGTGATGGCAGTGGATGGTGATTCCAGTCGACGATGATTGCAAGATGGGATTTCAGTTACAAATTGAGAATTTCTAACTATGTAAGAAAACAGATTAGGGATTTGAGTTGGATATATCGTTTTGAGCATCTCAATTCACTAACGGATTATTGGGTCTGTTAGTGAAAATAGCACAAGATGTAAATATAATTAATTCACGGATATGATAGCATATTATGACGGATCAAATATGATAGTATATTATTAATGGATGTGTAACGGATATGACTGTCTGTTAATAATCTTAATGGTCACTAACGGAAATACTAACAATTCTATGCCTTTCATAGCCACGTATCTTTCAGACTAAGGAATGGGAAACCTTTCTCCTATTATATGAATCTAATTTTCATTTCATCCGGGAAAAGTCCATTAGTGGAAAAGGTGTTTTCTAACATTTCTTTAGTGACATCCGTTATTATCACTAACAGACTTTAATCCGTCGGTGAAATCAGTTAGTGACTTGATGGATTCTTATAGTGATTTTTTAATTTATATGATAAAAAAAATTTAAATAAAAATTAAAAATGTTATTTTTTTTCCACGACTGATCGTCATTATATTGCATAATATACTACAGTATTTTGGATAAAAGTCTTTTTAATACTCAAGAAAATTAAATTTTTATGAAAATTAAATTTCTATTCAAATTATGAAATAAAATGAAACTCATTTCTTATAGATAAAAATATTATATTTATATATATACACACTCGATAATATAATTTTTTTTAATAATAAAAAACTAAAACTATAAAAAAATAAAATAAGTGTACCGATAAAAAATAGAGAATCGATCCATACCGTTTAATGTTTCCAGACAATACTCCAAATTTGCAATTTTAAAAGCTATCAAGGAGTTTTTTTTTTTTAATTTTCAAACTAGCACGGTATTTTACAGCTTTTATATGGAGTAAAAAATGAGTTTTAATACACTTAAATTATAATTTAATTATCAGTAATTATTTATTATCATAATAAATTTTAATATTTTATGTAAATATTTTCAAATTTAAACTATCAAATACCTTTTTATAAAAAAGGATTTGTTTGAAATTTTTTAATAGTTTATTAAAAATTTTGAAATATATGAGATTAGCGTCATGAATTTGTTCAAAATATATCAGTGTGATAAGAACATAATTTGAAAAGAATTAGATAATAAAATTATTCTATTAACTTTTTTTTTTAAAAAACTTTTTTAAATATTTAAATAATAATAAAATTACTAATATTTAAAAATAAAGTAATCACTTTATGATAACCATTTCATATATCTTACCATTTTTATCTTTTAAATTTAAATTTATTATCTAATATTTTAATATTGTGATAATTATTTTTGATTTTTTTAAATAATATTTAAGTTTGTTATTTTAATAATTGTATCTAAAAATTTTAATTTTTTTAATATATATCAAAATCTATAAATTTAATGGTAGATATATTAAAAAATATTAAAATTTTAAATGCACAAAATATATCAAGATTAAAAATTTAAGATAATAATTATTAAAATATATTTAAATATTAATTAATTGTCAAATAAAATTAATTAAAATCAAAATATTAACAATTTAAATATAATAATAAGATATCATGATAATCATTTTAATATTTTTAATTAATATTTAAATTTATTATTTTAATAATCTTATCTCAAAAAATTTAATTTAAATATTACTAAAATTATTAATTTTTAATAATTATCCTACATAATTATCAAATAAAATTAATTTAAACTCAAAATCTCAACATACATTAATTTTAAATGATAAATATCTAAAATTATTTTAGGTGATATATAAATAATTTATTAATTTAAAATTTTTTAAATAATAAAATAATTATTTATTTTAAATTTTAAAGTCAATCGCTAATTTCAATTTTATTTGATGATAAATGCACTGATTTCGGACTCACAATTTTATCCAGTGATAAATGCATTTGAGTAAATTCCTAATCTCATTATTTCTGCTATTCTCACTTTTATATATAGTATACAAAATAAAGAATAAAGGAAGAAAATAAAAGATAAAATGTTCGAACCTTGCTAACAATGTGATGAAATGAAAAAGTGATGTTTTGAGTTTTTAAAATTTATAAAATTTTAATTTTAAAAAAAATTGTAAAACTTACTTCTACAAAAAAAATTGTATACTTTCCTGCAGGCTGGAAGTATTTTCATTGATAGTGAGGTTTTATTCTTCGCCTTTCGCTCAAATTCGGAGGACTTTTCTGAATTTGGCGTCATTGTTTCGGATTGTAAAGATATTATGCTTTTTTGTCCAAATATTTCGTTATGCTGAATTAGACGTAGTGCGAATAAGACTACTCATCTGTTTGGGTTGATATGTCTGAGTGTCTGTTTGAGCATTATAGTTCAAGATAATAATATTTATTTTCTTGACTTAAAAAAAAATATTATTTTTTTTTAAAAAATTAAAAAAATATGTGATCATATAAACATTATATTCTAACAACCGATTATGTATGCATATGTATATATTTAATAAACAAATATATTTTTACTAATTTTCATACATAATCAATAATTAAAAAATTAATACTCCTGTAAATATGTTTTCCTTAAACTCTCACCCTTTTGAAAACTTTTCATTCTAAATCTTTTGATAAAATTTTTTTCAAAACATAGTGTTAGCCAAATCAATACTTAAAATATTGACTTGTTTGGTTGGCATGATTTTATAATTTCCTGAAAAGTTAATTTGTGTTACTTTTCCCTTTATAAAGGAAGTGAATTTTCCTCCCCAACTCAAGTATCAAGTTACTTTTCTTATTTTCTATTTTACTCTTTTCATTTTTTTTATAATTAAATATTTAAATAAAAATTAATAGAAAATTGGAAGTTATGTGTATGAAAAATTTTATTATATAATTTTATTTAAGTTATATAAAGAAAAATTAATTAAATATAAATATTTTTTATATTTATAACACTTTTTATTATTATCATATAAAAATTATATATGGATTATTATCAAAATTAAGTATTTACTTTTTAAAATTTAAATATTTGATTAATATATAATTTTTTTATTAAATTAAATATTATATTTTAAATATTATACATATACATTCAAATTATATTTTATATAAAATAACTTTTCTTAAAGTGTAATTTCTTGAAAATTAAGCCATTTTGAACCAAACAAAAAAACTGCACTTTTGTTTAGTTGTAGAGTTGCACACTCCGTTTTGTAAGAACGTTTTAGATCCCAGTCGTTGATCACGTTATCTCACAAGAATAACACGAGCGAGTCCGCACCCAACCGTAGCCCAGTACATTTTGGGGAATTAAAAACACCAGTGGCGAAAGATGACAGTCATTGGTGATGACGGCTCAGAAAGGAAGAAAACACAGAAAAGGAAAGAACTTTTCTGATCATTTTCCTCGCAAAATTCTCCTTTTTATATTTCTCCTTCTTTCTTCTACTTGCAGAACAAGAAAACCAAGTTAGTGTTTTTCTGTTTTGGCTTCGATCCCATGCTCTCTCTCCCACCGTAGCGGCGGGGGTTTCCACCGTCAAATGTCTCTACTCCAATCTCCCACCGTTAATTGCCCCTCCCAACGCTCCTCCACAACCGTCACGGCCGTAGTCAACGGGCACGATCACCGTGTGCCATCCAAGCGCAAATTGGACGACTACGCACCGAGTTTCGACGACGACGATGACTTGCATTTCTCGGACGTAGTCTCTGTCAGGATGCGGAAAGACGATTCCCTCGCCGTGGATTCTTCTTTCACCGGCAAGAATCAATCATCGTCGTCCTCTTCTTCAAGCCACTTCGATACTCGCGTTTCCGACTCGAAATCAGCTCACTGCTCATGCTCCTCTCCTCCTGCCATCTGTCGGTCGGCGTCCAGGCTTCAATTTTTCATAAGAATGATTTCTGATGGCAACCACATTGTTATACATGCCAATTCGGATGATACGGTGAAATCGCTTCACGAGCGGATTCAGGCAATCACGGGAATTCCGGTTATCGAGCAGAGGCTAATTTATAGGGGGAAACAACTCCAGTGGGAGCAGTCACTGGCGGAGTGTTCAATTCAGAACGACGCCGGGCTTCATCTGGTGGGGCGGATGCGAAGTACCAAGCATCCGCAGACTTGTCAGGTAATAGATGACATTGTATCCTTTATTTCTCGGCTTTGTAAAACAGAATTGCCTTGCCATCTTTACGCATCAAAACATATCAAAAGTTTGATGAATGAATTCTTCAGTCTAACGACCAAAGATGATAACGAGACAGCAATTGGGCATCTTCAGATTTTTATGTCATCTTCTGCCCCTGCTGCTTTGGCAATGCTGTATGTTTCAACCATTAAAGGTAATAAGGAGTGTGCCGAGAGTTCAATTAGGCATTTTTTGAATTCATGTCGGATTTCATTGCCAAAGCCTTTGCATACACAGTGTGCACCTATAGTATTAGAGTTTTGTAAGTTGCTTAGGGCGGTGGCTCATGATGACCCATTGTATCTCTCTTGCCGAAGTACCCTTGGGTCATTGTTGGAGACTATGGGAATATCACGTGGTTTGTCCAAGTATAGTGGTGGGGAGGATGTAAACGGATTGATTGTGATTCAGGATATTTTCCCGTTCATTAATGAGTTAGCTAATAGGTTGTCTAGAGATTTGGTTTCAAGCATGGAGTCTACTACTGCCAACGGGCCAGGTTCAAGCGATGTTAGGGACTTCTCGGCTTTCTTGCTCCCTTTGTATGCTACGATCACAGAGCATGTGGGTTTTCAGGGTCCCATTTCTGTGCCTTTAGACAAGAGGGGTTTTAGTCATCCATTATATGTGGAGGAAATTGAGCAACTTCATGTTATATTTAGTGACTTGCTGATAAAAATGGATAACTGCCTTGCCAAAATGGAGGATTTCTTGCCTTTAAAACCAAGTGGAGAAGGCGAGTCTTCTCGCACAGCATGGTCTCATTATCTTGCCATTTTGAAGGAACTAAATAACATTGCCAAGCTTTATGAAAACGCTGAAGAACACTTTTGGGCAGTCTTGAGGCTTAGGAAGGCTTCCCTATGTGTTCTAATTGTTAAATATGCTAAGCGAATTGATGATCATCAGTGGCTTCTTCAGCATAAAGATGTGACTGATTTTGAGTCCAGAAGGCATTTGGCCATGATGATGTTCCCTGAGGTTAAAGAAGATTATGAGGAGCTGCATGAGATGCTCATTGATCGATCACAACTGTTGGCGGAGTCATTCGAGTACATAGCTCGAGCAGATCCTGAGGCACTGCATGGTGGTCTATTCATGGAATTTAAAAATGAGGAAGCTACTGGTCCTGGTGTCTTGCGGGAGTGGTTTTTCTTGGTCATCCAAGCATTATTCGATCAACAAAAAGCGCTTTTTGTTGCATGTCCAAATGATCGGAGAAGATTTTTTCCTAATCCTGGTAAAATTTCTCTAACTTTATGATGCATGCATTCTTGAGCAGTTCTTTATTCTTTTGGTGGTTCAGTTTGTTCTCATTGCAAATATTATCTTATATAATAATGCTTTTTTGAATAGTATGTTGTGTTGTTTGTGTTCAAAATGTCAAATTGATAACAAGCATAGAGTGGAGAACATTCATTTGCATGAAATCATTTTTAGTGAGAGAGAGAAGGAGAGAGGGAGAGAGTGAAAGGGGGGGGGGGGGGATAAGGAACCTTCCTCAAAATGGGGATAAAATCCACTAAGAGATGTTTTCCAGTCATGCTGGACAACAAGGGATACATTTAAGAACCCCTTAGAAGAAGAAAACAGAATGAAGCCTAGAAATAATCTTATCCCATGTCATTTTTAAGGGCCAAAGTATACTTAGGTCAATGTTGTTAAGACAAGAGGTAATACTGAGGCCATAGGTGCCCTATGGCCTTAGGTGAGAGGTAAGAGGCAAGGTGATTGCCTTTTTGAAATGAGGTGTTATACACACATGCGTACGTGCACTGAAAAAATTACATATATCGACTCCTCTTATAAATAAAGAACATATGCAAAAAAAAAAAAAAAAGAAAATATTATTGCATAAATATAAGAGAAACAAAAAGTAGCGCCTACCTGCATTTCCAACTTATGTATAAATAAGGTCGAGATTGTAAAACTAAAAGCAATAAACAATATATATATATATATATATATATATATATATATATATATATATATATTAATAAGTTTATTGAGTAAAACTACTCATCATCAATATTTTCAAATATATAAATAAAACTATAGTAAATAGAAATAATTTAACCATTTAAATGCAATAAATACGCAACTTCTAACTAAAACTACTCATCATCAAGGTTCCCAAAATCATCATTTTCATTTTCAATGTCAGCCCTCATGAATTCTTCTCCTATTTTATACTACTCGCGAAGAGGATGAACCTTTTGAATTAGACTCAAGATGGAGTTTTAATTGGAGGTCATCTGGCAAGATTGACCTAAGTATACTTTTTCCTAAGAAAAAAAACTTCAACTGTCCTACCAACATCACGTCAAGTCAACACATTATTCGCAAAAGTAAGAGCATCATCATCATCCTCATTTTTTCTCTAATTTACAAAGCAATCATTCGGTACTTTCATTAACATTTCCTAGATCAATAGGTGTGATAATATCCTCAAAAGTGTATCAGCATAGCAACACTCTATTGTACTTAACATACACTAAATTATTCAGGCATTTTTGAACTGCTCAATTCCTTTTTTTACAATGAAGCTTTTATTGAATTTAAAGCAACAAGTATATTAAAACTTTAGTTCAAACTCAAAAGGTTTGGTTGAAGAAAAAAAGTAAGAAAACTATATTTAGTAAAGTTTATATTATTACTTACATGCTCGAAAACATTCCAATTTCTCTCATAGCTACTTTCACTACATATGAGACTAAGAATTTTCTTAGCAAACTTTTGGTGGTGTGGAGTTGAAGAACCAAATGTTTTTCACCAAGTAGCTATTAAAATATAGAATCAATGATTGTCAAATTAGCCGGTAATCTAATTCAACAAATAAGCAAGATGAAAAATTAATAACTTTGAAATTTGTTGTTCTTCCTCTAATAATAGGAGGTAAACCAAAGATGCATGCAGCTTCCATGTACTTCTTAATCTCATCGAGAATAATTTCAACTCTTTCTGGATCTTGTTCCACTTCTGAATGCATGTGATAGAGTTGGGACTTAGGAACCAAAAAATTGCAGAACTAGAGATTAAGGTCAGAAATTCAGGCTTGTATTGATCAATTAAATGGTAGAAACCTTTCCAATAACTCTTCACAATCCAAGTAACAATACTAAACAGGAAAGTTAACAGAAAAAACCCTGAGAAATCTGCCAAACCAGCTCAAGCTAGTTCCAACAAATAGCTAATAAATTTTTAATATAGAAAGTATCATGCCCCACTCAGCTAAGAACTGTTTATTTATATACAGTGTAAGGACCACTTATTTCGCATGTGGTCAACCCCCATGATTTTTCTAACAGTATGACCTCATGCTCAATTTCCTCCAGCTGTCCCATTCCAGAATATTCCCCTTATTCCCTGCCACTTGTTCCTCCCCTTCTTGAAATACCTTCAATACTACACCTTCAGAGGCTTAGGATTGCCTTGGTTGCTATCATTACCTTATTCTTCAAAATCAGCCTTATGCTGAAGGCTGAAAAAAGGAAACTGGTTTGTAGCATCAATAAGGGATATCCATGTAACTTCTTCAATTGTTTTACCTTTCCATTTGATTAGAGCTTCCGTGACCTGATTACCATCCTTTAAGTGAGATCAGGTTTGCAACACTGATTTGGCTCAATTAAATCTTCTTCATGTCCATCCCAACTGTGTAATTCCTGAGCAATAGTGTTATGTTTCCCTATCATTTCTTAAGCTGAGGCACATGAAATATGGAATGAACTTTAACCCCATCAGGCCATTGTAAATGATAAGCAGCACATGAAATACGGAATGAACTTTAACCCCATCAGGCCATTGTAAATGATAAGCAACGTGCCCTATCTTTTTAATTATTGGAGAAGGACCGAAATATCTAGCTGCCAGTATGGATTGGATAAGCTGTTTCAAAGTAGATTGGCGATGAGGTCTCTATTTCAAGAAAACAGGTTTTCACCAACATTAGACCGAACTTCTTGCCTATGTTTATTTGTTGCTTTAACCAAGCATTGTTGTGCCTTTGTTAAATCAGATTGGAATTGTTGAATCAATTCATCTCGCGTAGCTAACTCTTGGGCCGCAGCTTCCACCTTAGTTTCATCCGGCAAGGATTAATGTAAAGTTGGGGCAGGTCTCCCATATGTTGCATCAAAAGGCGTCACTGCATCTGTTGTGTGATGACTACTATTATACCAATAGCCTAAGGAAGCCAATGATACTAATGCTTTGATTGTTGAGAAGTAAAATAATGAAAATAAGTCTCCAATCTCCTGTTCAAAACTTTTATCTATCCATCAGTCTCCAAGTGATGCACAATACTCATCTGTAATTGTGTCCCTTGTAGCCTAAACAATCTAGAGCAAAAGTGATTGAGAAATAAAGGATCTTTGCCACTTACGATGATTCTCAACATCCCATGGAGTTTGATTATTTCTCTTGCAAACGCCTCTGCTACTTTCTTGGCTATGCATGGATGCTTTGATCATAGAAAATGGGTATATTTTGACAATTGATCAACCACAACTAGTATCACATCCATGCCATCAAACTGAGGAAGACCTGTAATGAAGTTTAAAGAGATGTCTTCCCAAACTCTATGTGGAATAGGCTGAGGTTGTATCAAACCAGCTAGGGCAATAGCTTCACTTGTATTTTTGACAAATTAATCATTCTTATACAAATTACTAAACCCTTCTCATCATACGTTGCCAATATAGATTAGAGGCCAAGCGTTTATAATTTGAAAAGGTCCTTGAGTGTCGTCCAAGTGGAGAAGGTGACATCTGGTAGAACCATCCCTTCTTTGTAGAACAACTTGTTATGGATTAGAGAGTAAATGGGATGAGAGGCCAGATTTATTTGAATGTCTTGAATTTTTTTTTTTTATGGAAAAACGGTGGTTCAATTCGGTCTTATCCAATGTGGAATTCGGATGCAGGTGTAGGCTAAGTAAATCAATGGATAGTTTCAGTTCTCTTGAAAATACCAGTATAAGCGAAGACCCAACTGACTCGAACCGTAGACTTTCTCGATAAAACAGATCAAATTGATTTTTATCAAAATGATTCGAACTTTTTCAAAGACCCAACATGCATTTTTTTGTTTTGCATTGGGCTCGTTCATTACCTGATATAAATAATCCGTTAGTCTACCTGATGATAGTGAGCTAGGATTTCTTTCTCAATGAGATCCCAATTTCACCACTATGAGGAACTACTAATAGCAATTTCAAAATCTTCATCTCGTCATGAGAGATCATCCCTGCCAAATTGGACTTTCTAGTTTTATAAAGGGCTATTAAACAAAAAAATCCAAATGTTTACATTAATTCACGATTATATCCAACACTTTAAAGCTTGGATGATAAAGCTAAATTTTTTCAATTTACCACAATTATAGCCAAGATGACTAAATCTAATTTGAAAAAGTTAATGTTAAATTACAATATAAATCCTAAAGTTCTACTTGACTGATAAAATAGTCCTTAAATACATATTTTTATTACAACAATGTCATTTTTTGTCAATTCTATTATTTTCTTCCTATTTTCACTTTTATATAATATTATAGATTATTAATAAAAACTTAAAATGTTAAAAAAACTTTACAATTTAAAATATATAATATTTTATTTTATTTATAATATTATTAATAAGAAGTAAAATTTTTCAAATATAAAAAATATATACGATTTATAATATTGAGTATAAGCATTCAATGAAATATTTTAATATATATTATTTATATGTGATATTTTATATAATATCAATTTATTTGTAAAAATATTTATTAAATATAATACATTTAATATTATATATAATAAATATAAGATATATTGAAATTTCAATATAAAATTTAAATTACATGATTATCTATTTTATTAATAATATAAAACTTTAAGGACTATATTGTAATTTATCATTAATCTTTTCAAATTCAATGTAGTCCTCTTGGCTATAATCGTGGCGAATTGAAAAAGTTTAACTTTACTATCCAAGATTTAAAGTGTTGGACATAAATATGTATCATCGTAAACGGTTAGACTTTTTTGTCCAATACCCCTTTGTTGTAAATGATTACAAAATTGTACCCCAAAAACTATAATGCCTTTGCTAACATAGGCAATGGGTCTATGATGAGCATATACAAAATGGAAGGGAAAAGAGCAAATTGCTACAGGAAGGGGCAGAAGCACGTGGAAAATATATTCTAGAAGACCCAAAATATCAGTAAATGAGTTGGCAGAAATTGAGTTATACTAGAAAACATGAAGCATGTGAGGGAGGCACCAATTATATATATAAATAGATAGTATTATAGAATGAAAAGGGTGTGAATGAATTACTGTTTTATCGAGCAGCATTTTCTACTGGGAGAGAACTGCTCTTCTTTCCGTATTTGTATTCAGCCCCTATTAATAGAAATTCCTTCCTAGTGATCTCTATTTTTTTCCTTTCCTTCCTCCTTCACTAAACAACCAAATTCCTTCCTTTATCAATCTATACTCTTGCATTAGTATGGCTCCCAGCCTGGTGCCAGAAGCATCACACTCAATTATGAATTTCTTTGAAAAACCTGGAGTTGCTAGAATAGGTGTAGTGACTAGAGCTTGTTTTAAATTCACAAATGCTCGATGAGCTTGAGACATCCAATTAAACTTCCCTTGATTTTCCCTTTTCAACAATTGGGTTAAGGGTTGTACTATTTTGCCATACCCTTTGATAAATTGGCGATAATACCGGCTAAGGAATCTCGAAACTCCTTTTAGTGATTTTGGTTTGAGGCCATTTCATAACATTCGAGACTTTTTCTAAGTGTTCATTGCTACCTTATATTCAGACACTATGTCCCTAGTGTTCAACTATGTTCAACTATGATCAATGTCCCAAGGTCTACTCTCCTGCTAAGATGTGGTTTGATAACCAAACTGCCCTCCACATTGCCTCTAATCCAATATTTCATGAACGAAGCAAAGCATATGGAAATTAATTGTCACTTCATTCGTGCAAAGATATAACAGCAGGTTATCTCAATTGGACATGTCAATACTAAAGAATAATTAAGTGGTACTTTCAAGGAAGGTCTAAATGGGGCTAGTATTGACTACATTTATAACAAATTGAGCGTGATAAATATCGACCCTCCAACTTGAGGGGGAGTGTTAAAAGATCATACAAATGTGAACAGGAGCATGATTATTGGATTAATAGTAGGCTCAATTGTAGAGTATTTTCATGTACAAGAATATTGTAATCTATATATGTGTAACAATGTTTCGGAGAAATATATAGAAAAATTCAAACTTCCACACAGATTGAGTTGTTTGAATTGTAGTCATTCTATTTCTGTTTCGAAAATCAGGAATAGTTTTTAGTATTCATATCTCCAGCTATATTTCAAGATTTTAGATTTTTATTTCAAATATCAAATTAGGGGTAGTTATGACATTGTCTTTCTAATTTTGGAGAGTGTTTCGTTTGAGTGCTATTCTTTCTGTACAAGGCATTGATCATCATTAATAACTAAGCAACATTTCGTCCAAATTAGTTACATGGAATTAGAGGGCTCTCTCGAATGAGTTCTCTACCAGTCTCCAGAATAGGTTCTTCAAGAAAGAGCAGGAATGTGAAGTGAACAAAGGCAATTTGTTTCTTTGGAGGAAGATTTTCCATGTTCATTGACCTGTGATGAGATCGTATTCGGGGAACTAGGAAAGTTCATGAACTTGAGTGTTGCTGATGTTAGTGCCGCATCAGTGCATGTTGCTGACGTTAGTGCCATGCTAACGTCTAGTCAGTATAAAAAGTGACTGATAGCGCTAACCCACAAAAACAAAAAGGTCTTAAACCAAAGAGTACTTAAGGGTACTTTTCCCTTTAAAACAAGAAACAAAAAACTTTAAAAGTCTTAGCATTGTTAAAAGGTTGACCATTTGTAATTTTTAGGGTTAATTAGAAGTTTCTAAAAGACTCAAGAGAATTAGGAAACTTGAAAAACTCAAGCTCTGCATTGGGGTTAATAGTGTAGGAAATTTATAGGAGAATTAAATTAAATTGAGAAGCAGGTTAGCATTCTTATAACTGTATGAGCAGTTATAATGTTTTTGGGATGGTCAATTTATAGTTTCAATTTTTATGAAGTCTTTACTAGTTTAGTTGTCCAATGAATTGCGATTCCCATTCTGTGTTGGGAATTCAGATGCAAGTTTGCAGATACTTGAGACAAATAGTTTGTAATGCTTTATTTATCAGTTATTCAATGAATAAAATTCGCAAGTGTTATGTGATGCTCTCTTATAAGAGTGCCCTAAACCATAACATTACCTTGCCTTCAATTTTTTAAGTTCAGGTTATATATATGTGTTGTTCCTTGAGGCCTAATTTTGTGAATGTATGATATCCTTGTCCAATCTATATTAGTTTATCTTAGCCTAACTTTGTTTGATATCCTATATCAATGATGTAATCTTGATTTTCATTTTCTATTCCAAAGGCACAAAGAAAAGAAGCAATATAGTAGAACAAATTTCCTAATACTATAAGCGCATAACGTATAGGATATGATCGTGTTATCATGTTTGGTTCACATTGAAAGATGTCAAAATTTTTTAAATTTTATGGCTGTAACCATACTTATTAAATGGATTAGTTTGTTATTTTTTTTTATTATAAATAGGCTTTTTAAATTCAATAATATAATACAATCAATATATAGCCTATGCACAACCATTATGTTTCTTTCTTCTTCATCTTCTTTCTTTATTCTTTCCTCAATTTTTTATATTTTAACCTTTAAATATGTTTAACTTTTATACCTGTTTCAATCTTTTAAACCAAATCTTTAAACCCAATAAGTGTTATTGTCAACCCATTAAATCAAATCCCTTTTCAAAATCCAACAGTTGTATCAGAGCCTTTATCATTTCCTAAGGACCTTTGCAAAACCAAAAACCATTTCAAAATCTATAGCCTCCTTCAAAGTTATTTCAAAATCTATAACCTCCTTCAAATCCATTTCAAAATTTATTACCTCTTTCAAATCTTATTTTGTCAAATGACAATGTACTTAAAAGCATTTTGCTGGTGGAGGCCTGATGTCTTTTGCAGAATTTGTAAATAAATGGGTCATGTCACAAAGGTGTGCATATCTAAAAAAAATGACCAAATCAATGAAAGGCACAAATTGTGAAAGCTAAAAGTCAGGAGAAATATCTTTTCTAAAAAAAATCTGTTTCATCTGGATATTATAAGGATTGTTGGAAATAATAGCATCTCGCTGAAAATTGAATTCAAGTATTTTTTAAATTTTGAATGTTTATTTCTTTCCATAAAATCAGATATTATAATTATAATTTGATAAATTGTTTAAATTTTATGGGTGTAACTCTTCTTATCAGATAAATTAGTTTGTTATTTTTTTTATTATAAATAGGCTTGTTAATTAGTTTGTTATTTTTTTATTATAAATAGGCTTGTTAATTCAATAATATAATGCAGTCAATATGTAGCCTATGCACAACCATTATGTTTCTTTCTTCTTTATCTTCTTTCTTTATTCTTTTCTCTGTTTTTTATATTTTAACCTTACACATGTTTAGCTTTTAAACCTATTTTCAATTTTTTAAACCAAATCTTTAAATCCAAGTATTATTGTCAACCCTTTAAACCAAATCTCTTTTCAGAACCCTAACAAAAATTGAAGGGAATTCTCTGTTGGTTTTTATTCAATAAAAACTGAAATCCTGAAAACTGAAATTACAAAGCATTAAGATGTATTTATAGAGATTTTGAACTCCTAATAAGGAAAATGGAAGTAGTATTTATCAATTTAAAATAAACTAAAATACAATAGGAAAACCTACGCTAAATAGGACAACTGAATACTAGCTAAAGTAGGAAACACTCACTATTTGGGAACAATAGGAAATCTAAATCTGCAACCACACTTTAACCACTAGAAAGTCCTGTATGTGTTAAGATTGCTGGAGACAAGTCTTCTGGCCCTATTCTCAATCCAGCTTTCCTCCTTTGCTATTTGTCTTGTTTTTTCACCTAAATGCGCCATGCCATATTCCCTCACTTGGAAACAACCCTTCCTCGACTTCTTGAATTAGAATATTTGCAATAGACTAGAAACACTGCCACAACCACACTTCCACACCACGCTTCCCCACTTGAATAAACTCTCCCTCAAACTTTGAAGTGGAAAATAATGAAAATCTCATTGGAAAGTCACTCTTTTGTTGAGGTAGGACTTTGGAAACTGAAAAGAATTGGATTGGGCACCTTAGTATCAAAGAATACCTGAACAAACAGAGTCAATGGAAACATTAGGATATAAAGGGCTTGGTAACTTTTCCATTTCAACAACCGTGGATGAAGGTCATACAACCAATACTCCAACCGTAACCTTGAGGTGATGCAATCATTGCTTCTGTAACTAGGACCTTGCAGAAACATTTTGATAGAGTAAGGAATCCAAATAGCAACAACTAATCAAATAGAGACGAAAAAGATGGCAGTAGAAAGGAGAAAAGAAATTATAATTCATAAAGTCAAAAAACACAGGTGGATTCAAGATATAAATCTTTCACTCACACTCCAGCAGTATACTAACTGCCCCCAAGCTAGAAAAATAGCCAGAAGAAAATACAATTTAAAATCATAACCTCCTCATCTCTCTCTCCCTCAATTTATAGTACTCTTTTTCATCTTTCCATCTGTCATCACATGCATTCAGCACCTCTTTTTTTTTTTATTTTTGTTACAAATTCCTCTAGAATTCTCTAGGATTCTCCAGGCCCTACCCCACAATCCTATCAATACTACCCCTGAAAACTAGCCTTGTCTTCAAGGCTGAATTGTAGCAATAACAGAACTAATTCAATTAGCTTTCCTTGTTTATATAATGCAAAAGGTTGATATTTCATGCCCTTTTGGTCATGATTGAAAATGCAACCAGTATCTTGCAGTAGTGCCACAAAATACCAAATTGTTTTTGCTGCATTCATTATGACAAATAAAATTAGAAAGAATAAGTCTCTCTTATCTTGTGTTGGATAAACACTGTGCCAATTCATGATGCGTTGTGGAGAATATGGTTGATATTTTTGTCTAAATGTCTAAACCTCCTGTTTCGTATTATAGGAGAAAGAAGAAAAATGTAAAGGAGGAAAATATGTAATTAGACTTGGAGGGTAAATTGGATATAGATTCATAAAGTAGTTAGACAGCTGGAAGGTTATTATCTAGCTGGGTTTCTGTTAAAAAAAACAATATATATGTGTGCAGCGTATTGTAGAGAGTCTATCCAAACATAGAGTGAAATGGTTGTTGAATGATGAAGCATCATTGTACTGGTTTTTGCCTATTTGAATACTGAATGGTCTGCTGTTACGTGCCCTTGACTGTTAGTGGAAAGATCTCTACCATAAGATGTCAACAATTCATCCTTAAGCAGTGCCCAAAGATATATTGGGAATCCTTTGACGAAGTGCTCGCAACCATTGAAGAGAATGTCCCTCCAAGCTGAACAAAACTTTTATAAACTTTCATATCATCATGAGTACCATAGATTTCAAAATATTTCTCCATATGAATAATCCAGCCCTCTAGATCAATACTATTGAATTTGGGTATTGAAACTTGTTTTCGTGTTGATGGAGTCTCAAGTGCCCTTGCTACTGGTTGAAATAATGAGTTCTTCTTAATATTGGCAGATTGTGAAATCAGATTATCCCTTCTTCCTTCGACAGAGGTTTTCCCACTAGAGACAGTGGTCAAGAGATTTTCAATGGCAGAGAGCTTAGAATGAATTTGGTTACAATTTGATAGTAAATTTGCGAATCCATTATCAAGTAAAGCAAGATTCCTCCCTATATTTTCAAGTCGAGATTCCATTTACTGTTTGGCAACTTGTCGGCATGTCGTACCAATTGATAGAGCAAGGAATCCAAATAGCAATAACTAATAAATAGAGATGAGAAAGATGGCAATAAAAAGGAGAAAAGAAATTCTAATTCATAATCTCTCACTTACACCCCAACAGTATACTAACTGCCCAAGCTAGAAAAATATCTAGAAGAAAATATAATTTAAAATCATACCCTCATCTCTCTCTACTCTTTTCCACCTTTTCAGCTGTCATCACATACATTCAGCACCTCTTTTTTTCTGTTACAATTTCCTCTAGAATTCTCTAGGATTCTTCAGGCCCTACTCCACAATCCTATCACGTTTTCATACTGTAGATTGTTTGAGAATAATTTATAAGGTGATGTTTTACTTTGCTTGCGTTAGCACTAGCATATTTTGCAGTTCTCCACTCTTTCTAAAAGCACAATTCTGATTGGAAAGTTAAATTGCTTTTAGAATTGCTTTAACCTTTTACTTGATGTTTGTGATGAACATATGGCATAAATGATATCTCTCTCTACAAGTAATGTGTATGTAATTTATAATTTTTACTTTATACTGCAGCATCTAAGGTGGATCCCATGCACCTCGATTATTTTACGTTCACCGGTCGAGTTGTTGCATTAGCTTTGATGCATAAAGTGCAAGTTGGCATTGTCTTTGATCGTGTGTTTTTCTTGCAATTGGCTGGAAGGCATATTTCTTTGGAGGACATACGAGATGCAGATCCATGCTTATATAGTAGCTGCAAGAAGATTCTTGAAATGGATGCTGATTTTATTGATTCAGATGCTTTAGGATTAACATTTGTCAGAGAAGTTGAGCAGTTGGGTTCAAGGAAAATCGTGGATCTTTGCCCTGATGGGAAAAGCATTTCTGTAACTAGCAAGAACAGAGAGGAATATGTTAATCTTCTCATTCGACATCGCTTTGTGACATCAACGTCTGACCAAGTGTCTCGTTTTGCTCGAGGTTTTGCTGATATTCTTTGTAACTCAGGACTCCAACCAGTCTTTTTCCAAAGTTTAGAGCTTGAAGATCTTGATTGGATGCTATATGGAAGTGAAAGTGGTGTCTGTATAGAAGATTGGAAAGCACACACCGAGTACAATGGCTACAAAGAAACGGATCCTCAGATATCCTGGTTTTGGAAGGTGTGTTCCAGCGATTTTTTAATTATTTCTTTTAAGTTGTTTCCTTGGATTCTCTCATGTTTGTGCATTTTATTATATGATTTATGTATGGGTGCTGAGATAGAATTACCATATTGAGGAATAAGCATGAGGACAGGGTGTTAAATTATGTATTGGTGCACCCTTCTGCGGGTTCATCACTATAGTACCTTAAATTTACTTTTGTGAATCTCTGTCATAGAATAGTTTTAGAAAGTTCTAATGTTCTGTTAGTTTAATATAGAAATTTTGAGTAGATATTTGATGATAAAAGCGTTGGCAACTTCTGTTTTTTGGCTAAGAATATCATACTCAATTTTTATTCATGTAGGATTGGTTCAATTTAGGAGAAGCATGCATGTGGGGTTTGAGCTATCTGGATCAAATGAAAATATATGGGTGCACAATGTGCTGGATTTAGAGAGAACATTGGAAAACATGTGTGTTTATTTTGTTCTTCATACAATGAAGTTTGTCGTCTTAGCTTTACATGAAAGGTAAAAAAGGTCATGAAGTATGTGTGGGATCAGTGTTCACAAGGTAGGAGTATAGATAAAATATGAAATGGGAAAAAGACAAGAACTTCGCTATTTGGTGATAAGGAGATTGGGGATTAAAATGAGATGGGAAAAAGATAAGAATTGTGTAACTTGATAGGACAGTAAATTAGGGTTTATATGTAATGTAGATCGACTTGGAGAACTTGGCAGATCTCTCTCTCTCTCTCTTTTATTCCCCCAGATAAAGAAAGGTGTAAAAAAAGATCAAAGAAAATAAACTAGTATATGGATCAATTGCATGCACAAAGAATTCTTAGTCATATATTATGGTCCAATTGCATCTTTAATCCTGGGAGACAGTTGCTTGAAATTCCTCCTGTTTTATTAGTCAATTTTTTTAGAATATAACTAAAAATTTTGTATATGGCCTGCTGATATGATATTTCTGCATCCCGCCCGCTTCAAATGACACAGAGGAATGGTACCATATGAGGCGTATCAGCCATTGGTTGTTATTGAAATGAGATAGTGGATGATGAGGAGAAGAAAGAGCAAGGGGAGTAAGAGGAAAAAGGGGTGGGGTATACTTGGAAGGGCGGGAGTCTACACTATCTGGATTTCCAAAAGCCTGGCGGCCATGGCTGGCAGCTGCCAGAGGCTTTGTAGGTTCTTTAAAGTGTGACATGTTTTTCTTTATTAATCCTTTTGTTTAACTTTTGTTTTTCCTCAAACCTTACTGCCTTTTGGGCATTCTTTTATACATTTGTTTTATTTTTTCATGGAAAAAGAATCTTCATAGCGGCTTCCAATTTTTGTTTGATTTCCAGACAGTTTGAGGCACCCTCATGGCATTAGATGTTTCATGCTGAAAGGCACATGTTCTAGTTGGGTGATACGAGATGTGAGAGAGGAGTTTACATTGCCTAGATGTGTTGTCTCATGAAGCTCAGTGGCTTCCTTGCTAGTCAATACTAGTCTCAGTTTTTTTATTTACAAAACCCTCATGTTCATGCATTTGAAACACCATTGCAGTTGTTGGATTCTGATAGATTACTGCTTATAGAACTGCTAACCGCATATACTTGTATTCCCAACATTGCATACTTAAACTTCATGATAAAATGTTTTTCTGATTCCACGAGTTCTGCGGTTTTACTTATAGCACAGAACTAATTCCCTTTTCCTGTTAATTCATAAAATAGTACAAATAAATATCGCTCTTTCAAAAATTTCAACTGGTTTTTTCCCCCCTTGTTTGCTTGGTTGGAAAGGTAGTTCCTCAATTTAACATAGTTGTCCAGATGAGCATGTGCATTATCAAAACAACTTAATAGCTGCAAGTATTTGGTCCTCTTATATAAACTAGTAGTTGGCCTTTGGATGCATTCAGAACATGCTTGGCTGTGATGGTTGCAGATGGCATTATCTTCTACGAATTTAAGATCGCCTACCAAATAAATAGATCTGTGTTTTAATATGTGAATTCTACTGGATCTATATGCTGTGCTTGTTTGTGTTTTATATCTGTTCTCATGTAAGGAGTGTGCACAAATGTGCACGTGCTACGATCAAAATTCATTCAATCCCTACATTAAGGGTTTAGCCCTTTATGCACCTGATAGCAATTCAGATTATAAATGACATGGAAGTGCTTAAAGCCTATTATTTGTTTGCATTCTCGTAACCTTGAATTTCATATGATTAAAAGTGGTCAACAGGTTATTGGCCATTGTCTGTTGCCACCTCCATTCTTTGAATACCAAAGCATTTCTTGGTACTATAGTTTGATTGTGAATTATTTAGTTTAATGCTTGAATAATTTGCAGATTGTTGCAGAAATGTCAGCAGAGCAGAGAAAGTTTCTTCTCTTCTTTTGGACTTCAGTGAAGTATCTACCAGTTGAAGGTTTCCGTGGTTTGGCTTCAAGACTTTATATTTACAAGTCATCAGAGCCATGCGATCGCCTGCCTTCATCTCACACATGCTTTTATCGGCTGTGTTTCCCACCTTATTCCTGCATGAGTGTCATGAAAGATCGACTAAATGTCATCACTCAAGAACATGTGGGTTGCAGCTTTGGCACATGGTGAATTACGTAGATGCTTTGGCAGAAAAAGGGTTTAAAATTGCACATAGAAAGAGATTTGTACTCAACTTGTACAGATAGGATGATATCATTAGTTTTCATTAGACCATGTAAGGAGGTGTTTTAGTTATTTATATGGATCCTTTAAAAGGTTGTGATGTCATTGCTCTTTTTTGCCAACTGTTTATATAGGCTAGCTTAGATGATATCGGAATGGAATTTCTCTTGGTTGTCTAGCAACAGCAGCTGCTTTTCATGACCTGTAAGTACGCAGATTATGCAATGACGTCCAAATCAATAGAAAGTTTAGAATCTCTCTCTCTCTCTCTTCTGCCTCGGACATTTCTTTTTTTCTTTTCAATTGCATAACCTTTTTTTTTCTGCCAAATAATCAAGTGAGAAAACTATTTTTCTTATTTGAGCAAAATAACCTTTTTTGATATCTTGTTTATTGTCCTACCTCTACTTTCGCCAAGGTGTTTATTGTCCTACCTCTACTTTCGCCAAGGATACGACCATCTTAACAGCGCAACAGCGACTCCCAGCTCAATGCATGAAACTGCGGACTTGATTCAAGTTATAGTATAAAGAAAGGCTGATTCTACAGTACGGGAGTTCTGGTGTCAAGAGCTTTGATATATTTCACTTTTTATCTCGAATCATTAATAATGTTAACTTCGATTCAGATTCTTCTTTCGAATTGCTAATCCAAACTCTGCAGCTTTGAATGATTGATTTGATGTTCTGTGGTTGGACATGCTAATCTTGGGGCTCAAGAAGCAATGCGGGTCCCAATGAATTCCAATTTGCAGCCTCGGTACACTCTTTAATTTCTTGATCTGACCTTTTTTTTTCGTTTTTGTTCCAGCAATTCCTCGAGCTCTGTTCCCGTCTTTCAGCCACGAACCAGCAAGTCTCATAAAGATTTCTCCACTATTTTTCTTCTTTTTTTATTTAAAAGAAAAAAAGGTTAAGAGTGGGATTTTGATCTTACTAAAAATCTTACTGATTCATAGCTCAGGAGCAAAAATGGCTTCAATCATTGATCATACTAAAAAGTAGTTGATGGCAATATAGAATGAACCTTCTGAATTTTTTCTTTTATTTATATTATTTTAATGAAATAATAACAGACTATATAAACATGACATAGACGACCTAGTTGAAAACACACATCCATTGGCAATAAAAAAATAAAAGAAAAGAAAAACAATATCATTATTATAAGAAACAACAAATCACATCCGCACATCACACCGCAAATATCACTAACCCATGTAGACTTCACAGTGACTCTCATCTCCTGCCATGTGCCCTGATTCAGATAGATCCCAGATTTTGCTCAAACACTGACTCTACAGCTCTCCAAAACCATTCCAAATCGATCCTTACCTTTAATAACCATAACTTAATAAATAAAATATAATAAATAACAGAAACTCCATCTCCCAAACTTTCACATAATAGGCCTATTTATTCCTCAGTTTTTTCCACTGGAACCTCTGTGGTGGCTGTCTCTGGTGCTTCAGTGACTGGCTTCTCTTCTTCAGCTGGTTTCTCTTCCTCTGCAGGAGCAGCTGGTGTCTCTGTTACAGTCTCTGTGGGCTTCTCCTCTGCAACTGGCTCAGGCTCAGGCTCAGCCCCAGCCTCAGCCTCAGGCTCAGCCTCAGCCTCAGCTGGCTTTTCTGTCTCTTGATCTACTTCTGGTGCAGGCTCCTCAGTCTTCTCAACCTTTTCTACTTCTTCAACATTCTCGGTTTCAGCCTCGGCAGGAGCTTCAACTTCCGGTTCTGTAGGAGCAGCTGCAGGTTCTTCTGCAGGTTTAGCATCGGCGGCTACGGGCTCAGAGGCAGGTGGTGCGGCAGGTTCTTCGGTCTTCGTCTCCTCAGTCTTGATCACCTCAGGTACTGTTGCGGCTGTCTCAACCTGCAAGAACCCACATCAAATAATTTCCCTGGTAAATAATCAAGTGGAAGAAAGATTGAAGAAAGGTAGTAACTAGCAAGTAATATTAGTCTCTTCATGAGTCATCAAGTTCTATCTCATTTAAGAACACGATCCAAATACCTAAACATATAATACCATGCAGAGACATATCGAAACAAGATTCAATAAAATCAATAATGGATTTTTTAGAAGATCATGATCCAGGTTAGTTGCAATCAGTTCTCTTTACTGTAATTCATTTGCAACACTGTGGGATCACTAGTTAGAATCTCGATCTAATTCTAATGAACGAACAAAAAGTTGGTTGAAACAAATGGATCATCATTGTGATCATCTCTATCACACATGGATAGATCCATTCATCCAGAAGATCAACTCGATCATTAGCATAACTAAAGGAAGAGGAGGACCATTGAAGTAGAAGAAATGAGCATGATGAAAGCTAAAGAAAGACTGATGAGATACCTCAACGCTGGCCATTTGGAAAGCAAAAAAGTAAGGATGTTGAAAGAGCGTATAGAGATGGTCTGGTTTCAAGGAGAGAAAGAATGGTAAGGAGCGAAGTGAAGATATGATGAATGTGAGAGCTATTTATAGAGATGTTAAATGCATAGCTTTAGCCTGGTTCAAAAGAATAGGAGACGAGGGACACACACTATAGAGAGAATCTTTGCAGGTGTCACTCTGGAACAGAACATATGTCTAGCTGTACATGTGTAATTTTTTTAACTAATATTCTTCAAATTATTAAAGTTTTGAATAAATTACGTTTTAATCTTTAATTTTAAAATCATTTTTAATTTGGAAACTTAGAGGCCAGAAATATAGAAATTGATAAAAATTGATAAAAAAATTGATAAAAAAAAAACTTGATAATAAAGACATTTTTATACATTTTAACAGTAAAAATTGATAAAAAAAAACTTTAATTTGGACGAGAGAGATTTAAACATTGGATTTCAGAAATATAGAAATTGATTTATTAATAATATCAAAACTTAGAGGTTAAAGTATAATTTATTCTAAGATATTTTTATTTATTAAAATAAAAAAATATTTGATATAAATTATTGTAAATCAAGTTTAAATCAATTAAAAAATATCTATAGTTTTTTTTTTAAATTAACCTCTTTAACTTTCTTATTAAAGAAATATATCAATCAATTTATTTCAGTTTTGGATATTAATTTTATTTAAGAAAATACTTTAACCTTGTAATTTAGCTATCCATATGATTTAATAAGTCTTTTTAATTTTAACCATTCATCCATTTAGTATTTAGTTAAGTTTAAAAATAAAACAATTTAAATTTTCTTATAAATTTAATAAAACTGTTAAAGAGTTTGATATATAAAATGCATAAATATTTTAATTAAATTTTTTAAAAAATAAGAAATAATTAATTATGCTAAAAAGCTTGAAATTCTGTATTTATAGACCTTTGGTAGGGTTGAAGAGTTATGGATTTGATTATTAAAAAGGAAGGAAACCAATCAATTTTTAAGCAATTGAGGATTTCTTGCTGTAACCTTTTGGGTAAGATGTAAATGAATATAATTAATTAATTAATTAATTAATTAATTAATTAATTTAATATGGTTGATTATATTAAGTAATGTATTATTTTTTCCTAAAAAAACATTAAAAGGGAAAAAAACCTGAAACATAATGAATGGGAATGCAACTTGATGGAAGGCAAATCACAGATCAGCATCATATTTCTCTTTGAGTGGGTTCCTAATTTACTATAAATAATTGTTGACCCACTATGATGCATACATGTTCTAGGATTTCCTTTTTATTTACAGTTAATTTTACTTTATTTTTATGATTTTATTAAATTTTTAATATAATTAATGTTTTGAAATTCAGAAAATAAAATTTATAATACGAGTGTAAGTTTAGACGGAAAGAAATATGTTCTTATCCTTTTATCCCTTTTCCTTTTGTCTGCTAGTGAAGTCTAACGGTCTTTCTGTTATAGCGTTACCTGTGTCTGTTACTCAGATTCGTATGTACGGACGTGTCAGACTCTCCATGCCAGGTGACCATTTAATTCCCTCGGCGAGCATGCGGGTAAGATTGCAAAGTGACTGGATCTGCTATTCTTGTTCACATCACATCACCGAACTGAATTACCTCTTGTTGGACCTGGGCTCACGGTCCCATATATCTAAATTAAGACTTGAGGTGTTAAATGGATAAGCTAAATGGAGTTTTATAGACTTTGGACTAGGTTGTTTTCTTGGATCTGGTCTCGCCCAGAATAGATAAAATCTGACGGTTATCAATAATTATTATTTTAATTTTGATAAATTTAAAATGATATAATTTACAAATAATTAAGTCAATGTCAATGAATCGATAAATATAAATTTATTTTTTTAAATAAGAATTATTGAATTCAAATGATAAGTATAAAATATTTTTAAAATTTAAAAAAATGCTTTATTTTTTTAATAGATATGATGGAAATTTAAATTGATCCAATCAATAAATAATTTATTTGTTTCTCCATGCTAAAAACTAAAAAAAAATAAAAAAAATTCTAAGGCAATAGTACAAAGCTTCGATTAACAAATATGTAAGATCACATGCAAAGTCTTTTTGGGGGCACCGATAAATAAATAATTAGCAAAAGATTTTTCCATTTTCCATTTTTCATTTGAGAGCCTCAACAGCCACCTATGCAACTCTCTAAATTAATCCGTCTTACGTGTTTTTTTCTTTTATTTAATATTTATTTTTAACAAGATTATCAAATTATTTTATATTTTCATTTTTATTTAATCTACTCATTCAATAATAATCGTACATATACCATAAAAAAATTCATTTTTTTATGTTCTCTCTACAATATTTAAAAAGGAGAAATTTATACAATATTAAATTGAATTTTAATTTAAATTAAAAAATAATTTTTTTACATACAAGAAAATATACTACAAAACTGTAAAATACAATAAAGAAATAATAATATAAAATTTATAATTCAGATTATCAATAACTTAATTATTTAAAAAAAATAAAAAAATATAACTATTATATTAACGAAGCAATTAGCTGAATATGGCAATAGGCAATTACCATAGAATAGTGAAAATCATAGAGAAATGTGTAAACAAAAAAAACGGAAACTCATTAAAACCCAATAGTATAAAATAGGCTCGCCAGTATTTGATTTAAATAATTGAATTAAATTAATTTAAAATTTTAATTTAATTTTTTATTTATTTTAATTTAATTTTTAATTTAAAATTTTTGATTATTTTAATTTAATTTAATTTTAATAAAAAAATTGAAAAAATCAAACACTGATTAGTAATAATAGAATATTATTTTTAATAATATAAAAAAATTACATCATATTAAAATTAAAATATTTTTATTAAATTTTAAAATATTAAAAATATAATATAAAAAATTAAAAAATTTATTAAAAATTAAAACAGATTAAATTAAATTAAATTAAATTAAATTAAATCAATTTAATTTAATTTAATTTAATTTTTATAAATATTTAAATTTAAAATTTTAATTTATCCAATTTAATTAAATTTTAAATCAACTTTTCGTAATACGGTGAAATTATTATGATTTTCATTTTTTAAGGTTCTTTTAAAACTTTTCACTTTTGAGATTGAATTTGATGGTGTAGGCGTGGAACCAAACAAAAGCCAACGAAGAGTAGAGGACGGTGGCAGAAGTGGGACCCTACAACCCATCAACTATGATCATTACCATTCCCAAATGGACCCCACATCTTTTGAATTTTTGCTGCTTTTTCTATATACATATATATTTCTCCATGATTTAGCCTATTTCTATTCTATGTGCATGCAACCGCCCAATTCTAAAAGATGAAGTGATTCATCCATCCTTCTCTTTGGTGGGGCCCTTCCAATGCTGCTTTCCAGGTAGGTTTCTCGTGATTTGAGGCCCACAGTTGTAGCCATCTGATTTGAATCCACGTACCGAGATCATGTCCTCACATAAGGCCACACCTCCTCTTCTTCAGATTCTCTCAAGTGTACGAATTTTCATCTCTAGAGATATTTAAGGTTTATTTATGTCCTTTTTTCTCTTTTTTATGAAAATTTTATTCTTTACTTACATTAACAACAAAAATTATAATTAATTATGATCTAGTCTGGTTTGATTAATTTAATTATTAAAGGAATATCATTTGATTAATAAATAATAAATTTAAATTGGAGTGTGTCAGAGTTAGTAGTATTTAATTTAAATAAAAAAATTTATTGAATCGAATTAATTTAAAAATTCAGTTTGATTTTTTATTTATTTCGATTCGATTTGATTTTTAATTTAAAAAATTTTAGTTATTTTAATTCGATTCGATTTTAATAAAAAAATTTAAAAAATCAAATCGAACCGATTAGTGATAATAATATATTATTTTCAATAATATAGAGAGATTAGATTATATTAAGATTAAAATATTTTAATTAATTTTAAAATATTAAAAATAAAGTATAAAAAATAAAAAATTTATTAAAAATTCAAATCGATCAAATCAAACTGAATAGAATCAAGTCAGACTATTTTAATTCGATTTGATTTTTGATCAAAATCAATTCGATTCGATTTTAAATCAAACCGACCGAATGCTCACCCTATATATATACCCCTAATTATCTGAAATAAACTGGTATGATGTAATGTGTTCCAATTCTCTCTATATATAACTCTAATCTAATATAAAAAAATAATAAAATTAGTAAAAATAGCAATAACTGAATTAGATAATAATAAATACTTATCTATTTTAATAGTTAAAAAGATAAAAAATTTATTATTTATTTAAAAATCCTCAATTTCGTTAATTAAACTGATTTTTTTATTATATTTAAATTAGTTAAAAACTTTTAACACGCACATTCTATTTAATTTTGAAATTTAAAAAAAAATTAATCAAAATAAGAAATTTATTTTTAAAATAATCATATGAAAAAAGTAACTGTATCTAAATTCGTTGATTTTTTACCCGCAATAAAATTACGTTTTATGACTACAAACTACAGCCATGTATCTAAATTCATTGTTAGTAAATGTTTTCAGCAACTATCGCTATTGTATATTGATTTTTTTTATGATCATAAACTTTAGAGATACGTATCATATTGCCAATAATTTTTAACGATAAAAATTTATAAATAAAATTATTTTTTATCGATTTTACAATTTTAATCAATTTTTTATAATTTTAGTCAAATTAATAAAATTATTAACAATTTTAAAAAAGATTAAAAATGCCGTGGCATGTTGGATCAGTAAAAATAATATTTAAAAATTGTGAGATTTATCTATCAAAATTATAGTTTAATGACTCGCGGTTATCGAAACCGGTCAAAAATAATCTTTATAGTTATCAACAATCTTACAACGGTAGACAGTGCTGAAAGGATCGAATCCACAGGGAATTGAAAACTTACCTATCTTCTTTGTTAAGACCAAGAGAATTAACTGAAAGCAAAATAGAAATAAAGTGCAATAAAAGTAAAAAGAGGGGTTTTGAGATAGATTCAATTGAACTGAGACTGAAAGTAATAAAATAAGCGAATAATTAAAATTAAAGAGAAATCAATAATAAGAAAGATCTAGTTGAAGAATTGGATCCATTTCAATTGTTGGGATTGATCATTGACACTTAGTTTCTCTTGATAGATTCAATAGATTAGTTATGGAGATGGAAGACGCTTCTCACCACCATGTCTCTCCTTAATCATAAATCAATTAGGAAATGTCCTCTAATTAATCACTAATCAACAAGTTGCCAAGGAACATCCTTGGGTCTTAGACATCAAAACAACTGTCAATTGCATTAAGAAATAGAGATCTAATCCTAGCTATCCAAACGCATGGTGATATTGCTAAATTATGCAACTTCCTTAGTTTTTACAGCAAGTGTTCTTATGTTTGAACAATCCAAGCAATTACAGACTCAAAATTATTCAAACTAACAATATATTACCTTGCAATCAAGAATCAACTGGCCACGTTGATCAAAATAACAAAGCAATAATGCAATCAAGCATGAAATTGCACAAATATTGAATAACCAAAAGATGAACAATATATGATCAAATCTTCCAATCCATAAAACAACCAAAGTATCACCTAATCTTCAACTAGAATAAAAGGTTTCAGCCACTCATGACTGAAACAAAATAAGAAAATAAAGAAAGGAAGAAGAAGAGATGGTGCCACTTGCAATCCCATATATGTGTCCAAGGTAGAGTAGAAAAAGCATGAGGAGGCCCCTTATGTATCTTTTTATAGTTGAAAGTGTTGCCCTAGGTGATACTTGTTGCCCAAATTGTTAAGTTGCTGCCCAAGAGGCTGCCCTAACTCAACTTGCCACCCAAGTTGTTAGTGAAGGGAGAGAGAGGCGCGCGGTTGAGTCTTCAGAAGGAGTGTACGCCGAATGTAAAAAAAGGGAAAGAGGAGCGTGGTTCTACTTGCCTTATTAGGTGGAGCCTTCTTTTGAATTTCGAAATTTGAGTCTTGAATGCTTGAGAGGCAAGTGCATCTTCTTGAGATTCGGCTTCTTGAATAGGCAAGACTGACTGTTGAGATGTCTTCACATTCAAAATAAGGAAAGAAAGATTTGCAATTTGAATTTCAAATAATCTGCTGACTGCGCTTTCCTTATTGGACTTCGCTTCTGCACTTTCCTTATTTGACACTTTCCTTATTTTGCACTTTCCATATTTGGCACTTTCCATGTTTGGCACTTTCCTTATTTTGCACTTTCCATATTTGGCACTTTCCATGTTTGGCACTTTTCTTATTTGGCATTTTTCTGCAACTTGACTTGTGCAACAAGCTTGTTCTCTTTTGTCTATTTTTGGGCAGTTTTAAGAGCATTTTCACCAGATTGTCTATTTGCACCATTTTCTGCAGAATAAGATTAAAATCACAAAATTAGGTAGAAAAAGTGTAAACGAACATCAATAACATCATGATAAAATGGTCTAAATTATGCTCTATCAAATACCCCCACACCTAGCCTTTTGCTTGTCCTCAAGCAAATAAACATAGTCAAACAAGCTCTTTTTGCTACTTGATCCTTATTTCCACTTAAGCTCTTACTCTAGATACCTATTTTGAATCATTGCAGTGAATAATATATGCATCAAGGTTACTCACCTTCTTTCCTTGTTTTCCTTTACTTACCATGGCTAGGATTTGTTTTCCTCAAGAGAGAGATTACACATGCACATATTATTTGTTCAATTAAGACTCTTTCTAGCTTTCAGAGTGATTTGCCCTTACCTTGAAGTACTTTATTAAGCCTTTTGCACATTAATCTTGCTTGAAAAAGTCACCAATATTTTGATGTGAAGGTATATATTTTCAGTTGGTCACCTGTCCAAGTGGCTACTAGCTCTGTTCATAGTCTTTCAACCATGGGAACAGTTTTCAATTTGTACTCATGAAGTCTTTGCCATTGCCAAATTTCTTTAATCAATACACTGGGCAAATCAACACCAATTGCTAAAATAAGTCATGTTAAGTTCATTCACACATCTTTCAATTTATTCTCTCTAATGAGTGTCATCAACATATTTTTCACCATGGCAAGCTCAAAGATTCAATTCAAAAGGTAATTTCCAAACATGAATACAACTCACTGCAATTGATTCAACATAAGTTTAAAGAGTCATCACATCAATGGGGTCATGGAAAGAAAGCTCATTCAACATAGTCTATCAGTTTGAGTGAAGCAAATAAAAAAGAAGAAGACTGTGGCTAAAAATGCGAAAAAAAAGAAAAAAATTCACACTGAGAATGAGAACAAAAACTGAAAGCAAAAAAATTCAAACTATGGCTATTCAAACTAAAACTGAAAGCAAAAATAACTGAAAATAAAAGTTCAGAGATATGCACCCCCACACCTACTTCATGTATTGTCCTCAATGTATTGGAAATATTAAAATGCAAAAGAAACTGAGTACTCCCCTAGTGTGGTTTGTGTGGTGCGCCCTTGTTTAAGGTCACGGGCTGGACCTTCTCCATTTGATCAATGCTCAAGTAATTGGGGGAGGGAAAAGGGTCCCAACCGTATTAAGTAAAAAGTGTAGCACGCCTTTTGATTTGGTCATCACCCATCCTATTTCTTTCATGTACTCATGAAGTAACATGATTAGCTTCTCCTCTTTCAGATGAGGTGTGCCTCTGGCCCTTATGTTTGCATTTTTGAGATGATTGGACAGCACTTTGAATTTCAATTCATGTTTCTTCATGGATAGCTGTAATTTAGTACTGAATTCAGGAAAAACAAATTCTACCTTATCCGGTGGTTTGGGCAGGCATTGATCCGCAAGCTCCTTTGGTTTGGGCGCTTAGAGTTCCACTTTCTCCTTTTGCGCATGGACTGTCTGCGTTGGAAGGCTGGCTGAACTGGATTCAGCTTCCTCCTTCTGCTCAATACCTGTTTGCCTGAATTGGATTCAGCTTCCTCCTTCTGCTCAATACCTGTTTGCATTGGAAGGCTGGAGGGAGTGATCTGCGATCCAAGCTGAAAGGATGCGACTGGACTTCCCTCTTTCTGCGCAAGATTGCAGTCCATCTGTTGGATGCAACAGACAGTTTCTTTCAGTTCTGGCTCTTTCTGGCTCTCTTTCCTGCAAAGATCATTGTTTAGCATATCATCTTGATTCATATAAAAAATATCTTGACTCAAACAATCAATGATATCTAAACTATCAACAGGTTCTATTTGACCAGTTTATTTGGATAAACAGTTTTCTTGTTGTTTCTCTTCAGCAGCTTGTTCTTGTACTTGCGAACTTTCATCATCAACCTTTACATCTTGAAGCTCTTCCTCACTTCTTAACATGATTTCACTTATATTTTGTCTGGGGTTCACCTCTGTTTGCGATGGCAACTCCCACTGAGATTCAAGCTTGCTCATTGAGGTGGCCATTTGATCCATCTGCTATTGGAGGCTTTGCAAAGTCTTCACCACCTCATCAAGGCTAGTATTGGAACTTGAAGGTAATGGTTGGGCTTGATATCCTTGATAATTTTGGTAGTTGTTAGCCCTTGCATAACTGAAGTCTGGATAGGCTCCTCAATCTGGATTGTACGTGTTATAGTATGGATCATGTCTTGGCTGTTCATAGAATCCTCCAAATCCATGTACTTGTTGGTCATTGAATCTTCCAAATGCATGCACTTGTTGGTCATCCCTATAAAGCATAGGACATTGATCAGTTGGATATCCTACATATGCGCAAATCCTACCTGGTCTGATTCGCTGAAGCTGTTGAGCTTATTGAGCTCGACCTATGACATAACTGTTCACAATAGAGGTTAGTTCAGAAAGTTGAGCGGTGAGAATAGATGTACTTACCTCGGCCATGAATCAGTTTCTTGAGTTCAGATCTGGTCATGAAAGAAAAACAAATAAGTTAAATTAATTCCCCGGCAACGGTGCCAATTTTTGATTCACGGTTGTCGAAGCCAGTCAAAAATAATATTTCTGGTTATCAACAATCTTACAATTGTAGACAATGGTGAAATGATCGAATCCACAGGGAATTAAAAACTTACCTATCTTCCTTATTAAGACTAAGAGAATTAACTGAAAGCAAAGAAACTGAAAGCAAAGAAACTGAAAGCAAAATAGAAATAAAGTGCAATAAAAGTAAAAAGGGGGGGGGTTTGAGATCGATTCAATTGAACTGAGACTGAAAGCAATAAAATAAGCGAATAATTAAAATTAAATAGAAATCAATAATAAGAAAGATCTAGTTGAAGAATTGGATCCACTTCAGTTGTTGGGATTGATCATTGACACTTAGTTTCCCTTGATAGATTCAATGGATTAGTTATGGAGATGGAAGACGCTTCTTACCACCACGTCTCTTCTTAATCATAAATCAATTAGAGAACGTCCTCTAATTAATCACTAATCAGCAAGTTGCCAAGGAACGTCCTTGGGCCTTAGGCATCAAAACAACTGTCAATTGCATTAAGAAATAGAGAGATCTAATCCTAGCTACCCAAACGCATGGTGATATTGTTAGATTATGCAACTTCCTTAGTTTTTATAGCAAGTGTTCTTGTGTTTGAACAATCCAAGCAATTACGGACTCAAAATTATTCAAACTAACAATATATTACCTTACAATCAAGAATCAACTGGCCACATTAATCAAAATAACAAAGCAATAATGCAATCAAGCATGAAATTGCACAAATATTGAATAACCAAAAGATGAACAATATATGATCAAGTCTCCCAATCCATAAAACAACCAAAGTATCACCTTGTAATACCCGGCTAGACCCCGGCACAGGGAATCCTACCTTCCGGCGGAATCTCCGTTAAAATTCGGGAGTTCTCGAATTTCAGAGCCTTCTAGAAGGGTAAAATAAAGGTTTTCTAAAATGTTTTATATGTTTTTATGGTTTTAATGAAGAAATAAAAGTGAGTTTTGAAAGAAAACATTTTGGAGGAGAAACCCAGGTTCGGCCGCCGAACATGGTGGAGTTGCGGAGGCACTTTTGGCCTCCGAAGGTGGTCTGGCCAGCCACCTATAAAAGGCCCCCTATCCGAAAATGGGCGAGTTTTCTCTCTCCATTTCTGGGCAAGGTGAGTCTCCGCCACCCCCTTGATGATCTTGTGTTTTCTCCTCAAATCCTTCAAGATTTTGATAAGTTTTAACTTTGTTTTGAAGATTTTGAGCTAAGAACAAGGTTTTGGAAGTTTTGAAGCTTGGAGACCCCCGGAGCTCGTTCCTCCATATCTCCAAGTTTGGGATCGCATCTCCTCTCGATTTTCAAGAGGTAAGTGTAGATTCTCATCTTCTCTTATGTTTTTAAGTAAGTTTTATGAAGGGTTAAGGGGTTTTGAAGCATGTTTAGGCTAGTTGTAAAATGTTAGGGTTTATTTTAGTTAATGATAAATGTGATGCTTTATGTGATGTTTGTTGGCGTATAGGCTAGTTTTATGCCCCTATATGCTTGATAATGTATTTATGCATGCTTTGGAGTGTTGAGTATGAGTTTGGAGGGTTTTGGGAGGCTAAATGTGAGAGGCAAATCGGGTTCTGCCATTCTGGAGAACCCAGGTTCGGCTGCCGAAACCATGTTCGGCCGCCGAACCTGCCTGTGGAGGCAGTTTTAGGCCGCCTAAACTCGCCCCTGAAAGTTGGACTTTCAGCTCTGGAGGGAGTTTCGGCTGCCGAACCTGCCCCCGAAAGTGCCTGACTTTCGGATCTGGAGGGACCTTCGGCCGCCGAAAGTCCCCTACCCAGCCTTCCTTTGCCTGTTTTGCATGCATGTTTTATGATGTTTTAGAGGGGTTTTTGGGGAGTTATTTAGAGTCATGTTAGAGTATGTTTGGTCCCTCATTTGAGTCCACCTGTGTAGGATCGGACCCGAGGAACCGAGGAGGCCAGCAGTGTTAGTTGTTTCAGAGTCAGCCAGAGGTGAGTAGAACTGAACTATGTTTTAAAGTAAATGAAATTTTTAGCATGTTCATGCATCATGAATGCCATGATATGTACTAGGTTGTTTGCATTAGAAATTCACGAATATGGTGCATTGCATAATATGATGTTGATGTGGATGGATATTGGATGACCCACTAGCCCTCGATATGACATGTTATGATACGGTATGGAAGTCCAGTGAGGCCCATTCTACGCCCCTGGCACGATGTGAGAGAAAGACCAATGAGGCCCATTCTACGCCCCTGGCACATTGGATATGTTATGTTATGTTATATTATGTTAAGAGAAAGACCAGTAAGGCCCATTCTATGTCTCTGGCACAATTGGACTATGTAGAGGGTTATTGGTGACAAGTCCATCCGTGATGTGAATTATTTGTGATGTGATGCATTTCATGATGGCATATGTTTATAAACTGTTTTATTTGTTCTGCTCACTGGGTTTTAGTAGCTCACCCCTTTCCCCTAACCCCAAGGGTTGCAGGAGCACAGGTAGCCGTGGGAGAGTCATCAGAGTTCTGGTATAGCATGATGTAACAGTCTAGTAGTGGACATGATATGTAAAATGATGTAATGTAATATAAGGTATTATACAGTGTTGTAATGAGGATTAGTATTGTGCTTGGCCCTAATGTATGGTTAATCCCTGTTGTACATGATCTTTATGTAAATGTTTTAATGATAGTATATGTTGAACCAAGCTTGATGTATGTAATGTTGACCCAACTAGAGCATTTGATGAGGGCTCTAGTATGGGGTTTGTATGTATGGAATCATGGTGCATGCACAGGTCAAGCTTGGTATATGAAAAGTTTAAGTTTTTATGGAAATGTATGATCATGTATGGGATTTTATCAGGTGTACAGGATGTATGTTAGGCTTGCTACGGGTTCCGGCGACCTTAAGTCGATCTGAATCCTAGCGCCGGTAGCGGTCCGATTTTCGGGTCGTTACACACCTAATCTTCAACTAGAATAAAAGGTTTCAGCCACTCATAGCTAAAACAAAACAAGAAAATAAAGAAAGGAAGAAGAAGAGATGGTGCCACTTGCAATTCCGTATGTGTGTCCAAAGGAGAGTAGAAAAAGCATGGGGAGGCTTCTTATGTGTCTTTTTATAGTTGAAAGTGTTGCCCTAGGTGATACTTGCTGCCCAAGTTGTTAAGTTGCTACTCAAGAGGCTACCCTAACTCAACTTGCCGCCCAAGTTGTTAGTGAAAGGAGAGAGAGGCACGCGGTTGATTCTTCAGAAGGAGTGTGCGCCGAATGTGAGAAAAGGGAAAGAGGAGCGTGGTTCTACTTGCCTTATTAGGTGGAGCCTTCTTTTGAATTTCGAAATATGAGTCTTGAATGCTTGAGAGGCAAGTGCACTTCTTGAGATTCGGCTGCCTGAATAGGCAGGACTGACTGCTGAGATGTTTTCACATTCAAAATAAGGAAAGAAAGATTTGCAATTTGAGTTTCAAATAATCTGCTGACTGCGCTTTCCTTATTGGACTTTGCTTCTACACTTTCCTTATTTGACACTTTCCATATTTGGCACTTTCCATGTTTAGCATTTTTCTTATTTGGCATTTTTCTGTAACTTGACTTGTGCAACAAGCTTGTTCTCTTTTGTATCTTTTTGGGCAGTTTTAAGAGCATTTTCACCAGATTGTCTCTTTACACAATTTTCTGCAGAATAAGATTAAAATCACAAAATTAGGCAGAAAAAATGTAAATGAACATCAATAACATCATGATAAAATTGTCTAAATTATGCTCTATCATTTAACCTTGATTTTCTCAAGTGAAATGACTACATTTTGGCAGAGACAAAAGCAATCATTTCACTCTTCTATTTCTCCCTTTATTAACTTCAGATTAAAGGAGCCAAGCTTGAGTTCGAAGGAAGTTTTATTCCTCTTTAAGATGCAATGTACTTGAGTATTGAGAGAGTTACAGGCCCTTTCTCGGGATTTAGCTAAGGATCTTTGAAATAAAGGACTAGATTTAGAAAGGGTGGAAGAAGAGAGATTAACCTTCTTTTTGCCTATGTTTACAAACTTAGAGAGAATTTATAATCTCTATGAGTTTAAGTACTAAAAAAATGGAATAAAATTACCTTTCGTCATTCAATGAAAGATGAATTTAAATACAGCTGAGCTATAATAGTTTCTTCTTAAAAAATATGAAAATAGCAACAACTTGGAGAAATACTCTCTTACTACAAAGGAATAAAGATAACAAAAATTCAACTAAATTAAAAAATGATGCCACTAAATCTGGAACAACAATATCAGAATAAGCCCAACACTAGGACTTAGTCAACTTGCATTTTTTTCTTCAACCCATGAGTGTATCTTTTGTAAACAGAATAGTTGCTAACATTACTTCACCCCTTTTCCAAGTGCTTGTCCTCAAGCACAGGTTTAGGAACTAAAGAAGGAAGTTGAGAATTATTGAACTGACTGCCTTCATGAAATGGTTTAAGTAGTGAAACATGAAAAATTGGATGAATATGAGAATCAGGTGGAAGATCCAACTTGTATGCCATCTTGCCAATTCGCTTGAAAACAATAAATGGACCATAGAATTTTGGAAGCAACTTTTGTTGTTTCCTAACAGCAAGAGACAACTAACGATATGGTTGAAGCTTCAGTAAGACCTTGTCTTCTTCTTTGTACTGAACATCTCGATGCTTAGCATTATAGCTAGCTTTCATTCTTTATTGAGCTTGTAACAAATTTTTTCGAAAGGAAGGGAGTATTTTATCATGAGATTGAAGAGTAAGGTCTAACTCATCTATGCTAACACTTCCTGGGCAATAAGAAAGCAAAGAAGGAGGAGGCCTGCCATATACTGCTTCAAATGGGGTAGCCTTCAAGGAAGAATGGTAACTTGTATTGTAACAGTATCCAACCCAAGCTAAGAAATTCCATGCAATTGGTGGGTCGATCACTTGTGAAACATCAAAGATACATTTCAATGGTATGATTAACCATCTCGATTTGACCATCCGATTGAGGGTGGTAAGTCAAACTAAAGGCCAGTTTAGTGCCACATAATTTAAATAGCTTAGTCCAGAATGTACTTATGAAAGTGATATCCTGGTCATTAACTATGGTTTCTTGTAACCCATGCAATTTGAAGATATAATCAAAGAATAGATATGCTACACTTACAACTGTATAAGGTTGAGAGAGAGGCACAAAGTGGGCTTGTTTTGAAAATCTGTCTACAATCACCAATAGAACATTCTTCCCTCTAGACATGGCTAAGCCTTCTATAAAAATCTAAAGAAACATCAGCCCATACTTGAGTAGTAACTGGTAAGGTTGAAGAAGACCAACTTGGTTAAAGTGTTTCAGCCTTATGGCTTTAGCAAATGAATAGGTCCAGATAAAATCTTAGAAACTCTGTTTGATGCCAACCTAATGGAAGTCCCAACTGATGTGATACAAGGTCTTTTGATAACCTTTATGGCCTTGATTATGCAAAGCAGTAATAACTGATTGGATTGATAGAGAATTTTTAGGCAAATAAACTCTACCCTTATAGAGCAAAAGCCCTTGCTTAATATTCCATGGTAATGCTGTTGTGCCCTCATTTATGAAGTAATTAGTTGCTAAATTTCTAGATTTTATTGTTGTTCTCTTCAAATTTCATCAAATAAGCTCAACTGAGGCATTGAAATAGCCATCAAAACAACATCTTCATCTCGACAAGAGAGAATCAATAGTTATATTATTTTTGCTAGCCTTGTATTCCACTGAAAAAAGAAATCCCATGAGCTTACTATACCAACATTGTTGAAAAGGAGAGAGTACCTTTTGCTATAATAGAAACTTTAAGTTGTAATGATCAGTTCAAATGACAAATTTGCAGCCTCATAGATAAGACTTCCAGTGTTTAATGGGCTTGACAAGTCTAATAAGCTCCTTCTCATAAGGAAGTAGATTATGATGCTTGACCGCCTAGCCTAGCTGAAATAAGCTACTGGTTTATTATTTTATAAAAGAATAGCCCCAATACCTGCATTAGATGCATCACATTCAACAACAAATGGCTGCTCAAAATCAGGCAAAACTAATACTGGTGTTGTAGTCATTGCCCGCTTCAAAGCTTCAAAGGCTGTAAGTGAATTTTCTGTCTAACAAAATGAATTTTTCTTAAGCATTACTGTAAGTGGAGCTGCAATAATGCCATATTGAGGAAACAATTTACAGTAATATCCTGTGAGATCCAGAAACCCATGAAGACCTCTAATGGTGGAATTGTATTGTCAAGCCAACAATGGTTAACTATTTTTAGGTGACTTGTGAGGATGATGGTTATGTGATTTCTCTTGAAAAACATACATGTTCTTGTAGATCTTAGAATTTGAGTGAGATCCTTATTCTCAAGCATTGTCATGAATAAATTTCATAAAGCATGATTTTGAAGATTATATTGATGAGTGCTACATGAGAGACACTTACATGAAGACATATGAGTTTTCCTTACGCCCTCTAAATGGATGTAGAATGTGGCTAGATATTACTACCACTACATAAAAAACTCCTTGAAAGATCTAAATAAAATAGAAAGAGAGACCAACATGAAGAGTAAAGTAATCACAAGAAATTAAGGAGGTTAGTGTAACGACCCGAAAATCGGACCGCTACCGGCGCTAGGATCCGGGTCGACTTAAGGCCGCCGGGACCCGTAGCAAGCCAAACATACATCCTGGAAACCTGTTTAATCCCATACATGATCAAGAACATACATAAAAATTAAAACTTTTCTTCCTTTCTCATACTCCAAAACTCAACCTGTGCATGTATTAACATAATCATAAACTTGACCCCTCAGTGGGATCTCATCAATGCCCCAATGGGCGATACATCATGAGTTGAGTTGGTTAAACATAAACATTAATAGACATTAAGATCATGTATCAACAAGGGATTACAATACTCATAGGGTCAAGCACATCTATAACCTCAATATACCTCATTACATAACATACTGTAATATCTTACATTACATTATAGTACAACTGTCATGTCCACCATCTAACTATTACATAAACATACTTCAAAACTCTGGCTAACCTCCTGGTCTACCCTGTACCTGCACATCTGGGGTTAGGGGAGAGGGGTGAGCTACAAAGCCCAGTGAGCAGAATAATGAAATCATATATTAAAATTTCATGCTATCATGAAATGCAACACATCACAACAAATCACATCTCGGATGGTATTGTCACCAATAGTCCTCTACATAGTCCAACTGTGCCGGGACGTAGAATGGGTACAACCGGTCTTTCTCTTACATAACATATCATAACATACCAATGTGCCAGGGACGTAGAATGGGTACAACCTGGACTTTCTCTTACATCGTGCCAGGGACGTAGAATGGGTACAATCTGGACTTCCATACCATCTCATGCCATAACATCATCATATCATATGAGGACTAAAGGATCATCCAATAACCAATCCACATCAACATCATAAATGCAATGCAACATATTCGTGAATACTAATGCAAACAACCTACTACATCTCATGGCATTCATGATGCATGGATCATGCTCAAAATTCATATTTCAATTATTTTAAAACTTAAAGTTTATTCCACTCACATCTGGCTAGCTCTGATAAACTCTGTAGCAGCTGGCTCACTGCTGGGGTCCTCGGTTCCTCGGGTCCAAACCTACACAGGTGGACTCCAATGAGGGACCAAACATACATAAACATAACTCTAATATACTCCCCAAAAACCCCCTAAAACATCATAAAACAACTACATAAAAACATGCAAGAAATGGCTGAACAGGGCACTTTCGGCGGCAGGTTCGGCGGCCGAAAGTCCCTCCAGAGCCGAAAGTCAGGCAGGTTCGGCAGCACCTTCGGCGGCCGAAACTCCTAGACAGAGGCGAAACTCATGCATTTTCGGCGGCACCTTCGGCGGCCGAAAGTCCCAGACAGAGACGAAAGTCTCTTTTCGGGGGCAACTTCGGCAGCCGAAAGGCCTGCCTCCCTAGCCATGTTTGGCGGCCGAAAGCTCCTTCGGCTGCCGAACCTGGTTTCTGCCAAATGGCAGAAACTTGGCTCCTTTATGCACATTTGCCTCCTAACTCTTCCAACATGCATATAACTCAACCAAATCATGCAAAAATACATACAATGGTTCCTAGGGGCCTCAACTAACTTAAACCCCAACTACAACACACAACAACAACACAAGCCAACATACATTGCTCAAAAACACATATAAAACCCATAAACCTAACTATGAGCTAAACATGCATTCTACCCCATAAAACAACTTAAAACTTACTTAAAACATATATTGAGCTTAAGATCGGCTCTTACCTCTTGAAGATTGAGAGAGAGACGACCTAAACTCGGAGATCCAAGCAAATGAGCTCCTGAGTTCCCAAAGCTCCAAAACTTGTCTTAAATGCTCAAAACTTGCAATGAGAGGTGAAAACTCAAGAAAAATGGAGGAGATTTGAAGAAAGGACACAAGATCTGGGGAGAGGGATGTCGGAAGCTAGCTATGGCCGAAAATGGGAGAAAGCTCGCCCATTTCGGCTAAGTGACCCTTTTATAGGTGGCTGGCCAGGCCACGTTCGGGGGCCGAAAGTGCTTCCGCATGCATGCCATGTTCGGCGGCCGAACCTGGGTTTTCCTCCAAAGACTTTTCATGCAAAAACTCATTAAATTTTCATACTTAAAACCATGAAATACCTTAAAACATTTTAAGAAAACATGTTTCTACCCTACTAGAGGCTTCCGACATCCGAGATTCCACCGGACGGTAGGAATTCCGATACCGGAGTCTAGCCGGGTATTACAGTTAGGTATGGTGATGATATGTAGTCATTATGTACAAAGTGGCTATAATAAAAGAGGTTGTTCAAGAATTGCACAACCTCCTGCTCCTAGACCACTACAAGTATGTGAGTTGTTTATATATTTATGAAATGAATTGTATTAATATATCCATAGTATTTAACAAAATTTGTGTTATATAGTTGCATAAAGCAAAGCAGAAGAAGAAGAATAACATGGCTTCTAGACAAGAAGCCAAGGCAGCAATATCTGGTAGTAATATATCAGATCAACAAGATACAACAACCTCATTATAGTCAAAAATTAGAAGGGAAAGAAGACAAGTTCGATAGAGTTATGGGTTAGAATATTCACTAAAACATGGAATATTTATGCAAGGGTAATTGTTACATTTACCTTGTATTTTGGTTTGTTGAAATCAAGGAGGAATGTCAGAGGATGTGGGGGATGATATAGATGTGGATCAGAGGAGGGATGGCAGCCTTGAAGTGAGTATGTCTGAAGAGGGCATGGGAGAGTCCCAGGGAGGCACTCAGGCGTCGGGATTTGTTCAGCCACCCCAGTACCCACCCTTTTCTCAGAATCCCGGGAATTCGATGGGAGGTACATCGGATTACTCCAGCTTTAGCCCTTACCACTCTCATATGCCATACCCACCTTTCTACCCACCATACCCATAGTACCCTATGTACCCACCCCCGTCCTTCTACCCAGGTACAACAAACCCTACCCCAGGGGATGCTGCACCTCCTCCACCATCAGCAGCACCTACTGTCCCAGAAACCCAAATGCCTAAACCTACCTCATCTGGAGGGAGCGAGGTCAAGATGACCGACTACATGAAGCTGGGTGCTCCCCAATATGAAACTGGTGATGACCCGTTTGTGTATCTTGAGAGGGTCAAAACGATTACAGATGAGATAGGAGCTGATGACAGTAGAGCCATTCAGATGGCTGGGTTCACAATAAAATGCAAGAAGGCCCGAGAGTGGTTTAAAAACTATGTGAACCCGAGATTGGGCAGCCTGTCATGGGAGGAGTTTGCAAATGAGTTTGCAGGATGGGCTTTCCCTGACAGTTCAAGGGAGTTGAAGATGATTGAATTTGAGCAGTTGAGGCAGTCAGATGAGATGAGTGTGGATGAGTATACAAACAGATTCTTGGAGCTGTTGCCGTTTGCTGGGCAGAATCTGGACACAGATCAGAAGAAGTCAAGGAGGTATATCATGAGGCTCCATTCCAGGTATTCCTCCTTGATTCAGTCAGCAGAGAGGGAGAGTTTCCATGCCATAGTGGATATGGCTCGGAGGATGGAGGCTAGTGCAATAATCGAGGAAAAAGTTAAACAGTCAATGGCACAGCCTTCTGGTTCCAAGACCCCTGGTGGGGGCAAGTTAGAGCCTTCTTCTCTGAGTTCAAGTAGTAAGAGGTGGAGCAGTACCACCAAGAAGCCAAAGAAGAACAAGTTCTGGAACAAGATCAAGTCAGGTCTGGGATTGGGAAGTGGCATGAGCTCAAGTGCAGATAATGCAGTATGTAGGAAGTGTGGGAAGCCGCACAAGGGTGTATGTCTGGTTGGGACGACAGCCTGCTTCAAATGTGGGCAGGAGGGACACATGGCTCGGGAGTGTCCTAGAGCAGCTTTTATGGCGCAGTCTCAGCAGACAGCCTCTGGTAGTGTGGCTCAACCAGTAGCTCCAGCCGCGACTCAGGCCAGTGGCAGAGGTAGAGGGAGAGGGTCAGCTTCTTCTTCAGCGGGTTTCAGAGGTGAAGGTCCATCCGCCCCAACACGGATCTTCAAATTGACACAGCAGGAGGCAAATGCATTGAACACCGTGGTGGCAGGTAATCTCATCATTGGTTGCTCAGATGTTTATGCCTTAATGAACCCTAGTGCATCTCATTCTTTCATTGCTCCGAGGGCCGTCGAGAGGTTGGGATTGATGGTCTCTGGGTTAGAGTGTCTCCTATGGGTCAGTGGACCCAAGTGTGACCCGTCAGTGGCAGAGTCAGTCTGCCAGTGTAGTCCAATTTTTGTTGAGGGAAGATGCCTTTCTGCCGACCTTGTGGTTCTAGATTTGACAGATTTTGACGTCATTCTAGGGATGGATTGGCTATCTACCCATGGTGCTACCTTGGACTGCAGAGACAAGGTAGTCGAGTTCAGATGTCAGGATGGGTCAGAGGTTGTCTTCAGAGGAGACAGGGTGAGTACACCTAGAGGTTTGATATCAACCCTTCAGGCTCGTAGGTTGCTCAGGAGGGGTTGTCAGGGTTTTCTAGCTCATGTGAGAGAGCTGGATAGTCATGTTAGAGAGCCTGCCTCAGTGCCCGTGGTCAGTGAGTTCTTAGATGTTTTCCCAGACGAGCTGCCAGGTTTACCGCCTACTAGGGAGATAGAGTTCGAAATTGAGTTGGTGCCTGGAACTAGACCGATCTCTATCCCTCCCTACAGGATGGCACCAGCAGAATTGAAGGAGCTTAAGGAGCAGTTGCAAGAGTTGGTAGATAGGGGCTTCATCCGACTGAGTACCTCACCTTGGGGTGCTCCAGTGTTGTTTGTGAAAAAGAAGAATGGATCCCTCAGACTTTGTATCGACTACAGGCAGTTGAACAAGGTCACTACCAAGAACAAGTACCCATTGCCAAGGATCGACGATCTATTCGACCAGCTAGCAGGAGCAGGTTGTTTCTCTAAAATAGATTTGAGATCGGGGTATCATTAGCTGAGGATAAGAGAAGAGGATGTACCGAAGACAACATTCAGAACCAGATATAGGCACTATGAGTTCCTTGTGATGCCGTTCGGGTTAACCAATGCCCCTACAACATTCATGGATCTCATGAACAGAGTGTTTAGTCAATACCTGGATCACTTTGTTATTGTCTTCATAGATGATATCTTAGTGTATTCCCGGAATGCAGAGGAGCATGCCCATCATCTGAGGTTAGTTTTGCAGACCTTGAGGGAACACGGCTTGTATGCCAAGTTCTCCAAGTGTGAGTTCTGGTTGAGGAGCATTTCATTCTTGGGGCACATTGTGTCAGAAAATGGAATCGAGGTAGACCCCAAGAAAGTGGAAGCCGTAGCTAACTGGCCTAGACCCACTACAGTGACAGAGATCAAGAGCTTCTTGGGTTTAGCAGGTTACTACAGGAGGTTCGTTCAGAACTTCTCTAAAATTGCAGCTCCTATGACCAGACTGACTAAAAAGAACTAGAGGTTTGTGTGGACCGACCAGTGTGAAGAAAGCTTTGAGGAGCTCAAGAAGAGGTTGACTTCAGTACCAGTGTTAGCTCTGCCAACTAGTAATGAAGACTTCTCAGTGTATTGTGATGCGTCCCGTGTGGGACTGGGTTGTGTGCTGATGCAGAATGAAAGGGTGATTGCTTATGCTTCTAGGCAGCTGAAGAAGCACGAGTTGAATTACCCTACACATGACCTAGAGATGGCAGCGGTAATCTTTGCACTCAAGATGTGGAGGCATTACCTTTATGGGGTAAAATGTGAGATCTTCACAGATCATAAAAGCCTGCAGTACATCCTGAGTCAGACAGAGCTGAATTTGCGGCAGAGAAGATGGGTAGAACTACTCAGTGACTATGATTGCAAGATCTAGTACCATCCGGGTAAGGCGAATATTGTGGCAGACGCCTTAAGCCGGAAATCACTTGGCAGTTTGTCCCATATTTCAGCAGAGAGGAGGCCAGTAGTGAGGGAGTTCTTCGAGCTCATCAATGAAGGTCTACAGTTGGAGTTGTCTGGTACAGGTGCTTTGATAGCCCAGATGAGAGTGGCACCCATGTTTCTGGAGCAGGTGGCTCAGAAACAGCACGAGGACCCAGAGTTTGTAAAGATTGCCAGGATTGTTCAGTTAGGCAAGAACGAAGAGTTCAGATTTGACGGTAAGGGGATCCTCTGCTATGGGAATAGATTGTGTGTACCAGATGACGTGGGACTGAAGGGAGACATTATGAGGGAAGCTCATAATGCCAGATACAATGTTCACCTTGGAGCCACCAAAATGTATCAAGATCTGAAGAAAGTGTATTGGTGGCTAGCTATGAAGGGAGAAGTGGCACAGTTTGTGTCAGCCTGCGAAATATGTTAGAGGGTGAAGCTGGAACATCAGAAGCCGGCTGGAATGCTTAACCCACTACCAATTCCAGAGTGAAAATGGGAGAATATTGCTATGGACTTCGTAGTGGGGTTACCGGCGACGTCTAACAGATTGGACTCCATATGGGTGATTGTGGACAGACTCACCAAATCTGCTCACTTCATCCATGTCAGGAGTGGCTATTCTGTGGACAAGTTGGCGCAGGTGTATGTAGATGAGGTTGTCAGGCTGCATGGGGTTCCTGTTTCAATAGTGTCTGATAGAGGGCCCCAGTTCACCTCCAGGTTTTGGCAGAGTCTGTAGAACGCTATGGGTACCAGGTTGGATTTTAGCATTGCTTTCCATCCATAGACGGACGGACAGTCAGAGAGGACCATCCAGACAATAGAGGATATGCTCAAAATGTGTGTGCTAAATTTTGGCGGTTCTTGGAGGCAGCATCTACCCTTGGTGGAGTTTGCCTACAATAATAGCCATCATGCTAGCATAGGGATGGCTCCATATGAGGCTTTGTATGGAAGGAAGTGCAGGTCACCGGTTTGCTGGGAAGAAGTTGGGAAAAAGGCCTTGGCAGGGCCTGAGCTTGTTGAGATCACTAGCAGAGTGGTGCCCATTATCAGAGAAAGGATCAAGACTACTGTGAGCAGGCAAAAGAGTTATGCAGATATCCGTAGAAGGCCAGTAGAGTTTCAGGAGGGGGATTTGGTATTGCTCAAGGTGTCTCCAATGAAAGGGGTGATTCGGTTCGGGAAGAAAGGTAAGCTAGCTCCACGATACATCGGACCCTTTGAAATCTTACAAAAGATCGGGAATGTATCGTATAAGCTGGATTTACCTGCTTCAATGGAAAGAATTGTAATACCCAGCTAGACTCCGGTATCAGAATTCCTACCGTCCGGTGGAATCTCGGATGTCGGAAAACTCTAGAAGGGTAAAACCATGTTTTCCTAAAATATTTTAATGTATTTTATGGTTTTAAGCAAGAAAGGAAATCGAGTTTTGAATGAAAAAGACCAAGGAGGCTTTTCTAGGTTCGGCTGCCGAACTTCAAGTTCGGCCGCCGAACATTGGACAGTTTAGGGGGGCAAGTTAGGCTTCCGAAAGTTTCAAAGGTTCGGCCACCGAACCTCATGTTCGGTCGCCGAACTTGCATGAGTTTTGGAGGCACTTTAGGCTGTCGAAAGGTGGTCTGGCAGCCCCTATAAAAGAGCTCCATGGTCGAAACGGGCGAATTTTCTCTCCATTTTTGGCCCCGGTGAGTTCTTGCTCTCCCATGGTTTGTTTTTGATGTTTTTTCTCCGATCTTTCACGTTTTAATAAGCTTTATGTTGATTTGAAGATTTTTGAGCAAAAGAGCAAGTTTTGAAGCTTGGAGACTAAAGAGTTGGTTTCTCCCCATCTCCAAGCTAGGATCGTCTCTCCTCTCGTTCTTCAAGAGGTAAGAGTAGATCCATAGTTCATTTCATGTTTTAAGCAAGTTTTATGAAGTTTCTTGGGGTAGAAATGCATGTGTAGGTTTATGTTGAGTTTTTGGTTAAATGTGTGTTTATGAACAATGTATGTTGAATATGCATGTTTGATGTGTTTTGGTTGGGGTTTAAGTTAGTTTGAGACCCCTATGTGCTTGTTGGCTTGAGTTTGCTTGTTGTAGAATAGGTAAATGCATGTTGAATGAGTTGGGAGGCTTTTGTGCATGTTGGAGCTGAGTTTCTGCCCTTTGGGAAGAACTCAGGTTCGGCAACCGAAGGCTCTTTCGGCCGCCGAACCTGCCTGTGGTAGCATGTATCGGCTGCCGAACCCTGCCCCCGAAAGTGGACTTTCGGCTCTGGAAGGGAGTTTTGGCCGCCGAAGGTGCCGCCGAACATGCATGAGTTTCGTCTCTAGAGGAAACCTTCGGCCGCCGAAAGTGCCACCAAAGGTGCATGACTTTCGGCTCTGGAGGGCCTTTCGGCCGCCGATCCTGCCGCCGAAAGTGCCCTGTTCAGCCCTCCTTTGCATGATTTCTATGATTGTTTTAAGGTGTTTTAGGGGGTTTTTGGGGAGTATTTTAGAGTCATGTTCATGGATGTTTGGTCGCTCACTTGAGTCCACCTATGTAGGTTCGGACCCGAGGAACCGAGGACCTCAGCAGTGAGATAGCTGCTTCAGAGTCATTAGAGCTTCAGCCAGAGGTGAGTGGAATAACTCTTTATGTTTCAAAGCAAATAAGTAAATTTTGAGCATGATACATGCATCACGTATACCATGAGATATACTAGGTTGTATGCATTAGAATTCACGAATTTATTGCATTGCATAACTTGATGATGATGTGGATGGATGTTGAATGATTCTTTAGTCCTTGTATGATATGTTATGATGATGATACGGTATGGAAGACTAGTGAGGCCCATTCTACGCCCCTGGCACTATGTTAAGAGAAAGACCAGTGAGGCCCATTCTACGCCCCTGGCACTATGGAATGTTATGTTATGTTATGCTATGGTAAGAGAAAGACCAGTGAGGCCCATTCTACGCCCCTGGCACGATTAGACTATGTTGAGGACTATTGGTGACAAGTCCATCCTTGATGTGAATTGTTTGTGATGTGTTGCATTTCATGAAAGCATGAAATATAAATTGAATATGTTATTATTCTGCTCACTGGGCTTTATAGCTCACCCCTCTCCCTTAACCCCCAGATTTGCAGGTACAGGGTAGACCAGGAGGTTAGCAATAGTAGAGTCATGTGTTATGTAATAGTTAGCTGTGGACATGAATATGATGTAATGTAAAAGTATAGTATAGAAATGCAATGTAATGATGTTTATGGAAGTTTAGAGTTGTGCTTGACCATAGTATGATGTTAATCCCTTTCTAGTACATGATCTTAAATGTTTAATGATGATTATTGTAAACCTAGCTTAATGTATGTTGTGATTTGTGCGTGCACAGGTTAAGCTTGGTGAAGGAATGAAAGAATGATAGAATGAATGATTGACAAATGAGAAAGTTTTAAAATTTTTATGTAATTGTTGATCATGTATGGGATTAAACAGGTTTACAGGATGAATGTTTGGCTTGCTACGGGTCCCGGCGGCCTTAAACCGATCTGGATCCTAGCGCCGGTAGCGGTTCGATTTTCGGGTCGTTACAGATTGGTATCAGAGCCCTAGGTTCATATGGTCGGACCTAGAGTGTCGGGCTCATAGATGTTCTAAAAGGTCAAGCACAATAGGAAAATCATGTCCACTAGGATAGGATGTAGAGTCCTGTCTTGAAATGATGATGTGAAATGCCATGATTTTATGCATGTGCATTAATGATATGCTATGTATGTGATGTATGTGATGCGGGTTCGTGTGTTTGCACATGAACCATTTGATGCTAATGTTTATGTGATGTGTGCTGTTTTTCAGTAAACAGGATGAGGGAAACTCGTCGATCTGCACGATTGACTAGAGTACCACCAGAGGATGAGGGCATGAGTGCCCGTCCCCCTGCATTGCGAAGGGCAATGTCTAGCAGGTCTAGCAGGGAAAGAGCAGTGAGAGACCCTAGAAGGTCTTTGGATATGAATAGAAGCAGGTCAGTAAGGGGAACAGTTCAGGGAGGAATGTCAGAGGATGTGGGGGATGATATGGATGTGGATCAGAGGAGGGATGGCAGCCTTGGAGTAAGTATGTCTGAAGAGGGCATAGGAGAGTCCCAGGGAGGCACTCAGGCCTCAAGATTTGTTCAGCCACCCCAGTACCCACCCTTTTCTTAGCATCCTGGGTATTCGATGGGAGGTACGTCGGATTACCCCAGTTTTAATCCTTACCCTTCTCACATGCCATACCCACCTTTCTACCCACCATACCCACAGTACCCTATGTACCCACCCCGTCCTTTTACCCAGGTACAGCAAACCCTACCCCAGGGGATGCTGCACCTCCTCCACCACTAGCAGCACCTACTGTCACAGAAATCCAAATGCCTAAACCTAGCTCATCTGGAGGGAGCAAGGTCAGGATGACCGACTACATGAAGCTGAGTGCTCCCCAGTTTGAAACCGGTGATGATCCGTTTATGTATCTTGAGAGGGTCAGAGCGATTACAGATGAGATAGGAGCTGATGATAGTAGAGCCATTCAGATGGATGGGTTCACACTGAAATGCAAGAAGGCCCGAGAGTGGTTCAAGAACTATGTGAACCCGAGGTTGGACAGCCTATCATGGGAGGAGTTTGCAAATGAGTTTGCAGGATGGGCTTTCCCTGACAGTTCAAGGGAGTTGAAGATGATTGAATTCGAGCAGTTGAGGCAGTCAGATGAGATAAGTGTGGATGAGTATACAGACAGATTCTTGGAGCTGTTGCCATTTGCTGGGCAAAATCTGGATACGGATCAAAAGAAGTCAAGGAGGTATATCATGATGCTCCATTCCAGGTATTTCTCCTTGATTCAGTCTGCAGAGAGGGAGAGTTTCCATGCCATAGTGGATATGGCTCGGAGGATGGAGGCTAGTGCAATCATCGAAGGGAAAGTTAATCAGTCAGTGGCACAGCCTTCTAGTTCCAAGACCCCTGGTGGGGGCAAGTTGGACCCTTCTTCTCTGAGTTCAGCTAGTAAGAGGTGGAGCAGTACCACCAAGAAGCCAAAGAAGAACAAGTTATGGAGCAAGATCAGGTCAGGTTTGGGATTGGGAAGTGGCTCGAGCTCAGGTGCAGATAATGCAGTATGCAGGAAGTGTGGTAAGCCGCACAAGGGTGTATGTCTGGTTGGGACGACGGCCTGCTTCAGGTGTGGGTAGGAGGGACACATGGCTCGGGAGTGTCCTAGAGCAGCTTTTATGGCACAGTCTCAGCAAACAGCTTCTGGTAGGGTGGCTCAACCAGTGACTCCAGCCGCGACTCAGGCCACTGGCAGAGGCAAAGGGAGAGGGGCAGCCTCTTCTTCAGCGGGTTTCAGAGGTGAAGGTCCATCAGCCCCAGCACAGATCTTCACCATGACACAACAGGAGGCAAATGCATCAAACACCGTGGTGGCAGGTAATCTCATCATTGGTTACTCGGATGTTTATGCCTTAATGGACCCTGGTGCATCTCATTCTTTCATTGCTCCGAGGGCCGTCGAGAGGTTGGGATTGATGGTCTCTGGGTTAGAGTGTCCCCTATGGGTCAGTGGACCCAAGTGTGACCCGTTAGTGGCAGAGTCAGTCTGCCAGTGTAGTCCAGTTTTTGTTGAGGGGAGATGCCTTTCTGCCGACCTTGTGGTTCTAGATTTGACAGATTTTGACGTCATTCTAGGGATGGATTGGCTATCTACCCATGGTGCTACCTTGGACTGCAGAGACAAGGTAGTCAAGTTCAGATGTCAGGATGGGTCAGAGGTTGTCTTCGGAGGAGACAGGGAGAGTACACCTAGAGGTTTGATATCAGCCCTACAGGCTCGTAGGCTACTCAGGAGGGGTGTCAGGGTTTTCTAACTCATGTGAGAGAGCTGGATAGTCATGTCAGAGAGCCCGCCTCAGTGCCCGTGGTCAGTGAGTTTTTAGACGTTTTCCCAGACGAACTGCCAGGTTTACCACCTGCTAGGGAGATAGAGTTCGAAATTAAGTTGATGCCTGGAACTAGACCAATCTCTATCCCTCCCTACAGGATGGCACCAGCAGAATTGAAAGAGCTTAAGGAGCAGTTGCAAGAGTTGATAGATAAGGGCTTCATCCGACCGAGTACCTCACCTTAGGGTGCTCCAGTGTTGTTTGTGAAAAAGAAGGATGGATCCCTCAGACTTTGTATCGACTACAGGCAGTTGAACAAGGTCACTACCAAGAATAAGTACCCGTTGCCAAGGATCGACGATCTATTCGACCAGCTAGCAGGAGCAGGTTGTTTCTCTAAAATAGATCTGAGATCAGGGTATCATCAGCTGAGGATAAGAGAAGAGGATGTACCGAAGACAGTATTCAGGACCAGATATGGGCACTATGAGTTCCTTGTGATGCCGTTCGGGTTAACCAACGCCCCTGCAGCATTCATGGATCTCATGAACAGAGTGTTTAGCCAGTACCTGGATCACTTTGTTATTGTCTTCATAGATGATATCTTAGTGTATTCCAGGAATGCAGAGGAGTATGCCCATCATCTGAGGTTAGTTCTGCAAACCTTGAGGGAACACGACTTGTATGCCAAGTTCTCCAAGTGTGAGTTCTGGCTGAGGAGCATTTCATTCTTGGGGCACGTTGTGTCAGAAAATGGAATCGAGGTAGACCCCAAGAAAGTGGAGACTGTAGCTAACTGGCCTAGACCCACTACGGCGACAGAGATCAAGAGCTTCTTAGGTTTGGCAGGTTACTACAGGAGGTTCGTACAGAACTTCTCTAAGATTGCAGCTCCCATGACCAGATTGACTAAGAAGAACCAAAGGTTTGTGTGGACCGACCAGTGTGAAGAAAGCTTTGAGGAGCTCAAGAAGAGGTTGACTTCAGCGCCAGTGTTAGCTCTGCCAGCTAGTAATGAGGACTTCTCAGTGTATTGTGATGTGTCCCGTGTGGGTCTGGGTTGTGTGCTAACGCATAGTGAAAGGGTGATTGCTTATGCTTCTAGGCAGCTGAAGAAGCACGAGTTGAATTACCCTACACATGACCTTGAGATGGCAGCAGTAATCTTTGCACTCAAGATGTGGAGGCATTACCTTTATGGGGTAAAATGTGAGATCTTCACAGATCATAAAAGCCTGCAGTACATCCTGAGTCAGAGAGAGCTGAATTTGAGGTAGAGAAGATGGGTAGAACTGCTCAGTGACTATGATTGCAAGATCGAGTACCATCCGGGTAAGGCAAATGTTGTGGCAGACGCCTTAAGCCGGAAATCACTTGGCAATTTGTCCCATATTTCAGCAGAGAGGAGGCCAGTAGTGAGGGGGTTCTTCGAGCTCATCAATGAAGGTCTACAGTTGGAGTTGTCTAGTACAGGTGCTTTGATAGCCCAGATGAGAGTGGCACCCGTGTTTCTAGAGCAGGTGGCTCAGAAACAGCACGAGGATCCAGAGTTAGTGAAGATTGCCAGGACTGTTCAGTCAGGCAAGAATGAAGAGTTCAGATTTGACGATAAGGGGATCCTCCGCTATGGGAGCAGATTGTGTGTACCAGATGACGTAGGGCTAAAGGGAGACATTATGAGAGAGGCTCATAATGCCAGATACAGTGTTCACCCTGGAGCCACCAAGATATATCAAGATTTAAAGAGAGTTTATTGGTGGCCAGCGATGAAGAGAGAAGTGGCACAGTTTGTGTCAGCCTGCGAAGTATGTCAGAGGGTGAAGTTGGAACATCAGAAGTCGGCTGGAATGCTTAACCCACTACCTATTCCAGAGTGGAAATGGGAGAATATAGCTATGGACTTTGTGGTGGGGTTACCGGCAGTGTCCAACAGATTAGACTCCATATGGGTGATTGTGGACAGACTAACCAAATCTGCTCACTTCATTCCTGTCAGGAGTAACTACTCTGTGGACAAGTTGGCGTAGGTGTATGTTGGTGAGGTTGTCAGGCTGCATGGGGTTCCTGTTTCAATAGTGTCTGATAGAGGACCCCAGTTCACCTCCAGGTTTTGGCGGAGTCTGCAGAATGCTATGGGTACCAGGTTGGATTTTAGCACTGCTTTCCATCCATAGACAGACGGACAATCAGAGAGGACCATCCAGACAATAGAGGATATGCTCAGAATGTGTGTGCTGGATTTTGGCGGTTCTTGGAGGCAGCATCTACCTTTGGTGGAGTTTGCCTACAATAACAGCCATCATGCTAGCATAGGGATGGCTCCCTATGAGGCTTTGTATGGAAGGAAGTGCAGGTCACCTGTTTGCTGGGAGGAAGTTGGAGAAAGGGCCTTGGCAGGGCCTGAGCTAGTAGAGATCACCAGCAGGGTGGTGCCCATAATCAGAGAAAGGATCAAGATTGCTGCAAGCAGGCAAAAGAGTTATGCAGATATCCGCAGAAGGCAAGTAGAGTTTCAGGAGGGGGATTTGGTATTGCACAAGGTGTCTCCAATGAAAGGGGTGATTCGGTTCGGGAAGAAAGGTAAGCTAGCTCCACGGTACATCGGACCCTTTGAAATCTTGCAAAAGATTGGGAATGTAAAGTATAAGTTGGACTTACCTGCTTCTATGGAGAGAATTCATCCGGTTTTCCATGTTTCCATGTTAAGAAAGTTCGTGTCAGATCCGAGCAAGGTTCTTAGTGAGCCTGATGTGGAGATCCAAGAAGATCTCACCTATGTTGAGCAGCCAGTACGGATTCTTGACACTCAGATCAGAAAGTTGAGAAACAAGGAGATCCCGATGGTGAAAGTCCTTTGGAATCACCACAACATTGAGGAGTGTACCTGGGAGACACGGAAGTCCATGCTCCAACAATATCCTCATCTCTTCTAAAGTAAGTGTTATGTGTTTTATGTGAATGTTTATGTTTTATGCCATGCTATGTTTGTTTGGTGAACATTTGGGGACGAATGTTCTTAAGGGGGGAAGAATGTAATACCCGGCTAGACTCCGGTATCAGAATTCCTACCGTCCGGTGGAATCTCGGATGTCGGAAAACTCTAGAAGGGTAAAACCATGTTTTCCTAAAATGTTTTAATGTATTTTATGGTTTTAAGCAAGAAAGGAAATCGAGTTTTGAATGAAAAAGACCAAGGAGGCATTTCCAGGTTCGGCCGCCAAACATTGGACAGTTTAGGGGGGCAAGTTAGGCTTCCGAAAGTTTCAAAGGTTCGGCCGCCGAACCTCATGTTCGGCCGCCAAACTTGCATGAGTTTTGGAGGCACTTTAAGCTGCCGAAAGGTGGTCTGGCAGCCCCTATAAAAGAGCTCCATGGTCGAAACGGGTGAGTTTTCTCCCCATTTTCGGCCACGGTGAGTTCTTGCTCTCCCATGGTTCGTTTTGGATGTTTTTCCTCCGATCTTTCACGTTTTAACAAGCTTTATGTTGATTTGAAGATTTTTGAGCAAAAGAGCAAGTTTTGAAGCTTGGAGACTAAAGAGTTGGTTTCTCCCCATCTGCAAGCTAGGATCGTCTCTCCTCTCGTTCTTCAAGAGGTAAGAGTAGATCCATAGTTCATTTCATGTTTTAAGCAAGTTTTATGAAGTTTCTTGGGGTAGAAATGCATGTGTAGGTTTATGTTGAGTTTTTGGTTAAATGTGTGTTTATGAACAATGTATGTTGAATATGCATGTTTGATGTGCTTTGGTTGGGGTTTAAGTTAGTTTGAGACCCCTATGTGCTTGTTGGCTTGAGTTTGCTTTTTGTAGAATAGGTAAATGCATGTTGAATGAGTTGGGAGGCTTTTGTGCATGTTGAAGCTGAGTTTCTGCCCTTTGGGAAGAACTCAGGTTCGGCAGCCGAAGGCTCTTTCGGCCGCCGAACCTACCTGTGGTAGCATGTATCGGCTGCCGAACCCTGCCCCCGAAAGTGGACTTTCGGCTCTAGAAGGGAGTTTCGGCCGCCGAAGGTGCCGCCGAACATGCATGAGTTTCGTCTGTGGAGGGAACCTTCGGCCGCCGAAAGTGCCGCCGAAGGTGCATGACTTTCGGCTCTAGAGGGCCTTTCGGCCGCCGAACCTGCCGCCGAAAGTGCCCTGTTCAGCCCTCCTTTGCATGATTTCTATGATTGTTTTAAGGTGTTTTAGGGGATTTTTGGGGAGTATTTTAGAGTCATGTTCATGGATGTTTGGTCCCTCACTTGAGTCCACCTATGTAGGTTCGGACCCGAGGAACCGAGGACCTCAGCAGTGAGATAGCTGCTTCAGAGTCATTAGAGCTTCAGCCAAAGGTGAGTGGAATAACTCTTTATGTTTCAAAGCAAATAAGTAAATTTTGAGCATGATACATGCATCACGTATACCATGAGATATACTAGGTTGTATGCATTAGAATTCACGAATATGTTGCATTGCATAACTTGATGATGATGTGGATGGATGTTGAATGATCCTTTAGTCCTCTTATGATATGTTATGATGATGATACGGTATGGAAGACCAGTGAGGCCCATTCTACGCCCCTGGCACTATGGAATGTTATGTTATGTTATGCTATGGTAAGAGAAAGAACAGTGAGGCCCATTCTACGCCCCTGGCACGATTGGACTATATTGAGGACTATTGGTGACAAGTCCATCCTTGATGTGAATTGTTTGTGATGTGTTGCATTTCATGAAAGCATGAAATATAAATTGAATATGTTATTATTCTGCTCACTGGGCTTTATAGCTCACCCCTCTCCTTTAACCCCCAGATTTGCAGGTATAGGGTAGACCAGGAGGTCAGCAAGAGTAGAGTCATGTGTTATGTAATAGTTAGCTGTGGACATGAATATGATGTAATGTAAAAGTATAGTATAGAAATGCAATGTAATGATGTTTATAGAAGTTTAGAGTTGTGCTTGACCATAGTATGATGTTAATCCCTTTTTAGTACATGATCTTAAATGTTTAATGATGATTATTGTAAACCAAGCTTAATGTATGTTGTGATTTGTGCATGCACAGGTTAAGCTTGGTGAAGGAATGAAAGAATGGTAGAATGAATGAATGAATGAATGAATGAATGAATGATTGACAAATGAGAAAGTTTTAAAATTTGTATGTAATTGTTGATCATGTATGGGATTAAACAGGTTTACAGGATGAATGTTTGGCTTGCTACGGGTCCCGGCGGCCTTAAGCCGATCTGGATCCTAGCGCCGGTAGCGGTCTGATTTTCGGGTCGTTACAGAATCCATCCGGTTTTCCATGTTTCCATGCTACGAAAGTTTGTGTCAGATCCGGATAAGGTTCTTAGTGAGCCTGATGTGGAGGTCCAAGAGGATCTCACTTATGTTGAGCAGCCAGTACGGATCATAGACATCCAGATTAGAAAATTGAGAAACAAGAAAATCCCGATGGTGAAAGTCCTTTGGAATCACCACAACATTGAGGAGTGTACCTGGGAGACACGGGAGTCCATGCTCCAGCAATATCCTCATCTCTTTTAAAGTAAGTGTTATGTGTTTTATGTGAATGTTTATGTTTTATGCCATGCTATGTTTGTTTGGTGAACATTCGGGGACGAATGTTCTTAAGGGGGAGAGAATGTAATACCCGGCTAGACTCCGATATCGGAATTCCTACCGTCCGGTGGAATCTCAGATGTCAGAAACCTCTAGAAGGGTAAAAACCATGTTTTCATAAAATGTTTTAATGTATTTTATGGCTTTAAGCAAGAAAGGAAATTGAGTTTTGAATGAAAAAGACCAAGGAGGCATTTCCAGGTTTGGCCGCCGAACCTCAAGTTCGGCCGCCGAATATTGGATAGTTTAGGGGGGCAAGTTAGGCTTCCGAAAGTTTCAAAGGTTCGGCCGCCGAACTTGCATGAGTTTTGGAGGCACTTTAGGCTGCCGAAAGGTGGTCTGGCAACCCCTATAAAAGGGCTCCATGGCCGAAACGGGCGAGTTTTCTCCCCATTTTCGGCCACGGTGAGTCCCTGCTCTCCCATGGTTCATTTTTGATGTCTTTCCTCCGATCTTTAGAGTTTTAACGAGTTTTATCTTGATTTGAAGATATTTGAGCAAAAGAGCAAGTTTTGGAGCTTGGAGACCAAAGAGTTGAGATCTCCCCCATTTCTAAGTTAGGATCGTTTCTCCTCTAGATCTTCAAGAGGTAAGCTACGATCCTGCCATTCTAGTATGTTTTAAATAAGTTTTATGAGTTTTGTGGGGTAGAAATGCATGTTTAGGTTATTATTGAGTTTATGGGTTTATGTTATGCTTATGAGCAATGTGGGTTGTTTGATGTGTTTTGGTTGGGGTTTAAGTTAGTTTGAGACCCCTATGTGCTTGTTGGCTTGAGTTTACATGTTGTAGACTAGGTAAATGCATGATGGAATGGATTGGGAGGCATTTGTGCATGGAGGAGGCTGAGTTCTGCCCTTTAGAAGAACTCAGGTTCGGCAGCCGAAGGAACTTTCGGCCGCCGAACCTGCCTGTGGAGGCCAACTTTTGGCTGCCGAACCCTGCCCCCGAAAGTGGACTTTCGGCTCTGGAAGGGAGTTTCGGCCGCCAAAGGTGCCGCCGAACGTGCATGAGTTTCGTCTCTGGAGGGAACCTTCGGCCGCCGAAGGTGCATGACTTTTGGCTCTGGAGAGACTTTCGACCGCCGAACCTGCCACTGAAAGTACCTTGTTCAGCCTTCTTTTGCATGATTTATGTGATTGTTTTATGGTGTTTTAGGGGGTTTTTGGGGAGTATTTTAGAGTCATGTTCATGGATGTTTGGTCCCTCATTTGAGTCCACCTGTGTAGGTTCGGACCCGAGGAACCGAGGACCTCAGCAGTGAGATAGCTGCTTCAGAGTCATTAGAACTTCAGCTAGAGGTGAGTGGAATAACTTATTACATTTCAAAGCAAATAAATAAATTTTGAGCATGATACATGCATCATGAATGCCATGAGATATACTAGGGTGCTTGCATTAGAATTCACGAATATGTTGCATTGATAATATGTTGTTGATGCGGATGAATGTTGGATGATCCTTTAGCCCGCACTATGTTATGATATAATATGATACGGTATGGAAGACCAGTGAGGCCCATTCTACACCCCTGGCACTATGGAAGAGAAAGACCAGTGAGGCCCATTCTACGCCCCTGGCATATTGAAATGTTATGTTATGTTATTGTAAGAGAAAGACCAGTGAGGCCCATTCTACGCCCCTGGCACTATTGGAATGTATAGTGGGCTATTGGTGACAAGTTCATCCTTGATGTGATTTTTTTGTGATGTGTTGCATTTCATGAAAGCATGAAATTTAAATTGAATGTTTATTTATTCTGCTCACTGGGCTTTATAGCTCACCCCTCTCCCTTAACCCCCAGGTTTGCAGGTACAGGGTAGACCAGGAGGTCAGCAGGAGTAGAGTCATGTTTATGTAATAGTTAGCTGTGGACATGAATATGATGTAATGTAAAAGTATAGTATAGAAATGTAATGGATTGATGCTTATGGAAGTTTAGAGTTGTGCTTGACCATAGTATGTTGTTAATCCCTTTTTAGTACATGATCTTAAATGTTTAATGATGATTATTGTAAACCAAGCTTAATGTATCTTATGATACCCCATTGGAGTATTTGATGAGGACTCCAGTGAGAGGTTTTATGTTATGAATTGTGCATGCACAGGTTAAGCTTGGTGAAAGAATGAAAGAATGAAAGAATGAACGAGTGAATGAATGAATAAATAAATGAGAAAGTTTTAAATTTTTATGTAATTGTTGATCATGTATGGGATTAAACAGGTATACAGGATGAATGTTTGGCTTGCTACGGGTCCCGGCGGCCTTAAGCTGATCTGGATCCTAGCGTCGGTAGCGGTCCGGTTTCCGGGTCGTTACAAATACATCTTCTAGAACACCTATGGGATATACCACAGATCTATCAGCTAATTGTATCACAACTCTTGTGTCTTTCAGTGCACATGCATTCAGAGAATTATAGATGAAAAGAGACATAACATTTATGGATGCACCAAGATCACACATAGCTTTCTTAATTCCAACATTCCCTATTTTACAAGAAATAGCAAACATGCCTTTATCTTTGCATTTAGTAGGGAGTTCTCTTTTAATCACAGCAGTAACTACTTCACCTACACTTACTTTCTCTCTCTCAGCAAGCTTTCTTCTATTGGTACAAAGCTCTTTCAGAAATTTTGCGTACCTGGGAATCTGCTTAACAGCATCTAGCAGAGGTATGTTGATTTCCACCTTTCTGAAAGTCTCAAGGATCTCCTTTTCTTCTTTTTCTTTATGAGTTCTTTCAAATCTTTTTGGAAAAGGAGGTGAAATCTGAAAACGTACCTGGTGATCAGTCTTCTGCGCAGGAGGTGTTTCAGATGGAGCTCGGCTGGCCGGCTTATGCAAGTGGTGCGCAGGAGTGGTTTCAGTTTGCGCAGGGGTGGTCTCAGATTGCACAGGCTCTTGTGCAACTTGCTTCTCTTCCTCATATCTCGCATCTTGAAGCTCCTTTCCACTTCTCAAGGTAATGGCACTAACATTCTGTCTAGGATTAGTTTCAGTTTGAGAAGGGAGCTTAACTTGGGATTCAGATCTGCTCATAGATGCGGTCAGCTGTCCTATGTCCTGTCGCATGCTTTGCATGGCACTTACCATTGTTTCCATCATCTTTTCAAGGTGCTGGATGGAATTTAGAGGTGCTGGTTGGGCTTGATTCCTTTGATAGTTCTGGTTGCTGTTGGCCCTTCCATATCTCAGATTTGGATGGTCTCTCCAGCCTGGGTTATATGTGTTGGAATATGGATCATGTCTAGGCTGGTTGTTGTATCCTCAAATGGCATTGACTTACTGGTTGTCTTCTTAAAGGGTAGGACATTGATCAGTTGAATGTCCTACATATGCACAGATCCCACATGGCCTAGTTGGCTGGGCTTGTTGGGGTTGGCCTATGAAGAAATTTGTCATGGCAGAGGTTAGTGCAGAAATCTGGGAGGAAAGGTTAGATGTACTTACCTCATTGCCTTCTCTCTGCAGTTGTTTCTCTTCTCCATATTGCCTAGATGAGGCTGCAAGGGTTGAGATCAACTCTCTCATCTTCCTAGGTGTCTTGTCTGTAATGGAGCCTCCACAGGCTACATCAATGAATTTTCTTTTTGAAGAAAGCAGGCCTCCATAGAAGAATTCTATGAGTGCCTTATCTGAAATCTCATATTGAGGACAGCCTGTACACAACCTTTTAAATCTTTCCCAATAATCATATAAATCTTCAGATGGTTTCTGTCTAATGCTTGAGATTTCTCTTCTTACACTAATAGCCTTATGAGTTGGAAAATATTTATTTAAGAAGGTTATTACCATGTCATCCCAAGAAGTAATAGATCCAGGTGGTAAGTAAAATAGCCAATCCTTAGCATAATCATCAAGTGAAAAAGGAAAAGCTCTTAACTTAACATGATCTTCAGAAATACCTTGAGGTCTCATAGATGAACAGACAATATTGAACTCTTTCAAGTGCTTGTGTGGACTTTTATTCTCTAGTCCTCTAAACTTAGGGAGAAGATGGATCAAACCTGTTTTCAGTTCAAAGGGAACTGTCAGAGGTGGATAGGTGATGCAAAGTGGTGCTTGATCACATACAGGTGTTGCCAATTCTCTCATGGTCCTTTCCCTTGGCACTGGGGCTCTCATGGCTGGATTTTGGTGTATAATTTCTTCATGAATAGCATGTTGATTGTGGACAGCAGGTTGTGCCACGTTTTCAGCCATGTCAGGAATTTGGTGGTGCGATATGGTGGTTTTAGGTGATGGTTCTGCGCAGGAAGGCTCTTCAGGCGTAGGTTCGGCTTCAGATGGTTCTTCAGGCCGAATGGCTTGCTTTCCTAGTCTCCTGATGGTGCGTTCAATTTTTGAATCGTAAGGCAGAGTGTCCCTACGTTCAGATCTGGTCATGAAAGAAAAACAAATAAGTTAAATCAACTCCCCGGCAACGGCGCCAATTTTTGACTCGCGGTTGTCGAAGCCGGTCAAAAATAACCTTTCCGGTTATCAGCAATATTACTACTGCAGATAGTGGTAAAGGATCGAATGCACAGAGAATTGAAAACTAATCTATTTTTCTCAACAAAACTAAGAGAATTAACTGAAAGCGCAACTGAAAGCGGAATAAAAGTAAAGTGCAATAAAAGTAAAATGGGGGGTTTTGAGATTGATTTGATTAGCAACTACTGAAAGCAATTAAATAAGCATAATATGAGAAATAAAAGGGAAATTCAATATGAGAAAGGTCTAGTTGAAGAGATGGATCTACTTTGGTTGTTTGGATTGATCATTGAAACTTATGTTCTTTTGATTGATTCAATAGATTAGTTTTGGAGATGGAAAACGCTTCTCACCACCATGTCTCTCCTTATGATTAAACCAATTAGGAAACGTCCTCTAATTAATTACTAATTAACAAATTGCCAAGGAACGTCCTTGGGCCTTAGGCATCAAACAATTGTTAATTGCATGAAGAAAGAGAGAGATCCAAGCCTAACTACTCAAACGCATGAGATGTTGCTAGATTATACAATTCCTTAGTTGTTACACCAAGTATTCTTATATTTGAACAATTCAAGCAATTACGGACTTAAAATTATCCAAACTAACAATCAATTACCTTGCAATCAAGAATCAAGTGGCCAATTTGATGAAAACAACAAAGTAATAATAGATTCAAGCACCAAATTGTATGAATATTGAACAAACCAAAGACAAATAGTTTATGTTCAGATCTCACAATCCATAAAACAACCTTAGTTTCAACCAATCTTCAACTAGAATTAAAGGTTTCAGCCACTCATGGCTGAAACAAAACAGAAAATAAAAGGAAAGAACAAAAGATGAAGAACCGAGTGGTGGAGAAGCCTTGCGCCTTGCCTTGGCCGAATGGGAGAGATGGATGGGGATGATGTCCTCTTCTCGTGCGGCAGCCCTTAAGGATGAATTTATAAGGTTCTTAAGTTGCTGTTTAGGGTTTTTTTGCTGTCCATGAATCTTTAAGAGGCTGCCTAAAATGCCCTTGGTTTTTACTTGCACTTACCTTGCCGTCCATGCACATGTGTGAAGGAGTGGATGTGTGGCTTGTCTTCAATTGCAAGGAGTGGGTCCTTTGGTCTTTGCTTGCTGCCCTAGTGTCTTCAAGATGCTGCCCAAGCTGTCCAAGACTTGCCTTCACACCATCCTTGCCGCCCATGCACAAATAAGGAAGGTGGAGCCTCCTTTTGCAATTTGAATTTTGAATGTGCAAAGCATGAGGTGGCAAACATGTGATCTTTGGATTTGGCTTCTTTAATAAACTGAATCTTGAAATTCAAAATTTGAATATGAATCTTGAAGATTTGAATTTCAAAATACTTTCCTTATTTGGCTCTTCATTTATGGCAACTTGAGACTTGGCTTCTTGAATAAGGAGGTGGCTACTTGGAGATTTGAAATTTGAATTTCAAATTGCTTTGGCTGAATGTTCTTTCCTTATTTGCCACTTTTCTTATTTAGAACTTTCCTTATTTAGCTTCACTTGATTTCAACTTGGCAGGCTTGCTCTCCTTTGCTCCATTTAAGATAGTTTTAAGGGTATTTTCTCCAAAATGTCTCTTTACACCATTTTCTGCAAAATAATATCAAAAGCACTAAATTAAGCAGAAATTATGTAAATAATCATCAATAATATCAAGATAAAATGGACTAAGATATGCTTTATCAGAGGAGTATCTAGCCATGCATCATAACTACTAAAGTAAAAAAAGGTCAAAGATAGTTTGAACATAACTGATAAGGCACAATTTTAGCACATATTCTATCCTATCTTTAACACTAATATGAGTATTTTCTGATTAATTTTATGCTTTTTGACGTACTTTTATAGAAAAACACAAGAACGATTGATTGAATGAACATTCTGAGAAAATTTGCTGAAAAAATCTTGATCTGTGATTTGGACAAACCTACTAGTTGATCCTTCTACCCCAAAGTCAGAATTTGCCCAAAGGCTCTAGACAGAAGCTGCTGGATGACCAAATTAATATTGGATAAAAGCCTTGTCCAAACCTTCGGGCAAACCGCCAGTCCACGACAAAAAACGCGATTGACTTAGAAGAGAAAGAAAATCAGATCTCCTTATTTAAAGGTGCAAAATCCCATGCGATTTCATTATTGAAAGTGTGGCATGATATTTTCCAAAAATCAAGGAATCTCCCCTCAAGGAAACAAATCAAATGAGATATTTCATTAAAGAAATTCAAATAAAAATCTTTAGGAAAGTTTGGTAAAGGTTCTGCTAGGGTTTAGCTGCTATAAATACCTGGCTTGTTGACAGCAGGAAACATCTTCTATTCTGCCGAATTTTTTTCTTTCTTCTTATGTTTTCTTCTAGCCATGTATGGATAATTTCTTTAGTTTTAGTTGATGATAGGTTGAAGTTTCAGTTTCTTCATGGATTGTGAGATCTAAACATCATTGTTCATCTTTATTATTCCAATATTTATACAATTTTAGTTATTATTGATCAATAGTGCTCGGTGTTCATATTTTCATGGTGATATATTGTTAGTTTGGATACTTGAATTCCGTAATTGCTTGAGTAATTCAACAACAAGTAACTATTAGTGTAACCCACTATGGAATTGCATGATCTAGCTTAAACTCACCACATGGTTTGATTTGTTGTTAGAATTGGGTCTCTCTAATTCTTAAAGCAGTTGATAAATTAAATCTAATACTTTGGTTGTTTGTTGATAAGGGTTAATTAGCGAATATTTCCTAATAAATTTACACTTAAGGAGAGATTGGTTATGTGGAACGTCTTCCATAACTAGAACTAATTTATTGAATGAATAAAGATATTTTTATTTCTATGATCAATTCTCACAAATGAAATGGATCCTAATCTTCAACTAGAATTTATTTGCATTGATTTGATTTTCTCTTGATTATTGCATTCTTTTATTGTCTTGATTTTTATTTTAATTGAATCTTCATCAAAACCTCCCTTTTTACTTGTTTATTTTTTCTAGTCATTGATTGGAGATTTTTAGTGTCAATTCCTTATGGATTGCATCCTATTCGCTTATATACACAATTTATATTCGTTAGATTTGGATATGTTATTTTTAGTAGTTTCGACACCTATAAAAAAATGGCGTCGTTGCAAGGGAATTGATTTAAACTAATCTAATTCTTTTACTAGGTTGGATTGTGAAGAAGATTTGCTTTACAATTTAGAAATTGAAAGAACTGCCATGGATTTGTGAAAACAAGCAAACTTAAGGAAACAAGCCTCATTAGCATCTACATCTGCAAACTATAAGGAGACAGCCTGAGAACTAAAGTCCGCTGCACAAAAAGCTACAAAAAACACATCCCTTATTCTAGCAGCTGAACCAGCTGTTGCACCAGAACTTCTTGAAAGGGAAGAAAATACAGCTACTACTGCTGAACTAGCTGCTGCCATCATTGAATTGGGAGCTGAAAACATCAAAGAAAGAGCCCTCATGGCACAAGAAAGCACCCTGCGTGAATTAGCAGCCCTTGTTGGCGATCAAGCTGTTAGGAAATTTAAAGATTACTGCAACCCAAATATGCAGCAGAAAAATAAAAATATCTGATTTCCTTTCCGGGATCGATGTGCTTCGTTTAATTCGAAAGTAAGGATAAGCTACTAACCTGTTAGACTTCGACGAAAAGATACAATCTCAGACTCAATATACTGCTTTTCAACAAACACCTGCTATGGTATCCACACAAACGTCTCTTATCCTTCTGGAGTGCTAGCTCACTCTGATGGGTAAGCTATGTGCTTTTTTCAATCTGCAGCTCAAAACGAATTCTCTAAAACATCTCCCCCACAATTCACAGCAGGAGTTGTATATGTTTTTAAGTCTTTCAGTTTTCCCACACTTCTTTTCGTAAAAGAGTTGTGTGCATAACCCACTATCACAATCTCACAGATACTCTAATATCTTACGTGATAGTTTATTTTGATAAGGAAAATCGAAGAATCTTTTATCTGTAACAGTTACAGATAGACTGCAGATCTTTTAAATATTATTATCTCATAATAATAATTAATAATAATAATAATAATATTATTATACTAATGGGCTTTTAGCCCATTAATATAACACATCAACAACATTCTTTTGTGTGTGACCCAATAGGCTCATATTAATTGGCAATAGGCCCAGTCCCACAAAGCCCATAAATCATAAGAAGCCTCTAGCAAGACATTATGACTACCCAATTAATATGAGGATCGATAGTATGATAAAGCCTAATAAATAGAATATGTATTAATCCCTTTGTCACACGATATCTAGTTTGAACATAAGTCATGGTCAATGTCAAACTTATGATTTCTCGATCTCTAAGTAGATTGATAAATTCAAATGATATTGATCACACTATCAATTCATTTGAGCACGACCATGCATTTTTCAATCTCACTTATCGAGGGGCCCAAAAGATATCTCTCTCAAAGAGAGGGACAAATTCTATCTTGATTGTTCAATATCCTCTACATAATTTCTATTATGCTCAATCATAACCTTTATGATTGTCCGATTAAAGACAATATTTGGTTATGTCAAAATATAACAGTCCTTATGTTAGAAACTATGACAATCTCAAGTCAAAGGATTAACACTTAACTACTTTGAGATTCACTTATGACAATAACCCATGTAGTGATCTTAGTACGGGTCCATTCAATACTTTGTTCTCTAACAAGTATCTATGATTATTGAATTATATCAACATATACATAATCATCTCATGATTATCAATCAATAACCATACTAGTTATATTTTATTATTATCAACATAATAATAAGTAACCAGGGATGTTAATCATTATTATGTAACATGCAAACAAATAATAATGATAGTAAAAACCTCTTTTATTAATAACCAAAACGATATACAAAAAAGTCTAAGATAATAGCCTAGGGCAAATACACTAATACAAGCACCACTGTGCATTATATACCCACCTCTAACATTACCTTTTGAGCTAAAACTTGGGCTAATCCACTTGCTTCCCAAGTTTAGAGAGAAAGAGAATGAAGATCCACACAAGAACCTCAAGCCATTCCATATTGTTTTCTCAAGCATAAGACCTTAAGGAATAACTGAAGAGCACATAAAACTGAGAGCGTTTCACTTTTCACTGGATGAATCCGTAAAATATTGGTTGTTTTACTTACCACCTGAATCCATCATTACATGGGCCAGAATGGTGAGAGCCTTCTTGAGCAAATATTTATCAACCTCAAATGCCATTGGCATTAGAAGAGAAATCAGTGGTATCAAACAGAGATGCTGAAGAATTGTACGAATATTAGGAGAGGTTCAAAAGTTTGTGTACAAGTTGCTCACAACATGACATCTCTGACCAATCCTTCATTCAATACTATGTTAGATCAAAACTCTTTGATTCGAAGGAGGATGTACTTACCTCATTTACCCTTCTAGGTTGCTCTTTTTGGTCTCCATATTGCTTTGAGGCAGCTGTCATGGTTGAGATTAATTCTCTTATAGTTTGAGGTGTTTTATCTTCAATGGATCCTCCATATCCTGCATTAATGAGCCTTCTTTCTGAAGGTAGAAGTCTTATTTTAGGGCAAGCCTAGCAAATCAGAGCCCATAGAATCTGTGCCACAGTGGGACACCCAACATATGTGTGCCCCACTCTTCAAGAAAATGAATAACAAGTCAATGCACTTGGAGGGTTCATGGGCTAAAGAAAGTATGACCTATACTCCAACACCTGCAATCCCAGATGGAGAGACCACTTGAACTTTAGCTACACCAAATCCAATAATTTTCAAAATTTTCAGCAAAGACATCCTCCCCAAGCTGCTCCTAAAAAACAAGGTACTCCCCTTGAAGATATTGTGAAGTCTCTAGCTAACTCAATTCATAAGTTGGAACAAAAGATAAGCCAAGTGGCCACATCAGTGAGTATGCTGGAGTCTCGAGGAAATTTACCTTCACAAACTGTGGTCAATCTGAAATAGAATGCTAGCGCTATAACTTTGAAAAGTGGGAAAGTACTGCAGGATAACATATATGAGCAGAGACCTGGGCAAACCACTGAAAAGGAACTGCAGATTGAAGAAGCAGTTTGCCAGCAGCAAAAAGAGGACAAGGCAAATAAGAATAAACAATCAGATCAAGTTAAAAAACCTCCACCATTTCTAGAAAGGTTGGCCAAAACTAAGAAAGAAAAAAAAGAAAAGGAAATTCATGAATGTTTACTCGATGCTATTAAGCAAATCTCTTGTTATGCAAAATTTTAAAAGGAATTATCCACTAACTGAAGAAAATTAGCTAAGCACGAAAAGGTGAGTGTGGGGGAGACTGTCTCCACTATTATTCAAAGAAAATTACCCACCAAATGCAAAGATCGAGGTATGTTTGCTGTCTCTTGCAAAATCGGTAATGTTAGCATAAAGAAAGCTATGTGAGATATTGGGGCTTCAATTAATGTCATGTCTCTGTCTATTTATGACTCTTTAAATGCTGGCACATTGAAGAAAACCAGTATTGTCATTCAACTTACTGATAGATCCATTGTCTATCCAAAGGGTGTTCTTGAAGACATATTGATCCAAGTTGACAAACTATTCTTCCCTGCAGATTTCTATGTCGTTGATATGGAGGAAGACAAGACCAATGCAACATCCGATATTCCTTTAGGAAGGCCTTTTCTTAGCATATCAAGGAAAAAAATCAATATATATGATGGTACATTGACCATAGAGTTTGAAAGGGAAGTGATTAAATTCAATGTTTATAATACTATGAAATAGCCTTAACTCGTGGTTGTCGAAACCGGTAAAAAATAACCTTTCCGGTTATCAACAATATTACTACTGCAGATAGTGGTAAATGATTGAATCCATAGAGAATTGAAAACTTATCTATTTTTCTCAACAAGACCAAGAGAATTAACTGAAAGCGCAACTGAAGGCAAGTAACTGAAAGCAGAATAAAAATAAAGTGCAATAAAATTAAAATGGGGGATTTTGAGATTGATTTGATTAAGCAACTTCTGAAAGCAATTAAATAAGCGAATAATAAAATAAAAGGGAAATCAATAATGAGAAAGGTCTAGTTGAAGAGTTGGATCCACTTTAGTTGTTTGGATTGATCATTGAAACTTATGTTCTTTTGATTGATTCAATAGATTAGTTATGGAGATGGAAAACGCTTCTCACCACCATGTCTCTCCTTAAGATTAAACCAATTAGGGAACATCCTCTAATTAATTACTAATTAACAAATTGCCAAGGAACGTCCTTGGGTCTTAGGCATCAAAATAATTGTTAATTGCATGAAGAGATAGAGAGATCCAATCCTAGCTACTCAAACGCATGAGATGTTGCTAGATCATACAATTTCCTTAGTTTTTATACCAAGTGTCCTTATGTTTGAACAATCCAAGCAATTACGGACTTAAAATTATCCAAACTAACAATATATTACCTTGTAATCAAGAATCAAGTGGCCAATTTGATCAAAACAACAAAGCAATAATGGAATCAAGCATGAAATTGTATGAATATTAAATAAACCAAAGACAAACAAATTATGTTTAGATCTCACAATCCATAAAACAACCAAAGTATCACCTAATCTTCAACTAGAATAAAAGGTTTCAGCCACTCATGGCTGAACCAAAACCAAAAAAAAAAAAAAACAGGAAAGAAGAAAGGTAGAAGAAGAAGAAGAGGTAGGCGTCGGCCTTGTGCAATCCGAAGAGATGAGGCGTGAAGATGATGTTCAGAAGATGGAAGAAGAGTTCTCGGCTGGTTATGTGCTTTTTAAATAAGATTAGAGGCTGACCTTGCTGCCCTAGAGGTACTTGCTGCCCAAATTGTGTCTAAAAAGGAAAGAATCGCGTTGCAAGCTCTTTAGAAGGAAGGTGGCATGCGGCATGCTCTTCAGAAGAAAGGTGTGCGTGCGGATGGATGTGCAGAAGGGAAAGATATTTTGTCTAGTCTTTCCTTTTTAGGTGGAGCCTTCATTTGAATTTTGAATGCTGAATGCAGAAGAGGCAAGTGCATCTTCTTGAAATCTTGCTGCCTAAATAGGAAGATCTGACTGCTGCAGTGTGTGCACATCTTTAAACAAGGAAAGAAAGATCTGCGATTTGAATTTCAAATAATCTTTTGACTGAGCTTTCCTTATTTGCTTTTGCTTCTGTACTTTTCTTATTTGAAAACTTTCCTTTTTTGAAAACTTCCCTTATTTGAAAACTTTCCTTGTTTGGCACTTTTCATATTTGGCACTTTTTGGCAGTTTTAAGAGCATTTTCTCCAGTTTGTCTCTTTACACCTAATATCCGTAAAACATGATTAAACCCACAAAATTAGGTGGAAATGGTGTAATTAAACATAAAGAATATCATGATAAAATGGACTAAAATATACTCTATTAAATACCCCCACACCTAGCCTTTTGCTTGTCCTCAAGCAAATAAACACAGTCAAACAAGCTTTCTTTGCTACTTGATCCTTATTTCCACTTAAACTCTTACTCTGAACACCTATTTTGAATCATTGCAATGAAGAATATAGGCATGAAGATTACTCACCTTCTTTCTTTGTTTCCCTTTACTTACCATGGCTAGGATTTATTTTCCTCAAGAGAGAGATCACACATGCACATAATATTTGGTTTGATTAAGACTTCTTCTAGCTTTCAGAGTGACTTGCCCTTACCTTGAAACACTTTATTCAGCTTTTTACACTTAAATCTTGTTTGAAAAAGTCACCAACCTTTTGACGTGAAGGTACATATTGGTGATACCCACCCCCAGTTACTCAGTTGGTCACCTATTCAAGTGGCTACTAGCTCTGTTTATAGTCTTTCAACCATTGGAACAGTTTTCAAATTGTGCTCATGAAAGTCTAGGCCATTGCCGAATTTCTTTAATCAATGCATTGGGCAAATCAACACCAATTGCTAAAACAAGTCATATTAAGTTCATTCACACAACTTTCAATTCATTCTCTCTAATGAGTGTCATCAATATATTTTTCACCATGGCAAGTTCAAAGATTCAATTCAAAAGGCAATTTCGAAACATGAATATAACTCACTGCAATTGATTCAACATAGGTTTAAAGAGTCATCACATCAATGAGGTCATGGGAAGAAAGTTCATCCAACATAGTCTATCAGTTTGAGTAGAGCAAATAAAAAAGAAGAAGACTGTGGTTGTGTGTGTTATTGAAAGCAAAAATGAAAAATTGAAAAAAATTACACTGAAAATGAAAACAAAAATTCAAACTGAAAATGAAAGCAAAAATAAGCAAAAATAAACAAAAATAAAGATTTAGAAATATGCACCCCCACACCTAAATTATGCATTGTCCTCAATGTATTGGAAAAATTAAAATGCAAAAGAAAACTGAGTACTCCCCTGGGTGTGGTGTGCATTGTGCGATCCACTTGATCAAGGCTCAAGTAATTGGGGAAGGGAAAAGAGTTCCAACTGAATTGAGTAGAAAGTGCAGCACTCCTTTTGATTTGGTCATAACCCATCCTATTTTTTCCATGTACTCATGAAGTAACATGATTAGCTTCTGCTCTTTCAGATGAGGTGTGCCTCTAGTCCTTATGTTTGCATTTTTGAGATGATTGGGAAGCACTTTGAATTCCAATTCATGTTTCTCCATGTGTAGCTGCAATTTAGTACTGAATTCAGGCAAAACAAACTCTATCTTATTCGGAGGTTTGGACAGGCATTGATCCGCATGCTCCTTCGGTTTAGGTGCTTGGAATACCATTTGTTCCTTATGAGCATGGGCTGTTTGTGTTGGATCTATGGCTGAATTGGTTTCAGTTTGCTCCTTCTGCGCAAGATTGGTCTGCAATGGAAGGCTGGATGGAGTTTCATGCGATGGAAGCTGAAGAGGTGTGACTGGAAGTGTTGCAGGACTGTCCTGCGCAAGGCCTTTCTGCAAACTCATCTAAAGAGGTGCAATTGAGCTTTCTTCATTATGCGCATGGCTGCAGTCCACCTGTTGGATGCAACAGTCGGTTTCTTTCAGTTCTAGCTCTTTCTGGCTCTCTTCCCTGCATAGATCATTGTTTAGTATATCATCTTAATTTATATCAAAAACATCTTTGCTCAAACAATCAATGATATCTAAAGTATCAACGAGTTCTGTTTGACTGGTTTGTTTGGACAAACAGTATTCTGGTTGTTTCTCTTCAGCAGCTTGTTCTTGTACTTGTGAGCTTTCATCATCAGCCTTGGCATCTTGAAACTCTTCCTCTCTTCTTAACATGATTGCACTCATTGAGGTGGTCATTTGATCCACCTGCTGTTGGAGGCTTTGCACAGAAATTGCCATTGTCTCTATCATCTTCTCAAGGTGCTGGTTGGAACTTGGAGGTGCTGGTTGGGCTTGATATCCTTGATAGTCCTGGTAGTCGTTAGCCCCTGCATAATTGAAGTCTAAATAGTCTCCCCAACCTGGACTGTATGTGTCATGGTAAGGATCTTGTATTGGCTATTCATAGAATCCTCCAAATGTATGTCTAGGCTGACTATTGAATCCTCCAAATGCATGCACTAGTTGGTCATACTCATAAAGTGTAGGACATTGATCAGTTGGATGTCCTACATATGCGCAAATCCCACATGGCCTAGGTGGCTGGGATGCCTGAGCCTGTTGAGCTAGTCCTATAGCCAAATCTTTCACAATAGATGTGAGTTCAGAAAGTTGAGAATAGAGAACAGATGTACTTACCTCATCCATGATTCAGATCTGCGATGGTGACTTGCTTTGGTGAAAGGATGGGCAATCCGAATGGTGAAGAGAAGGTGAGATGTGCGATGGAGATGTTTCAGAAGAGTAATATACGGCTTGATGGTGCGATGGAGAGACTTCAGAGATGGGATCTGTGATGGTGGTTGTTCCTGCGTAGATTCGGGTTGTATGGTCTCCTAGATCTGGTCATGAAAGAAAAATAAATAAGTTAGATCAATTCCCCAGCAACGGCGCCAATTTTTGACTCGCGGTTGTCGAAGCCAGTAAAAAATAACCTTTCCAGTTATCAACAATATTACTACTGCATATAGTGGTAAAGGATCGAATCCATAGAGAATTGAAAACTTATCTATTTTTCTCAACAAGACCAAGAGAATTAACTGAAAGTGCAACTGAAAGCAAGTAACTGAAAGCAGAATAAAAATAAAGTGCAATAAAATTAAAATGGGGGGTTTTGAGATTGATTTGATTAAGCAACTTCTGAAAGCAATTAAATAATCGAATAATAAAATAAAAGGGAAATCAATAATGAGAAAGGTCTAGTTGAAGAGTTGGATCCACTTTAGTTGTTTGGATTGATCATTGAAACTTATGTTCTTTTGATTGATTCAATAGATTAGTTATGGAGATGGAAAAAGCTTCTCACCACCATGTCTCTCCTTAAGATTAAACTAATTAGGGTGTAATACCCGGCTAGGTTCAGACATCGGAATTCCTACCATCCGGGGGAGTTCGAGGATGTCAGAGGTCTCTGGAAGGGTAAGAGAAAGTTTTCTAAAATATGTGCAAGTGTTTTAAAGGTTTAGCGTAGAAAAGGATTGAGTTTTGAAGAGATATGGCCAAGGAGGCATTTTGCAATGTTCGGCCCCCTAAGGTTAAGTTCGGCCGCCTAAAGTGCCCAATGTTCGGCCCCCGAAAGTTGCATAGTTTTGCATGCGATTCGGCAGCCGAACCTGAGGCGGTTGTTCATCTATAAGTGCACCGAGTGGCAGAAAAAGGAGGAGGTTTCTTCTCTCCTTCTGACCTAGGTGAGGTCTTGATCTCCTTAAAGTATTTTCATGGTTTTTCTTCAAATCTTTCATGGTTTTTATGAGTTTTACCCTTGTTTTGAAGAGTTGTGAGCTTGAAACAAGGTTTTGGAGTTTGAAGCTTTTGAAGCTTGGTTTCTCCATATCTTTGAGTTTGGATCATCTCAGCCTTTGTTCTTCAAGAGGTAAGTGTTGATCCATGGTTCTTCTGATGTTTTTATGAGTGTTGTAAAGGGAAAAGGGAGCTAGGCATGAGTTTGCATGAGATGTGCATCATAGGGTTTATGAATCCTTTATGTTTGATGTGTGTCTTGTGAGCTTGTTTGTTGGAGTTTAAAGTTATTTGAAGCTCCCTTAGGCTTGTTGAAGTGTTTATGCATGTTTTAGAAGGGTTAAATGCATGTGTTGAGGTCTGAACAGGTGATGGAGGGACTGGCAGGCGTCCTTGTGCACGAAACTGAGTTCTGGCTAAACTCAGGTTCGGCCCCCGAAAGTCCAAGTTAGGCCGCCGAACATGCCTGACTTTCGTCTCTGGAGGAGACATTCGGCCGCCGAAGGTGCTGCCGAAGGTGCCCTGTCCAGCCTTCCTTTGCTTGTTTTGCATGCATGTTTTGTGATGTTTTAGAGGGTTTTTGGAGAGATGTTCCTAGTTATGTTAGAGTATGTTTGGTACCTCATTTATGTCCATCTGTGTAGGATTGGACCGAGGAACCGAGGAGGCTCCAGAGTTAGAGTTGGCCCAGAGTTAGCCAGCATTGGCTAGAGGTGAGTGGAACTAAACTGAATATTTTATTTTGAGAAATGACACGATTCTAGCATGATCCATGCATCATAAAATGCCATGTTATGTAATAGGTTGTATTGCATTAGAATCCACGAATTTGATGCATTGCATAAGTTGTTGTTGTGGTGTGGATGAATGTTGAATGATCCATAGCCCTTGATATCAGTTGAGACACCATGAGAGCATATGAGATATGGCATGAGATAGCCATACCAGGTCGCCCCTGGATAGTCCAGGTCGCTCCTGGTACTATGAGATAGACAGCTGGGCTGTCAGATCAGATAAGAGAAGTCCAGGTGATGACGTAGTCTCCTTGGCACAGTGGGACATGTTATGATATGAGAGAAATAAGAGAAGTCCAGGTGATGACCTAGTCTCCTTGGCACAGCAGGACATATTGTAACATGTAGTAGAGGGCTATTGGTGACAAGTTCATCCTTGAGATGATATGTTTGTGATGTGATGCATTCCATGAGAGCATGTAATGAATGAATTGTTTTATTGTTCCTCCTCACTGGCCTGTAGTAGCTCATCCCACTCCCTTAACCCCAGTTTTGCAGGTTCTGAGATAGCTATGGGAAGTCAAAGTCAGCAAGAGTACAGAGGAAAGTTGTGCTTGAATGTATGTTTGTAATAAAGTAGTGGACATGATGTAACTCAAAGATTAGTGGTAATGTAATGTGTATAGATATGTACTGTCGTATACTGGATAGACTTGTGCTTTTCCTAGTATCCTTGCTATAGTATGATGTATGCTTAATCACTTGTACATGAATCCTGTTTTACGTTTCTTGATGAGAAATGTGTGAGTAGGCTTAATGTATGGCTTTGATGAGATACCAGTGGATTGTGTTACAGATGAAAAGGGTTTCAATCCCTTGAACCACAGAGATGGTAGTTCCTGGTATAGGCCCTGAGGGCCCTTTCAGATTAACATATCTGAGTAGCAGTAGTTAAGCCTACAGAGTTTTACAGGATTGTCAAGTCGTTTTATATCATGTATGGGATTTATCAGGTACACAGAGAGTATAGTCGGCTTACTACGGGTCCCGGCGGCCTTAAGCCGATCTGGATCCTAGTGCCAGTGATGGTTCGGGCCGTTACAGAGGGGTACCGGTTTCCGGGTCGTTACAGATTGGTATCAGAGCATAGGGCCTCAAGAGTACGGTGTGTTGGGATAACCCACATCGGAAAGAGGTGTTGTCTTGTATAGGAAGGAAAGCACAATAGGTACAATCATGTCCACTAGGATAAGATGTGTAGTCCTAGTTTGCATGCTGATGTGAAATGCCATGATAAGATGCATGTGCATTATTGATATGTTAGCCATATGTGTTGAGGATTCATGTGTTTTCACATGGATCATTTGATGTTTTGTGTGATGTTGTGCTTTTCAGAGGCAGGATGAGAGGAACTCGTCGATCTATGAGATTGAATGGAGCTCCGCCGGAGGATGAGGACATTGATGCTCATCTCCCCGTTCTGCAAAGGGCAACATCAGATAGTTTAAGCAGAGAGGGTACATCAAGGGACCCTAGAAGGTCTGTTGAGGAGAGTAGAAGGGGGTCGTTACAGATTGGAACTAAACTGAATATTTTATTTTGAGAAATGACACGATTCTAGCATGATCCATGCATCATAAAATGCCATGTTATGTAATAGGTTGTATTGCATTAGAATCCACGAATTTGATGCATTGCATAAGTTGTTGTTGTGGTGTGGATGAATGTTGAATGATCCATAGCCCTTGATATCAGTTGAGACACCATGAGAGCATATGAGATATGGCATGAGATAGCCATACCAGGTCGCCCCTGGATAGTCCAGGTCGCTCCTGGTACTATGAGATAGACAGCTGGGCTGTCAGATCAGATAAGAGAAGTCCAGGTGATGACGTAGTCTCCTTGGCACAGTGGGACATGTTATGATATGAGAGAAATAAGAGAAGTCCAGGTGATGACCTAGTCTCCTTGGCACAGCAGGACATATTGTAACATGTAGTAGAGGGCTATTGGTGACAAGTTCATCCTTGAGATGATATGTTTGTGATGTGATGCATTCCATGAGAGCATGTAATGAATGAATTGTTTTATTGTTCCTCCTCACTGGCCTGTAGTAGCTCATCCCACTCCCTTAACCCCAGTTTTGCAGGTTCTGAGATAGCTATGGGAAGTCAAAGTCAGCAAGAGTACAGAGGAAAGTTGTGCTTGAATGTATGTTTGTAATAAAGTAGTGGACATGATGTAACTCAAAGATTAGTGGTAATGTAATGTGTATAGATATGTACTGTCGTATACTGGATAGACTTGTGCTTTTCCTAGTATCCTTGCTATAGTATGATGTATGCTTAATCACTTGTACATGAATCCTGTTTTACGTTTCTTGATGAGAAATGTGTGAGTAGGCTTAATGTATGGCTTTGATGAGATACCAGTGGATTGTGTTACAGATGAAAAGGGTTTCAATCCCTTGAACCACAGAGATGGTAGTTCCTGGTATAGGCCCTGAGGGCCCTTTCAGATTAACATATCTGAGTAGCAGTAGTTAAGCCTACAGAGTTTTACAGGATTGTCAAGTCGTTTTATATCATGTATGGGATTTATCAGGTACACAGAGAGTATAGTCGGCTTACTACGGGTCCCGGCGGCCTTAAGCCGATCTGGATCCTAGTGCCAGTGATGGTTCGGGCCGTTACAGAGGGGTACCGGTTTCCGGGTCGTTACATAGGGAACGTCCTCTAATTAATTACTAATTAACAAATTGCCAAGGAACGTCCTTGGGCCTTAGGCATCAAAACAATTATTAATTGCATGAAGAGATAGAGAGATCCAATCCTAGCTACTCAAACGCATGAGATGTTGCTAGATCATACAATTTCCTTAGTTTTTACACCAAGTGTCCTTATGTTTGAACAATCCAATCAATTACGGACTTAAAATTATCCAAACTAACAATATATTACCTTGTAATCAAGAATTAAGTGGCCAATTTGATTAAAACAACAATGCAATAATGGAATCAAGCATGAAATTGTATGAATATTGAATAAACCAAAGACAAACAACTTATGTTCAGATCTCACAATCCATAAAACAACCAAAGTATCACCTAATCTTCAACTAGAATAAAAGGTTTCAGCAACTCATGGCTGAACCAAAACCAAAAATAAAAGAAAAGAAGAAAGGTAGAAGAAGAAGAAGAGGTAGGCGTCGGCCTTATGCAATCCGAAGAGATGAGGCATGAAGATGATGTTCAGAAGATGGAAGAAGAGTTCTCGGCTGGTTATGTGCTTCTTAAATAAGATTAGAGGCTGACCTTGCTGCCCTGGAGGTACTTGCTGCCCAAGTTGTGTCTGAAAAGGAAAGAATCGTGTTGCAAGATCTTCAGAAGGAAGGTGGCGCGCGGCATGCTCTTCAGAAGGAAGGTGTGCGCGCGGATGGATGTGCAAAAGGGAAAGATATTCTGTCCAGTCTTTCCTTTTTAGGTGGAGCCTTCGTTTGAATTTTGAATACTGAATGCAGAAGAGGCAAGTTCATCTTCTTGAAATCTAGCTGCCTAAATAGGAAGATCTGACTGCTGCAGTGTGTGCACATCTTTGAACAAGGAAAGAAAGATCTGCGATTTGAATTTCAAATAATCTTCTGACTGAGCTTTCCTTATTTACTTTTGCTTCTGCACTTTCCTTATTTGAAAACTTTCCTTTTTTGAAAACTTTCCTTATTTGAACACTTTCCTTATTTGGCACTTTCCATATTTGGCACTTTTTGGCAGTTTTAAGAGCATTTTTTCCAGTTTGTCTCTTTACACCTAATATCTACAAAACATGATTAAAACTACAAAATTAGGCAGAAATGGTGTAAATAAACATCAAGAATATCATGATAAAATGGACTAAAATATGCTCTATCAAGCTTTGTGATATTTTTCCAGTTTATGGGTTGGATTTTATTGATTTTTTGAGTCAAGAAACCTTTGAGCTGAGCCATGATGACAAACTAAATATTGTTTTATGTGGGAACATCAACACTGAAAGTGTAGAAGTCAAGGGCGCAATATTAGATGCTAAAATTCGAGAAACAGTATGCAATCTTAAATATGTACAAGACTTAATCAATGCAGCTTTGACTCGTGATTTGCCCAAATCCAGCTCCAAATTGCCATTGCTTGTCTTGAAGGCACCAGAACTAGAATTAAATCCTCTGCCTAATCACCTAAAATATGCTTATTTAGGTGTTGAGAAAACCTACATGTCATAGTGTCTAACAAGCTGAACCACCATGAAGAGGAGAGCCTGATACAGGTATTAAAAAAACACAAGGAAGCCATAGGATGGACCATAGTTGACATAAAAGGTATATCCCCATCAACTTGTATGCATCGTGTTCTCATGGAGGAAAACTGCAGGCCTATTCATGAAGCTTAAAGGAGACTTAACCCACCCATGACAGAGGTTGTTGAGAAAGAGATAGTCAAACTCTTAGATGCTGGGGTAATCTATCCCATATCAAACAGCCAATAAGTAAGTCCAGTCCATATGGTTCCTAAGAAACATAAATTACTATTGTCCAAAATTCTGAAGGTGAGTTCCTTCCTACTCGGGTTCAGAATGGTTGGAGAGTGTGCGTGGATTACAGGAAATTGAATGCATCCATAAGAAAAGACCATTTTTCTTTACCCTTCATTGATCAAATGTGTAAAACTCACTATTATTGTTTTGATGGATATTCAGGTTTTTATCAAATTCCTATTGACCCCGAAGACCAAGAAAATACCATTTTCACTTGCCCATTTGGTACTTTTGCATTCAGGAGAATTCCATTTAGTTTGTGCAATGCTCCGACCACCTTTTAAAGATGTATGATGAGCATTTTCTCTGACTATGTGGAAGACATCATTGAGGTTTTCATGGATGACTTCACTGTGTATGATAATTATTTCGATACATGTCCGTTAACTTAGAAAAGATACTTGAAAGATGCCTAGAATCGAAGCTGATACTTAATTATGAGCAATGTCATTTCATGGTTCATCAAGGTTTGATTTTAGGACATATCGTGTCGTCCAAAAGGATAGAGGTTGACAAAGCTAAGGTCGACACAATAAAGACTTTGCCTTACCCCGCTAGTGTATGAGAAATTCATTCTTTTCTTAGTCATGCAGGGTCCTATAGAAAATTCATCAAAGATTTTTCCAAAATTACATAGCCTTTATGCAGACTTCTATAGAAGGATGTAGATTTTTGAATTTGATGAGATGTTCAAACTAGCCTTTGACACAATCAAGGAAATGCTCATGACAACCACCATAATCCAAGCTCCAAACTGGGATTTGCCCATTAAAATCATGTGTGATGCTAGCAATAATGCAGTTGGAGCTGTTTTCGGACAAAAGGGTTGGAAACACTGCTCATGTCATATACTATGCTTCATGTACCTTGGACAATGCATAATGCAATAACTCCACAACATGAAAAGAACTTCTTGCTGTAGTATTTGCTCTAGAAAAATTTCTTTCTTATCTTCTTGGAACTAAAGTGATTGTCTATTCTGACTATGCAACGTTCAAGTACTTGATAAAAAAGAAGAAAGCAAAACCAAGGCTCATTTGTTGGATTCTTCTCCTACAATAGTTCGATTGGAGCTCTAGGACAAAAAAAGGAGTGAAGATCTGGTAGCTGACCATCTGAGCCGCATCCTCTCGCTAGAAGAATTTAGGCCAATCAATGATGAATTTCTAGACGAACAACTACTCATTATTAAGCAAATTTCTCCATGTTATGCGGATATTGTGAATTTCTTGATGGCTATCTAGACATGAGAAGGACAAAGTGAAAAGTTATTCCAAGTACTATGTTTGGGACAAGCCATACTTATGGAAATATTGTTCTGACCAAGTAATTAGAAGATGCATTCCAGATCATGAGATAACCTCAGTCCTGACTTTCTGCCATTCTCATGCATGCGGAGGATATTTTGATCCTTGAAGGACAACTCACAAAATCCTTGAATGTGGTTTGTTCTGGCCGATCATTTTTCGTGATGCATATCTATTTTGCAAGTCATGTCCTAACTGTTAGAAGATCGGGAGTCTCGAAAAAAGGAACCAGATGCCTCAAACACCAATTCTTATTTGTGAGATCTTTAATGTATAGGGAATAGATTTCATGGGGCCTTTTCCCCCTTCTTTTGGATATACTTACATTATACTTGCTGTGGATTATGTGTCCAAATGGGTGGAAGCTAAGGCCACCAAAATTGATAATTCTAAAGTTGTGGTTGATTTTGTCAAGAATCATATTTTTTCTAGGTGTGGAATGCCTAAAGCCATCATCAGTGACCGAGGGACGCATTTCTGCAACAAGGTGGTGGAAACAAGCTTTAAGAGGTATCATATCTGTAATACCCGGCTAGACCTCGGCACCGAAATTTCTATCTTCCGGTGGAATCTCCATTGGAACCCGGAGTTTCTCGGATGTCGGAGCTTTCTAGAAGGGTAATATAAGGTTTTCATAAAATGTTTTAATGTTTTTAAGGTTTTTATGGTCTTAATCAGGGAAAGAAAATTGTTTTTTTGAAAGAAATCACCTTGGAGGAAAAGTCCAGGTTCGGCCTCCGAACCTCATGTTCGGCCGCCGAACCTGGTGGAGTTTCGGAGGCACTTTCGGCCCCCGAAGGTGGTCTGGCCAGCCACCTATAAAGGGCCCCCCTGTCCGGAAAATGGGCGAGTTTTCTCTCCCCATTTCCGGGCAAGGTGAGTCTCCGCCACCCCTTTTATGATCTTGTGTTTTCTCCTCAAATCCTTCAAGATTTTTACGAGTTTTTATCATGTTTTGAAGATTTTTGAGCTAAAGATCAAAGCTTTGAAGCTTGGAGACCCCCGGAGCTCGTTCCTCCATATCTCCAATGTAATACCCGGCTAGAGTCCGGCATCGAAATTCCTGTCGTCCGGTGGAATCCAGGATGTCAGAATCTTGAGAAGGGTAAGATTTATGTTTTTTTTACTGTAATGTGGTATGTTTTACTATTTTTAAGCTAAAATGAAAAGAGTTTTTGCAAGAAAAGAACCAAGGTAGAAAAGCCAGGTTCGGCCGCCGAAGGTGACATTCGACCGCCGAACTTGCATGGCTTTCGGTTTCACGATAGGCCGCCGAAGGTGGTCTGGCCAGCCACCTATAAAAGGCCCTCAGTCAGTTGAAAGGATAAGCATTGCCGCTTTCTTTCACTTTCTGAGGTGAGACTCTGTCTTCCTTAAGTTTTCTTCATGTGTTCATTAACTCTTACAAAGATTTGATTGATTTTTATGTTATTTTGAAGGTTTTGAACTAAACACTTGAGATTTTGAAGTTTGGAGAGTTTGAAGGAGAGTTGCTCCAAAACTCCACGTTAGGATCATTCATCTTCTTGGTTTCAAGAGGTAAGTGAAGATCCTGAACTTGTTTTTATGATTTATGAAGGTTTTATGAGGTTTTGGGAGAGAGTTGCATGAATAGGGTAAAAAGAGAGGTTTTGATGCTTTTGTGAGAAAAGCTTGTTTATGTGTTATGCTTTGCTGTTTGTTGGGGTTTTTAGGTAGTTTTTGACCCCTTTGAGCATATACTTGGGTGTATGCATGGTGAGGTATTGAGGTGGTTGAGTTTGAGGAAGATTGGTGCTTTTTGGCGAGAGGCAGAGCAAGTTTCTGCCTTGCTGATGAACCCAGCTTCGGCAGCCAAAGGAAGGTTCGGCCGCCGAATGTGCTGAGGAGGTGGCTTCGGCTGCCCAAGCTTGCCCCCGAGCCTTTGGACTTTCGGCTCTGGAGGGGAGGTTCGGCCGCCGAAGGTGCCACCGAAGGTTAGAGACTTTCGTCTCTGGAGTGCCTTTCAGCCCCCCGAAACTTGCCCCCGAAAGGGTTCGGCTGCCGAAAGTAGAGATTCGGCCGCCGAAGGTGCATGAGTTTCGGCTCTGGAGAGGACTTTCGGCCGCCGAACCTGCTGTCGAAAGTGTCCTGTCCAGCCTTTCTTTGCATGCTTTGCATGAATGTTTGAGTGAGTACTGCTCCAGAGTTTACAGAGTCTGCAGAGTCAGTCCAGATAGCCAGAGGTGAGTGGAACTAAACTGAATACTCGTTTTAATTGAGACATTGAATGCTTTTAGCATATTTCATGCACCATGATATGCAATAGGTTGATTGCATTAAAATCCACAAAGATGTTGCATTGCATACGTATTTGTTGATGTGGGTGAATGCTGAATGATCCAATAGTTCCAGACAGGAAGTCCAGGACCCCATTCTACGGCCTGGCAGGTATAGGAAAGTTCAGGTGCCCAGTCTACGCCCTGGCAGGTATAGTAAATACCAGGTGCCCAGTCTACGCCCTGGCAAATGGTAAGTACAGGTGTTATATACACGTATACATATACAGTACAGGAAGACCAGGACCCCATTCTACGGCCTGGCACGGCACAGGTACTGGGACTATGTGGTGACAGATTTACCCTTGATGTGAATTGTCTGTGATATGATGCATTCCATAAGAGCATGTGTCCATAAGAGCATGCATTCCAGTCTTGTAGGTTCAGTGTATAGTGTACAGGGGAAGTCCAGCAGAGTACAGGAAGAGAGAAGTGTGTTGTAATAGACTATTGTGGACATGTAATATTAACGAGATGTAACAGTTGTGTATAAAGTGAGAATTGTGCTTGACTTAGTTATGTTTGTGTTGTAAATCTTTTGTATACATGGTCTGTTTAGATAACTGTTTTACAGAGTATGTGAAAACAACCAGGCTTAACAGGTATGAATTCACCCATCTAGAGTAAGCTCTAGTCAGGGGTACAGAGTACAGAGCTAGTGCATGCACAGGTTAAGTCTTGGTCCAGAGAAAAGGTTTTATTTTCACAGAAAATGTATGACCATGTATGAGATGTTTTACAGGTACTCAGAGAGTAAAGCAGGCTTACTACGGATTTTGGCGGCCTTAAGCCGATCTGAATCCTAGTGCCGGTGACGGTCCATTTTGGGGTCGTTACATCCGAGTTGGGATCGCACCTCCTCTCGATCTTCAAGAGGTAAGTGTAGATCCACGCCTTTTATGATGTTTTAAGTAAGTTGTATGAAGGGTTAAGGGGTTTTTAATACATGTTTAGGCTAGTTGTAAAATATGAGGGTTTATGTTAGTTAAATGATAAATGTATGTTTATGTGTTGATATGTTGTTGTTTGTTGGGGTTTAGGCTAGTTTTATGGCCCTATATGCATGAATGAGTGTATATACATGTTTTAGAATAGTTGGATGCGTTTTGGGAAGCTTGGAGGGCTGAATGCGGGATGGCAGAATCGGGTTCTGCCACCCAGAAGGATCCAGGTTCGGCTTCCGAACATGCTTCCAAACCTGCTTCCGAAAGTGCCTGACTTTCGGATCTATGGAGGACCTTTGGCTTCCGAACCTGCCGCCGAAAGTGCCTGACTTTCGGATCTAGAAGGGGTTTCGGCCGCCGAACCTGCCGCCGAAAGTCCCCTGTCCAGCCCTTCCTTGGTTGTTTTATATGCATGTTTTATGATGTTTTAGGGGGTTTTTGGGGAGATGTTTAGAGTTATGTTAGAGTTGTTTGGTCCCTCATTTGAGTCCACCTGTGTAGGATCGGACCTGAGGAACTGAGGTGATCAGCAGTGAGATAGCTGCTTCAGAGTCAGTTCAGATTCAGCCAGAGGTGAGTAGAACACAACTCTTTTATTTTAAGCAAATAAACTTTAGAGCATGATCCATGCATCATGAATGCCATGATATGTATTAGGTTGTTCTGCATTATAATCCATGAATATGACGCATTGCATTATTCATTGTTAATGTGGATGGATATTGGGTGATCCATTAGCCCTCAATGTGATATGATATAATATGATATGATATGAGATGGAAAGACTAGGTTTGGCCTAATCGCCCCTGGCACAAAGTAAGAAAAGACCAAGTGAGGCCTAATCGCCCCTAGCATAGAGTAAGAGAAGACCAGGTGTGGCCTAATCGCCCCGGGCACAGTTGGACATTGTAATACCCGGCTAGGTTCAGACATCGGAATTCCTACCATCCGGGGGAGTTCGAGGATGTCAGAGGTCTCTGGAAGGGTAAGAGAAAGTTTTCTAAAATATGTGCAAGTGTTTTAAAGGTTTAGCGTAGAAAAGGATTGAGTTTTGAAGAGATATGGCCAAGGAGGCATTTTGCAATGTTCGGCCCCCTAAGGTTAAGTTCGGCCGCCTAAAGTGCCCAATGTTCGGCCCCCGAAAGTTGCATAGTTTTGCATGCGATTCGGCAGCCGAACCTGAGGCGGTTGTTCATCTATAAGTGCACCGAGTGACAGAAAAAGGAGGAGGTTTCTTCTCTCCTTCTGACCTAGGTGAGGTCTTGATCTCCTTAAAGTATTTTCATGGTTTTTCTTCAAATCTTTCATGGTTTTTATGAGTTTTACCCTTGTTTTGAAGAGTTGTGAGCTTGAAACAAGGTTTTGGAGTTTGAAGCTTTTGAAGCTTGGTTTCTCCATATCTTTGAGTTTGGATCATCTCAGCCTTTGTTCTTCAAGAGGTAAGTGTTTATCCATGGTTCTTCTGATGTTTTTATGAGTGTTGTAAAGGGAAAAGGGAGCTAGGCATGAGTTTGCATGAGATGTGCATCATAGGGTTTATGAATCCTTTATGTTTGATGTGTGTCTTGTGAGCTTGTTTGTTGGAGTTTAAAGTTATTTGAAGCTCCCTTAGGCTTGTTGAAGTGTTTATGCATGTTTTAGAAGGGTTAAATGCATGTGTTGAGGTCTGAACAGGTGATGGAGGGACTGGCAGGCGTCCTTGTGCACGAAACTGAGTTCTGGCTAAACTCAGGTTCGGCCCCCGAAAGTCCAAGTTAGGCCGCCGAACATGCCTGACTTTCGTCTCTGGAGGAGACATTCGGCCGCCGAAGGTGCTGCCGAAGGTGCCCTGTCCAGCCTTCCTTTGCTTGTTTTGCATGCATGTTTTGTGATGTTTTAGAGGGTTTTTGGAGAGATGTTCCTAGTTATGTTAGAGTATGTTTGGTACCTCATTTATGTCCATCTGTGTAGGATTGGACCGAGGAACCGAGGAGGCTCCAGAGTTAGAGTTGGCCCAGAGTTAGCCAGCATTGGCTAGAGGTGAGTGGAACTAAACTGAATATTTTATTTTGAGAAATGACACGATTCTAGCATGATCCATGCATCATAAAATGCCATGTTATGTAATAGGTTGTATTGCATTAGAATCCACGAATTTGATGCATTGCATAAGTTGTTGTTGTGGTGTGGATGAACGTTGGATGATCCTTAGCCCTTGACATGAGATAAGATACTACTACAGAGATATGGCATGAGATAGCCATTCCAGGTCGCTCCTGGATAGTCCAGGTCGCTCCTGGTACTCAGTTACAGATAGACATACAGCATAAGAGAAGACTGGGTGATGGCTCCGCCTCCCTAGCATTATTGGATTTGTTGTGATATGATACAGTACAGAGAAGACTGGGTGATGGTTCTACCTCCCTAGCACAGTTGGGTATAGAAGTCTAGGTGATGGCTCTGCCTCCCTAGCAAGTAGGGTATTTGTTTATAGTAGGGGGCTATAGGTGACAAGTTCATCCGTTTGATGATTTGTTTGTGATGTGACGCATTTCATGATAACATGTAATTAATGAACTGTTTTACTGTTCCTCCTCACTGGGCTATAGAGCTCATCCCACTCCCTTAACCCCAGTTTTGCAGGTTCTGAGATAGCTATGGGAAGTCAAAGTCAGCAAGAGTACAGAGGAAAGTTGTGCTTGAATGTATGTTGTAATAGCGTAGTGGACATGATGTAATTAAAAGAGTAGTTGTAATGTAATGTAATGTATAGATATGTACTGTCGTATACTGGATAGACTTGTGCTTTTCCTAGTATCATTGCTATAGTGTGATGTATGATTAATCCCTTGTACATGAATCCTGTTTTACATTTCTTGATGAGAAATGTGTGAGTTAGGCTTAATGTATGGCTTTGATGTGATACCAGTGGATTGTGTTACAGAGTAAAAGGGTTTCAATCCCTTGATCCACAGCAGATAGTAGTCCCTGGTATAGGCCCTGAGGGCCATTTCAGATTGATATATCTGAGTAGCAGTAGTTAAGCCTACAGAGTTTTACAGGATTGTTGAGTATCTTTGTATCATGTATGGGATTTATCAGGTACACAGAGAGTATAGTCGGCTTGCTACGGGTCCCGGCGGCCTTAAGCCGATCTGGATCCTAGTGCCAGTGATGGTTCGGGCCGTTACAGAGGGGTACCGGTTTCCGGGTCGTTACAGATTGGTATCAGAGCATAGGGCCTCTAGAGTACGATGTGCTGAGTCAGTACACTCAGGGATCAGAGCTATCTCACATCGGAATGAGGTTAAGATGTCAGACTTGTAGATCTTCGAGTACGGTGTGTTGAGCGAAGATGCTCAAGGAGCAGAGTCCCACATCAGAAAGAGGTGTTGTCTTGTATAGGAAGGAAAGCACAATAAGTTAAAATCATGTCCACTAGGATAGGATGTGGAGTCCTGTTTTGCATGCTGATGTGAAATGCCATGATAAGTTGCATGTGCAGTATTGATATGTTTGATATGTGTTAAGGATTCATGTGTTTTCACATGGATCATTTGATGATTTTGTGTGTGATGTTGTGCTTTTCAGAGGCAGGATGAGAGGAACTCGTCGATCTGCTAGATTGACAGGAGCTCCGCCGGAGGATGAGGACATGGATGCTCATCTCCCCGTTCTGCAAAGGGCAACATCAGATAGTATAAACAGAGAAGGTACATCAAGGGACCCTAGAAGGTCTGATGATGAGAGTAGAAGGGGAGTTGTCCAGAGTGGTATGTCAGGGTGTATGAGAGAAATAGAGGAGAATGAGCAGAGTAGAGATGGTAGCTTTGGCAGGAGTGGGTTGGGAGGAGATATGGGTGAGTCCCAAGGAGGCACTCAGGTCTCGAGATTTGTTCCACCTCAGTATCCACCCTACCAGTGGGGGGCAGAGTACCCGATGAGAGGTACATCAGAGTTTCCTAGATATAACCCATATCCCACCTTTATGCCCTATCCTTCCTTTTATCCGCCATATCCACCGCCACATCCACAGTATACCATGTTTCCACCCTTCTTTGGTTATCCAAGTTTAGCAAACCCTACCTCAGGGAATGTTGCACCTCCTCCACCACCAGGAGAAACAGTAGCCCCAATTGTCCAAACACCCAAGCCTAGTTCACCTGGGGAAAGTATGGTGCAGATGACAGCTTATTTGAGGTTGGATGTTCCCAAATTTGAAACTGGTGATGACCCTGTTGAGTATCTTAGAATGGTTAAGCTGATAACCGATGAGTTGGGAGCTAATGAGAGTAGAGCCATACAGATGGCAGGGGTTACATTGAAATGTGAGAAGGCAAGGGAATGGTTCACCCAATATGTGGATCCGAGGGTAGAAAACTTATCCTGGGAACAGTTTGCTATAGAGTTTGCAGGATGGGCTTGTTCAGATAGCTCAAGGGAGCATAAAGAGAGTGACTGTGAGCAGCCAGGGCAGACAGAAAACATGAGTATAGAAAATGACCCAGAGACTAGTGATCGTTTTCCTTTGGGTGAAGCTGCTGCAAAGAATAAAAAGAAAGTGAGAGGCCTGAAAGGGTCAAAGAAAAGGGAGTTTTGGAATAGGGTAAAGTTTGGCATAGGTTGTCGCGAGGGTTCGAGTTCTGGTTGGGATAGTTCTAGATGTGTGAAGTGCGGTAGGAGGCACAAAGGTGTATGTCGGGCTGGGACAACAGCATGTTTCAGGTGCGGACAGGAGGGGCACATGGCACGAGAGTGTCCCATTACGGTCATGTCAGCACAGTTCCCACAGACATCCGCAGACAATATAATGCCACCAGAAGCTCCAGCCTCAGTACAGGGCAGAGGTAGAGAAAGAGGGGTAGTCCCTTCTTCAGGAGGTTCCTTCAGTGGACGTCCGTTAGTTCCGGCTCGGATTTTCACTCAGGATCAGTCAGAGACAGACACACGGAACACAGTGGTGCCAGGTAAACTCACTTTTGAGTGTTCTAATGTGTATAGAATATCAGTTGATGTGAAAATAGTAAAGTGTACTAGAGTTAGATGTTCAGAGCCAAAAGGTCAGAGATAAAGGTTTAGAGACGAGTGAGTCGCTACATGTTAGTGAGCCAGGAAAAAGCTCGAGAGCTATAGCCGTGGCTTTGAAGTCCAGGTAGAGAGAGAGTGATCTCTCATCTCTGAGTGTAGACCTCAAGTAAAGAAAGAAGGCAGAGAATAGCGGAAGAAAGTGAAGAGTAAGAAAAAGAATAAAAGTAAGTAAGAGAAAAGTAAGGAAAGAAAAGAGTAAATGAGAGAAGATAGAGCAGAGAAAGAACAGAATAGACTAAATGTAAAGTAAGAAAGGTTAGAAAGAGATTTCAGTTTAGTCTGGGATTAGATGGCGAGTGAGCTTTAGTTCAGATAGTTCTGGATCCGTGAGGCGTGGAGGTTACACAAAAGTAGTCTGATGGTATGGGACTACGGCATGTATAGATGCGAGCAGAAAGGACTCATATTTTGTGAGCGTCCTACTGCGGCCCAGATTGGCACAGTCCCAGCAGATGACTTCGAGTAGTGTAACTCAGCCTGTTGCTCTAGCCATGTTTCAGGACAGTGGTTGACGCAGGAGAAGAGAGTTCTCCTTTTCTTTGGTCGGTTCCCGAAGGAAGATTCGTTAGCTTTAGCTTGGATCTTCATCCTGACTTAGTAGGCGGTTAACACATTGAACACGGTGACGTCAAATACGTTCACTTGAGGGTGTTCAGATGTGTAGGTTATAGTGGACCCTGATGTTTCTTTCCCTGTTGTTGTGAGAGCCATAAATAGAGGAGGGGTTGATAACTTCTGGCTTAGAGTGTTCTCTTTGGGTCAGAGGGCCCAAGAGTGTGATCCATCTATGGCAGAGTCAGTCTGTCGGTTCAGTTCAGAGTTTGGTGAGAGTAGTAGATGCCGTCCAGCTGACCTTATGGTTCTAGGGGTGACTGATGATGTCAACCTAGGGCGGATTGGCTAGCTACTCGAGGTACTACCTACGTCTGCAAAGACAAGGTAGGACAGGTCAGAGTTCAGAGGCTCGGATGGGTCAGAGTTAGTCCTTAGAGGGGGACAGTTTAGCATACCTAGCAGTTTGATATCAACCCTACAGGCTCGTGAATTCGTTAGGGAAGTTAGTCAGGAGTTTTCTTGCTCTTGTTTGAGCGCATAGCCAGGTCAGGGAACCAGCCTCAGTATTCATAGATAGGAAAAGAGAAAGAGTGTTAGATGTTATTCCAGACGAGTTAGCAGGTTTACCATTAGTAAACCCAGTGGAGTTGAGACTAGATGTATCTTCACCTTTTCCTTTGGAATGATACCTGTAGCATGTAAGAGTTGAAACCTATAAGAGCTAGAAAAGCAGTTACAGACTGAAGAGCGATAGTAGAACAATGTGCACTTAGTAGTAAAGGCTTCTATCCGACTTAGTACTACACCCTGGAGTGTTCCAGTATCGTTGTGAGAAACGAAGGATGAAACCTTGAGATTTTGTCACAACTGTGACTAGTTGCACAAAATCACTACCAAGGACAGGTGTTCCCATGCAGAATGGATGATCTATAGGACCAGCTAGTAGAAGCTGGTTGTTTTCCATAATAGATCTAAGAGTTGGGAACTATATGGCCAAAGTCAGTTAGAGAAAAGTCAATTTAGCAGTTGCGTAGAGGTGAGATCTTTATGATAGTGAAGAGTCTAAACCAGAGGGAAGGGGTAAAACTGCTCAGCGACTCTGAGTATACAAGACAAGATTTACTGGGTAAGACTTAGCTGCCCTCAGTCAGATGTCGCTTATCAGTTTATCCTATAGAAACAGATAGCGAGAGAGCTAAAGATAGTCTAGCCATGTTAGAAGGGATCAAAAGAGAAGAAGCCAGTATAGTAAAGAAGAATAAAGACGGGCAAGGATCAGAGTGCGCAGCAAAATCGTAGAATAGTTTAGAGAAACAGAGAAGCATGCCCGTTATCTACGAAATGTTGTAGATTTTCAGAGAACATGGCATAGAGGTCAAGTTCTGTAAGCTGAGTGCAATTTCAGGGCATGTCTGTTTCATTGTGATGTGTCACAATATAACATTGAAAGTAAGTAGAGAGAGAGAACGTGATAGCCAAGTCATCTAGCATTTCCGTAGAGTTATAAAGCCGAGAAGCATCAAAGAGAAAGGAAGATCCGTAGTCAGAAGTACAGGTTAGTATAACCAGAGGAGTGCGAATAAGCTGAGAAAAGGCAAAGAAAAGAAAAGTTAGTAGTCATATGAAAGAGTCAGGTCGTTTGTGTACAAGCAAGAGTGGTAAACACTCAGTGTAGACACAGCTTAAGCAGTGAAGGGTCAGTAAAGTCAGACAGTATAGCCAACCCGGGAGTTTTACTCCAGGGGTATCTGTGTCTCGTCGTAGAGACCGATGGTAGGCTTTCTTCTTGTTTCCCTGTATGTTTCTTATTGTTGTTTTAACATTCGAGGACGAATGTTTTTAAAGGAAGGAAGAATGTAATACCCGGCTAGGTTCAGACATCGGAATTCCTACCATCCGGGGGAGTTCGAGGATGTCAGAGGTCTCTGGAAGGGTAAGAGAAAGTTTTCTAAAATATGTGCAAGTGTTTTAAAGGTTTAGCGTAGAAAAGGATTGAGTTTTGAAGAGATATGGCCAAGGAGGCATTTTGCAATGTTCGGCCCCCTAAGGTTAAGTTCGGCCGCCTAAAGTGCCCAATGTTCGGCCCCCGAAAGTTGCATAGTTTTGCATGCGATTCGGCAGCCGAACCTGAGGCGGTTGTTCATCTATAAGTGCACCGAGTGACAGAAAAAGGAGGAGGTTTCTTCTCTCCTTCTGACCTAGGTGAGGTCTTGATCTCCTTAAAGTATTTTCATGGTTTTTCTTCAAATCTTTCATGGTTTTTATGAGTTTTACCCTTGTTTTGAAGAGTTGTGAGCTTGAAACAAGGTTTTGGAGTTTGAAGCTTTTGAAGCTTGGTTTCTCCATATCTTTGAGTTTGGATCATCTCAGCCTTTGTTCTTCAAGAGGTAAGTGTTGATCCATGGTTCTTCTGATGTTTTTATGAGTGTTGTAAAGGGAAAAGGGAGCTAGGCATGAGTTTGCATGAGATGTGCATCATAGGGTTTATGAATCCTTTATGTTTGATGTGTGTCTTGTGAGCTTGTTTGTTGGAGTTTAAAGTTATTTGAAGCTCCCTTAGGCTTGTTGAAGTGTTTATGCATGTTTTAGAAGGGTTAAATGCATGTGTTGAGGTCTGAACAGGTGATGGAGGGACTGGCAGGCGTCCTTGTGCACGAAACTGAGTTCTGGCTAAACTCAGGTTCGGCCCCCGAAAGTCCAAGTTAGGCCGCCGAACATGCCTGACTTTCGTCTCTGGAGGAGACATTCGGCCGCCGAAGGTGCTGCCGAAGGTGCCCTGTCCAGCCTTCCTTTGCTTGTTTTGCATGCATGTTTTGTGATGTTTTAGAGGGTTTTTGGAGAGATGTTCCTAGTTATGTTAGAGTATGTTTGGTACCTCATTTATGTCCATCTGTGTAGGATTGGACCGAGGAACCGAGGAGGCTCCAGAGTTAGAGTTGGCCCAGAGTTAGCCAGCATTGGCTAGAGGTGAGTGGAACTAAACTGAATATTTTATTTTGAGAAATGACACGATTCTAGCATGATCCATGCATCATAAAATGCCATGTTATGTAATAGGTTGTATTGCATTAGAATCCACGAATTTGATGCATTGCATAAGTTGTTGTTGTGGTGTGGATGAACGTTGGATGATCCTTAGCCCTTGACATGAGATAAGATACTACTACAGAGATATGGCATGAGATAGCCATTCCAGGTCGCTCCTGGATAGTCCAGGTCGCTCCTGGTACTCAGTTACAGATAGACATACAGCATAAGAGAAGACTGGGTGATGGCTCCGCCTCCCTAGCATTATTGGATTTGTTGTGATATGATACAGTACAGAGAAGACTGGGTGATGGTTCTACCTCCCTAGCACAGTTGGGTATAGAAGTCTAGGTGATGGCTCTGCCTCCCTAGCAAGTAGGGTATTTGTTTATAGTAGGGGGCTATAGGTGACAAGTTCATCCGTTTGATGATTTGTTTGTGATGTGACGCATTTCATGATAACATGTAATTAATGAACTGTTTTACTGTTCCTCCTCACTGGGCTATAGAGCTCATCCCACTCCCTTAACCCCAGTTTTGCAGGTTCTGAGATAGCTATGGGAAGTCAAAGTCAGCAAGAGTACAGAGGAAAGTTGTGCTTGAATGTATGTTGTAATAGCGTAGTGGACATGATGTAATTAAAAGAGTAGTTGTAATGTAATGTAATGTATAGATATGTACTGTCGTATACTGGATAGACTTGTGCTTTTCCTAGTATCATTGCTATAGTGTGATGTATGATTAATCCCTTGTACATGAATCCTGTTTTACATTTCTTGATGAGAAATGTGTGAGTTAGGCTTAATGTATGGCTTTGATGTGATACCAGTGGATTGTGTTACAGAGTAAAAGGGTTTCAATCCCTTGATCCACAGCAGATAGTAGTCCCTGGTATAGGCCCTGAGGGCCATTTCAGATTGATATATCTGAGTAGCAGTAGTTAAGCCTACAGAGTTTTACAGGATTGTTGAGTATCTTTGTATCATGTATGGGATTTATCAGGTACACAGAGAATATAGTCGGCTTGCTACGGGTCCCGGCGGCCTTAAGCCGATCTGGATCCTAGTGCCAGTGATGGTTCGGGCCGTTACAGAGGGGTACCGGTTTCCGGGTCGTTACAGACATGTTATGTTATGTTAAGAGGAAGTCCTGAGGAGCTCCGTAGAGGGCTGGGCATTTATGGGATATGTAGGGGGCTTTTGGTGACAATACCATCTTAAGGTGATTACTTGTGTTGTGATGCATTTCATGATGGCATATGATATTTAAATGTTTTTATTGTTCTGCTCACTGGGCTTTTTAGCTCACCCCTTTCCCCTAACCCCCAGGTTTGCAGGGTCAGTGATAATAGGATGTCAGCAAGGGTAAAAGCTATGTTCTTGTAATAGAGTTGTAGTGGACATGTATTATAATGTAATGTAATGTAAAGATATGTAATGGATAGAGTTGTGCTTTGCCCTAGTTATGTATGATTAAGTCCCTTTTTATACATGATCTTTTTATAAAGAGATAAATGTTTTAATGATGAGATATGTTGAACTAAGCTTGATGTATGATATGTTGACCCAGCTGGAGCATTTGATGAGGGCTCTAGTAAGGCATTTTATGTTTACAGATATAGTGCATGCTCAGGTCAAGTTTGGTATATGGAAAGTGTTAAATTTTTACGAAAATGTATGATCATGTATGGGATTTTATCAGGTACGCAGGTTGTATGTTAGGCTTGTTAGGGTCCCGGCGATCTTAAGTCGATCTGGATCCTAGCGCCGGTAGCGGTCCGGTTCCCGGGTCGTTACAGAGTGGTATCAGAGCCCTAGGTTCATATGGTCGGACCTAGTGTTGTCGGGCTCATAGATGTTATAGAAGGGCAAGCACAATAGGGAAAAATCATATCCACTAGGATAGGATATAGAGTCCTGTCTAAATGATGATGTGAAATGCCATGATTTTATGCATGTGCATAAATGATATGTGATGTATGTGATGCGGGTTCATATGTTTCCACATGAACCATATGATGTTAATGTTTATGTGTATATGTTGTGTTCTCAGAGAAAGGAATGCGAGGAACTCGTCGATCTGCACGATTGACTGGAGTCCCACCAGAGAATGAGGGCATGGATGCCCGTCCCCCTGCATTGCCAAGGGCAATGTCTTGCAGATCAAGTAGAGAGAGAGTAACAAGGGACCCTAGAAGGTCTTTTGATGCAAGCAGAAGGGGAACAGACCATGGAGGGAGGTCTTCAGATGTGAGGGAAGCTATGGAAGAGGATTAGAGGAGGGATGGAAATCTGAATGTGAGTATGTCTGAGGAGGGTACAGGGGAATCTCAAGGAGGAGCTCAGGCCTCGGGGTTTGGTTATCCACCCCAGTATCCACCCTTTCCACAAGGACCAGGGTATCCGATGGGGGGTACATCGGATTACTCAGGCTTTAACCCATACCCTTCCTACATGCCTTATCCACCTTTCTACCCACCATACCCACAGTACCCAATGTATCCACCCTCACTCTTTTTCTCAAATCCAACAAACCCTAACTCGGGGAATGCTGTACCTCCTCCACCAGCAGAACCAGTAGCCCCTGAAATCCAAACACCTAGACCTAGCTCATCTGTGGGGAGAAAGGTAAAGATGACAGATTACCTGAAGTTGGATGCTCCCAAGTTCAAGACAGGTGATGACCCGTTTGAGTATCTCAAGACGATGAAGATAATAACCGATGAGCTAGGAGCTGATGACAGTAGAGCCATCCAGATAGCAGGGTTCACATTGAAATATAAGAAAGCTCGAGAATGGTTTAAAAATTATGTGCACCCAAGGTTGGACAGCCTAACCTGGGAGGAGTTTGCAAATGAGTTTGCAGGATGTGCGTTTCCAGACAGTTCCAGGGAGCTGAAAGTTGTAGAGTTTGAGCAGCTAAGGCAGACAGAAGAGATGAGTGTAGATGAATACACCAACAGGTTTCTGGAGTTGCTGCAGTATGTGGGTTAGGCATATGATCAGAAGAAAGCTAGGAGGTATACCATGAGGCTCCACCCTAGGTATTTCTCCATGATCCTTGCAGCAGAAAGAGAGAGCTTCCACACCATTGTGGATGCAGCACAGAAGATGGAGGCTAGTGCCATCATTGAGGGGTTAGTTAAACAACAGGTGGCACAATCTTCGGGTTTCGGAACCTCGGGCACAAGGGATGTTAATCCCGCCTCTCTAAGTGAGGCTACCATGAAGAGTAAAAAGGGGGATAGAGGTCTTAGGAGATCGAAGTAGAACAAGTTCTGGAATCGGATAAAGTCTAGTATGGGATTAGGAGATGGTTCGAGCTCTGGTTCGGATGGCTCCGGATGTACGAGGTGCGGTAGGCCGCACAAGGGAGTCTTTCGGATTGGGACAACAGCATGCTTCAGGTGTGGACAGGAGGGGCACATAGCACGTGAGTGTCCCACTGCAACCTTGTTGGCACAGTCCCAGCAGACAACTTCAGGCAGTGTAGCTCAACCAGTAACTCCAGCCATGATGCAGGGCAGTGGTCGAGGCCGAGGAAGGGAGACAGCCCCTTCTTCAGTAGGTTCCCGAGGTGAAGGTCCATCAGCCCCAGCTCGGATCTTCACCATGACTCAGCAGGAGGCTAACACGTCGGACACGGTGTGGACAGGTAATCTCACTCTGGTACATGCTGATGTGTATGTTTTATGAACTCTGATGTTTCTCTCTCTTTGTTTGCTTTGAGAGCCGTAGTGAGGTTGGGCTTGATAGCTTCTGGGTTAGAGTGTCCTCTTTGGGTCAGTGGACCCAAGTGTGATCCATCTGTGGCAGAGTCAGTCTGCCGGTATAGTTCAGAGTATGTTATGGGAGTAGATGCCTTCCAGCCGACCTAGTGGTTCTAGATTTGACTGATCTTGATGTCATTCTAGGGATAGATTGGCTTTCTGCTCATGGTACTACCTTGGATAGCAGAGACAAGGTAGTCAGGTACAGAGAGTAGGATGGATGAGAGGTAGTATATAGAGGAGTCAGAGTAAGGGATACCTAGAGGTTTGGTATCAGCCCTACAGGCTCGTAGGTCGTTCAGGAAAGGTTGTCAGGGGTTCTAGCTCATGAGAGAGAGCTTGATGGTCAGGTCAGGGAGCCCGTCTTAGTGCCCGTGGTTAGAGAGTTTCTAGATGTTTCCCCATATGAGTTTCCAGGATTACCACCTGTCAGGGAGATAGAGTTCGGAATAGAAGTAATGCATGGAATCAGACCAATCTCTATTCCTCCCCACAGGATGGTACCAGTAGAGTTAAAAGAGTTGTAAGAGCAGTTGCAAGGGTTGGTAGATAAGGGTTTCATCCGACCTAGTACCTCACCTTGAGGTGCTCTAAGGTTTGTCATGAGAAGGAAGGATGGATCCTTAAGGCTTTGTATCGACTGTAGGCAGTTGAACAAAGTCACTACCAAGAATGAGTATTTGTTACCTAAGATCGACGATCTATTTTGACCCGCTAACAGGAGCAGGTTGTTTTTCCAAGATACATCTGAGATCTGGGTACCACCAGTTAAGCATCAGAGAGGAGGATGTGCCGAAGACAGCGTTCAGGACCAGATATGGGCATTTAGAGTTCTTAGTGATGCCGTTTGGGCTAACCAATGCCCTTGCAGCATTCATGAACTACATGAATAGAGTTTTTAGCCAGTTTTTGGATCACTTTGGTATTATCTTCATTGACGATGCCTTGGTGCACTCAAAACGTGGAGGAGCATGCCCATTATTTGAGGACAGTGTTGTAGACCCTAGGAGAACACGGCTTGGGCACCTAGTTCTCCAAATGTGAGTTTCGGTTGAGGAGTGTATCTTTCTTGGGTCATGATATGTCAGAAAAGGGAATTGAGGTAGACCCCAAGAAAGTTGAAGCTGTAGCTAACTGGCCCAGACCCACTACAGTAACAGAGATTAAAAGCTTGGTGAGTTTGGCAGATTACTATAGGAAGTTCATCCAGAACTTCTCCAGAGTTGCTACTCCTATGATCGAGTTGACCAAAAAGAAGCAGAGGTTGGTTTGGTCAGAACAGTGTGAAGGAAGCTTTGAAAAGCCAAAGAGAAGGTTGACGTCAGCACTGGTGTTAGCTCTGCCTATCAGTAATGAAGACTTTGCAGTGTTCTGCGACGTGTCCAGTATTGGACCAGATTGTGTGTTGATGCAGAAGGAGAGGGTGATTGCTTATGCTTCTAAACAGTTGAGGAAGCATGAGTTGAACTACCCTACACATGATCTAGAAATGTCAGTTGGGATCTTTGCACTCAAGATAAGGAGGTAGTATCTGTATGGAGTAGAATGTGAGGTCTTTACAGACCATAAAAAGCTGGCAGTGCATGATGAGTCAAAGAAAAGTTGAACCTGAGGCAGAGAAATGGGTAGAACTGCTTAGTGGCTATGATTGCAAGTTTCAGCATCATCCGGGAGAGGCAAATGTTATGACAGATGCCTTCAGCCAGAAATCACTTAGCAGTTTATCCCCTTACAGCAGAGAGAAGGCCGGTGGTCAGAGAAATGATCAAGACTGTCGTGAGCCGGCAGGAGTGTTAAGCAGATGTCCGTAGTGTAATAGCCCGGCCCTTTCACCGGCACTGTTACCGTTCACGGCCCAGGGCTATCCCTCGCCTGGCCTGTGCCACCTCGGGCTTTCCACTGGCGTCGTGAACAGCTCTTAACATCCATTCACCCTCACGGGTTCCTGGCAGGATTTGTCCCCTTGGGTTCTCGCATCGCATCCTTCCCCAAGTGGATTTGGCCCAAATTTCCCTTTGGAAATTAGGTTGCCTCCCCCACTACTCGAACCCTTGACCTATTCTCTTAAAGTGGGAGGTCAAGGGTTCGAGTAGTGGGGGAGGCGACCTAATTTCCAAAGGGAAATTTGGGCCAAATCCACTTGGGGAAGGATGCGATGCGAGAACCCAAGGGGACAAATCCTGCCAGGAACCCGTGAGGGTGAATGGATGTTAAGAGCTGTTCACGACGCCAATGGAAAGCCCGAGGTGGCACAGGCCAGGCGAGGGATAGCCCTGGGCCGTGAACGGTAACAGTGCCGGTGAAAGGGCCGGGCTATTACATAAAATTGGAACAATTGGTACTCACTCTCACCAGACTATTCCCTTAAAGTGGGAGGTCAAGGGTTCGAGTAGTGGGGGAGGCGACCTAATTTCCAAAGGGAAATTTGGGCCAAATCCACTTGGGGAAGGATGCGATGCGAAAACCCAAGGGGACAAATCCTGCCAGGAACCCGTGAGGATGAATGGATGTTAAGAGCTGTTCACGACGCCAGTGGAAAGCCCGAGTTGGCACAGGCCAGGAGAGGGATAGCCCTGGGCCGTGAACGGTAACAGTGCCGGTGAAAGGGCCGGGCTATTACACGTAGGTAGGTTGTAGTTTTCCGAGAGAGAGGTATGGTGTTGCTCAAGGCGTCTCCTAAGAAAGGGGTGGTTCATTGTGGGAGGAAAGATAAGTTAACTCCACGATACATAGGACCCTTCAAGGTCTTGTAGAGGGTTGAAAGTGTATCGTAGAAGTTAGATTTACCTACTTCCATGGAGAGAATCCATCCGGTTTCCATGTTCCCATACTATGGAAATTCGTGTCGGATCCGAGTAAGGTTCTTAGTGAACCAAAGGCGGAGGTCCTAGGAGATCTCACCTATGTTGAGCATCCAGTGTGGATCATAGACACATAAGTTAGAAAGCTAAGGAACAAGGAGATCCCGATGGTGAAAGTCTGTTGGAATCACCACAATGTGGAAGAGTGTGCCTGGGAGACCCGGGAATTCATGCTCCAGCAATATCCTCGTCTCTTATAAGGTTAGTGTTTTTATGTTTTTATGTGTGCTCCCTTGTTGCTTGTTTGTTTGTTGAACATTCGGGGACGAATGTTCTTAAGGGGGGAAGAATGTAATACCCGGCTAGACCCCGGCACCGGAATTTCTACCTTCCGGTGGAATCTCCGTTGGAACCCGGAGTTTCTCGGATGTCGGAGCTTTCTAGAAGGGTAATATAAGGTTTACATAAAATGTTTTAATGTTTTTAAGGTTTTTATGGTCTTAATCAGAGAAAGAAAATTGTTTTTTTGAAAGAAATCACCTTGGAGGAAAAGTCCAGGTTCGGCCTCCGAACCTCATGTTCGGCCGCCGAACCTGGTGGAGTTTCGGAGGCACTTTCAGCCCCCGAAGGTGGTCTGGTCAGCCACCTATAAAGAGCCCTCTGTCCGAAAAATGGGCGAGTTTTCTCTCCCCATTTCCAGGCAAGGTGAGTCTCTGCCACCCCTTTTATGATCTTGTGTTTTCTCCTCAAATCCTTCAAGATTTTTACGAGTTTTTATCATGTTTTGAAGATTTTTGAGCTAAAGATCAAAGTTTTAAAGCTTGGAGACCCCCGGAGCTCGTTCCTCCATATCTCCAAGTTGGGATCGCACCTCCTCTCGATCTTCAAGAGGTAAGTGTAGATCCACGCCTTTTATGATGTTTTAAGTAAGTTGTATGAAGGGTTAAGGGGTTTTTAATGCATGTTTAGGCTAGTTGTAAAATATGAGGGTTTATGTTAGTTAAGTGATAAATGTATGTTTATGTGTTGATATGTTATTGTTTGTTGGGGTTTAGGCTAGTTTTATGCCCCTATATCCATGAATGAGTGTATATACATGTTTTAGAATAGTTGGATGCGTGTTGGGAAGCTTGGAGGGCTGAATGCGGGATGGCAGAATCGGGTTCTGCCACCTAGAAGGATCCAGGTTCGGCTTCCGAACATGCTCCCGAAAGTGGCTGACTTTCGGATCTGTGGAGGACCTTCGGCTTCCGAACCTGCTTCCGAAAGTGCCTGACTTTCGGATCTGGAAGGGGTTTCGGCCGCCGAACCTGCCACCGAAAGTCCCCTGTCCAGCCCTTCCTTGGTTGTTTTATATGCATGTTTTATGATGTTTTAGGGGGTTTTTGGGGAGATGCTTAGAGTTATGTTAGAGTTGTTTGGTCCCTCATTTGAGTCCACCTGTGTAGGATCGAACCTGAGGAACCGAGGTGATCAGTAGTGAGATAGCTGCTTTAGAGTCAGTTCAGAGTCAGACAGAGGTGAGTAGAATACAACTCTTTTATTTTAAGCAAATGAACTTTAGAGCATGATCCATGCATCATGAATGGCATGATATGTATTAGGTTGTTTTGCATTAGAATCCACGAATATGACGCATTGCATTATTCATTGTTAATGTGGATGGATATTGGGTGATCCATTAGCCCTCAATGTGATATGATATGATATGATATGATATGAGATGGAAAGACCAGGTGTGGCCTAATCACCCCTGGCACAGTTGGAAATGTTATGTTATGTTAAGAGGAAGTCTTGAGGAGGTCCGTCGAGGGCCGGGCATTTATGGGATATGTAGGGGGCTTTTGGTGACAATACCATCTTAAGGTGATTACTTGTGTTGTGATGCATTTCATGATGGCATATGATATTTAAATGTTTTTATTGTTCTGCTCACTGGGCTTTTTAGCTCATCCCTTTCCCCTAACCCCCAGGTTTGCAGGGTCAGTGATAGCAGGATGTTAGCAAGGGTAAAAGCTATGTTTGTAACGACCCGAAAATCGGACTGCTACCGGCGCTAGGATCCAGGTCGGCTTAAGGCCGCCGGGACCCGTAGCAAGCCTAACATACATCCTGTAAACCTGTTTAATCCCATACATGATCAAGAACATACGTAAAAATTTAAAACTTTTCTTTCATTCATACACCAAACTCAACCTGTGCATGCACTGTACATAATCATAATCATAACATTGATCCCTCTGTGGGATCTCATCAATACCCCAAAGGGCAATACAACATATGCTTAGTTGGTTTACATAAACATCATAAAAAGATCTAGGATCATGCATTAAAAGGGATACCTTACACATAGGTCAAGCACAACCTCTAATCCTCAATATCATTACATTACATAACTATTCATAACTTTACAATTTATCATGTCCACATTCTATCTATTACATACAAAAGATTTCAATACTCTTGCTGACCTCCTGATCTACCCTGTACCTGCAAACCTTGGGAATTAGGGAGAGGGGTGAGCTACTAGAGCCCAGTGAGCAGAATAATAAAACATTCAAAACTTATGATAACATGGAATGCATCACATCACAGCTAATCACATCAAGGATGAACTTGTCACCAATAGCCCTCTACATAGTCTAACTGTGTCAGAACGTAGAATGGGTCCTGGTCTTTCTCTTACATAGCATAACATAACATGGTCCAACTGTGCCAGAACGTAGAATGGGTCCTGGTCTTTCTCTTACATAGTGCCAGCGAACGTAGAATGGGTCCCACTGGTCTTACATTCTGTACCGTACATATCACATCGTCACATCATAGATCAAGGGCTATGGATCATCCAACATTCATCCACATCAACATTAAAATGTGCAATGCAACATATTCGTGAATTCTAATGCAAACAACCTAAAATAATCACATGGCATTCATGATGCATGAACATGCTCAAAACTTTACAATTGATTTGCTTTAAAACGTAAAGGTTTATTCTACTCACCTCTGGATAGCTCTAACCAGACACTGGAGCAGCTGACTCACTGCTGGGGTCCTCGATTCCTCGGGTCCGAACCTACACAGGTGGACTCAAGTGAGGGACCAAACAACTAGAACATAACTCTAAACTACTCCCCAAAAACCCCCTAAAACATCATGAAACAATCATAGAAAAGCATGCAAGAGAGGGCTGGACAGGGCACTTTCGGCGGCAGGTTCGGCGGCCGAAAGTCCCTCCAGAGCCGAAAGTCAGGCAGGTTCGGCGGCACCTTCGGCGGCCGAAAGTTCCTTCAGCTGCCGAACCTGGTTTCTCCCATAGTGGCAGAAACTCAGCTCTTCTATGCACATTTGCCTCCAAAACTTTCCATTCATGCACAAACCTATTCTACAACACACATACACAAGCATACAAGCTCCTAGGGGCTTCAAACTATCTAAAACCCTATCTACAACACATCAAACATCCACATTGTTCAAAAACGTAACATAACTCATAAACCTAACCATAAGCTAAACATGCATTTCTACCCCATAGATCAACTTAAAACTTGTTTAAAACATATAGTGAGCTCAAGATTGGCCCTTACCTTTTGGAGATCGAGAGGTGAACGACCCTAGCTCGGAAAATGGGAGAGAGAGAGTTCCTTGAACCTCCAAGCTCCAAAACTTGCTTTATACTCGAAAATCTTCAAAACAAAGATGAAAACTTGTGAAAATCGTGAAAGATTTGAAGGAAAGAACTCAAGATCGGTGAGGGGCGGCGGAGAGCTCACCTTGGCCGACAATGGGGAGAAAAGCTCACCCGTTTTCGGCTAAGGGACCCTTTTATAGTGGCTGGCCAGGCCACGTTCGGGGGCCGAATGTGCCTCCGCATGCATGCCATGTTCGGCGGCCGAACTTGAGGTTCGGCGGCCGAACCTGGACTTCCCTCTCTTATGCCTTCGGGGGCCTAAGGCACACCCGAAATGCATACATGTTCGGCGGCCGAACCTGGGTTTTCCTCCAAGGTTGTTTTCATGCAAAAACTCATTTCCTTTTCACTTAAAATCATGGAATACATTAAAACATTTTATGAAAACATGTTTCTACCCTACTAGAGGCTTCCGACATCCGAGATTCCACCGGACGGTAGGAATTCTGATACCGGAGTCTAGCCGGGTATTACATTCTCCCCCCTTAAGAACATTCGTCCCCGAATGTTCACCAACTAAGACATAGCATGGCATAAACAAAACATACATACAAGCACATGGACTCACAAGGAACTAACCTTAGAAAAGATAAGGGTATTGCTGGAGCATGGACTCCCGTGTCTCCCAAGTGCATTCTTCCAAATTGTGGTGGGTCCACAGGACTTTCACCATCGGGATTTCCTTGTTCCTTAGCTTCCTGATCTGGGTGTCTATGATCCGTACTGGCTGTTCAACATAGGTGAGATCCTCTTGGACCTCCACATCAGGCTCACTGAGAACCTTGCTCGGATCTGACACAAACTTCCTAAACATTGAAACATGGAAAACCGGATGGATTCTTTCCATTGAAGCAGGTAAATCCAGCTTGTACGACACATTCCCAATCTTTTGCAAGATTTCAAAGGGTCCGATGTATCGTGGGGCTAGTTTACCTTTCTTCCCAAAGCGAACCACTCCTTTCATAGGAGACACCTTGAGCAATACCAGATCCCCCTCCTGAAACTCTACCTGTCTTCTGCGGATGTCTGCATAACTCTTCTGTCTGCTTGCAGCAGTCTTGATCCTTTCTCTAATTATGGGTACCACCCTGCTGGTAATCTCTACTAACTCAGGCCCTGCCAAGGCCTTTTCTCCAACTTCTTCCCAGCAAACAGGGGATCTGCACTTCCTCCCATACAAAGCTTCATATGGAGCCATCCCGATGCTAGCATGATGGCTGTTATTATAGGCAAACTCCACCAAAGGTAGATGCTGCCTCAAAGAACCGCCAAAATCCAGCACACACATTCTGAGCATATCCTCTATGGTCTGGATGGTCCTTTCTTATTGTCCGTCCATCTGTGGATGGAAAGCAGTGCTTAAATCCAACCTGGTACCCATGGCGTTCTGCAGACTCTGCCAAATCTGGAGGTGAACTGGGGCCCTCTATCTGACACTATCGAAACAGGAACCCCATGCAGTCTGACGATCTCATCGACATACACCTGCGCCAACTTGTCCACAGAATAGTCACTCCTGACAGGGATGAAGTGAGCAGATTTGGTGAGTCTGTCCACAATCACCCATATGGAGTCCAATCTGTTGGACGTCGCCGGTAACCCCACTACGAAGTCCATAGCTATATTCTCCCATTTTCACTCTGGAATAGGTAGCGGGTTAAGCATTCCAGCCGGCTTCTGATGTTCTAGCTTCACCCTCTGACACACTTCGCAGGCTGACACAAACTGTGCCACTTCTTTCTTCATAGCTGGCCACCAATAAACCTTCTTCAGATCTTGATACATCTTGGTGGCTCCGGGGTGAACGATGTATCTTGCATTATGAGCCTCTCTCATAATGTCTCCTTTTAGCCCTATGTCATCTGGTACACATAGTCTGCTCCCATAGCGGAGGATCCCTTTGCTGTCGAATCTGAACTCACTATCTTTGCCTGACTGAACAGTCCTGGCAATCTTCACTAACTCTGGGTCCTCATGCTGTTTCTGAGCCACCTACTCCAGAAACACGGGTGCCACTCTCATCTGGGCTACCAAAGCACCTGTACCAGACAACTCCAACTGTAGACCTTCCTCAATGAGCTTGTAAAACTGTTTCACTACTGGCCTCCTCTCTGCCGATATGTGGGATAAACTGCCGAGTGATTTCCGGCTTAAGGCGTCTGCCACAACATTCGCCTTACCCGGATGGTACTGGATCTTGCAATCATAGTCACTCAGCAGCTCCACCCATCTTCTCTGTCTTAAGTTCAAATCTCTTTGACTCAGGATGTACTGCAGGCTCTTATGATCCGTGAAGATCTAACATTTAATCCCATAGAGGTAGTGCCTCCACATCTTGACTGCAAAGATTACTGCTGCCATATCCAGGTCATGTGTGGGGTAATTCAACTCATGCTTCTTCAGCTGTCTAGAAGCATAAGCAATCACCCTTTCATTTTGCATTAACACACAACCCAAACCCGCTCGGGATGCATCACAGAAGACCGTGAAGTCCTCACTGTTAGCCGGCAAAGCTAACACTGGTGCCGAAGTCAACCTCCTCTTAAGCTCTTCAAAACTCTCTTCGCACTGGTCGGTCCACACAAACCTCTAGTTCTTCCTGGTCAATCTAGTCAGAGGAGCTGCAATCTTTGAGAAGTCCTGGACAAACCTCCTGTAGTAACCCGCCAAACCCAAGAAACTCCTAATCTCTGTCACTGAAGTGGGTCTAGGCCAGTTAGCCACAGCTTCTATCTTCTTGGGGTCCACCTCTATTCCATTTTCTGACACTACATGCCCCAAGAATGAAATGCTCCTCAGCCAGAACTCACACTTAGAGAACTTGGCATACAAGCCATGTTCCCTCAAGGTCTGCAGAACTAACCTCAGATGATGGGCATGCTCCTCTGCGTTCCTGGAATACACCAAGATATCATCTATGAAGACAATAACAAAGTGATCCAGGTATTGGCTAAACACTCTGTTCATGAGATCCATGAATGCTGCAGGGGCGTTGGTTAACCCGAACGGCATTACAAGGAACTCAAAATGCCCATATCTGGTCCTGAAAGCTGTCTTTGGCACATCTTCTTCTCTTATCCTCAGCTGATGGTACCCAGATCTCAGATCTATTTTGGAGAAACAACCCGCTCCGGCTAGCTGGTTGAATAGATCGTCGATCCTTGGCAGAGGGTACCTATTCTTGGTAGTGACATTGTTCAACTGCCTGTAGTCGATACAAAGTCTAAGGGATCCATCCTTCTTCCTCACAAACAAGACCGGAGCACCCCAAGGTGAGGTACTCTGTCGGATGAAGCCCTTTTCTACCAGCTCTTGCAACTGTTCTTTCAATTCCTTCAACTCGGCTGGGGCCATCCTGTAGGGAGGGATAGAGATCGGTCTAGTTCCAGGCATCAACTCTATCTCGAACTCTATCTCCCTAGTAGGTGGTAAACCTAGAAGCTCGTCTGGAAAAACATCCCGAAACTCTCTGACAACTGGCACCGAGGCTGGCTCCCTGACCTGACTATCTAGCTCTCTCACATGAGCCAAATACCCTTGACATCCCTTCCTAAGCAACCTACGAGCCTAAAGAGCTGATATCAGACCTCTAGGTGTACCCCTCTTGTCTCCTCTGAAGACGACCTCTGACCCGTTCTGATCTCTGAATCTGACTACCTTGTCTCTGCAGTCCAAGGTAGCACCATGGGTAGATAGCCAATCCATCCCTAGAATGACGTCAAAGTCTGTCAAATCTAGAACCACAAGGTCGGCGGAGAGGCATCTTCCCTCAACAAAAACTGGACTGTACTGGCAGACTGACTCTGCCACTGACGGGTCACACTTGGGTCCACTGACCCATAGGGGACACTCTAACCCAGAGACTATCAGACCCAACCTCTCAACGACTCTCGGAGCAATAAATGAATGAGATGCACCCGGGTCCATTAATGCATACACATCAGAACACCCAATGACGAGATTACCTAACACCACGGTGTTGGATGTGTTAGCCTCCTGCTGAGTCATGGTGAAGATCCTGGCTGGAGCTGATGGACCTTCACCTCGGGAACCAGAAGAAGAGGCTGCCCCTCTCCCTCTACCTCTGCCATTGCCGTGAGTTGTGGCTGGAGCTGCTGGCTATGCCACACTACCAGAAGCTGTCTGCTGGGGCTGGCCTATAAAAGGTGCTCTAGGACACTCCCGAGCCATGTGTCCCTCCTGTCCACATCTGAAACATGTATTAGTCCCAGCTCGACACACTCCCCTATGCGGCCTCCCACACCTTAGGCATTTTGTACCATCTGAGCCTGAGCTCGAGCCACCGCCTAAACCCAGACCGGATTTCAACTTACTCCAGAACTTGTTCTTCTTCGGCTTCTTGGTGGTGTTATTCCACCTCTTGCTACCTGAGCCCTGAGAAGAGAGACCTGGCCCTCCTCTGCCTGGGGTCTTAACCCCTGAAGACTGGGTCACTGACTGCTTCACTGACCCCTCAACTATAGCACTCACCTCCATCCTTCGAGCCATATCCACCACAGTGTGGAAGCTTTCCCTCTCAACTGACTGAATCAAAGAGGAGTACCTAGAATGCAGCTTCATAACATATCTCTTGGCTTTCTTCGAATCTGTATGTAGAGCTTGCCCTGAAAAAGGCAATAGCTCCAAGAATTTATCCGTGAACTCCTCTACACTCATGTGTTCTGTCTGCATAAGCTGCTCAAACTCAATCATCTTCAGTTCCCTAGAACTGTCTGGAAAAGCCCATCCAGCAAACTCATTCGCAAATTCCTCCCATGTCATGCCGTCTAGTCTTGGGTCCACATAACACTTGAACCATTCCCGTGCCTTCTTGCACTTTAAGGTGAACCCTGCCATCTGAATGGCCCTGCTGTCATTTGCCCCTAGCTCATCAGTTATCGTCTTCACTACTCTCAGGTACTCAAAGGGATCATCCCCTGACTTGTATTTGGGAGCATCCAGCTTAAGGTAATCTGTCATCTTTACCTTGCTCCCACCGGCTGAGCTAGGTCTAGGAGGTTGAGTAACTGGGGCTGCTGGTTCTGTAGGTGGTGGAGGTGGGGGTGCAGCATTCCCCAAGGTGGGGTTTGCCGGGTTAGGATAGAAGGGTGAGGGTGGATAAGCTGGATACTGTGTGTGAGGTGGATAGAAAGGTGGATAAGGCATGTAGGTAGGGTAGGGGTTAAAGCTGGAATAATCCGATGTGCCTCCCATCGGATACCCTGAAACCTGTGGGAAGGGTGGATAATAGGGTGGAAAACCATACGCCGAGGCCTGAGCGCCTCCTTGTGACTCCCCTGTCCCTTCTTCCGCCATGCTGACATCCAGATTCCCATCCCTCCTATGATCCTCTTCCATAACCTCCCTCACATCTGAAGAACTTCCTCCTCTATCAGTCCCCCTTCTGCTAGCATCAAAAGACCTTCTAGGGTCCCTTGACACTCTTTCTCTGTTTGCTCTACATGACATTTCCCTAGGCAATGTAGGAGGACGGGCGCTCGTGCCCTCATCCTCAGGTGGTACTCCAGTCAATCTCGCAGATCGACGGGTTCCTCTCATCATGTTTTCTGGAAAAAAAAACAGTACACATCACACAAACATTAGCATCATATGGTTCATGTGGAAATACATGAACCCGCATCACATATATATCATTCATATCATAGCATCAATGCACATGTATATGATCATGGCATTTCACATCATCATACAAGACAGGACTCAACATTCTATCCTAGTGGACATGATCTTCCTATTGTGCTTGACCTTCTAGAACATCTATGAGCCCGACACTCTGGGTCCGATCCTATGAACCTAGGGCTCTGATACCATTATGTAACGACCCGAAAATCGGACCGCTACCGGCGCTAGGATCCAGGTCGGCTTAAGGCCGCCGGGACCCGTAGCAAGCCTAACATACATCCTGTAAACCTGTTTAATCCCATACATGATCAAGAACATACGTAAAAATTTAAAACTTTTCTTTCATTCATACACCAAACTCAACCTGTGCATGCACTGTACATAATCATAATCATAACATTGATCCCTCTGTGGGATCTCATCAATACCCCAAAGGGCAATACAACATATGCTGAGTTGGTTTACATAAACATCATAAAAAGATCTAGGATCATGCATTAAAAGGGATACCTTACACATAGGTTAAGCACAACCTCTAATCCTCAATATCATTACATTACATAACTATTCATAACTTTACAATTTATCATGTCCACATTCTATCTATTACATACAAAAGACTTCAATACTCTTGCTGACCTCCTGGTCTACCCTGTACCTGCAAACCTGGGGAATTAGGGAGAGGGGTGAGCTACTAGAGCCCAGTGAGCAAAATAATAAAAAATTCAAAACTTATGATAACATGGAATGCATCACATCACAGCTAATCACATCAAGGATGAACTTATCACCAATAGCCCTCTACATAGTCCAACTGTGCCAGAACGTAGAATGGGTCCTGGTCTTTCTCTTACATAGCATAACATAACATGGTCCAACTGTGCCAGAACGTAGAATGAGTCCTGGTCTTTCTCTTACATAGTGCGAGCGAACGTAGAATGGGTCCCACTGGTCTTACATTCCGTACCGTACATATCACATCGTCACATCATAGATCGAAGGCTATGGATCATCCAACATTCATCCACATCAACATTAAAATGTGCAATGCAACATATTTGTGAATTCTAATGCAAACAACCTAAAATCATCACATGGCATTCATGATGCATGAACATGCTCAAAACTTTACAATTGATTTGCTTTAAAACGTAAAGGTTTATTCTACTCACCTCTGGATAGCTCTGACCAGACACTGGAGCAGCTGACTCACTACTGGGGTCCTCGGTTCCTCGGGTCCGAACCTACACAGGTGGACTCAAGTGAGGGACCAAACAACTAGAACATAACTCTAAACTACTCCCCAAAAACCCCCTAAAACATCATGAAACATTCATAGAAAAACATGCAAGAGAGGGCTGGACAGGGCACTTTCGGCGGCAGGTTTAGCGGCCGAAAGTCCCTCCGGAGCCGAAAGTTAGGCAGGTTCGGCGGCACCTTCGGCGGCCGAAACTCCCAGACAGAGACGAAAGTCCTCTTTCGGGGCCAAGCTTCGGCAGCCGAAAGTTCCTTCGGCTGCCGAACCTGGTTTCTCCCATAGTGGTAGAAACTCAGCTCTTCTATGCACATTTGCCTCCAAAACTTTCCAATCATGCACAAACCTATTCTACAACACACATACACAAGCATACAAGCTCCTAGGGGCTTCAAACTATCTAAAACCCCATCTACAACACATCAAACATCCACATTGTTCAAAAACGTAACATAACTCATAAACCTAACCATAAGCTAAACATGCATTTCTACCCCATAGATCAACTTAAAACTTGTTTAAAACATATAGTGAGCTCAATATCGGCTCTTACCTCTTGAAGATCGAGAGGTGAACGACCCTAGCTCGGAAAATGGGAGAGAGAGAGTTCCTTGAACCTCCAAGCTCCAAAACTTGCTTTATACTCGCAAATCTTCAAAACAAAGTTGAAAACTTGTGAAAATCGTGAAAGATTTGAAGGAAAGAACTCAAGATCGGTTAGGGGCAGCGGAGAGCTCACCTTGGCCGACAATAGGGAGAAAAGCTCGCCCGTTTTCGGCTAAGGGACCCTTTTATAGTGGCTGGCCAGGCCACGTTCGGGGGCCGAACGTGCCTCCGCATGCATGCCATGTTCGGCAGCTGAACCTAGACTTCCCTCTCTTATGCCTTCGGGGGCCTAAGCCACACCCGAAATGCATACATGTTCGGCGGCCAAACTTGAGGTTCGGCGGCCGAGCCTGGGTTTTCCTCCAAGGTTGTTTTCATGCAAAAACTCATTTCCTTTTCACTTAAAATCATGGAATACATTAAAAAATTTTATGAAAAAATGTTTCTACCCTACTAGAGGCTTTCGACATCCGAGATTCCACCGGACGGTAGGAATTCTGATACCGGAGTCTAGCCGGGTATTACAATGTTCTTGTAATAGAGTTGTAGTGGACATGTATTATAATGTAATGTAATGTAAAGATATGTAATGGATAGAGTTGTGCTTTGCCCTAGTTATGTATGATTAAGTCCCTTTTTATACATGATCTTTATGTAAAGAGATAAATGTTTTAATGATGAGATATGTTGAACCAAGCTTGATGTATGATATGTTGACCCAGCTGGAGCATTTGATGAGGGCTCTAGTAAGGGGTTTTATGTTTACAGATATAGTGCATGCTCAGGTCAAGCTTGGTATATGGAAAGTGTTAAATTTTTACGAAAATGTATGATCATGTATGGGATGTTATCAGGTACACAGGTTGTATGTTAGGCTTGCTACGGGTCCCGGCGACCTTAAGTCGATCTGGATCCTAGCGCCGGTAGTGGTCCGATTCCCGGGTCGTTACAATATCCCTCACAAAACTTCAACTTCCTTTCATCCCCAAAAAAATGGGCAAGCTAAAGTCTAAAACAGAGAAATCAAAACTATCTTAGAAAAAAGAGTCAACTCGAATAGGAAAGACTGGAGTTTGCGCTTGGAGGATGCTTTATGGACATACTGGACAATCTATAAGACACTTATCAGGATGTCCCTGTATCATCTAGTTTATGGCAAAGCTTGCCACCTTCCTGTTGAGTTAGGACATAAAGCTTACTGGACGGTTACACATTGCAATTTTAGCATAGAGGAAATAGGCGCGCATAGAAGGTTACAACTACAAAAATGAGAGGATTTACAACATGAAGCATATGAGAATTCCAAAATTTACATAGCAAAAACTAAAGCTTTGCATGATAGCTTGATCTCCAAAAAATATTTCACTGTTGGCCACAAAGTTTTACTCTTTGATTCGCGATTAAAATTGTTTCCAAGCAAATTGAGGTCTCGCTGGATAATTCCCTTTGTTGTTACCAACATTTTCCCTCATGGTGCTATAGAGGTTCAAAGTCTAGACACTTGAGAAGTTTTCAAAGTCAATGGACATTGGTTGAAATCATTTTATGAAGGATTCAAGGTTCAAGTTATTGAGGATATCCTATTGGATAGTCCCCGTCCTACAATTTGACCAAATCTAGAGTGTCCAGCCACGATATTAAACTTGGGCGCTAACTGGGAGGGAACCTAGTTGTGAAGATTTGCCTAAAGACTTGCCCACATCTCAACTCATATCTCTACATCTTCTAGTTTTATTGTTTACCTTCTTTAACTGTTTTTAAGGGCCTCATGCAAATCTCTCACCCTCTATTTATTATCAATTGATCTTTATTTTGATTTACAATTATTACCCTAATTTTGTTTTCAGTTTCACTTTCAGTCCTTTTCTTTTCTCTAGTTTATTTTCTCCTCGTAGGTCCCACCACTACCGACGACAGCATGGTCCAGTGGAAGATGGTAGCTACCTGACTCGCGGTTGTCGAAGCTGGTCAAAAATAACATTTCCGGTTATCAACAATTTCACAACTGCAGATAGTGTAAAGGATCGAATCCACAGAGAATTGAAAACTTATCTATTTTTCTCAATAAGACCAAGAGAATTAACTGAATGAGAAGCTGAAAGCAAGTAACTGAAAACGGAACAAAAGTAAAGTGCAATAAAAGTAAAAAGGGGGGTTTTGAGATTAATTTAATTAGCAAACTACTGAAAGCAATTAAATGAGCAAGTAATTAAATAAAAGGGAAATTCAATATAAGAAAGGTCTAGTTGAAGAGATGGATCGACTTTGGTTGTTCAGATTGATCATTGAAACTTATGTTCTCTTGATTGATTCAATAGATTAGTTATGGAGATAGCAAACGCTTCTCACCACCATGTCTCTCCTTATGATTAAATCAATTAGGGAACGTCCTCTAATCAATTACTAATTAACAAATTGCCAAGGAACGTCCTTGGGCCTTAGGCATCAAAACAATTATCAATTGCATGAAGAAATAGAGAGATCCAATCCTAGCTACCCAAACGCATGGAGATGTTGCTAGATCATATAATCCCTTAGTTGTTACACCAAGTGTTCTTATGTTTGAATAATTCCAGTAATTAAGGACTAAAAATTATCCAAACTAACAATCAATTACCTTGCAATCAAGAATCAAGTGGCCAATTTGATCAAAACAACAAAGTAATCATAGATTCTAGCACCAAATTGTATGAATATTGAACAAATCAAAGACAAATGGTTTATGTTCAGATCTCACAATCCATAAAACAACCTTAGTTTCAACCAATCTTCAACTAGAATAAAAGGTTTGAGCCACTCATGGCTGAAACAAAAATTAAAAACAAGAAGAGAAGATAAAAAGGGGAACCGAATGGAGGAGATGGAGCTTGGTGCGCCTCTCTTGCCTTGGCTGAATGGTGTGATGAAGTGTGCTGGTCGACTGGCCTCTTTGGAGTCTTTAAATATGTTTTAAGATGCTGGCCTAGGGTTTCTTGGCTGTCCATGAGTCTTTAAGAGGCTGCCCAAAATGCCCTTGGTCCAAGATGTGCCATCCATGTACATGTTAGAAGGGAAAAATGTGGGGCATGTGTGGCTTGTGCAAGAGTGGATCTTTTGGCCTTTGCTTGCTGCCCTAGTGTCTTCAAGATGCTGCCCAAGGTACCCAAGACTTGCCTTCACACTCTCCTTGCCGCCCATGCACTAATAAGGAAGGTGGAGCCTCCTTTGCAATTTGAATTTTGAATGTGCAAGGTATGAGGTGGCAAGCATGTGATCTTTGGATTTGGCTTCCTTAGTAAGCTGGATTTTGAAATTCAAAATTTGAATATGAATTTTAAAGATTTGAATTTCAAAATACTTTCCTTATTTGGCTCTTCATATATGGCAACTTGAGACTTGGCTTCTTGAATAAAGAAAAGGCTACTTGGAGATTTGAAATTTTAATTTCAAATTACTTTGGCTGAATGTTCTTTCCTTTTTTGCCACTTTCCTTATTTAGAACTTTTCTTATTTAGCTTCACTTGATTTCAACTTGGCAGGCTTGCTCTCCTTTGCTCCATTTAAGGCAGTTTTAAGGGTATTTTCTCCAAAATGTCCTTTTTCACCATTTTCTGCAAAATAATGTCAAGAGCACTAAATTAAGCAGAAATCATGTAAATAATCATCAATAATATCAAGATAAAATTGACTAATTTATGCTCTATCACTACCACTGGACATAGCCTTTGGCGCCACCTTGGCCTCCTAAGACTGTTACGAGTGTACAACAATAGCAATGACAAGCCAATCAATAACCCACCACCAATTGAGGACATTGGCACTACTGATAAGTCACCGCCTATCCCACTGATGCTAACCCCTCAGCCACGATCTCCCATCACACTTACCTATCAGCGTCGTTCATGAGCCCCGCCTAGGTCACCAACTGTTGTGCCCAACACAAGCAACAGTGGGACATCCTCGAACTCCTTGTCTTCCCTTTCTCCTCACGAGCAAAACCATCCTGCTGCCACACCTTCACTTTAGCACCCTAACACCCATGCCGGCATGTGATAGTTCCTTAACAAGCAGCTCTTCTACATCCTTTGGCAGTCCTAACACTTTCGACTCTACTACGGATTTCCCCACATCTCTGCCTCTCAGCGATTCCTCGTGTGCCCTAGTCTTCAACAAGCATACTGAGCACACTCGATATGATGCTATCTCATCCCTCCCCTCCATGGCAGGTAAGCCCCTTCATCTTGATACCCTGAATGCATTATGAATTCGGGATGAACTCTCTGCTTTGATCAGTGGTGTTGGATGGGACATATTCTTTCACTTACGGTTACTTGCTTTTATTGAGCTTATCCATGAATTTTACTGCACATTTTTCTTTCACAAAACTACCATGGTCTCCATCAACATGGCTCATATAGTCAGTTTTAGGCTGTTAGGTTACCATTTTTGTATATCAATAGCTGAATTTAACCCTGTATTAGGATTTGAATCCCAAGTTCCCACTTGTGACTTCCCTCCTGACTTTGATGCAAACTCTGTGTATGCCGATTTTTGTGACCATCCCCTTGATGCATATTACTCAAACAAGTCCAAAGATTTGTTTTTGTGCAACACCTGCCTCAAATATTTGCACAGGTTTTAGCTCACTCATTTTATGGTAGCAAGGATACGTCCAACATTCTCACCAAAATAAAGCTATTTTTCTTATGGTGCAAGCACAAGCTCAAATTTGGATTTTGGGTTGCAACTCAATTCTCCAATATCCTATTCTTCTGCTGCGCTTTATCCTTGGCTCTGTGATTACCCTTTTAGCTATCAATTTGCATCTATTTAACCCAAAACATATTGACTTTCACCAAGCCAATGAACCAACCTGTTTGGATTTACGTGTCTTAGATGACATAGGGTTGCTTCGTAGAGTTGGTGGCATTTACTCTTTGACTTTTGTAGGTCCAGTTGTACCATGCCACGAATGTGTGTTTCGCCAGGATCGCCCAACTTCTCCTTTACCTGTAGCAGACCATGTTGAATCCCCTGTAGTAGACCCTGCTGAACTGCACCTTGAATCTCCCTTTTATAACGACCCGAAAATCGGACCGCTACCGGCACTAGGATCCAGATCGGCTTAAGGCCGCTGGAACCCGTAGCAAGCCAAACATTCATCCTGTGAACCTGTTTAATCCCATACATGATCAACAACATACATAAAAATTTTGAACTTTTCTTTCCATTCAATCACCAAACTCAACCTGTGCATGCACTATTCATGAACATAAACATTAACCCCACCTTGGAGTCCTCATCAATGCTCCAATGGGGTAACATAACATAAATTAAGTTTGGTTTACAATAATTATCATTAGACATTAAGATCATGTACTAGAAAGGGATTAACATAATACTAAGGTCAAGCACAACTCTAAACTTTCATAAGCATCATTACATAACATTTCTATATCATACTTTTACATTACATCATATCCATGTCCACATCTAGCTATTACATAATACACAATTCTACTCGTGCTGACCTCCTGGTCTATCCTGTACCTGCAAACCTGGGGGTTAAGGGAGAGGGGTGAACTATAAAGCCCAGTGAGATGAATAATTAAACATTCAATTTAAATTTCATGCTTTCATGAAATGCAACACATCACAAACAATTCACATCAAGGATGAACTTGTCACCATTTAACCCTCCATACAGTCTAACAATCCCAGGGGCGTAGTGCAGGCACGCCTGGATTTCCATAGCATAACATACATATCCAATAGTGCCGGGGGCATAGTGCAGGCTCACCCGGTCTTTCTCTTACATAGTGCCAGGGGCGTAGTGCAGGCACGCCTGGACTTCCATATCATAACATCATGTCATAACGTGTGAGGGCTAATGGATCATTCAACATTCATCCACATCAACAACATAATATGCAATGCAACATATTCGTGAATTCTAATGCAAGCACCCTAGTATATCTCATGGCATTCATGATGCGTGTATCATGCTTAGAATTTATTTATTTACTTTGAAATAAAATAAGATATTCCACTCACCTCTGGCTAAAGCTCTAATAGACTCAGAAGCAGCTGAACTCACTGCTGGGGTCCTCGGTTCCTCGGGTCCGAACCTACACAGGTGGACTCAAATGAGGGACCTAACATACATAAACATGACTCTAAAATACTCCCCCAAAACCCCCTAAAATACCTTAAAACAATCGCATAAATCATGCAAAGGAGGGCTGAACAGGGCACTTTCGGCGGCAGGTTCGGCGGCCGAAAGGCCCTCCAGAGCCAAAAGTCATGCACCTTCGGCGGCACTTTCGGCGGCCGAAGGTTCCCTCCAGAGACGAAACTCATGCATGTTCGGCGGCACCTTCGGCGGCTGAAACTCCCTTCTAGAGTCGAAAGTCCACTTTCGGGGGCAGGTTCGACAGCCGATACATGCTACCAAAGGCAGGTTCGGCGGCCGAAAGAACCTTCGGCTGCCGAACCTGAGTTCTTCCCAAAGGGCAGAAACTCAGCCTCTCCATGCATAAACGCCTCCCAACTCATTCAATCAAGCATTTTCCTATTCTACAACACGGATACTCAAGCATACATGCTCCTAGGGGCTTCAAACTATCCTAAACCCCATCTACAACAACTCAAACATACATATCCAACATACATTGCTTATGAACACACATTTAACCATAAACTCAACATAAACCTACACATGCATTTCTACCCCTAGAAACTTCATAAAACTTACTTAAAATATGAAAGGAACTATGGATCTATTCTAACTCTTGTAGAACGAGAGGAGAGACGATCCAACTTGGAGATGGGAGAGATCTCAACTCTTTGGTCTCCAAGCTTCCAAAAATTACTCTTTTGTTTAAATATCTTCAAATCAACATAAAGCTTGTTAAAACATGAAAGATCGAAGGAAAAACATCTAAAATGAACCATGGGAGAGCAAGAACTCACCGTGGCCGAAAATGGGGAGAAAACTCGCTTGTTTCGGCCATGGAGCTCTTATATAGGGGCTGGCAGACCACCTTTCGGCAGCCTAAAGTGCCTCCAAAACTCATGCAAGTTCGGCGGCCGAACATGAGATTCGGCGTCCGAACCTTTGAAACTTTCGGAAGCCTAACTTGCCCCCCCTAAACCATCCCACGTTCGGCGGCCGAACTTGAGGTTCGGCGGCCGAACTTGAGGTTCGGCGGCCGAACCTGGAAATGTCTCCTTGGTCTTTTTTTCTTTTAAAACTCAATTTTCTTTTTGCTTAAAACCATAAAATACATTAAAACATTTTATGAAAACATGGTTTTACCCTTCTAGAGGTTTTGGACATCCGAGATTTCACCAGACGGTAGGAATTTCGATACCGGAGTCTAGCCGGGTATTACATTCTTCCCCCCTTAAGAACATTCGTCCTCGAATGTTCACCAACAAACACATGGCATAGCATCAAACATAAACATTCATACAAAGCACATAAAACTCACCTTAGAAGAGATGAGGATATTGCCAGAGCATAGACTCCCGTGTCTCCCAGGTACACTCTTTGATGTTGTGGTGATTCCAAAGGACCTTCACCATCGAGATTTCCTTGTTCCTTAGCTTTCTGATCTGGGTGTCTAGAATCCGTACTGGCTGTTCAACATAGGTGAGATCCTCTTGGATCTCCACATCAGGCTCACTTAGAACCTTGCTCGGATCCGACACAAACTTTCTCAACATGGAAACATGGAAAACCGGATGGATTCTCTCCATAGAAGCAGGTAAGTCCAACTTATACAATACATTCCCGATCTTTTGCAAGATTTTAAAGGGTTCGATGTACCGTGGAGCTAGCTTACCTTTCTTCTCGAACCGAATCACCCCTTTCATTGGAGACACCTTGAGCAATACCAAATCCCCCTCCTGAAATTCCACTTGCCTTCTGCGGATATCTGCATAACTCTTCTGCCTGCTTGCAGCAGTCTTCATCCTGCTTGCAGCAGTCTTCATCCTTTCTCTGATTATGGGTACCACTCTGCTGGTGATCTCTACAAGCTCAGGCCCTGCCAAGGCCTTTTCTCCAACTTCTTCCCAGCAAACAGGTGATCTGCACTTCCTTCCATACAAAGCTTCATATGGAGCCATCCCTATGCTAGCATGATGGCTGTTATTGTAGGAAAACTCCACCAAGGGTAGATGCTGCCTCCAAGAACCGCCAAAATCTAGCACACACATTCTGAGCATATCCTCTATTGTCTGGATGGTCCTCTCTGATTGTCCGTCCGTCTGTGGATGGAAAGCAGTGCTAAAATTCAACCTGGTACCCATAGCGTTCTGCAGACTCCGCCAAAACCTGGAGGTGAACTGGGGCCCTCGATCAGACACTATTGAAACAGGAACCCCATGTAGTCTGACAATCTCATCAACATACACCTGCGCCAACTTGTCCACAGAATAGCCACTCCTGACAGGGATGAAGTGAGCAGATTTGGTCAGTCTATCCACAATCACCCATATGGAGTCTAATCTGTTGGACGTCGCCGGTAACCCCACCACAAAGTCCATAGCTATATTCTCCCATTTCCACTCTGGAATAGGTAGTGGGTTAAGCATTCCAGCTGGCTTCTGATGTTCCAGCTTCACCCTCTGACACACTTCGCAGGCTGACACAAACTGTGCCACTTCTCTTTTCATAGCTGGCCACCAATAAACCTTCTTCAGATCTTGATACATCTTGGTGGCTCCAGGGTGAACACTGTATCTGGCATTATGAGCTTCTCTCATAATGTCTCCCTTCAGCCCTAAGTCATCTGGTACACACAATCTGTTTCCCTAGCGGAGGATCCCCTTACTGTCAAATCTGAACTCACTATCCTTGCCCGACTGAACAGTCTTGGCAATCTTCACTAACTCTGGGTCCTCATGCTGTTTCTGAGCCACCTGCTCCAGAAACACGGGTGCCACTCTCATCTGGGCAACTAAAGCACCTATACCAAACAACTCCAACTGTATACCTTCATTCATGAGCTCGAAGAACTCTCTCACTACTGGCCTCCTCTCTGCCGAAATGTGGGACAAACTGCCAAGTGATTTCCGGCTTAAGGCGTCTGCCACAACATTCCCCTTACCCGGATGGTACTGGATTTTGCAATCATAGTCACTGAGCAGTTCTACCCATTTTCTCTGTCTCATATTCAGTTCTCTCTGACTCAAGATGTACTGCAGGCTTTTATGATCTGTGAAGATCTCACATTTAACCCCATAAAGGTAGTGCCTCCATATCTTAAGTGCAAAGATCACCGCTGCCATCTCTAGGTCATGTGTAGGGTAATTCAACTCGTGCTTCTTTAGCTGCCTAGAAGCATAAGCAATCACCCTTTCATTCTGCATTAGTACACAACCCAGTCCCACACGGGACGCATCACAATAGACTGAGAAGTCTTCATTACTAGATGGCAGAGCTAACACTGGTGCTGAAGTCAGCCTCTTCTTGAGCTCCTCAAAGCTTTCTTCACACTGGTCGGTCCACACAGACCTTTGGTTCTTCTTAGTTAGTCTGGTCATGGGAGCTGCAATTTTAGAGAAGTCCTGAACGAACCTCCTGTAGTAACCTGCTAAACCCAAGAAGCTCTTGATCTCTGTCACTGTAGTGGGTCTAGACCAGTTAGCTACAGCTTCCACTTTCTTGGGGTCTACCTCGATTCCATTTTCTGACACCACATGCCCCAAGAAGGAGATGCTCCTCAGCCAGAACTCACACTTGGAGAACTTGGCATACAAGCCATGTTCCCTTAAGGTCTGCAAAACCAACCTCAGATGATGGGCATGCTCCTCTGCATTCCTAGAATACACTAAGATATCATCTATGAAGACAATAACAAAGTGATCCAAGTACTGGCTAAACACTCTGTTCATGAGATCCATGAATGCTGCAGGGGCATTGGTTAACCCGAACGGCATCACAAGGAACTCATAGTGCCCATATCTGGTCCTGAATGTTGTCTTCGGCACATCCTCTTCCCTTATCCTCAGCTGATGGTACCCTGATCTCAGATCTATCTTGGAGAAACAACCTGCTCCTGCTAGCTGGTTGAAGAGATCGTCGATCCTTGGCAACGGGTACTTATTCTTGGTAGTGACCTTGTTCAACTGCCTGTAGTCGATACAAAGTCTAAGGGATCCATCCTTCTTTTTCACGAATAGCACTGGGGCACCCCAAGGTGAGGTACTCGGTCGGATGAAACCCCTATCTACCAGCTCTTGCAACTGCTCTTTAAGCTCCTTCAATTCTACTGGTGCCATCTTGTAGGGAGGGATAGAGATCGGTCTAGTTCCAGGCATCAATTCAATTTCAAACTCTATCTCCCTAGCAGGTGGTAAACCTGGCAGCTCGTCTGGGAAAACATCTAAGAACTCTCTGACCACTGGCACTAAGGTGGGCTCTCTGACATGACTATCCAGCTCTCTCACATGAGCTAGAAAACCCTGACAACCTCTCCTGAGCAGCCTACGAGCCTGTAGGGCTGATATCAAACCTCTGGGTGTACCCCTCCTGTCTCCTCTGAAGACAACCTCTGACCCATCCTGACATCCGAACCTAACTACCTTGCCTCTGCAATCCAAGGTAGCACCATGGGTAGATAGCCAATCCATCCCTAGAATGACGTCAAAATCTGTCAAATCTAGAACCACAAGGTCGGCGGACAGGCATCTTCCCTCCACAAAAACTGGACTACACTGGCAGACTGACTCTGCCACTGACGAGTCACACTTGGGTCCACTGACCCATAGGGGACACTCTAACCCAGAGACCATCAATCCCAACCTCTCGATGGCCCTCGGAGCAATGAAAGAATGAGATGCACCAGGGTCCATTAATGCATACACATCAGAACAACCAATGATGAGATTACCTGACACCACGGTGTTGGACGTGTTTGCCTCCTGCTGAGTCATGGTGAAGATCTGTGCTGGAGCTGACGGGCCCTCACCCTTGAAACCTGCTGAAGAAGAGGCTGCCCCTCTTCCTCTGCCTCTGCCACTAGCCTGAGTCGCGGCTGGAGCTGTTGGCTGGGCCACACTACCAGAAGCTGTCTGCTGAGACTGTGCCATAAAAGCTGCTCTAGGACACTCCCGAGCCATGTGTCCCTCCTGCCCACATCTGAAGCAGGCTGTCGTCCCAACCAGACATACTCCCTTGTGCGGCTTCCCACACTTCATACATGCTGCATTATCTCCACCCGAGCTCGAGCCACTTCCTAATCCCAGACCTAACTTGATCTTATTCTAGAACTTGTTCTTCTTTGACTTCCTAGGGCCTCTGTCCCACTTCTTACTGCCTGAACTCAGAGAAGAAGGGTCTAACCTTCCCCCACCTGGGGTATTGGAACCAGAAGGCTGTGCCACTGACTGCTTGACTTTCCCTTCGATGATAGCACTAGCCTCCATCCTCCGAGACATATCCACTATGGCATGGAAACTCTCCCTCTCTGCTGACTGAATCAAGGAGGAATACCTGGAATGGAGCTTCATGATATACCTCCTTGACTTTTTCTGATCTGTATCCAGATTTTGCCCGGCAAACGGCAACAGCTCCAAAAGCCTGTCTGTGAACTCATCCACACTCGTCTCATCCGTCTGCCTCAGCTGCTCGAACTCAATCATCTTCAATTCTCTTGAACTGTCAGGGAAAGCCCATCCTACAAACACATTTGCAAACTGCTCCCATGATAGGCTGTCCAACCTCGGCTTCACATAGTTCTTAAACCACTCTCCGGCCTTCTTGCATTTTAGTGTGAACCCAGCCATCTGAATGGCTCTACTGTCACTTGCTCCTAGCTCATCTGTTATCATCTTTACCGTTCTGAGGTACTCAAAAGGGTCATCGTCTGCTTCGAACTTGGGGGCATCCAACTTGAGGTAATCTGTCATCTTTACTTTACCCCCAACTGATGAACCAGGTTTGGGTATCCGGACATCAGGGACTATTGGTTCTGCTGGTGGAGGAGGAGGTGCAGCATCCCCTGGGTTAGGGTTTGCTGGACCTGGGAAAAAGGGTGAGGATGGAAACATGGGGTACTGTGGGTAAAAGGGAGGATAGGGCATAAAGGTGGGATATGGGTTATGGCTAAAGAAATCCGATGTACCTCCCATCGGATACCCTGGCCCTTGCGGGTAGGGTGGATACTGTGGTGGAACAAAGCCCGAGGCCTAAGTGCCTCCTTGGGACTCTCCCATATCCTCTACTGACATACTCATGCCCAAACTACTATCTCTTCTCTGGTTATCCTCCTCTGTTTCCATCACATCCGCTGACATACCACCATGAACTGATCTCCTCCGACTTGCATCAAAAGACCTTCTAGGGTTCCTTGCTGTACTTTCCCTGATCGTCCTACAAGATCTTGCCCTCTGTAGAGCAGGGGAATGGGCATCCATGCCCTCATTCTCTGGCGGAGCTCCAATCAATCTAGCAGATCGACGAGTTCCTCTCATCTTGACTTCTGAAAGCATAACATAGCACATAAACATTAGCATCTTATGGTTCACGTGGAAACACATGAACCTGCACCACATACATAACATACATATCATAGCATTAATGCACATGCTCATTATCATGGCATTTCACATCATTATACAAGACAGGACTCCATATCCTATCCTAGTGGACATGATCTTCCTATTGTGCTTGCCCTACTATAACCTCTATGAGCCCGACACACTATAGGTCCGACGATGTGAACCTAGGGCTCTGATACCATTCTGTAACGACCCGAAAATCCGGACCGCTACCGGCGCTAGGATCCAGATCAGCATAAGGCCGCCGGGACCCGTAGCAAGCCTACTATGCATCCTGTACAGCTGGTATAATCCCAAACATGATCAAACATATCCATAAAACATTTAAAACTTTACCTTTAATCAGTTTGACCTGTGTATGCACTATGACTGAACTCATAGAACCCCTAGAGTCAGCATACCCTATGTCAAACTCGGTCCATCACATGCAACAACGTAAACTAAAACTCATGTATAAAGGGATTAACCAACTCGGGCCAAGCACAATACTATAACTCTGAACATATAACATAATATCATATTACAACATAACTCGTTTACATCCTTACATAACTTTACATTACATCATGTCCACTACTATTCTATTACATATCAAGACCATAACCATATCTCGTCGTCTTCCTGAACTACCTCTGACCCTGCAAGCCTGGGGTTAGGGGAGAGGGGTGAGCTAAAAAGCCCAGTGAGCAGAAACCATAAAAGAAAACAGTTCATTTTAACATATGCTATCATGGAATGCGTCACATCACAAATATATCACTTCAAGGATGAATCTGTCACCAATAGCCCTCTACATATCAATCTCGTACCATAACAAGTCAACAAATACTCTATGCCAGGGGCGATACGGCCACGCCTGGACTCCACATGCTCTATGCCAGGGGCGATACGGCCACACCTGGACTTCTCATCTCATATAATATCGTACATGCCATATCATATCATTCCACATCATGTCATAACATACTGAGGGCTAGAGGATCATCCAGTATCCATCCACATCATTATCATCGTATTATGCAATGCATCATATTCGTGAATTCTAATGCAAACAACCTATTGCATAACATGGTATTCATGATGCATGAACATGCTTGAACATGCTGAAAACATTTGATTTAAAACATAAGCGTTAGTTCCACTCACCTCTGGCTAGCTCTGGACTAACTCTGAAGCAGCTAACACTGCTGAACACCTCGGTTCCTCGGGTCCGATCCTACACAGGTGGACTCCGGTGAGGTGCCAAACATACTCTAAACAACTCATAAACAACTACCCAAAAACCCCCTAAAGCATCTCTAAAACATGCATAGAAAACACTCATGAAAAGGCTGGACAGGGCACTTTCGGCGGCACCTTCGGCGGCCGAAAGTCCCAGACAGAGATGAAAGTCAGGCAGGTTCGGGGGCACCTTCGGCGGCCGAACCCTCTCTCCAGAGACGAAAGTCAGGCACTTTCGGCGGCCGAACATTACCTTTGGCGGCCGAAAGTCTGCTTTCAAGCCAAAACTCAACTTTCGGGGGCAAGGTTAGGCGGCCAATCCCTGCATCCTCAGGCAGGTTCGGCGGCCGAAACCACCTTCGGCGGCCGAACCTGAGTTCATCCAGAACTCAGCCTTTGTGCATTGTAAGCCTCCCAAACCTTCCATACACCCCAAAACAAGCACTCAACTTCTCAAACACATGCATACATCATTAACCATGCACAATGTAGCTTAAACAAGCTTAAACTCCCAAAAACAACATCTAAAGCATACATAGATAGTTTATGACCCACATAGGCCAAAACCATCAAAACAAACCAAACCTCACATACTCTTTCCCAATCATGCATACTCTCTCCCATATGCTCAAGGGGCTTGAAAACTACCTTAAACCCCAACACAAACATCACAAGAACATACATTATCATACATTGGGCATAAAACCCACATAAACCCTAACATGCATATCTACCCATACTCAACCATCAAAACCATCTTAAAACTCACTTAAAACTTCATGAAACGTAAAGAAAAGCATAGATCCACACTTACCTCTTGAAGATCGAGGGTTTGTGCGAGCTCTAACTTGGAGATGGGAGGAAACTACTCCTTGGGTCTCCAAGCTCCCAAAACTTTGATCTAAGCTTGAAAACTCTTCAAAACAACCATGGAACTCATAAAAATATGAAGGAGATGAAGAGAAAACATGAAAATGACCAAAGGAAGACATGAACACACCTGAGCTCGAGAATGGGGAGAAATCTCGCCCATTTTCGGTCTGAGGGGCTTTTATAGGTGGCCAGCCAAACCTCCTTCAGCGGCCTAACATGCATGCAAAACACCCTCATGTTCGGCGGCCGAACTTGAGGTTCGGCGGCCGAACCTGGTTTGTTCAAACATAGCTTTCGGAGGCCAAAAGCGCTCCCAAAACCAACTCATGTTCGGCGGCCGAACTTCACTTTCGGCAGCCGAACCTGGCAAAAACCTCCTTGGTCTTTTCTTTTTCAAAACTCAATTCTTTTTCATTTAAAACCATGAAATCAGTAAAAATCATTTTAGAAATCACATTTTACCCCTTTAGAAGACTCTGGCATCATCAAAATTCCATATTCCAACGGAAATTCCGCCGGAAGGTAGGGATTTTGATGCCGGAATCTAGCCGGGTATTACATTCTTCCCCCCTTTAAGAACATTCGTCCTCGAATGTTCAAACAAACAAACAGGCAACTGAAACATAGCATCTAACTTACATAAGCAAGCAGGCAACAAGCAAGCAAAACCTAAAAACCTCTCTTCTAAAAGAGAGACACGGTCATTGCTGGAGTATAAATTCTCGGTCTCCCTGGTGCACTTTTCATCTTAAGGTGATTCTAAGGAGCTTTCACCATTGGGATTTCCTTGTTTCCACACTTTTTGACTTGTGTGTCTGCAGTCCGTACTAGCTGCTCAACATAGGTGAGATCCTCTACGGTCTCCACCTCTGGTTCCTTTAAGAACCTCACTCGGACCCGACACGAACTCATATATCGTGGAAACATGGAAAAACGAATGGATCTCTTCCATTGAAGTGGGTAAATCTAACTCGTGGGATACATTCCCAAATCCTTTGCAGGATTTCAAGGAGTCCAATGCATCTGCGAGCTAATTTATCTTTCTGCCCATAACGAATCACCCTCTCTTTAGGAGACACCTCCAGCAACCCTCAACTTCCTCGAGAACTTCAACACGCTTCCGCCGTGCACTCTGACAAAACTCTTCTTCTCTTCTGAAACTCTACATGCCTCTTGCGGACGACTTCATACTCTCCTGCTGGTTTACAGCAGTTCTGATTCTTCTCATCTTCTGACTATTGGCTTTCTTCTTACTGTACTAAGGGATGGGGTAAGCTGCCAAGTGGTTTCCGGTTGAGGGCATCTATCGAAATATCTGCCTCAGCCGAATATATCGAACCTTGAAGTCGCGAATACCACGCATTTTTTTTTTTACCCATCTCCTATACCTCATGTTCTTCTCCCTTGACTCAAGATGTATTGCAAGCTCTTTCGATCTGTAAGGATCTGTCATCATACCTTATACAGGTACCACTTCCACATCTTGAGTGCAAAGGTTACCATCGACATCTCTAGGTCGTGCGTAAGATGATTCAACTCATGCTTCTTCAGCTACCTAGAAGCATAAGCAATCATTCTACCACTTTACCTTAACACACAACCTAGTCCCACACGGGACGCATCACAGGACACTGTGAAATCTTCATCACTGGCGGACAGAGCCACCACTGGTGCTGACATCAACCTTTCCTTTGGCTTTTCAAAGCCCTCTTCACTCTGAGTAGACCACACACCCTCTGGTTCTTCTTGATCCATCTGGCCATAGGAGCGGCAACTCTAGAGAAGTTCAAGATGAACTTCCATTAGGTAACCTGCCCAACCCAAAAAGCTCTTGATCTTAGTCATTACCATGGGCCTGGGCTAGTCGGCTACAACTTTAACTTTCTCAGGTCTACTTCACTTTCTTTTCTCCGATACACATGACCCAAGAAGGATATGCTCCTCGACCAGAACTCACATTGGAGAACTAGGCATCCAAGCCATGTTCTCTCAGGATTTGCAATCCTGATTTCAAATGATGGGCATACTCTTCCGCATTTCTGGAACTCGCCGAGATACCTTCAATGAAGACAATAACGGAGTGATCCAGAAATCAATTAAAACTCTGCTTATGAGATCCATGAATGAGGTAGGGGTGTTCATTAACCCGAACGACATTCCTAGGAACTCATAGTGCCCATATCTGGTTCTAAACACTGTTCTCTGCACATCTTCTTCCTTGATCTTAACTGATGGTACCTAGACTTTAGATCTATCTTGGAAAGGCAACTAGCTCCTGCTAGCTGGCTTAAAATAGATCGTCGATCCAAGGTAACAAATACTTGTTCTGGGTAGTGACTTTGTTCAACGACTAGTGGTCGACACAAAGTCCTAGGGATCCATCCTTCATCCTCATAACAACACTGGAACACCCCAAGGCGAAGTGCTCAGTCAGATGGGAACCCTTAACTACCAACTCTTACAACTGATCCATATAACTCTTCTAACTCTGTTGATACCATCCTGTGGGGAGGGATAGAGATTGGTCCAATTCCATGCATTACTTCTATTTTAAACTCTATCTCCCTGACAGGTGGTAGTCCTGGGAACTCATCTGGGGAAACATCTAAACTCTCTAACAATGGGCACTGAGGCGGGCTCCCTGACCTGACTGCTATACTCTCTCTGAAGAGTTAGAACTCCTGACAACTTTTTCTGAACAACCTACGAGCCTATAGGGTTGATATTGAACCTCTAGGTATCCCTATTTCGTCCCCTCTAAGGACTACCTCTGATCCATCCTGACCTCTGAACCTGACTACCTTGTCTCTGCAGACTAGGTAGTACCACTAGTAGAAGAACCAATCCAACCCTAGAATGACGTCAAACAGTCAAATCTAGAACCGCTAGGCAAGCTGGAAGGCATATACTCACACACATACTCTGACTATATCGGCAGACTGACTCTGCCACAGATGGATCACACTTGGGTGCACTGACCCCAAGGGAATACTCTAACCCATAAGCTATCAACCCAACCTCACAAGGGCTCACAAGCAAACAAAGAAAAGAGAAACATCAGGGTTCATGAAACAGACACATCAGAACACACCAGAGTGAGATTACCTGATCCCATCGGGTTCGATGTGTTAGTCTCCTGCTGAGTCATGGCGAAGATCCGCGCTGGAGCTGATGGACCTTCCCCACGGGAACCTGCTGAAGAAGGGGCTGTCCCCCTGTCTCCGCCTCTACCACTGCCCTGAAACATGACTGGAGCTGATGGCTATACCATACTGCCTGGAGTTGTCTGATGGGACGGTGTCATAAAAGCTGCCTTAGGGCACTCTCGAGCTATGTGCCCCTCCTGGCCGCATCTGTAACATGCTGTAGTCCCAAACCGACAGACTCCCTTGTGCGGCCTACCGCACCTCGCACACTCTGTAACCTCTGTGCCTGAGCTCGAGCCACCTCTTAATCCCAGACCAGACTTTATCCGATTCCAGAACTTGTTCTTCTTTGATCTTCTGAGACCTCTGTCTCCCTTCTTACTTTTTGTGACAGCCTCGCTCAGAGGGGAGAGATTAACATCACTTGTCCCCGGGAGTTTGGAACCCGAAGACTGTGCCACGTACTGTTTAACTGTTCCTTGAATGATAGCACTAGCCTCCATTTTCCGTGCCATATCCACTATAGCATGGAAACTCTCCCTTTTCTGCTGCTTGAATCAACGAGGAATACCTGGAGTGAAGCTTCATAACATATCTCCTAGACTTCTTTAGGTCTGTATCAAGACCTTGTCCTGCAAACGGCAACAGCACCAGGAACCTGTCCGTAAACTCCTCTACGCTCATCTCATCCGTCTGCCTCAGCTGCTCGAACTCAATCATCTTCAATTCTCTTGAACTGTCAGGGAAAGCCCATCCTACAAACACATTTGCAAACTGCTCCCATGATAGGCTGTCCAACCTCGGCTTCACATAGTTCTTAAACCACTCTCCGGCCTTCTTGCATTTTAGTGTGAACCCAGCCATCTGAATGGCTCTACTGTCACTTGCTCCTAGCTCATCTGTTATCATCTTTACCGTTCTGAGGTACTCAAAAGGGTCATCGTCTGCTTCGAACTTGGGGGCATCCAACTTGAGGTAATCTATCATCTTTACTTTACCCCCAACTGATGAACCAGGTTTGGGTATCCGGACATCAGGGACTATTGGTTCTGCTGGTGGAGGAGGAGGTGCAGCATCCCCTGGGTTAGGGTTTGCTGGACCTGGGAAAAAGGGTGAGGATGGAAACATGGGGTACTGTGGGTAAAAGGGAGGATAGGGCATAAAGGTGGGATATGGGTTATGGCTAAAGAAATCCGATGTACCTCCCATCGGATACCCTGGCCCTTGCGGGTAGGGTGGATACTGTGGTGGAACAAAGCCCGAGGCCTGAGTGCCTCCTTGGGACTCTCCCATATCCTCTACTGACATACTCATGCCCAAACTATTATCTCTTCTCTGGTTATCCTCCTCTGTTTCCATCACATCCGCTGACATACCACCATGAACTGATCTCCTCCGACTTGCATCAAATGACCTTCTAGGGTCCCTTGCTGTACTTTCCCTGATCGTCCTACAAGATCTTGCCCTCTGCAGAGCAGGGGAATGGGCATCCATGCCCTCATTCTCTGGCGGAGCTCCAGTCAATCTAGCAGATCGACGAGTTCCTCTCATCTTGACTTCTGAAAGCATAACATAGCACATAAACATTAGCATCTTATGGTTCACGTGGAAACACATGAACCTGCACCACATACATAACATACATATCATAGCATTAATGCACATGCTCATTATCATGGCATTTCACATCATTATACAAGACAGGACTCCATATCCTATCCTAGTGGACATGATCTTCCTATTGTGCTTGCCCTACTATAACCTCTATGAGCCCGACACACTATAGGTCCGACGATGTGAACCTAGGGCTCTGATACCATTCTGTAACGACCCGAAAATCCGGACCGCTACCGGCGCTAGGATCCAGATCAGCATAAGGCCGCCGGGACCCGTAGCAAGCCTACTATGCATCCTGTACAGCTGGTATAATCCCAAACATGATCAAACATATCCATAAAACATTTAAAACTTTACCTTTAATCAGTTTGACCTGTGTATGCACTATGACTGAACTCATAGAACCCCTAGAGTCAGCATACCCTATGTCAAACTCGGTCCATCACATGCAACAACGTAAACTAAAACTCATGTATAAAGGGATTAACCAACTCGGGCCAAGCACAATACTATAACTCTGAACATATAACATAATATCATATTACAACATAACTCGTTTACATCCTTACATAACTTTACATTACATCATGTCCACTACTATTCTATTACATATCAAGACCATAACCATATCTCGTCGTCTTCCTGAACTACCTCTGACCCTGCAAGCCTGGGGTTAGGGGAGAGGGGTGAGCTAAAAAGCCCAGTGAGCAGAAACCATAAAAGAAAACAGTTCATTTTAACATATGCTATCATGGAATGCGTCACATCACAAATATATCACTTCAAGGATGAATCTGTCACCAATAGCCCTCTACATATCAATCTCGTACCATAACAAGTCAACAAATACTCTATGCCAGGGGCGATACGGCCACGCCTGGACTCCACATGCTCTATGCCAGGGGCGATACGGCCACACCTGGACTTCTCATCTCATATAATATCGTACATGCCATATCATATCATTCCACATCATGTCATAACATACTGAGGGCTAGAGGATCATCCAGTATCCATCCACATCATTATCATCGTATTATGCAATGCATCATATTCGTGAATTCTAATGCAAACAACCTATTGCATAACATGGTATTCATGATGCATGAACATGCTTGAACATGCTGAAAACATTTGATTTAAAACATAAGCGTTAGTTCCACTCACCTCTGGCTAGCTCTGGACTAACTCTGAAGCAGCTAACACTGCTGAACACCTCGGTTCCTCGGGTCCGATCCTACACAGGTGGACTCCGGTGAGGTGCCAAACATACTCTAAACAACTCATAAACAACTACCCAAAAACCCCCTAAAGCATCCCTAAAACATGCATAGAAAACACTCATGAAAAGGCTGGACAGGGCACTTTCGGCGGCACCTTCGGCGGCCGAAAGTCCCAGACAGAGACAAAAGTCAGGCAGGTTCGGGGGCACCTTCGGCGGCCGAACCCTCTCTCCAGAGACGAAAGTCAGGCACTTTCAGCGGCCGAAAGTCTGCTTTCAAGCCAAAACTCAACTTTCGGGGGCAAGGTTAGGCGGCCAATCCCTGCATCCTCAAGCAGGTTCGGCGGCCGAAACCACCTTCGGCGGCCGAACCTGAGTTCATCCAGAACTCAGCCTTTGTGCATTTCAAGCCTCCCAAACCTTCCATACACCCCAAAACAAGCACTCAACTTCTCAAACACATGCATACATCATTAACCATGCCAAATGGAGCTTAAACAAGCTTAAACTCCCAAAAACAACATCTAAAGCATACATAGATAGTTTATGACCCACATAGGCCAAAACCATCAAAACAAACCAAACCTCACATACTCTTTCCCAATCATGCATACTCTCTCCCATATGCTCAAGGGGCTTGAAAACTACCTTAAACCCCAACACAAACATCACAAGAACATACATTATCATACATTGGGCATAAAACCCACATAAACCCTAACATGCATATCTACCCATACTCAACCATCAAAACCATCTTAAAACTCACTTAAAACTTCATGAAACGTAAAGAAAAGCATAGATCCACACTTACCTCTTGAAGGTCGAGGGTTTGTGCGAGCTCTAACTTGGAGATGGGAGGAAACTACTCCTTGGGTCTCCAAGCTCCCAAAACTTTGATCTAAGCTTGAAAACTCTTCAAAACAACCATGGAACTCATAAAAATATGAAGGAGATGAAGAGAAAACATGAAAATGACCAAAGGAGGACATGAACACACCTGAGCTCGAGAATGGGGAGAAATCTCGCCCATTTTCGGTCTGAGGGGCTTTTATAGGTGGCCAGCCAAACCTCCTTCGGCGGCCTAACATGCATGCAAAACACCCCCATGTTCTGCGGCCGAACTTGAGGTTCAGCGGCCGAACCTGGTTTGTTCAAACATAGCTTTCGGAGGCCAAAAGCGCTCCCAAAACCAACTCATGTTCGGCGGCCGAACTTCACTTTCGGCAGCCGAACCTGGCAAAAACCTCCTTGGTCTTTTCTTTTTCAAAACTCAATTCTTTTTCATTTAAAACCATGAAATCAGTAAAAATCATTTTAGAAATCACATTTTACCCCTCTAGAAGACTCTGGCATCATCAAAATTCCATATTCCAACGAAAATTCCGCCGGAAGGTAGGGATTCCGATGCCGAAATCTAGCCGGGTATTACAGAATGGCTCTACTGTCATCAGCTCCTATCTCATCTGTAATTGTCTTGACCCTCTCAAGATACACAAACGGGTCATCACCGGTTTCAAACTGGGGAGCACCCAGCTTCATGTAATCGGTCATCTTGACGTTGCTCCCCCCAGATGAGCTAGGTTTAGGCATTTGGGTTTCTGGGACAGTAGGTGCTGGTGGTGGTGGAGGAGGTGCAGCATCCCCTGGGGTAGGATTTGCTGTACCTGGATGGTAGGGTGGGGGTGGATACATAGGGTACTGTGGGTAAAAAGGTGGGTATGGCATCTGAGAGTGATAAGGGTTAAAATTGGGGTAATCCGATGTACCTCCCATCGAATACCCGGGATTATGTGAAAAGGGTGGGTAGTAAGGTGGCTGAACAAATCCCGAGGCCTGAGTGCCTCCTTGGGACTCTCCCATTCCCTCTTCCGACATACTCACTCCTAAACTACCGTCCCTCCTCTGATTCACATCCATCTGATCCCCCATATCCTCTGACATATCCCCTTGCACTGTTCCCCTCACTGATCTGCTTCTACCCAGATCCAAAGACCTTCTAGGGTCCCTTATTGCTCTTTCTCTGCTGGACCTACTTGACATTGCCCTAGGCAATGCAGGAGGACGGGCATCAGTGCCCTCGTCCTGGGGTGGTACTCCAGTCAATCGTGCTGATCGACGAGTTCCTCTCATCCTGTTTTTTGAAAAATAGCATACATCACATAGAACATTAGCATCAAATGGTTCATGTGCAAACACATGAACCCGCATCACATACATAGCATATCATTAATGCACATGCATAAAATCATGGCATTTCACATTATCATTCAAGACAGGACTCTTCATCCTATCCTAGTGGACATGGTTTTCCTATTGTGCTTGACCTTCTAGAACATCTATGAGCCCGACACTCTAGGTTCGACCATATGAACCTAGGGCTCTGATACCAATCTGTAACGACCCGAAAATCGGACCGCTACCGGCACTATGATCCAGATCGGCTTAAGGCCGCCGAGACCCGTAGCAAGCCAAACATTCATCCTATGAACCTGTTTAATCCCATACATGATCAACAACATTGTAATACCCGGCTAGACTCCGGTATCGGAATTCCTACCGTCCGGTGGAATCTCGGATGTCGGAAGCCTCTAGTAGGGTAGAAACATGTTTTATAAAATGTTTTCATATTTTAATGGTTTTTAAGTATGAAATTAAATGAGTTTTTGCATGAAAATAGCATTGGAGGAAAACCCAGGTTCGGCCGCCGAAAGTCAAGTTCGGCCGCCGAACATGCATGCGTTTTGGAGGCACGTTAGGCCCCCGAAAGCATGAGTTAGGGAAGTTCAGGTTCGGCCGCCGAAAGTCAAGTTCGGCCGCCGAACATTGCATGGATGCGGAGGCACATTCGGCCCCCGAACGTGGCCTGGCCAGCCACCTATAAATGGGGCACTTAGCCGAAATGGGCGAGCTTTCTCCCATTTCCGGCCACAGCAAGCTTCCGACCTTCCTTTTGCAACTCTTGTGTTCTTCCTCCAAATCTCTACCATTTTTCTTGAGTTTTAAGCTTGCATTGAAGGTTTTGAGCTTTTAAACCAAGTTTTGGAGCTTTGGGAACTCAGGAGCTCATTTTCGTGGATCTCCAAGTTTAGGTCGTCTCCCTCTCGATCTTCAAGAGGTAAGAGCCGATCTTAAGCTCCTCATGTGTTTTAAGTAAGTTTTAAGTGATTTTATGGGGTAGAATGGCATGTATAGGGTTGTATGAGTTTTTAAGCAAATGTTAGGTTTTATGTGATTTATGAACAATGTGACATGTTTGAGTATGCTTGAAGTGTTGTAGTTGGGGTATTTGATGTTTTGAGGCCCCTAGGATCTTGTATGCATGTTTTTAAGTGAGGTATATGCATGATTGGTGAGTTTGGAGGCAAAAATGCACAAAGGAACCGAGTTTCTGCCCTTTGGCAGGAACCAGGTTCGGCAGCCGAAGGCACTTTCGGCCGCCGAACATGGCTGGGGAGGCAGGCCTTTCGGCTGCCGAAGTTGCCCCCGAAAAGAGACTTTCGTCTCTGTCTGGGACTTTCGGCCGCCGAAGGTGCCGCCGAACCTACCTGGGTTTCGTCTCTGTCCAGGACTTTCGGCCGCCGAAGGTGCCGCCGAAAGTGCCCTGTTCAGCCACCCCGTGCATGTCTCTATGTGATATTTTCAGGATGTTTTAGGGGGTTTTCGGGGAATATATTAGAGTTATGTTTATGTATGTTTGGTCCCTCATTGGAGTCCACCTATGTAGGTTCGGACCCGAGGAACCAAGGACCCCTGCAGTGAGCCAGCTGCTACAGAGTTTGTCAGAGTCAGCCAGAGGTGAGTGGAACTAAACTTAACCTTGTAAATTAAGAAATGAAATGCTTTTATCATGCTTCATGCATCATGATCATATTATAGGTTGTTTGCATTAGAATTCACGACTATGCCGCATTGTATTGTTGTGATAGATGATAGTGGATGGATATTATGATGATTCATTAGCCTTCTATATACGAAGTCCTGTGGTGCCCATAATAGGGCCGGGCAATACGAAGACCTGTGGTGCCCATAATAGGGTCGGGCAATAACTCCGAGTACGAAGTCCTGTGGTGCCCATAATAGGGCCGGGCAATACGAAGTCCTGTGGTGCCCATAATAGGGCCGGGCATGGAGTTGAGGGATTTTTGAATCAGTCCATCCGTGGTGTGATTTATTTGTGCAGTGACGCATTTCATGATAGCATGTTTTAAATATTCTTTTTTTTTTCAGTTCTACTCACTGGGCATCTAGCTCACCCCTCTCCCCTAACCCCCAGGTTTGCAGGTACGGGATAGATAGAGAAGGCAAGAAGAAAAAGTCATATGTATGTAATAGTTAGTTTGTGGACATGACAATTGTATTATGATGAAATGTAAAAATATTCAGGATGTTATGTAATGAGGTCATTGAGGATAGAGTTGTGCTTGACCATAATATATTGTTAATCCCTTTTGTATATACATGATCTTATGTTATGATGTTTATGTAAACTAACTCAACACAGGTTGTTTTGCCTTTAAGGCTTGATGAGATCCCACAGAGGGACTATGTTATGTATATGATCAGAGTATGCACAGGTTGAGTTAGTTGATGACAGTATGTATGAAGAAAAGTTTTAATTTTTATGCATGTTGTTGATCATGTATGGGATTATACAGGTTTACAGGTTTTATGTCAGGCTTGCTACGGGTCCCGGCGGCCTTAAGTCGACCCGGATCCTAGCGCCGGTAGCGGTCCGATTTTCGGGGCGTTACAGAATGGTATCAGAGCCCTAGGTTCATATGGTCGGACCTAGAGTGTCGGGCTCATAGATGTTCTAGAAGGTCAAGCACAATAGGAAGGTCATGTCCACTAGGATAGGATGTTGAGTCCTGTCTTGTATGATGATGTGAAATGCCATGATTTTGTACATGTGCATTGATGATATGCTATGCTATGTGATGTATGTGATGAGGGTTCATGTGTGCCCACATGGACCATATGATGCTAATGTTTGCTTGTTATGAGCTGTTTTTCAGAGAATAGGATGAGAGGAACTCGTCGATCTGCGCGATTGACTGGAGTGCCACCTGAGGATGAGGGCACGAGCGCCCGTCCTCCTACATTGCCTAGGGCAATGTCTTGTAGAGCCAACAGAGAGAGAGTGTCAAGGGACCCTAGAAGGTCTTTTGATGCTAGCAGAAGGGGGACCAATAGAGGAGGAAGTTCTTCAGATGTGAGGGAGGTTATGGAAGAGGATCAGAGGAGGGATGGGAACCTGGATGTAAGCATGCAGGAAGAAGGAACAGGGGAGTCACAGGGAGGCGTTCAGGCCTCGGGGTATGGTTTTCCACCCCATTATCCACCCTTTCCACAGGGTTCAGGGTATCCGATGGGAGGCACATCGGATTACTCCAGCTTTAACCCCTACCCTACCTACATGCCTTATCCACCTTTCTATCCACCCTATACACAGTACCCAGCTTATCCACCCTCACCCTTCTATCCAAACCCGGCAAACCCCACTTCGGGGAATGCTGCACCTCCACCTCCACCACCTACAGAACCAGCAGCCCCAGTTACTCAACCTCCTAGACCTAGCTCAGTCGATGGGAGCAAGGTAAAGATGACAGATTACCTCAAGCTAGATGCTCCCAAATACAAGTCAGGGGATGACCCCTTTGAGTATTTGAGAGTAGTGAAGACAATAACTGATGAGCTAGGGGCAAGTGACAGCAGGGCCATTGAGATGGCAGGGTTCACTTTAAAGTGCAAGAAGGCACGGGAATGGTTCAAGTGTTATGTGGACCCGAGACTAGACGGTATGACATGGGAAGAATTTGCGAATGAGTTCGCTGGATGGGCTTTTCCAGACAGTTCTAGAGAACTGAAAATGATTGAGTTTGAGCAACTGAGGCAGTCGGAGCACATGAGTGTAGAGGAGTTCACGGATAAATTCTTGGAGCTATTGCCTTTTTCAGGGCAAGCTCTAGATTCAGATACGAAGAAAGCCAAGAAATATGTTATGAAGCTGCATTCCAGGTACTCCTCGTTGGTTCAGTCAGCTGAGAGAGAAAGTTTCCACACTGTGGTGGATATGGCTCGAAGAATGGAGGCAAGTGCTATAGTTGAGGGGTCAGTGAAGCAGTCAGTGACCCAGTCTTCAGGGGTTAAGACCCCAGGTAGAGGAGGACCAGGTTTCTCTTCTCAGAGCTCAGGTAAGAAGAGGTGGGATAGTACCACCAAGAAGCCGAAGAAGAATAAGTTTTGGAACAAGTTGAAATCCGGTCTGGGATTCGGCGGTGGCTCGAGCTCAGGCTCAGATGGTACAGAATGCCAGAGATGTGAAAGACCGCACAGGGGAGTGTGTCGAGCTGGGACTAATGGATGTTTTAGATGTGGACAGGAGGGACACATAGCTCGGGATTGTCCTAGAGCGCCTTTTATGGGCCAGCCCCAGCAGACAGCTTCTGGTAGTGTGGCACAGCCAGCAGTTCCAGTCACAACTCAGGGCAGTGGCAGAGGTAGAGGGAGAGGGGCAGCCTCTTCTTCTGGTTCCCGAGGTGAAGGTCCATCAGCTCCAGCCAGGATCTTCACCATGACACAGCAGGAGGCTAACACATCCAACACCGTGGTGTCAGGTAATCTCGTCATTGGGTGTTCTGATGTGTATGCATTAATGGACCCGGGTGCATCTCATTCATTTATTGCTCCGAGAGCCGTTGAGAGGTTAGGTCTGATAGTCTCTGGGTTAGAGTGTCCCCTATGGGTCAGTGGACCCAAGTGTGACCCGTCAGTGGCAGTGTCAGTCTGCCAGTACAGTCCAGTTTTTATTGAGGGAAGATGCCTCTCCGCCGACCTTGTGGTTCTAGATTTGACAGACTTTGACGTCATTCTAGGGATGGATTGGCTATCTACCCATGGTGCTACCTTGGAATGCAGGGACAAGGTAGTCAGGTTCAGAGATCAGAACGGGTCAGAGGTCGTCTTCAGAGGAGACAAGAGGGGCACACCTAGAGGTCTGATATCAGCTCTTCAGGCTCGTAGGTTGCTTAGGAAGGGATGTCAGGGGTACTTAGCTCATGTGAGAGAGCTAGACAGTCAGGTCAGGGAGCCGGCCTCGGTGCCAGTTGTCAGAGAGTTTCAGGATGTCTTTCCTGATGAGCTTCCAGGTTTACCACCTGCTAGGGAGATAGAGTTCGAGATAGAGTTGATGCCTGGAACTAGACCGATCTCTATCCCTCCCTACAGGATGGCTCCAGCCGAGTTAAAGGAGTTGAAAGAGCAATTGCAAGAGCTGGTAGAAAAGGGTTTCATCCGACAGAGTACCTCACCTTAGGGTGCTCTGGTCTTGTTTGTGAGGAAGAAGGATGGATCCCTTAGACTTTGTATCGACTACAGGCAGTTGAACAAAGTCACTACCAAGAATAGGTACCCTCTGCCAAGGATCGATGATCTATTTGACCAGCTAGCAGGAGCGGGTTGTTTCTCCAAAATAGATCTAAGATCGGGGTACCATCAGCTAAGGATAAGGGAAGAGGATGTGCCAAAGACGGCTTTCAGGACCAGATATGGGCATTTTGAGTTCCTTGTGATGCCGTTCGGGTTAACTAACGCCCCTGCAGCATTCATGGATCTCATGAACAGAGTGTTTAGCCAGTACCTGGATCACTTCGTTATTGTCTTCATAGATGATATCTTAGTGTATTCCAAGAATGCAGAGGAACATGCCCATCATCTGCGGTTGGTCTTGCAGACTTTGAGGGAACATGGCTTGTATGCCAAGTTCTCTAAATGTGAGTTCTGGCTGAGGAGCATTTCGTTCTTGGGGCATGTAGTGTCAGAGAATGGTATTGAGGTAGATCCCAAGAAGACAGAAACTGTGGCTAACTGGCCTAGACCCACTTCAGTGACGGAGATCAGGAGTTTCTTGGGTTTGGCAGGTTACTACAGGAGGTTCGTTCAGGACTTCTCAAAGATAGCAGCTCCTCTGACCAGACTAACCAGGAAGAATCAGAAGTTTCTGTGGACCGACCAGTGCGAGGAGAGTTTCGAAGAGCTTAAGAAGAGGTTGACTTCAGCACCAGTGTTAGCTCTGCCATCTAGTGATGAGGACTTTACAGTCTTTTGTGATGCGTCCCGTGTGGGACTGGGTTGTGTACTGATGCAGAATGAGAGGGTGATTGCTTATGCTTCTAAACGGCTGAAGAAGCATGAGTTGAATTACCCCACACATGACCTTGAGATGGCAGCAGTAATCTTTGCACTCAAGATGTGGAGGCATTACCTCTATGGGGTGAAATGTGAGATCTTTACAGATCATAAGAGCCTGCAGTACATCTTGAGTCAGAGGGATCTGAATCTGAGGCAGAGGAGGTGGGTGGAGCTGCTGAGTGACTATGATTACAAGATTCAGTATCATCCGGGTAAGGCGAATGTCGTGGCAGACGCCCTAAGCCGGAAGTCACTAGGTAGTCTATCCCACATCACGGCAGAGAGGAGACCAGTGGTGAAGGAGTTCTACAAGCTTATTGAGGAAGGTCTACAGTTGGAGTTGTCTGGTACAGGTGCCTTGGTGGCCCAGATGAGAGTGGCACCCGTGTTTCTGGAGCAGGTGGCTCAGAAACAACATGAGGACCCGGAGTTAGTGAAGATTGCCAGGACTGTTCAGTCAGGCAATGATAGCGAGTACAGATTCGACAGTAAGGGGATCCTCCGCTATGGGAGCAGACTATGTGTACCAGATGACATTGGGCTAAAAGGAGACATTATGAGAGAGGCTCATAATGCAAGATACAGCATTCACCCCGGAGCCACCAAGATGTATCAAGATTTGAAGAAAGTTTATTGGTGGCCAGCGATGAAGAAAGAAGTGGCACAGTTTGTGTCCGCCTGCGAAGTATGTCAGAGGGTGAAGCTGGAACATCAGAAGCCGGCTGGAATGCTTAACCCGCTACCTATTCCAGAATGGAAATGGGAAAATATAGCTATGGATTTCGTAGTGGGGTTACCGGCGGCGTCCAACAGAGTGGACTCCATATGGGTGATTGTGGACAGACTCACCAAATCTGCTCACTTCATTCCTGTCAGGAGTGGCTACTCCGTGGACAAGTTGGCGCAGGTGTATGTGGATGAGATCGTCAGGCTGCATGGGGTTCCTGTTTCGATAGTGTCAGATAGAGGGCCCCAGTTCACCTCCAGGTTTTGGCGGAGTCTGCAGAATGCCATGGGTACTAGGTTGGATTTCAGTACTGCCTTCCACCCCCAGACTGATGGACAGTCAGAAAGGACCATCCAGACTATCGAGGATATGCTCAGAATGTGTGTGCTAGACTTTGGCGGTTCTTGGAGGCAACATCTACCTTTGGTGGAGTTTGCCTACAACAACAGCCATCAGGCTAGCATCGGGATGGCTCCATGTGAAGCTTTGTATGGAAGGAAGTGCAGATCACCTGTTTGCTGGAAGGAAGTTGGAGAAAAGGCCTTGGCAGGGCCTGAGTTAGTAGAGATCACCAGCAGGGTGGTACCCATAATCAGAGAAAGAATCAAGACTGCTGTAAGCAGACAGAAGAGCTATGCAGACGTCCGCAGAAGACAGTTAGAGTTTCAGGAGGGGGATCTGGTATTGCTCAAGGTGTCTCCAATGAAGGGAGTGGTTCGCTTCGGGAAGAAAGGTAAACTAGCCCCACGATACATCGGACCCTTTGAAATCTTGCAAAAGATTAGGAATGTGTCGTACAAGCTGGATTTACCTGCTTCGATGGAGAGAATCCATCCGGTTTTCCATGTTTCAATGTTGAGGAAGTTTATGTCAGATCCGAGCAAGGTTCTTAGTGAGCCTGATGTAGAGATCCAAGAGGATCTCACCTATGTTGAACAGCCAGTACGGATCATAGACACCAAGATCAGAAAGTTAAGAAACAAGGAAATCCCGATGGTGAAAGTCCTGTGGAACCACCACAACTTGGAAGAATGTACTTGGGAGACACGGGAGTCTATGCTCCAGCAGTACCCTCATCTCTTTTAAGGTTAGATCCCTATGTGTGTTATGTTCTTTGCCTTGCTATGTGTGCTAGTGAGGAACATTCGGGGACGAATGTTCTTAAAGGGGGGAGAATGTAATACCCGGCTAGACTCCGGTATCGGAATTCCTACCGTCCGGTGGAATCTCGGATGTCGGAAGCCTCTAGTAGGGTAGAAACATGTTTTATAAAATGTTTTCATATTTTAATGGTTTTTAAGTATGAAATTAAATGAGTTTTTGCATGAAAATAGCATTGGAGGAAAACCCAGGTTCGGCCGCCGAAAGTCAAGTTCGGCCGCCGAACATGCATGCGTTTTGGAGGCACGTTAGGCCCCCGAAAGCATGAGTTAGGGAAGTTCAGGTTCGGCCGCCGAAAGTCAAGTTCGGCTGCCGAACATTGCATGGATGCGGAGGCACATTCGGCCCCCGAACGTGGCCTGGCCAGCCACCTATAAATGGGGCACTTAGCCGAAATGGGCGAGCTTTCTCCCATTTCCGGCCACAGCAAGCTTCCGACCTTCCTTTTGCAACTCTTGTGTTCTTCCTCCAAATCTCTACCATTTTTCTTGAGTTTTAAGCTTGCATTGAAGGTTTTGAGCTTTTAAACCAAGTTTTGGAGCTTTGGGAACTCAGGAGCTCATTTTCGTGGATCTCCAAGTTTAGGTCGTCTCCCTCTCGATCTTCAAGAGGTAAGAGCGATCTTAAGCTCCTCATGTGTTTTAAGTAAGTTTTAAGTGATTTTATGGGGTAAAATGGCATGTATAGGGTTGTATGAGTTTTTAAGCAAATGTTAGGTTTTATGTGATTTATGAACAATGTGACATGTTTGAGTATGCTTGAAGTGTTGTAGTTGGGGTATTTGATGTTTTGAGGCCCCTAGGATCTTGTATGCATGTTTTTAAGTGAGGTATATGCATGATTGGTGAGTTTGGAGGCGAAAATGCACAAAGGAACCAAGTTTCTGCCCTTTGGCAGGAACCAGGTTCGGCAGCCGAAGGCACTTTCGGCCGCCGAACATGGCTGGGGAGGCAGGCCTTTCGGCTGCCGAAGTTGCTCCCGAAAAGAGACTTTCGTCTCTGTCTGGGACTTTCGGCCGCCGAAGGTGCCGCCGAACCTACCTGGGTTTCGTCTCTGTCCAGGACTTTCGGCCGCCGAAGGTGCCGCCGAAAGTGCCCTGTTCAGCCACCCCGTGCATGTCTCTATGTGATATTTTCAGGATGTTTTAGGGGGTTTTCGGGGAATATATTAGAGTTATGTTTATGTATGTTTGGTCCCTCATTGGAGTCCACCTGTGTAGGTTCGGACCCGAGGAACCAAGGACCCCAGCAGTGAGCCAGCTGCTACAGAGTTTGTCAGAGTCAGCCAGAGGTGAGTGGAACTAAACTTAACCTTTTAAATTAAGAAATGAAATGCTTTTATCATGCTTCATGCATCATGATCATATTATAGGTTGTTTGCATTAGAATTCACGACTATGCCGCATTGTATTGTTGTGATAGATGATAGTGGATGGACATTAGGATGATTCATTAGCCTTCTATATACGAAGTCCTGTGGTGCCCATAATAGGGCCGGGCAATACGAAGACCTGTGGTGCCCATAATAGGGTCGGGCAATAACTCCGAGTACGAAGTCCTGTGGTGCCCATAATAGGGCCGGGCAATACGAAGTCCTGTGGTGCCCATAATAGGGCCGGGCATGGAGTTGAGGGATTTTTGAATCAGTCCATCCGTGGTGTGATTTATTTGTGCAGTGACGCATTTCATGATAGCATGTTTTAAATATTCTTTTTTTTTTTCAGTTCTACTCACTGGGCATCTAGCTCACCCCTCTCCCCTAACCCCCAGGTTTGCAGGTACGGGATAGATAGAGAAGGCAAGAAGAAAAAGTCATATGTATGTAATAGTTAGTTTGTGGACATGACAATTGTATTATGATGAAATGTAAAAATATTCAGGATGTTATGTAATGAGGTCATTGAGGATAGAGTTGTGCTTGACCATAATATATTGTTAATCCCTTTTGTATATACATGATCTTATGTTATGATGTTTATGTAAACTAACTCAACACAGGTTGTTTTGCCTTTAAGGCTTGATGAGATCCCACAGAGGGACTATGTTATGTATATGATCAGAGTATGCACAGGTTGAGTTAGTTGATGACAGTATGTATGAAGAAAAGTTTTAATTTTTATGCATGTTGTTGATCATGTATGGGATTATACAGGTTTACAGGTTTTATGTCAAGCTTGCTACGGGTCCCGGCGGCCTTAAGTCGACCCGGATCCTAGCGCCGGTAGCGGTCCGATTTTCGGGGCGTTACAAACATACATAAAAATTTTGAACTTTTCTTTCCATTCAATCACCAAACTCAACCTGTGCATGCACTATCCATGAACATAAACATTAACCCCACCTTGGAGTCCTCATCAATGCTCCAATGGGGTAACATAACATAAATTAAGTTTGGTTTACAATAATTATCATTAGACATTAAGATCATGTACTAGAAAGGGATTAACATAATACTATGGTCAAGCACAACTCTAAACTTTCATAAGCATCATTACATAACATTTCTATATCATACTTTTACATTACATCATATCCATGTCCACATCTAGCTATTACATAATACACAATTCTACTCCTGCTGACCTCCTGGTCTACTCTATACCTGCAAACCTGGGGGTTGAGGGAGAGGGGTGAGCTATAAAGCCCAGTGAGCAGAATAATTAAACATTCAATTTAAATTTCATGCTTTCATGAAATGCAACACATCACAAACAATTCACATCAAGGATGAACTTTTCACCATTTAACCCTCCATACAGTCTAACCATGCCAGAGGCATAGTGCAGGCACGCCTGGACTTCCATAGCATAACATACATATCCAATAGTGCCGGGGGCGTAGTGCAGGCTCACCCGGTCTTTCTCTTACATAGTGCCAGGGGCGTAGTGCAGGCACACCTGGACTTCCATATCATAACATCATGTCATAACGTGTGAGGGCTAATGGATCATTTAACATTCATCCACATCAACAACATAATATGCAATGCAACATATTCATGAATTCTAATGCAAGCACCCTAGTATATCTCATGGCATTCATGATGTGTGTATCATGCTTAGAATTTATTTATTTACTTTGAAATAAAATAAGATATTCCACTCACCTCTGGATGAAGCTCTAATAGACTCAGAAGCAGCTGAACTCACTGCTGTGGTCCTCGGTTCCTCGGGTCCGAACCTACACAGGTGGACTCAAATGAGGGACCTAACATACATAAACATGACTCTAAAATACTCCCCAAAACCCCCCTAAAATACCTTAAACCAATCGTATAAATCATGCAAAGGAGGGCTGAACAGGGCACTTTCGGCGCCAAGTTCGGCGGCCGAAAGGCCCTCCAGAGCCGAAAGTCATGCACCTTCGGCGGCACTTTCGGCGGCCGAAGGTTCCCTCCAGAGACAAAAATCATGCATGTTCGGCGGCACCTTCGGCGGCCGAAACACCTTTCCAGAGCCGAAAGTCCACTTTCGGGGGCAGGTTCGACAGCCGATACATGCTACCAAAGGTAGGTTCGGCGGCCGAAAGAACCTTCGGCTGCCGAACCTGAGTTCTTCCCAAAGGGCAGAAACTCAGCCTCTCCATGCATAAACGCCTCCCAACTCATTCAATCAAGCATTTTCCTATTCTACAACACGCATACTCAAGTATACAAGCTCCTAGGGGCTTCAAACTATCCTAAACCCCATCTACAAAAACTCAAATATACATAACCAACATACATTGCTCATGAACACACATTTAACCATAAACTCAACATAAACCTACACATGCATTTCTACCCCAAGAAACTTCATAAAACTTACTTAAAACATGAAAGGAACTATGGATCTACTCTTACCTCTTGTAGAACAAGAGGAGAGACGATCCAACTTGGAGATGGGAGAGATCTCAAGTCTTTGGTCTCCAAGCTTCCAAAAATTGCTCTTTTGTTCAAATATCTTCAAATCAACATAAAGCTCGTTAAAACATGAAAGATCGAAGGAAAAAACATCTAAAATGAACCATGGGAGAGCAAGAACTCACCGTGGCCGAAAATGGGGAGAAAACTCGCCCATTTCGGCCATGGAGCTCTTATATAGGGGCTGGCAGACCACCTTTCGGCAGCCTAAAGTGCCTCCAAAACTCATGCAAGTTCGGCGGCCGAACATGAGGTTCGGCGGCCGAACCTTTGAAACTTTCAGAAGCCTAACTTGCCCCCCTAAACCATCCCACGTTCGGCGGCCGAACTTGAGGTTCGGCGGCCGAACTTGAGGTTCGGCGGCCGAACCTGGAAATGACTCCTTGGTCTTTTTCTTTTAAAACTCAATTTTCTTTTTGCTTAAAACCATAAAATACATTAAAACATTTTATGAAAACATGGTTTTACCCTTCTAGAGGTTTTCAACATCCGAGATTCCACCGGACGGTAGGAATTCCGATACCGGAGTCTAGCCGGGTATTACACCTTTGTTGCCCGTTTAGACAGGATAGACGAATGTATGCAACATATGGCGGGCATGCTTAAGCTCTTGATTAATAATTTTTTCCCTAGACCAGGACAGTAACCCTGAGATTACACCACAAGCCTTCCCAAATCAACATGCTCAGGGGAGTTACTCTCTTATTCTCTCTCTTTTCATTGAGGGAAATGTTTGGGCTAGGTGTGGGGGTGAGGGCATCAGGATCATAGTACTAGCACATACTATACATTCTTTTTACACAATTACTGCTTTTCATGCATTTTGCTTTGCTCTTCACACACACACCAAAGGATGATAATGAGATCATCAACACCATTCTTGTTACCCCATTTGTTTGTTCACCCTCGAAACCTTGATTGAATCACTTACAGTGGGTTTGCATTCACTAGGGAAGCTTCTTTCAAAATCTCTTTTTGCTCATAATGATTTAGATGGTTGTCTCAAATTATAATTGAGATGAGAGAATCTTATAATTGTGTGATAGGGGCAGCCTGCTCAGTAACTACTGAAACTTGCCCAAACTATGGATGGGCATAATAATAAAAAAAGGGGTGTGCAACACAAATTAAACTTGCTCGTTGGTCCAAGACTATGAGTAGAGCTAGTAGCCACTTGAAAATTATGACTAACCAGGAGTGGGTATCACAAATATGCACCTTCGCATAATAAGATTGATGACATTTCAAGTAAAAACAAGAGCTTTAAATGAAAGTACCTAGGAAACCAGTTAAAATTACATTGGAAATGGTAAGGGCAGGGTGTGGTAAGTGTTATGTAGTTACCCCCAAAAATTTAAATGCTTGAATGAACAATAACAAATTCTCTCTCTTATGAGAAAAGCACCTTTGAGCCACAGTTTGCAAAGGTAACTTGGGGAAGGATCATCTTAGTGCATGCCAGTTACACTGTAACCCTTCAATCTTGGAATCTTGATTGATAGATTAAGTGGAATGTAGGGACAAAAAGGAAGGTATTGATGGTCCAAATTATTCTATGCTTGAGGACAAGCAAATGTTTAGGTGTGGGGGTATTTGATAAGGCACAATTTTAGCACACATTCTACTATGTCTTCAACACTAATCTGAGTATTTTCTTATTAATCTTATGGTTTTTGACGTGCTTTCATAGAAAAGTGCAAGAATGGCTGATTGAATGAACATTCTGAGAAAATTTGTTGAACAATCCATGACATGCAGTTTGGGCAAACCTGTTAGCTGATCCTTGTCCCCTAGAGTCAGAATTTGCCCAAAGGCTCTAGATAGAAGCTGCTGGATGACCCAATCAATATTGGACAGGAGCCTTGCCATAACCTTTGGGCAAACCCCCAGTCTACAACAGAAAATGTGATTGACTCAGAAGAGAAAGAAAATAAGGTTTCCTTATTTGAAGGTGCAAAATCCCACGCGATTTCACTCCTAAAAGTGCATCATGATTTTTTCTAAAAATCAAAGAATCTCCCCTCAAGGAAACAAATCAAATGAGATATTTCATTAAAGAAATTCAGATCAAAATCTTTAGGAAAGTTTGGTAAAGGTTCTGCTAGGGTTCAGTTGCTATAAATACCCTGCTTGTCGACAGCAGTAAACATCTTTTGTTCTGCCGAATTCTTTTCTTTCTTCTTATGTTTTCTTTCAGCCATGTGTGTTTAATTTCTTTAGTTCTAGTTGATGATAGATTAAAGTTTCAGTTTCTTCATAGATTGTGAGATCTAAACATCATTGTTTATCTTTATTATTCTAATATTTATGCAATTTTAATTCTTATTATTATTATTGCTTTATTAATTGATCAATAGAGCCCGTTGTTTATATTTTCATTGTGATATATTGTTAGTTTGGAAGCTTGAAGTCCATAATTGCTTGAGTAATTTAATAAGTAAATATTATTTAAACCCACTAAGAAATTACATAATCTAGCTTAAACTCACCATACAGTTTGGTTTGTTAGTTTGAATTGGGTCTCTTTAATTCTTAAGGCAGTTGATAAATTAAATCCAATAGATGTTCTTTAGGTTGTTTGTTGACTAGGGTTAATTAGCGAACGTCTCCTAATCTATAACTAAAACTAATGTATTGGAATGAATAAAGATATTTTTATTTCTATGATCAATTCTCATAACTAAAATGGATCTTAATCTTCAACTAGAATTTATTTGCATTGATTTGATTTTCTCTTGATTATTGCCTTCTTTTATTATCTTGATTTTTACTTTAATTTAATTTTTATCAAACCCCCCTTTTTACCTACTTATTTATTTTTCCTAGTCATTGATTGGAGATTTTTATTGTTAATTCTTTTTGGATTTGATCCTATTTGCCCTATACACAATTTATATTTGTTGGAATTGGATAGATTATTTTTTATGGTTTCAACATCCATCAATAACTCTTTCGTATTTTATTACCGTGCAATAAACTCCTTTCATCATATTACATCATTCTTTATTGATTGTAATTTTTGTGTTATATATTTGATGAAAGAATTAGAATCTCCATTCTAATTATGCCCTTATGAATCTCATTCATTAAGTGACATCATTCTAGCTAGAGATTTATTTTAAGAATGACATAACTATGTCTTACTATTATTTTAGATATGCTGAATCCTTTATTAGTCTTTCAATTATCTTTAAGTATTATATACTATACCAATTCTCTTAGCTTTCAATACTTCATGGTGAAGTATAATTCTTTTAGTCAAAGTGCAGTACTTTATACAGTTAAGGTATCCTTTATGATCTTAAGTCTTATAATATTTAATTAGCTATTAAGATATTTATTTATATCAAGTTCGAGTCTCCAAAGTACTCATTTCTCAAATAAGCATCCATATGTTATGTCTAAGCATCTCATGTTTTGAGTTTGCGAGAATAACTGCTTGACCAACTCAAGGAGTATAACATATGCTAGCTTATATGTATTAATGATGTCCTATCTCATTAATACTATGTCTAGGAATAATTTAGGTATTAACATATTTACAAGTAGTAAGAATATTACATCATAAACTCTTCATGATTTCTTCTACACTGTATTTTCCAATATCAGGCACTTTATTATTAGTTTAAGATATTTTTATCAAACAAATGAAATTAATCATAAGCACTAATAAATAAAAATACCATTAAAATAAATAATTATCCCTATTATAATAATGATTTAGGGCATAGTGCTAATAATCTCTCACTTGCACTAGAATTAATCACCTTTGTACTTACTGTCTGGGGCATTTGCATGGTAATCGAACTTATTCTAGAAAAATGCTTTAGTGAAAGGATTAGCAATATTATATTCCAGTGAAACTCTTTCAATTTTTATATATTGGCTCCCAATGATCGCTTGTATGAGATAGTGTTGTATAAGAATATGTTTAGATCGCTGATGTAATACCCGGCTAGAGTCCGGCACCGGAATTCCTGTTGTTTGGTGGAATCCGGGGTGTCGGAATTCTAGAAAAAGGTAGAATTTATGTTTTACTATGTGGTATGATTTGTAGTGATGTTTTACGGTTACTGGAAGTGAGTTTTGAGTTGAAATAACCTAAGGCAGTTGAGCCAAGTTCGGCCGCCGAAGGTAAGTTCGGCCGCCGAAGGTGTTCGGCTTCCGAAGGTGAGTTCGGCCCCCGAATGTTGCATGGTTTTGCATGCGTTTGGGCAGCCGAAACTGAGTTGGCCAGCTAGCTTTTGAGCCATCCTTAGTCAGCATTTTGGACAGGTGTTATGTTCCCTTTGTTGCCAGAAGTTTGGCCACGTCTCCCTTGGTTTATTTGCTGAGTTTGAGCAGCTCATGCAGGAGTTTGCTCATTTACCAAGTGTTGAAGATAGTGAAGCAAAAAGTGAGTTTGAGAGAGTTTGAGAGTGTGAGAGGAGGTGATCCGTTTTCCCTTATTCAGAGTGTGTAGCTTCTTACTACAGGAGGTAAGTGATGTTCTTGAATATGTTTTCTGAAGGTTTTAGGGGGATTTGTGGAAGGAGATGCATGTTTAGGTTCTTAATGATAGATTTGATGAGTTATGCATGTATACATGTTTATGTGTTATGTTTGATTTGTTGTTTGGGGTTATTAGATAGTTTTGGACCCCTGTGATCATATACTTATGTATATGTGTGTTGAGGAGTTGGTATATGCATGTTTGGAGTTATTGAAGGGAAGGAGGTGATAGTTTGTCGTTGAAGCTGAGTTCTGGATGAACTCAGGTTCGGCAGCCGAAGGTTCATTCGGCCGCCGAACCTCTTGCATGGTGGCTTAGGCTGCCATAGCTTGCCCCCGCGAGTTGTGCATGTTCGGCTCTGTTTGGGGGATTCGGCCGCCGAAGGTGCCGCCGAAGGTTAGAGACTTTCGTCTCTGGAGTGCCTTGTGGCCTCTGAAACTTGCCCCCGAAAGGGTTCGGCCGCCGAACATAGAGATTCGGCCGCCGAAGGTGCTTGAGTTTCGTCTCTGGAGAGGACATTCGGCCGCCGAACCTGCCGCCGAAAGTGTTCTGTCCAGCTTTCCTTTGCTTGCTTTGCATGACTAATAGAGTGAGTGTAAAGGGATTCTTGGGGAGTTTAATAGAGTTGGTCATAAGCTTGTTTGGTCCCTCATTTGAGTCTTTATGTGCTTATACAGACCAGAGGAACCAGAGAGAGCAGCAGTAAGTACTGCTCCAGAGGTTCAGAACCTGCAGAGTCAGTCAGTCCAGACAGCCAGAGGTGAGTGGAACTAAACTTATGACTTTTAATTGAACCATAAACTGATTTTAGCATATCTCATGCATCATGTTTATGCCATAGGTTGATTGCATTAGTATTCACGAATATGTTGCATTGCATCGTTATTTGATGATGTGAGTGAATGCTGAATGATCCAATAGTCTCAGACAGGAAGTCCAGGAGCCTTTGACTACGCCCTGGCAAGTATAGCAAAGTCCAGGAGCCTTTGACTACGCCCTGGCAGGTATATAGTAAAGTCCAGGAGCCTTTGACTACGCCCTGGCAATGGTAAGTACAAAGGTGTTATATACACATATACATATATGACAGGAAGTCCAGGAGCCTTTGACTACGCCCTGGCACAGAGTTACTGGGACTATGTGGTGACAGGTTTACTCTTGATGTGGCTTGTCTGTGATATGGTGCATACCATGAGATCATATTTTACTGAGATGTTTTACTGTTCTACTCACTGGGCTATAGAGCTCATCCCACTCCCTTAACCCCAGTTTTGCAGGTTCAGTGTACAGTGTACAGGGACAGTCCAGCAGAGTACAGGAAAAGTAAAGAGATCTGTAATAGCTTAGAGTGGACATGTAATATTAAAGAGATGTAATAGTTGTTGCTTGACCTAGTGATGTATGTTTTGTACATGATCTGTATATGTATATATGTTTTCCTGTATGTGAAAACCAGGCTTATCAGGTATGAGTTAACCCATCTAGAGCAAGCTCTAGTCAGGGATACAGAGTACAGAGTACATGAGTACAGAGTACAGAGATAGTGCATGCACAGGTTAAGCCTTGGTTCAGCAAAGAGTTTTATTTTCACAGAAAATGTATGATCATGTATGAGGTTTACAGGTACACAGAGAGTATAGCAGGCTTGCTACGGGTTCTGGCGGCCTTAAGCCGACCTGAATCCTAGCGCCGGTGACGGTCCATTTTGGGGTCGTTACAGATTGGTATCAGAGCCCTAGGTTCACATGATCGGACCTATAGATACAGTGTTGGGCTCAGACAGGTTAGAAGTGGTCAAGCACAATAGGAAAAATCATGTCCACTAGGATAGGGTCTTGAGTCCTATCTGCTATGATATGCTATGAGTGTTGCATGTGTATGAGTGATATGTGAAGTTTATGTGCTAAGTGGTATGTTATATGTTGTGTTTCCAGAGAGGAAAGATGCGAGGAACTCGTCGATCAGCTCGATTGACTGGAGTCCCACCAGAGAGTGAGAGATCAGCTGCTCGTCCTCCTGCATTGCCAAGGGCAAGGTCTCAGAGATCTAGCAGGGAAGGTATGTCAATAGACCCTAGAAGGTCTGTGGACGAGAGCAGAAGAGGAGTAGTTAGAGGAGGTAGATCAGAGGAAGAGAGGGAGGCTATGGAGACTGATCCGTCTATGGATGAAGGTATGGGCGATTCCGAGGGAGGCGGTCAGGCCTCAGGTTATGGCTATCCATCCTTGTTTCAGGAGCCAGAGTATCCGATGGAGGGTATGTCGGAATACTCTCGTTTTGACCCATATCCTACATACATGCCATATATGCCATATCCTCACTACTATCCACCATATCCTATGTATCCATCTTCCCCTACCCATCCAAGTGCAGCACACCTAGAGCCAAATGAACCAGTATTACCACCAGAACCAGTAGCCCCTGTTGTTGACAGACATGAACCTAGCTCATCTGGAGGTAAAGTCCACATGACGGAGTACTTGAAATTGGATGCTCCTAAATACAATACGGGAGATGATCCATTTGATTACCTCAGAGCAGTTAGGATGATCACCAGTGAATTGGGAGCAGATGATAGGAGAGCCATTGAGATGGCAGGTTTCACAATAAAATGCAAGAAAGCCAGAGAATGGTTTAAGAATTATGTGGAGCCTAGAATGGACAGCATGTCATGGGGAGAGTTCGCCAATGAGTTTGCCGGGTGGGCTTTTCCTGATAGTTCCAGGGAGATGAAAGTAATTGAATTTGAACAGTTGCGACAGACAGATGAGATGAGTGTTGATGAATTCACAGATAAGTTCCTGGATCTGCTTCAGTACGTGGGTCAAGCCTATGATACTGATCAGAAGAAAGCAAGGAGATATACTATGAGACTGCATCCCAGGTATGCTTCCTTGATTCTTCCAGCAGAAAAGGAGAGTTTCCATACGATAGTAGACGCAGCCAGGAAAATGGAAGCTAGTGCTAATATTCAGAAACAGTCACAGGCACAGGCTTCGGGTTCTAAAGTCCCCACACCAAGCAGTAAAAGATGGGATAGAGCAAAAGGAACAAAGAGTAAGTTCTGGAATAAAGTGAAGTCAGGTCTGGGAATAGGTAGTGGCTCAAGCTCTGGCACAGCTCCAGTCTGCAGACGATGCGGAAAACCACATGGAGGAGTTTGTCGGTTGGGATCTACAGCTTGTTTTCGATGTGGACAGGAAGGGCATATTGCTCGGGATTGTCCGCAGATGACTTTTGCACCATCCCAGCAAATGAGTTCAGGCAGTGTGGTACAGCCAGTTGTACGGCCAGCAGCTCCAGTCATGCCTCAGACTAGTGGCAGAGGTAGAGGGAGAGGGGTAGCCTCTACTTCAGCAGCAGGTTCCCGAGGTGGAAATCCGGTAGCCCCAGCACGGATTTTCACAGTGACACAGGAGGAGGCTAACACGTCGAACACAGTGGTGTCAGGTAATCTCATCATTGGGTGTTCAGATGTGTATGCTTTGATGGACCCCGGTGCTTCTCATTCCTTTATTGCTTCGAGAGCCATAGAGAGGTTGGGTTTGATCAGTTTTGAGTTAGAGTATCCTCTCTGGGTCAGTGGACCTAGATGTGACCCATCAGTGGCAGTGTCAGTCTGTCGTTTCAGTCCAGTGTTTATAGAGGGTAGATGCCTTCCAGCTGACCTTGTGGTTCTAGACTTGACCGATTTTGATGTCATTCTAGGGATGGATTGGCTATCTGCATATAGTGCTACGTTGGACTGTCGAGAGAAGCTAGTGAGTCTCAGAGACCAGGATGGGTCAGAGTGTGTCTTCAGAGGAGACAGGAGAGGTACACCCAGAGGTATGATTTCAGCCCTTCAGGCTCGTCGTTTGCTTAGGAGGGGTTGTCAGGGGTTTCTAGCTCATGTGAGAGAGCTAGATAGTCAGGTTAGGGAACCAGCCACAGTACCAGTAGTCCGAGAGTTTCTCGATGTGTTCCCAGACGATTTGCCAGGACTACCACCTGATAGGGAGATAAGGTTTGACATTGAATTATTGCCAAGTACCAGACCTATCTCTATACCTCCCTACAGGATGGCGCCAGCTGAGTTAACAGAGTTGAAAGCACAGTTGCAGGACTTGGTAGATAAGGGTTTCATCCGCCCTAGTACCTCACCTTGGGGTGCTCCAGTGCTCTTTGTCAGAAAGAAGGATGGATCCCTTAGACTTTGTATCGACTACAGACAGTTGAACAAGGTCACTATCAAGAATAGGTATCCCTTACCTCGGATTGATGATCTATTTGATCAGCTAGCTGGAGCAGGTTGTTTCTCGAAAATAGATATGAGATCCGGGTATCATCAGTTGAGAGTCAGAGAGGCAGATGTGCCTAAGACAGCTTTCCGGACCAGATATGGGCATTATGAGTTCTTAGTGATGCCGTTCGGGTTGACTAACGCCCCTGCAGCATTTATGGATCTCATGAACAGGGTATTCAGTGAGTTTCTGGATCACTTTGTCATTGTGTTTATCGATGATATCTTAGTGTATTCCAGAGATGCAGAGGAGCATGCCCAGCATTTGAGGATTGTTCTGCAGACACTGAGAGAGCATGGATTTTATGCCAAGTTCTCGAAGTGTGAGTTTTGGTTACGGAGCATTGCCTTCTTGGGACATGTGGTATCAGCAGAGGGTATTGAGGTAGACCCCAAGAAGATAGAGGCTGTAGCTAACTGGCCCAGACCCATGACAGTGACTGAGATTAAAAGCTTTCTGGGACTGGCAGGTTACTACAGGAGGTTCGTTCAGAACTTCTCAAAGATAGCAGCTCCTATGACCAAATTGACTCAGAAGCACCAGAAGTTTATCTAGTCAGACCAGTGTGAAGAGAGCTTTGAGGAGCTCAAGAGAAGATTGACAACAGCACCAGTGTTAGCGCTGCCTGTGAGTAATGAAGAGTTCACAGTGTTCTGTGATGCGTCTCGAGTGGGATTGGGTTGTGTATTGATGCAGAGTGATAGAGTAATAGCTTATGCTTCTAGACAGTTGAAGAAGCACGAGTTGAATTACCCTGCCCATGACCTAGAGATGGCAGCAGTTATCTTTGCACTTAAGATGTGGCGGCATTACCTCTACGGGGTTAAATGCGAGATCTTCACTGATCACAAGAGTTTACAGTACATCTTAAGTCAGAGAGAGCTGAATTTGCGGCAGAGAAGATGGGTCGAATTGCTTAGTGATTATGATTGTAAGATCCAGTATCATCCGGGTAAGGCGAATGTTGTTGCAGACGCCCTAAGCCGGAAGTCACTAGGCAGTTTATCCCATATAGCAGCAGAGCGGAGACCGGTTGTGATGGAGCTTTATAAGCTCTTTGACGAGGGATTACAGTTAGAGTTGACTGGTACAGGTGCGTTGATAGCACAGATGAGAGTGACACCTGTGTTTCTGGAGCAGATAGCTCAGAGACAGCACGAGGACCCTGAATTGATGAAAATTGCCAGAACTGTTCAGTCAGGCAACAATGCAGAGTTTAGATTTGACAGCAAAGGGATCCTTCGCTATGGGAGTCGACTTTGTGTACCAGATAGGGGCAGTGTGAAGGGAGACATTATGAGGGAAGCTCATAATGCAAGGTATAGTGTTCACCCAGGAGCCACCAAGATGTATCAGGATCTGAAAAGGGTCTATTGGTGGCCAGCCATGAAGAAAGAAGTGGCGCAATTCGTGACAGCCTGTGAGGTTTGTCAAAGGGTGAAATTAGAGCATCAAAAACCAGCCGGAATGCTTAACCCATTACCGATTCCAGAGTGGAAATGGGAGAACATAGCCATGGATTTTGTAGTGGGTTTACCAGTAGCGTCCAACAGGATAGACTCGATATGGGTGATTGTGGACAGACTCACGAAATCTGCTCATTTTCTTCCAGTACGGAGTAACTATTCTGTGGATAAGTTGGCACAGGTCTATCTGGATGAGATTGTGAGATTACATGGAGTCCCAGTGTCTATAGTTTCAGACAGAGGACCTCAGTTTACCTCCCGCTTTTGGCGGAGTCTGCAAAGTGCGATGGGCACGAGATTGGATTTTAGTACTGCTTTCCACCCACAGACTGATGGACAGTCAGAAAGGACCATCTAGACCATAGAGGATATGCTTCGCCTATGTGTGTTTGACTTTGGCGATTCTTGGAGGCAGCATCTACCTTTGGTGGAGTTTGCCTACAATAACAGTCATCATGCTAGCATTGGGATGGCTCCTTATGAAGCTTTGTATGGGAGGAAGTGCAGATCCCCTGTTTGCTGGGAAGAGGTAGGAGAGAAAGCTCTTGCAGGGCCAGAGTTAGTAGATCTTACCAGTAGAATGGTGCCCATGATCAGAGAGAGAATCAGAACAGCTCAGAGTAGACAGAAAAGTTATGCAGACGTTCGTAGAAAGTAGTTAGAGTTTCAGGAGGGTAATTGGGTATTGCTGAAAGTGTCTCCAATGAAAGGAGTGGTTCGTTTTGGAAAGAAAGGTAAATTGGCTCCACGGTACATTGGACCCTTTGAGGTGTTGCAGAGGATCGGAAATGTGTCGTATAAGCTGGATTTACCTGCTTCTATGGAGAGGATTCACCCGGTATTTCATGTTTCTATGCTACGACAGTTTGTGTCAGATCCGAATCAGGTTCTGAGTGAGCCTGAGGTGGAGATTCATACGGATCTCACCTATATAGAGCAGCCAGTGCGGATTCTGGACACGCAGATCAGACAGCTAAGGAACAAGGAGATTCCGATGGTGAAAGTTCTATGGAACCACCATAATCTAGAAGAATGCACCTGGGAGACACGGGAGTCTATGCTCCAGCAGTATCCATATTTGTTTTGAGGTTAGTTTCCTCCTTGTGTTTTGTTTTTGTATGTTTTAGGAACATCCGAGGACGAATGTTCTTAAGGAGGGGAGAATGTAATACCCGGCTAGAGTCCGGCACCGGAATTCCTGTTGTTTGGTGGAATCCGGGGTGTCGGAATTCTAGAAAAAGGTAGAATTTATGTTTTACTATGTGGTATGATTTGTAGTGATGTTTTACTGTTACTGGAAGTGAGTTTTGAGTTGAAATAACCTAAGGCAGTTGAGCCAAGTTCGGCCGCCGAAGGTAAGTTCGGCCGCCGAAGGTGTTCGGCTTCCAAAGGTGAGTTCGGCCCCCGAATGTTGCATGGTTTTGCATGCGTTTGGGCAGCCGAAACTGAGTTGGCCAGCTAGCTTTTGAGCCATCCTTAGTCAGCATTTTGGACAGGTGTTATGTTCCCTTTGTTGCCAGAAGTTTGGCCACGTCTCCCTTGGTTTATTTGCTGAGTTTGAGCAGCTCATGCAGGAGTTTGCTCATTTACCAAGTGTTGAAGATAGTGAAGCAAAAAGTGAGTTTGAGAGAGTTTGAGAGTGTGAGAGGAGGTGATCCGTTTTCCCTTGTTCAGAGTGTGTAGCTTCTTACTACAGGAGGTAAGTGATGTTCTTGAATATGTTTTCTGAAGGTTTTAGGGGGATTTGTGGAAGGAGATGCATGTTTAGGTTCTTAATGATAGATTTGATGAGTTATGCATGTATACATGTTTATGTGTTATGTTTGATTTGTTGTTTGGGGTTATTAGATAGTTTTGGACCCCTGTGATCATATACTTATGTATATGTGTGTTGAGGAGTTGGTATATGCATGTTTGGAGTTATTGAAGGGAAGGAGGTGATAGTTTGTCGTTGAAGCTGAGTTCTGGATGAACTCAGGTTCGGCAGCCGAAGGTTCATTCGGCCGCCGAACCTCTTGCATGGTGGCTTAGGCTGCCATAGCTTGCCCCCGCGAGTTGTGCATGTTCGGCTCTATTTGGGGGATTCGGCCGCCGAAGGTGCCGCCGAAGGTTAGAGACTTTCGTCTCTGGAGTGCCTTGTGGCCTCCGAAACTTGCCCCCGAAAGGGTTCGGCCGCCGAACATAGAGATTCGGGCGCCGAAGGTGCTTGAGTTTCGTCTCTGGAGAGGACATTCGGCCGCCGAACCTGCCGCCGAAAGTGTTCTGTCCAGCTTTCCTTTGCTTGCTTTGCATGACTATTAGAGTGAGTGTAAAGGGATTCTTGGGGAGTTTAATAGAGTTGGTCATAAGCTTGTTTGGTCCCTCATTTGAGTCTTTATGTGCTTATAGAGACCAGAGGAACCAGAGAGAGCAGCAGTAAGTACTGCTCCAGAGGTTCAGAACCTGTAGAGTCAGTCAGTCCAGACAGCCAGAGGTGAGTGGAACTAAACTTATGACTTTTAATTGAACCATAAACTGATTTTAGCATATCTCATGCATCATGTTTATGCCATAGGTTGATTGCATTAGTATTCACGAATATGTTGCATTGCATCGTTATTTGATGATGTGAGTGAATGCTGAATGATCCAATAGTCTCAGACAGGAAGTCCAGGAGCCTTTGACTACGCCCTGGCAAGTATAGCAAAGTCCAGGAGCCTTTGACTACGCCCTGGCAGGTATATAGTAAAGTCCAGGAGCCTTTGACTACGCCCTGGCAATGGTAAGTACAAAGGTGTTATATACACATATACATATATGACAGGAAGTCCAGGAGCCTTTGACTACGCCCTGGCACAGAGTTACTGGGACTATGTGGTGACAGGTTTACTCTTGATGTGGCTTGTCTGTGATATGGTGCATTCCATGAGATCATATTTTACTGAGATGTTTTACTGTTCTACTCACTGGGCTATAGAGCTCATCCCACTCCCTTAACCCCAGTTTTGCAGGTTCAGTGTACAGTGTACAGGGACAGTCCAGCAGAGTACAGGAAAAGTAAAGAGATCTGTAATAGCTTAGAGTGGACATGTAATATTAAAGAGATGTAATAGTTGTTGCTTGACCTAGTGATGTATGTTTTGTACATGATCTGTATATGTATATATGTTTTCCTGTATGTGAAAACCAGGCTTATCAGGTATGAGTTAACCCATCTAGAGCAAGCTCTAGTCAGGGATACAGAGTACAGAGTACATGAGTACAGAGTACAGAGATAGTGCATGCACAGGTTAAGCCTTGGTTCAGCAAAGAGTTTTATTTTCACAGAAAATGTATGATCATGTATGAGGTTTACAGGTACACAGAGAGTATAGCAGGCTTGCTACGGGTTCTGGCGGCCTTAAGCCGACCTGAATCCTAGCGCCGGTGACGGTCCATTTTGGGGTCGTTACAGCTGATGAGATCGTGGTTCCTTTGCTTGTGCAATGGCTCCATTGTTATCATAATACAAAGGTATTGGATCAACAATGCTAGGTGCCAATCCCAATTTTATAATGAACTTTTTGATTAAAACTACTTCTTTAGCTACCTTAGAAGTTACAATATACTCAGCCTTAGTAGTGGAGTCTATAGTACTCTCCTGTTTGGAACTCTTCCAACTGAATGTGCCTCTTCCAAAGATGAACACATAACCTGCTTAGGATTTACAATCATCTTTACCAGATTGAAAGCTAGAATCACTATACCTACTTACTTGTAAATCCCCTTCTCTAGACACCAAGAACATATCCTTAGTTCTTCTTAAATACTTAAGGACGTTCTTCACTACAACTAATGTTATTCTCCATGATCAAATAGGAACCCACTTATGACACTCAAAGCATATGATACTTCAGGTCACAACACATAACTTAACATTTGTGATGAATCCTGTAACTGATGCATATGGTATCCTACTCATATGTTCTCTTTCCTCTTGTGTCTTAGGACATATAGATTTAGAAAGGTGTTTCCCATGTACCATAGGTGATATGAGCACGAGAATGACAAGAATCTTCAACAACAAGTTGTGCATTGAAGTCTTCACACTCTTCAAAGATTCAATATGGGAAGTCTCGAATCATGAGGAATCAAGGAGAACTCGAGTTATTCATGCTGAACACCACATTTGGAAGACAAGAAAAAGAAATGAGCTTATTTTTCTTAAAATTCGTGGATCCAGTTTCAACCATAATTAATTCACTTTTGGAAGCTCATATATGAGATATTTTAGTATGTTTTGATGTCTTTCATGATCCTATATGGATTAGGAGTCAAATTGATATAATTGACTAATAAAATTCTCTTATATGGGGAAGGATTTTGGCTTGCTAAATGGATGGATGAATTTCGCAGTTCTAAATCAAGTAAAAGACCTTTAATATTTTCTTATCTTTTTAGAAGTGGCAATTATGGAAGGAAGTGGATTTTTATTTATATCTTAGTTAGGTTATAAATATGATTATTATTCTTTTATTAGTAGGATTAGATTTAGTTTTCCTTATTCAAATAGTATTACCTTATGTTTTTCTATTTCAACTAGGATTTATTTTATTTTCCTATTTCAATTAAGATTTTATTTTATATTATTTTTCTATTCCAACTAGGATTATGAGATATTTGACTATAAATAGCCTTTATTCTCTACACCATTAGAAGAAGTTGAAGTTGTTATTTTTTTCTCTATATAGATTTTATTCCTAGAAATTTGGTTCTTCTCCATTATTTAGCAACTAATCAAGGTTCAACCTTGTGGTATTTTGATATGGATTTTCTCACTCCATGCTTAGTTAACTATCAAGAAATTATTGTGACATTCTCTAGCTGGAATTATCGCTTAATTATCTACGTTTCTAATCACATTAATTGGTTAGGGATGTAGTAGAGCAAACTTTAGAAGATATCTTTGCTATATTCTTTATGAAGTTTTGTGATGGATTTTTTTATTACAAGTTGATCCTGGATTTCCGCATCAGTTTGATATTAGAGTATGGCTTGGATAAATTCTATCTATCCTTTACATTTTCACATCAATAGGTACAAAACCTTTCTTAAAAAGAACCATGCTAAACCTCTTTAGCATCTTGTCTATTATATGGATAGTGAAAGACCTAACAACCTTCTGAATCTATCTCTATAGATCTTAATTTTCATAATATAGGTTGCTTCTCTTAGGTCTTTCATGGGTAATTGCTTAGACAGCCATATCTTGGCGGATTGTAGGGTAGAATGTCATTTAATAGTAATATTTCATCTATAGATAGCAAAAGGAATATGACAAGGTTCATCTACATTTTGTGAGAAACCAAACTCTTTAACTATCTCATTAAAACAAATGTTTCAGCTCCTAAATGCTTATTTCAGTCCATAGATGGATTTTTAAAGCTTGAATATTTTGTTGCTATCACTAGATGTGAATCCATGAGGTTATATCATATATACTTCGTTAACCAGATTTTCATTTAGGAAAGCTATTTACACATCCCTCTGCCAAATCTTATAATCATAATGAGAAACAATAACAAGTAAAATCTTAATGGATTTCAGTATAGCTACAGGTGACAAAGTCTCATAAAAGTCAATCCCTTGTTTTTTATGGTAAACTTTTATAACTAGGCTTGCTTTATGGGTAATCACATTACTTTCTATGTCAGTCTTCTTTTTAATGATCCATTTGTACACGATGGGTTTTACCCCTTCAGGTGGATCAACCGAAGTTCATACTTAGTTATCGTATACAGAATCCATTTCAGATTTTGTAGCCTTCAGCCATAATTCTGATTCAAAACTCTTCAGAACTTCCTCATATCTTGAAGGTTCATTCTCCTTTACTAGTGCTATTCCTTATTATCATTTATGAGAAGTCCATATCTCTTAGGAATATAACGTATTTTAGTAGATCATTTAGGAGTTTGTGTAACAAGTGGCACTTCTTCTTGGATAATAGGCTTGGAAACATTTGGTTGATCTGCATCTATTTGTAGTTTTTGAACTTCACTAAGTTCAAGTTTACTTCCACTAGCTTTTTAGAGAATGTACTCCTCTAAGATGATAACATTCTTTGAAACGAACCCATTATTCCAAAGGGTTGTAGAGTCAAAGGATTGTAGAGATAACATCCTAATAACTTTTTAGGATATCCAACAAATATACATTTATCAGATTTACTATCTAGTTTATTAATGTAGTTCTTTTCACATATGCAGGGCAACCCCATACTTTCATGTGAGCAAAAGTACTAGTTTTTAATTACTATACCACATCTCATATGGTGTAGTATCGATTGATTGTGATGGAGCTCTATTTATCGCATAGACAACAATTTTCAACCATAACCCCAAAGGACTTGGGCTAGTCTGCAAGACTCATCATAGATTGAACCATATCTAATATAGTTTGATTTCTCCTTTTATGTATATCATTATGTTGTGATGTATGTGGAGGAGTCTACTGAGATAAAATCCCATTAACTCTTAGATAACTTTGAAACTTTTGGCTTATGTATTCTCCATCTCAATCCGATTGTAATGTTTTAATACTTTTCTTAATTTGTTTCTCTACTTCATTTCTAATTCTTTGAAATTTTCAAAGATGTTAGATTTGTACTTCATCAAGTAAAAGTACCCAAAATGTGAATACTCATCAATAAAGGTAATAAAGTATGAATATCCTCTTCTAACTTGTGTAGTCATTGGACCACATACATCTGTATATATGAGTTTCAAATACTTCATCACGTGTTCCCTTTCTAGTAAAAGGTATTTTTTTAATAATTTTTTCAAGTAAATAAGACTCACATGTTTCAAATGATTTGTAATCAAATGATCTTAAGTTACTTGTATTTTGTAACTTAGACATGCATTTCTCATTTATAATCGACAGTGTCGGGGAATGGTTTTAAGTTATCTATCTTGGATCTCTTGGTATTCATGTTATTTATCACTTTAATATTGTCAAGAATATAAATTTCATTAATAATGGATGTTTGACAATAAAATATGTTATTGTAATACATTAAACAACCCTTGTTCATATTAATGAAGATATCAAAGCTTTGTCCTATTGGACAAGATAATAAAATAATATTCTTTAACAGATATAGAAAAATAAAATTATTAAGTTGTAATACTAATGTTGAAGGAAATTTTAAGTGATATGTTCTATAGCTGATACGACAACTTTGCCTCTATTTGCAACTCGTAGTTTCATTTCACCTTTATTCACCTTCATTCACCTTCCTACTTCTCCTTAGTCCCTTCATATTGGAACATAAGTGTAAACCACAATTGATATTCAATATCCATAAGTGATTTTCATAAGCAATATTAGTATTTATCTCAATCACATAATTACCAGTATGTCCTTTCACCCTATGTTGTATAGTTGAAATTTCTTACAACATATTACAATGGATTATTTACTTTGATCTCTCATATCATTCTGTGCAATTTAGTTACCCAAACATTTCCTTTAGATGGGAGATCATCATATGAGCATCTTTATTCTCATTTAGTTTTTGGAGCTCCTAGGACATTGAGGAAAGCATTAAGCATGTCCTTTCACTATCCTTAATTTGCTTTTGATAAGCAGCACGCTCCTTAGCAGCTCAAACCCTATGTATCTCCATGTGAAAGAGAATCAAACCCTCATATAGTTCAATAAAACAACATCTTCATGTTCTATTAGGCATGCATTAGAACTCAAACTTGTATCCATGCTCGCTTATGCATGTATTCATGCTCAATCTTTTGTCCATGCTTCCATAAGCATGTATTTAAACTCATTCTTTTTTCCATGCTTGCTCATGCAGATATTAATTTTCTTTTTCAAGATCATAAAATAAATATATGGTCCTAGAAAATAAAATCTTGAAATCCTCAATCATGTAATGAAATCATTAAAGATTTGAATTTTTTATTAAAGGTGCTGAATTTTTACTTTTGAGATTGTTGTTCCTTGATTTTCTTGAATTCTTTCTCAATATTTGATTGTCGCAAATCACAGAAATCCAAATTAATTACCTCCAATTTAATCCCACACATATGAGAAGTTAATAACTCTCAAATCCTAATAATAGTGGCAGCATATCTCTCTTGAGACTAGTGAGGGATTCGAACAAAGAGAAAAAGAGAAGAGAGAGAAGTTTTCTCTTAGGCGTTTCACTCTCCAAAATTTGGCCAAAAGGGGTATTTGTAACCTCCTTTGGGCCTAATTTTCTTCCTTATTAAACCCTAATATAACTCTTTTTATGGTCTGGTCATTTAATTAATTGATTGAATCCAATTAATTAATTAGGCTCATTATGAATGTATTAATTTAAAAGTCTAACTCTTAAACCCTTTTAATTAATACTTGGTGTAATAGAATATACCATTTATTTTGCTCTTTTAACTAGGCTGAATGACATATCATTCTAGTATTTGAATAGGCAAATTGACATCTCATGCCAATATTTAAATTGTTATTTTACATCATATTCTCATTTCTATATGTGTGTGACTATTGGGCTTCTGAAATATCTTGATTGGGTATAAATTAATTTATAATTTAAACTCTTTAAATAATAATTAATCTATTTTATTTATATTATTTGCTCATTATGAGAAGTATCTAGTCATGCATCATAATTACCAAAATGCTAAAAAGTCAAAAGTGGATTGACCATAACCTTTCCATATCTATTTACCAGGCAATATGCTTCTTTCACTGTGTTACATCAATCTCTATTGAATATAAGTTTTATGTCATATATTTCTTGAAAGAATTAGAATTTTTATTTTAATTATGTCTATATGAATCTCATTGATTAAGCGACACCGTTCTGACTAAAGATTTGTTTTAAAAATGACACAACTATATCTTACTATTATGATGAACAATTTTTTTATTATTCAATTATCTTGAAGTATTATATACTATACCCAATCTCTCAGTTTTGAATACTTTATAGTAAAGTATAAGTCTTTGAGTCAAAGTATATTTAAGGTATTCTTGATGATCTCAAGTTATAGGATATTTGTATAACTAATATGATATGATATATTTATTTATATCAAGTTCGGGTCTCCGATGTACTAGTTTCTCAAATAAGCATCCATATGTTAACTTTAAGCATCTCATGCTTTTAGTTTGTGAGAACAACTATTTTGACCAACTCAAGGAGTATAACATATGTTAGTCTATTCGTTGATGTCCCATCTCATTAATACTATAGCCATGGATAATTTAGGTATTAACATATTTATATCTAATGGAAATCTCACATCACAAACTCTTCATGATTTCCTCCGCACTGTATTTTCTAATACCAAGGAATTTGTTATTAAGGAGATAAGCCTATTTTGGCCCTTAAAGTATTCGACAATAGTAAGATAAGCCCTTAAACATTTTTTGAATTCAAACAAGCCCTTCAACTATTAAAATAAACTATATAAGTCTCTTAAAATTTTTAAAATAAATCAAATACACCCTACAAGTATATATATGCCCTTCAAAGATGAGACAAATAAGTCTTTTAACTTTTTAAAATAGATAAGGAGAGAATAATTATAATTTGGTTCAATTTAAATTTAAATAAAGTCGTGTACGAAAATTTTTTCTAGTGCATGAGGTTCTGATAAGTTATTTTATGTACTCAATATATAATATCATGATAAGAATTTTGATGTATCACAAGGCAAATTGATAATTTGCTCTTTATCGAAAGATTAAGAAAGCTTCTTTAGGGGTTTTTCACCTTTCTCATGGTCAGTGAAGGATGCAGAAATTAAAGTCGGTGAGCCTAAATTTATTTTCTCAGTAAAATCTCAAATTTTACTTTTTTTTTAAAAATATTGTTTATATAGACATAAAAAAACAAAGTAGTCAAGTTGAGAATAAGTTCAAATAAAGTAACGAAAGAAAATTTAAATATGCAATGTTTTTGTAAGTTAAATTAATTTTCTCATATAAAATGTAGAATATGCGTTTTTAGTTTTTTTTTTTATATATATGCATTGAGTAGTTTAAACTATTATATATAAAAACATAATTTTGATTTTATCATATAAGACCTTTAATTTTAAATAATATAACACGTTATGATTAAATTTAAAATTTATTTTTTTCTAAATGTAATAGAACATAAAACAACTATTTTTTTATTTAAAATTTATTTTCTATATTTAAACAATTTAAAATATATAAATTCAATTACATAAATAGAGATGAATAAAAACAATTATCACTTTTTAACAATAAAAAGATATATAAAAAATTAAATGATGACTTAGTAATTTATTTTATAAATATTTTGAAAAAAAAAATTGAGTAGGATACATGTAGTTGAAATCTTGAAAATTAAAAGAAAAATTTATGGAGTAATAAGAAAAATAGAGAGAGATATATAAGTGATGCTGTTGAGAGTTAAATTGATAATTTGGCCGAAATCGAACTGTACTGAGATTGGTCAGGACCTATAAAAGAAATAACGTGAGGTAGTGGTGGATATCCACGGCAGCCACTCCAATACTCAAGCCAATAACTGGAGGAGAGAAAGTGTAATGGAATGCTTAGAGTTTCAGTATTAAAGTATTGCATACCTTTGCCTTAGTGATCGTTTCCCTTTTATATTGTACAAAGGTGGAGATAAACATAGCATTTCTAAATATTTCGGCGATTATGGGGCCGGCCTATTGGTAAAGGATCTTCTCCAGCTAATTAGTCGGGGATCCCGTGATTCCTAGTGTGAAGGAGATCTTGCTATGTTGTAACTTTTAACAGGTAACTTTCTTATGGAGGCGAGCATTTTCGACCTATAGCCGACCTATCCTGAGGTTGGGTCTTGATTAAGAGTCGGTCGTCCAAGTCTTTCCTTTCTATGAGTGGGACTGCTTATTTGCTTATGAAACATTGCCACGTGGTCCTACCCTGTAGTGACAGCTTATGGCTTACTTTGAAAAAGTATTACGTAGCATCAGAGGTTCCCCACTAGTCTTTGATTCTTTAGATTCGAAAGCGTCAATTGTCTTCATAGTTTGGGTCATGTGACTTATTTGTCCGTGTTGAGCACTCAATGTCCTTGCTTTCTTCCTACTTGTCTTGTCGACCAATCAGGTCTAAAACTTTATTTGGCAAAAATTGGTCTAAGTGGTACAGTAATATCTTGACGATCTTATGCATATTTCCTAGCCCAAACGTGCTTCTAAGCGTTATTCAGCCGTGTTGGCCCCTTGGCTTTATGCAACCCTAACGAGCTTCCTAGCTTTTTATAGCCCTAACGAGCTTTTGAAATCAAATGCCTTTACAATCTTCTGGGCATTTTCTTAGCCCTGATCATAGCCTATGACGTTCCTTTGGGTTTTTCGGTATCCAATGCCTTGACGAGCTTTCGGGGATTTTTCTAACCCTCGTGAGCTCCTTGGTCTTACAGCCCTGATAGGCTTATTGGATTTTTACAACCTTGATGACCTTTTGGCACCAAATGCCTTTGTAAACTTTTCAGGCATTTTTCTAACCCTTGTGAGCTCTTTGGCCTTATACTGCCTTGACGGGCTTCCTAGCCTTTTACAGCCCTGATGGGCTTTTGGCACCAAATGCCTTTGCATCTTCTCATAAAGCAGGACTAACATCCGAAAAGTCTACCTGTTGTGCACCTGTCTTCAGGCTTGGCATCAAATGCCTTGTCATGTAGGACCAACACCCAAATGGTCTTATGAAAATTACCTGGCCTGGCGAAACTACTTTGTGGCCTTGATTAAAGGGACCAACGCCTAAGTAGTCTGGCAAAAATGCTTTGTGACCTAGTCTGGCGAGAGCTGCCTTGTGGCCTTGATTAATAGGACCAATGCCCAAGTGGTTTGGAAAACAATGTAATACCCGGCTGACTCCGGTATCAGAATTCCTACCGTCCGGTGGAATCTCGAATGTTGGAGACCTCTAGAAGGGTAAAATCATGTTTTTGTAAAATGTTTTAAAGTATTTTATGATTTTAAGTAAGAAAGAAACTAAGTTTTGAATGATAAAGACCAAGGAGACATTTCCAGGTTCGACCGCCGAACCTCAAGTTCGGCCGCCGAACGTGGGATGGTTTAGGGGGGCATGTTAGGCTTCCGAAAGTTTCAAAGGTTCGGCCGCCAAACCTCATGTTCGGCCGCCGAACTTGTATGATTTTTGGAGGCACCTTAGGCTGCCGAAAAGTGGTCTGGCAGCCCCTATATAAGAGCTCCATGGCCGAAACGGGTGAGTTTTCTCCCCATTTTCGGCCACGGTGAGTTCCTGCTCTCCCATGGTGGATCTTTGATGTTTTTCCTCCGATCTTTCATGTTTTAACAAGCTTTATGTTGATTTGAAGATATTTGAGCAAAAGAGCAAGTTTTGGAGCTTGGAGACCAAAGAGTTGATTTCTCCCCATCTCCGAGCTAGGGTCGTCTCTCCTCTCGTTCTTCAAGAGGTAAAGAGTAGATCTAGAGTTCATTTCATGTTTTAAGCAAGTTTTATGAAGCTTCTTGGGGTAGAAATGCATATGTAGGTTTATGAAGAGTTTTGGTTAAATGTGTGTTTATGAGCAATGCATGTTGGATATGCATGTTTGATGTGTTGTAGTTGGGGTTTAGGATAGTTTGAAGCCCCTAGGAGCTTATATGCTTGAGTATGCATGTTGTAGAATAGGAAAATGCATGATTGAATGAGTTGGGAGGTGTTTATGCATGTGGATGGCTGAGTTTCTGCCCTTTAAGGGAACTCAGGTTCGGCAGCCAAAGGCTCTTTCGGCCCCCGAACCTGCCTGTGGTAGCATGAATCGGCTACTGAACCCTGCCCCCGAAAGTGGACTTTCGGCTCTGGAAGGGACTTTTGGCCGCTGAAGGTGCCGCCGAACATGCATGAGTTTCGTCTCTGGAGGGAACCTTCGGCCGCCGAAAGTGCCGCCGAAAGTGCATGACTTTCGGCTCTGGAGGGACTTTCGGCCGCCGAACCTGCCGCCGAAAGTGCCCTGTTCAGCCTTCTTTTGCATGATTTATGTGATTGTTTCATGGTGTTTTAGGGGGTTTTTAGGGAGTATTTTAGAGTCATGTTCATGTTTGTTTGGTCCCTCATTTGAGTCCACCTGTGTAGGTTTGGACCTGAGGAACCGAGGACCCCAGCAGTGAGTCTGCTGCTTCAAAGTCTTGTCAGAGCTAGCCTAAGGTGAGTGGAATAACTCTTTATGCTTTAAAGTAAATAAATCAGTTCTTAGCATGATTCACGCATCATGAAGGCCATGAGATATATTAGGGTGCTTGCATTAGAATTCACGAGTATGTTGCATTGCATAATATGATGATGATGTGGATGGGTGTTGGATGATCCTTTAGTCCTCGTATTATATGATGTGATGTGATATGATATGGTATGGTATGGAAGTCCAAGTCGAGGCCCATTCTACGCCCTTGGCATTATAGGAATGTTATGTTATGTTTGTTATGCTAAGAGAAAGACCAGGTCGAGGCCCATTCTACGCCCCTGGCACTATTGGGTATGCTGAGGACTATAGGTGTAACGACCCCAAAAAGGACCGTCACCGGCGCTAGGATTCAGGTCGGCTTAAGGCCGCCAGAACCCGTAGCAAGCCTGCTATACTCTCTGTGTACCTGTAAACCTCATACATGATCATACATTTTATGTGAAAATAAAACTCTTTGCTGAACCAAGGCTTAACCTGTGCATGCACTATCTCTGTACTCTGTACTCATGTACTCTGTACCCCTGACTAGAGCTTGCTCTAGGTGGGTTAACTCATACCTGTTAAGCCTGGTTTTCACATACAGGAAAACATATATACATATACAGATCATGTACAATACATACATTACTAGGTCTAGGTCAAGCAGCAACTATTACATCTCTTTAATATTACATGTCCACTCTAAGCTATTACAGATCTCTTTACTCTTCCTGTACTCTGCCGGACTGTCCCTGTACACTGTACACTGAACCTGCAAAACTGGGGTTAAGGGAGTGGGATGAGCTCTATAGCCCAGTGAGTAGAACAGTAAAACATCTCAGTAAAATATGATCTCATGGAATGCACCATATCACAGACAAGCCACATCAAGAGTAAACCTGTCACCACATAGTCCCAGTAACTCTGTGCCAGGGCGTAGAATCGAGCACCTGGTCTTCCTGTCATATATGTATATGTGTATATAACACCTCTGTACTTACCATTGCCAGGGCGTAGTCAAAGGCTCCTGGACTTTACTATATACCTGCCAGGGCGTAGTCAAAGGCTCCTGGACTTTGCTATACGTGCCAGGGCATAGTCAAAGGCTCCTAGACTTCCTGTCTGTGACTATTGGATCATTCAGCATTTACTCACATCATCAAATAACAATGCAATGCAACATATTCGTGGATACTAATGCAATCATCCTATGATATCATCGTGATGCATGAGAGATGCTAAAAACATGTCATTTGGTCAATTCAAAAGCATTAAGTGTAGTTCCACTCACCTCGGGCTAACTGGACTGACTGACTCTGCAGGTTCTGAACCTCTGGAGCAGTACTCACTGCTGCTCTCTCTGGTTCCTCTGGTCTGTACCTATACAGATGGACTCAAATGAGGGACCAAATAAGCTTATGACCAACTCTATTAAACTCCCCAAGAATCCCCTTACACTCACTCTAATAGTCATGCAAAGCAAACAAAAGAAAGTTGGACAGAACACTTTCGGCGGCAGGTTCGGCGGCCGAATGTCCTCTCCAGAGACGAAACTCAAGCACCTTCGGCGGCCGAATCTCTATGTTCGGCGGCCGAACCCTTTCGGGGGCAAGTTTCGGAGGCCACAAGGCACTCCAGAGACGAAAGTCTCTAACCTTCGGCGGCACCTTCGGCGGCCGAATCCCCCAAACAGAGCCGAACATGCACAACTCGCGGGGGCAAGCTATGGCAGCCTAAGCCACCATGCAAGAGGTTCGGCGGCCGAATAATCCTTCGGCTGCCGAACCTGAGTTCATCCAGAACTCAGCTTCAACGGCAAACCATCTCCTCCTTCCCTTCAATCTCTCAAACCATATCTACTCCAACTCCTCAACACACATATACTCATGTATATGATCACAGGGGTCCAAAACTATCTAATAACCCCAAACAACAAATCAAACATAACACATAATCATGTATACATGCATAAATCATCTAAACTCCCATTAAAAACCTAAACATGCATCTCCTTCCACAAATCCCATAAAACCTTCAGAAAACATAAAAACATGTTCAAGAGCATCACTTACCTCCTGTAGTAAGAAGCTGAACACTCTGAACTAAGGAAAACGAACCAACTCTTCTCAAACTCTCAAACTCTCTCAAACTCACTTTTTGCTTCAAAACAGTCAAACCCCTTGTGAATGCTCAAAACACTCTGCATGAGCTGCTCAACCTCAGCTAATACAACATAGGAGACGTGGCCAACTTCTGGACATGATCTGGTGATCACACCTGTCCAACATGCTGACTAAGGGATACAAAGCTGCTGGCTAAGCACCCCAGCTTCGGCTGCCGAATCGCATGCAAAACCATGCAACGTTCGGGGGCCAAACTCACCTTCGGAAGCCGAACACCTTCGGCGGCCGAACTTACTTTCGGCGGCCGAACTTGGCTCAACTGCCTTAGGTCATTTCAACTCAAAACTCACTTCCCTTATCCTTAGAACATTTAAACACATCATAACACCTATTAAAAACATAAATCCTACCCTTTTTAGAATTCCGACACCCCGGATTCCATCAAACAACAGGAATTTCGGTGCCGGACTCTAGCCGGGTATTACAATAGGTGACAAAACCATCCTTGATGTGATTTGTTTGTGATGCGATGCATTCCATTATAGTATATGATTTAAATGTTTTATTATTCTGCTCACTGGGCTCTAGTAGCTCACTCCACTCCCTTAACCCCAGGTTTGCAGGTACGGGATAGACCAGGAGGTCAAGAAGAGTAAAGTCATGGTCATGAAATAGCTAGTGGTGGACATGATAAATATTGAAATGTAATGAATAGTGGTAATTAGTTATGTAATGTAATGATGTTATTGAGGATTATAGTTGTGCTTGACCCTAGTATGTTGTTAATCCCCCTTGAGTACATGATTTTATGATGTTTATGTAAACCAAACTTAATGTATGTATGTTACCCCATTGGAGCATTGTTGAGGACTCCAGTGTGGGGTTGATGATTATGTATATGAATAGTGCATGTACAGGTTGAGTTTGGTGATTGAATGCAAAGAAAAATTCAAAATTTTTATGTATGTGTTGATCATGTATGGGATTAAATAGGTTTATAGGATGAATGTTTGGCTTGCTACGGGTCCCGGCGGCCTTAAGCCGATCTGGATCCTAGCGCCGGTAGCGGTCCGATTTTCGGGTCGTTACAACTGCCTTGTGACCTAGCCTGGCGAGAACTGCCTTGTGGCCTTGATTAATGGACCAGTGCTCAAGTGGTCTAGCAAAAATTGCCTTGTAATCTGGCCTGATGAAGACTGCCTTATGGCCTTGATTAATAGGACCAGCATCCAAGTGGTCTAGCGAAAACTGCCTTATGACCTAACCTAACGAGAACTACCTTGTGGCCTTGATTGATGGGATCACCACCCAAGTGGTCTGGCAAAAATTGCCTTGTGACTTGGCCTGATGAAGACTGCTTTGTGTCCTTGATTAATGGGACCAACACCTAAGTGGTCTAGAAAAAATCGCCTTGTGACCTAGCCTGGCGAGAACTGCCTTATTGTAATACCCGGCTAGTTCAGACATCGGAGTTCCTACCGTCCGGTGGAATTTTGAATGTCAGAGTTTCCCTGAAGGGTAGAGTGAAGGTTTTCTAAAATGTTTTTATATGTTTTAAGTTTTTGATTTGAAAAGGAAATGAGTTTTTAAGAGAAAAGGCTAAGGAAGATTTTCCCACTTTCGGCCCCCTAAAGTTAAAGTTCGGCTGCCGAAAGTACCCCACGTTCGGCCCCCTAAACTTAAGGTTCGGCCCCCTAAAGTGGTGAGGTGTTGCATGGAGCTTTGGCCACCCAACGTGAAGCGGTGGTGCACTTTTAAAGGTGCTTTTGGCCGACTAAGGAGGTGCTTAGGCTCTCCTTTGGTTCAGGAACTTGCTCATGCTTTCTCTCAATGATCTTCCATAGTTTTACATCAAATCTTTCAAAGAAAAGTAGGTTTTAAGTGAGTTAAAGGGAGTTTTGAGAAGTTGTGGAGTTTAGGAGCTTGTGAAGCCTGAATCTCCATCTCTTCAAGTTAGGAGTCACGCCAGCCTTTGTTCTTCAATAGGTAAGTGTGAATCCTTGGTTTTAATTATGTTTTAAATGAGTTTGATGAGGGGAAAGGGGAGTTGTGCATGTGTATGCATGAGTTGTGCATATTAGGGTGTATGGATCCTATGCTTTGTTTGTGGTTGTTGTGTGTTATTTGTTGGAGTTTTAATGTGTTTAAGACTCCTATATGCATGCTTAAGTGTTTAGAGTATGTTTGGAGAGGTTGGATGCATGTTTGGAGGGTTGAAGTTCGGATGGCAGGCGTTCTTGTGCACGAAACTGAGTTCTGGATGAACCCAGGTTCGGCCCCCGAAAGTCCAAGTTAGGCCGCCGAACATGCCTGACTTTCGTCTCTGGAGGAAACATTCGGCCGCCGAAGGTGCTGCCGAAGGTGCCCTGTCCAGCTTTCCTTTGCTTGTTTTGCATGCATGTTTTGAGGTGTTTTAAGGGGTCTTAAGGGGAGATGTTTAGAGGTATGTTAGAGTATGTTGGTCCCTCACTTGAGTCCATCTGTGTAGGCACAGAACAGAGGAACCAGAGAGAGCAGCAGTGAGTGTTGCTTCAGAGTTTGCAGAGTTAGCCCAGGGTTAGCCAAGCATTGGCTAGAGGTGAGTAGAACTAAACTTAATCTTTTATTAAAGAAACATAATGCTTTAGCATAGTTCATGCATCATGAATGCTATGGTATGTATTAGGATGATTGCATTAGAATCACGAATGTGAAGCATTGCATATTATGTGATCAGAGATTAGGTGGACCCAGGCGACTCCAATAGCCTAAGCTTCGGCTCCTGTCATTGTGTCAGGTCAGTTGGGCAATTACTTGTTGGAATGCCCTGTGTAGCTCCTTTGGGGGGGCCAGTGTTGACAGAGGGTATTTTTGGGGTCATGTCTACCTTAGTGGGGATTGGACCAAGGCGACTTCAATAGCCCGTCGAGGGAGTTTTGGGGTCATGTCTAATCCAAGATATATTGAGATGCTTGTGTTGTGATGCATTTTCATATATAGTGCGTATGAATGAACTGTTTTCGATGTTTCTACTCACTGGGCTTTAGAAGCTCATCCCTTTCCCTTAATCCCAGTTTTGCAGGTACAGGGTTAGCTGGGAAGTCAGAAGCATCAGAGTGTTGGCTTCAGTATGTTTGTGTATAGCATAGTGTGGACATGATGTATGTAAAAGGATATATGTAAAGTGATGTAATAGTTAGTCAGTTAAGGTATAAATGTATTAGAATGTGCTTTTGCCTATTGTCTATAGTATGTTTTATCCCTTGTCTATGCATGTATCCTGTTTTCAGTTTAATGATGAGCAATGAGTCAAACCAGGCTTAATAAATGTTGTGTTTCGAAAACCCAGTGAATTATAACTGTGAGGGAAGATAGGGATTACTTCCTTTGACCCAAGACCAGTGCAATAGGAAAGACCAGGTTTGATTCCTGTGATCCACAGAGTAGACCACTAGAGAAGACCAGGTTTGATTCCTGTGACTCTATGGTAGCCAAGTTAACTTATGATATGCTGACCCTTACAGAGTGGGTTCTGTGCTGCTGTGCGCATAGTGCATGGAGGTTACTTGGTAACGTGTCACTGGTGTATTATAGATAGCCAGAGGGCTAGTTCAGATTAGTATATCTGAGCATTTGGTTCATATGATTGGACCTATGGTACAGTGTTTTAAAGGTTAAGTCTGGTAGGTTTAAAGACAAGTTTTAAAAAGTAATAGTCCAGTCGGATCATGTATGGGATTTTAACAGGTACACAGAGTTCATAGCAGGCTTACTACGGGTCCCGGCGGCCTTAAGCCGATCTGGATCCTAGTGCCGAGCAGTTTGGGCCGTTACAAAGAGGGTACCGGTTTCCGGGCTGTTACAGTTGGTATCAGAGCATAGGGCCTCTTAAGTACGGTGTGTTGAGCATTTTTGTTCAAGGATTAGAGATATCCCACATCGGAAAGAGGTTGGTCTAGAGTCATAGGAAGGCAAAGCACAATAAGTATAATCATGTCCACTAAGATAGGAAGTTGTTTTGCATGCTGATGTGAAATGCACATGTATATTCATGGGTATTAATGTGATGCTATGTATGCATGTATATGTTTTATGTTCATGTGTTTCATATGAACTCTATGTGTGCTAATGTTTGTTTCTTGTGTTGTTCTTCAGGATAGCTAAGATGAGTGGTGTTAGTCCGCAGATTGATTCAGATCCGTCTGAAGCATCTTATGATGAAAATAGAGGAGGCATGGATTTAGGAAATAGGAGAGAGATGGGAATGGATGTGCAAAGAAAGGATGTAGGAATACAGGTGAATATGGATGACGAGTCTTTAGATGATGCTCAGACCAAGGATACCAAAATGTCAGGTATAGGAGAAAATGATCCTTCCACTTGGAGTACAGCTACCTGGAAAGGAGCAAAGTGGGGGAAAGTTAAAACGAAAAAGGTTAGGGGTCTTAAAGGGAAAAAGAAAAGAGAATATTGGAATAGGAAAGCACTTCGTTCTGGTGGTGGTGTTGATTCGAGTTCTGGTATAGATAGACCAAAATGTTTGAGGTGTGGAAGATTTCATAAGGGAGTTTGTCTTGTTGGCATGACAGGATGTTATAGATGTGGTCAGGAGGGACACGTGATTCGTGAGTGTCGTATGATGCCTTGGATGATTCAGTCCCGGCAGACATTTTCAGGTAGAGATGTTCAGCAGGGGATAGTCCCATCAGATTCAGTGATGCCAGGTATGCTTATGTTTTTAGATTCATAAAGGAAAACAGAATAGCTGAGAGATTAGTGAACAAAAGAAAAGTTAAAAAGAGAGAGTTGCTGTGAAATGTGGTAACCTTGAGTTGTTACTTATCGGTATAGTAAGAATGATCTTATAGAGAGATAGTATCAGAGAAGAGAGTTTAGAGTAAAAAGAAAACGAAAAGAAGAAAGACTAAGGTTAGAAAGAGATTAGAATTAGTCTGGGATTGGGTGGTAGTGAGGCAAGGAAAAAGGGTGAACCTTTTCTTCAGCAGATTCCCGAGAGAAGTTCCATTAGCTTTAGCCTGGATCTTTACCCTGATGTAATAGGAGGCTAACATATCGAATACAGCTACGTTAGGTACGTTTGCTTGTGAGTATTCGGATGTGTATGCTGTTTGTGTTGGACCCTAGTGTTTCGCTTTCCTTTCTGTTTGTGAGCCTTTGCTAGGATGGGTTTGATGACTTCTGGGCTTAATGTGTTTTCTCTAGGTCAGTGGACCGGAGTGTGATCCATCTGAGGTAGAGTCAGTCAGTTCAGTTCAGAGGTTATGGTGAGTAGATGCAATCCAGCTGACCTTATGGTTCTAGAAGTGACTGTATGATGTCATTCTAGGGCGGATTGATGCATTACTCACAGTACTACCTGAGTCCACAGAGACAAGGTAGCAACGTTCAGAGCTAAGGATGGATCAGAGGTAGTCCTTTAGTGGGACAGTGTCTAGTGGTGCCTAGAAGTTGATATCAGTCCCGCAGGCTCATCGTTATACAGGAAAAGTTGTCAGAGGGTTCTAACTCTTGTGAGCAAGTTTGTCAGGACAGGGAATCAGCCTCAGTACCCTTTACTAGAGAGAGAGTTCTAGATGTTTCCCAGATGATCTGTCGGGTTTACCATCTGTTAGGGAAGTAGAGTTTGGAATAAGAGTGGTATCTGGACGCAGAATCATTTCTTTCCTTCTACCCTACAGGATGGCACCTGCAGAGAAAGAGAGAGTTCAGAAGAGTCAGAAAAGTATAAGAGAGCTTAGTGGATAAAGGGTGTATCTGACTTAGTACCTCACCCTGGAAGATTCCAGTGTTGTTGTGGAAAACGAAGGATAGACTCTTGAGATTTTGTTATAACTGTTTACAGTTAACAGGGTCACTACTAAGCAATTACAGGTGTTCCTAGATAGGATTGATTGATCTACTAACTGTTCTAATCAAAGAAGATTGGATTACAGATTGGTATGATCAGAGTACAGGTTGGAGCAATACCTGTTGAGAGTTAGAGATTAAGTCAGTTTAGTAAAGAAGAAGAAAGGCGGGCAAGGATCAGTATTACAAGGTTGGTAATACAGATTGGTAGAAAAGATTGATGATCTATTGGAACTGTTAGTGGAAACTGGTTGTGATTCCAGTGTGATTACGGATTGGTATCATTACAGATTTGTATCTGTTAAGAATTAAAAGTGAGAGTTTTCACAAAGAGATTAGTTTAGTTAAGAGAAAGAAAAGAAGAATAAGGATCAGAGTAGCGCAGCGAAAGCTGTGGAGTTCAGAAAAAGGTTATGAGTATAAACTCAGATCAGGAGAATAGAGGTACAGATTCTCTCTTTAGAGAGAAGTGATAGGCTTTACTTGCTTATCTGTTTGTTTTTAACATTCGAGGACGAATGTTTTGTAAGGGGGGAAGATTGTAATACCCGGCTAGTTCAGACATCGGAGTTCCTACCGTCCGGTGGAATTTTGAATGTCAGAGTTTCCCTGAAGGGTAGAGTGAAGGTTTTCTAAAATGTTTTTATATGTTTTAAGTTTTTGATTTGAAAAGGAAATGAGTTTTTAAGAGAAAAGGCTAAGGAAGATTTTCCCACTTTCGGCCCCCTAAAGTTAAAGTTCGGCTGCCGAAAGTACCCCACGTTCGGCCCCCTAAACTTAAGGTTCGGCCCCCTAAAGTGGTGAGGTGTTGCATGGAGCTTTGGCCACCCAACGTGAAGCGGTGGTGCACTTTTAAAGGTGCTTTTGGCCGACTAAGGAGGTGCTTAGGCTCTCCTTTGGTTCAGGAACTTGCTCATGCTTTCTCTCAATGATCTTCCATAGTTTTACATCAAATCTTTCAAAGAAAAGTAGGTTTTAAGTGAGTTAAAGGGAGTTTTGAGAAGTTGTGGAGTTTAGGAGCTTGTGAAGCCTGAATCTCCATCTCTTCAAGTTAGGAGTCACGCCAGCCTTTGTTCTTCAATAGGTAAGTGTGAATCCTTGGTTTTAATTATGTTTTAAATGAGTTTGATGAGGGGAAAGGGGAGTTGTGCATGTGTATGCATGAGTTGTGCATATTAGGGTGTATGGATCCTATGCTTTGTTTGTGGTTGTTGTGTGTTATTTGTTGGAGTTTTAATGTGTTTAAGACTCCTATATGCATGATTAAGTGTTTAGAGTATGTTTGGAGAGGTTGGATGCATGTTTGGAGGGTTGAAGTTCGGATGGCAGGCGTTCTTGTGCACGAAACTGAGTTCTGGATGAACCCAGGTTCGGCCCCCGAAAGTCCAAGTTAGGCCGCCGAACATGCCTGACTTTCGTCTCTGGAGGAAACATTCGGCCGCCGAAGGTGCTGCCGAAGGTGCCCTGTCCAGCTTTCCTTTGCTTGTTTTGCATGCATGTTTTGAGGTGTTTTAAGGGGTCTTAAGGGGAGATGTTTAGAGGTATGTTAGAGTATGTTGGTCCCTCACTTGAGTCCATCTGTGTAGGCACAGAACAGAGGAACCAGAGAGAGCAGCAGTGAGTGTTGCTTCAGAGTTTGCAGAGTTAGCCCAGGGTTAGCCAAGCATTGGCTAGAGGTGAGTAGAACTAAACTTAATCTTTTATTAAAGAAACATAATGCTTTAGCATAGTTCATGCATCATGAATGCTATGGTATGTATTAGGATGATTGCATTAGAATCACGAATGTGAAGCATTGCATATTATGTGATCAGAGATTAGGTGGACCCAGGCGACTCCAATAGCCTAAGCTTCGGCTCCTGTCATTGTGTCAGGTCAGTTGGGCAATTACTTGTTGGAATGCCCTGTGTAGCTCCTTTGGGGGGGCCAGTGTTGACAGAGGGTATTTTTGGGGTCATGTCTACCTTAGTGGGGATTGGACCAAGGCGACTTCAATAGCCCGTCGAGGGAGTTTTGGGGTCATGTCTAATCCAAGATATATTGAGATGCTTGTGTTGTGATGCATTTTCATATATAGTGCGTATGAATGAACTGTTTTCGATGTTTCTACTCACTGGGCTTTAGAAGCTCATCCCTTTCCCTTAATCCCAGTTTTGCAGGTACAGGGTTAGCTGGGAAGTCAGAAGCATCAGAGTGTTGGCTTCAGTATGTTTGTGTATAGCATAGTGTGGACATGATGTATGTAAAAGGATATATGTAAAGTGATGTAATAGTTAGTCAGTTAAGGTATAAATGTATTAGAATGTGCTTTTGCCTATTGTCTATAGTATGTTTTATCCCTTGTCTATGCATGTATCCTGTTTTCAGTTTAATGATGAGCAATGAGTCAAACCAGGCTTAATAAATGTTGTGTTTCGAAAACCCAGTGAATTATAACTGTGAGGGAAGATAGGGATTACTTCCTTTGACCCAAGACCAGTGCAATAGGAAAGACCAGGTTTGATTCCTGTGATCCACAGAGTAGACCACTAGAGAAGACCAGGTTTGATTCCTGTGACTCTATGGTAGCCAAGTTAACTTATGATATGCTGACCCTTACAGAGTGGGTTCTGTGCTGCTGTGCGCATAGTGCATGGAGGTTACTTGGTAACGTGTCACTGGTGTATTATAGATAGCCAGAGGGCTAGTTCAGATTAGTATATCTGAGCATTTGGTTCATATGATTGGACCTATGGTACAGTGTTTTAAAGGTTAAGTCTGGTAGGTTTAAAGACAAGTTTTAAAAAGTAATAGTCCAGTCGGATCATGTATGGGATTTTAACAGGTACACAGAGTTCATAGCAGGCTTACTACGGGTCCCGGCGGCCTTAAGCCGATCTGGATCCTAGTGCCGAGCAGTTTGGGCCGTTACAAAGAGGGTACCGGTTTCCGGGCTGTTACACTTATGGCCTTGATTAATGGGATCAGCGCCCAAGTGGTCTAATGAAAATCGCTTTATGACCTGGCCTAGTTAGAACTACCTTGTGGCCTTGATTAATGGGACCATTGCCCCTCGATGTCCGTTAACTAATCTTTCTTTTGGGGAAGGTATTATGAGGTTCTCATCATACGTGAGTAACTGCGTCAACTCATTATTGATAAAATTTTCTCAAGTTACCAATATTCCATGCATGGGGAATAACTTGACCATTTAGCTTGGCCAGTTTATAGGACCCGAGGCGAATAACCTTTGAGACCCTAAATTGTCCTTTTCAATTTTCGCCTAGTTTGTCGGGTTCGACATTGGCCCCTGTTACGTCTATCTTTTTGAGGAGCAAGTCTCCCACATTGAAGGCTCTCGACTTGACTTTGCTGTTGAATATCCTAGACATTTTGTTCCTGTAAGTCGCCATCCTTGTTGCAGCCTTTTCTCATAAGAACTCGGCTTGGTCCAAATTGAATTGCATTTCCTCAAGGTGTCCCGAGATTTCAAGATGTTGTGTTCGGAAGCTACTTGTATTTCCACAAGGATGACTGCTTTCACCCCATACACCAACGAAAAGGGTGTTTCTCTAGTAGTTGTTTTGGGAGTAGTCCTGTATGCCCATAGTATGTGAGGCAGTTCCTTAGGCCAATTACCTTTGGCTTTATCGAGCCTTTTCTTCAGCACATATAATATAGTCCTGTTTGTGATTTTCATCATACCATTGGATTGAGGGTGGTAGGTTGAGTTGAACCTTAAATTAATCTCCCATTTTTTGCAAAAGTCTTTAAACCTGATGCTTGCAAATTGAGTTTCATTATCGGTGATCATTATTTTGGGTATCCCGAATTGGGTAAATATATTTTTACTGACAAAAGAGATTGCCTGATGGGTAGTGATTCTTGATATTATAGGAAGAAAACTGTTTTTATTTTCTTACCTCTTGTGTAGTAAGTTACAGAGTTTATATAGTACATGATATGAACAATTAGACCTTTGATTGAGCCCTCAATTATGTCCTAGAATCGTGCTATGCTAAATATGGTAAGATTTGATCACTGACTGATTTACAATCATGACAGAGGATCATTGATTGATTTACAATCATGGCAGAGGATTCTTTCCAACACTCCCCCTCAAGTTGGTTCATGTGGATCTAGCATACCCAACTTGCCCAAAACCTCATGGAATATTCGTCCAGCTACTGCTTTGGTTAGGATGTCCGCCCATTGATCCTCTGATCGAACAAATGGTAAAGATATCAGACCACTGTCCAACTTTTCTTTGATGAAATGTCGGTCTATTTCAACATGTTTTGTTCGATCATGCTGAACTGGATTTTCAGAAATGCTTATTGCCGCCTTGTTGTCACAACGGAGTTCAGCTGCATCCTTTGATGGGAATCCAAGCTCAAACATCAACTTTCTGATCCATAGGAGTTCTGCCAGTCCTTTTGCTATTCCCCTGAATTCTGCTTCAGCACTTGACAGTGCCACCACCTTCTGTTTCTTACTTTTCCACGTTACCAAATTTCCTCCGACAAAGGTAAAGTATCCTGAAGTAGATCGTCTGTCAGAGAGATCTCCTGCCCAACTTGCGTCCGTATATCCACTGATACTGAAATGACCATTCTTTTTGAACAACATGCCCATCTCAGCTGTTCCTTTCAAATATCGAACGATTCTTAATGCTGCCTCCATATGGTCTTGTTTTGGATCATGCATGAACTGACTTACCAAACTCACAGCATATGCCACGTCTGGTCTGGTGTGTGATAAATAAATTAGTTTTCCTACCAGTCTCTGGTACCTCCCCCTGTCTGTGGGTCCTTCTTTTGAGTCCTTGCTCAACTCGTGATTGACCATTATCGGAGTATCGACTGGTTTGCAATCTATCATTCCTGTTTCAGTTAACAGATCAAGAATGTACTTTCTCTGTGATATTAGAATTCCCTGGTTTGATCTGAGAACTTCGATTCCAAGAAAATATTTTAGCATCCCCAGGTCTTTCATCTCAAATTCTTGGAATAAGTTGTCCCTCAGTTGTTTGATTTCGTCCACATCATCTCCAGTTATAATCATGTCATCCACGTATATAATCAAACACGTGATCTTCCTTCCTTGCCTCTTCAAGAATAGAGTGTGATCGGAGTTACTCTGTCGATATCCATTTTTCTTCATTGCTTGAGTAAATCTCCCAAACCATGCTCTGGGTGACTGTTTCAACCCATACAAGGCTCGCCTTAATCGACACACTTCTCCCCTTCTATATCCACTCATGAACCCTGGTGGAGCATCCATGTATACTTCCTCCTCCAGATCACCATGTAAGAAAGCATTTTTCACATCAAATTGGTGAAGTGGCCAGTCTAGGTTTGCAGCTAGAGAGAATAGGACCCGTATTGTATCAATTTTTGCTACTGGAGAGAATGTTCAGAATAGTCAACTCCATAAGTCTGAGTATATCCTTTTGCTACAAGTCTAGCTTTATATCTGTCCACCTTTCCGTCTGACTTATACTTTATGGTAAACACCCATTTGCATCCCACTGGTCGTTTTCCCTTGGGTAGCCAGCATTTTTCCCAGGTCTTGTTTTTCTCCAGGGCATCCATCTCGGTCTCCATCGCCTCAACCCATCTTTTGTCCTTCTGGGCCTCTGTGGCATCCTTTGGTATCCATTCTGAGCAAATGTTTTTCTGTAGGTTGACCAACTGAGGTGATAGTCTTTCTCCTCTGGTAACATTTGCCACAGGGTATCTGGACCTGGCTGCCTCGAATTCTGGATCATATCTCCTGGGTGGAATTCCTCTATTATTCCGAGGGGGTAGGACATATTGGCCTGTTTCAGAAACCTCAAGGGAAATGGGTTCAGTAGTAAGGTTATTAGAACCAGGGGAAAGTTCAGATTCACATACCTCAGTTGTGTGTTCCTCAGGATATTCTACGGTGTCAGGTTCTGGTTGTGACGTTGAGACCGAGGACTGTACTAGATGGCCAGTGTCTCCCAGTTCTGGTGTAGACTCAGGAAGAGAAGAATGATCAAGTTCTGGCCCCTCCTGACTAAGCCAATTTGGCTTCTCTTCCTAAGTCTACACCAGAACTGGGAGGACTGTACTAGATGGTCAGTGTCTCCCAGTTCTGGTGTAGACTCAGGAAGAGAAGAATGATCAAGTTCTGGCCCCTCCTGACTAAGCCAATTTGGCAGTGGTGGTGATTGTGCCGTTGTCTCCCCCTCACTGCTAGTTGGCGAGGGAAAAAAATATTCCTCTTCCAGAAAAGTGAGTCCATGGTAGTGAAGAGCCGTTTAGAGATTGGGTCAAAACACCGATAGCCCTTTTTATGGACACCATAACCAAAGAAAACACACTTAAGAGCACATGGATCAAGTTTAGTGCGGTGTGTTTTAGGAATGTGAACATAAACTGTACAGCCAAAGATTTTAGGTGGAAGGTTGAGAAAGGAAGGGATGGTGTGATGAGAGGACAAGGTATGCAAGGGAGATTGGAAATTAAGGACGCGAGACGGAAGTCGATTGATGAGGTAAATGGATGTGGCAACTGCTTCAGACCAAAACTTAGGAGGAACTTGGGCTTCAAACAATAGGGCTCGGGCAGTCTCAAGGATATGTCGATTTTTCCTTTCAGCAACCCCATTTTGCTGTGGTGTATAAGGACAAGTAGTTTGGTGAAGGATCCCATTATCCCGGAAAAAGGTTTGGAGATGTTTATTGACAAATTCCCCCCCATTGTCAGATCGGAGGACTTGAATGGTCTTGTGAAATTGGGTTTTAATCATGCGGAAAAAATCACAGAATTTCTCAGCCACTTCACTTTTTTGTCTTAACAGGTAAACCCAAGTAACATGAGTGCAATCATCAATAAAAGTCACAAAGTATCTATAATCAGGGGAGACAGTTTCCGAGGCAGGCCCCCATACATCAGAGTGTATTATTGAGAAGGGAGTATCAGATTTATTTGTGGATATATGATAAGTACTCTTATGACTCTTAGCAAGCGCACATGAAGAACAAACTGGAATGTCAATGGATTTAAACTCAGGAAACAAAGTACGAAGATAATCACTTGAGGGATGGCCGTAGCGCCGGTGCCAGAGCCATAACTGTCGGGTTGAGGACCCTTGAGCTAAATGAGCTGACCCAGTACTTGAGATCTCCTCCACATAGTACAGTCCATCTTTCTCAGTACCACGGCCCAGTACCGTGCCCGTATGAATATCCTGCAAAACACAAAAATGAGGATACATGAGTACTCTGCAATTTAACTGTTTGGTGATCTGACTGACAGAGAGTAATTTGTAAGATAAGGAAGGTACATAGAGGCTGTTGGAGACATTTAAAGTGGGGGTTATAGAAACGGTACCACCACCGATGATCGGGAAAGAGCCACCGGTAGCGTTTAGAATATTGGATTTTGAGGGTGGGGCTGACATAACAAAATCTGAAGAATCATTAGTCATAGTGTCTGTGGCTCCTGAATCAAATATCCACCCACTAGTATTTTGTACCTTGTTAGAATTAAAACAAGCAGAGACACATTTAGATTTATTTAAAGAGACAGGGGTAGAAAGGTCATTTGCCCTCCTTTCTAACCCTAAAATACCTCCTTTCCGATCATAAGGGACACCCGTGCCTCCTCCTTTCGCGGCTCCTTGTAGTGCCATGATAAACATCTCCATCATCTTTGCCCATACAACATAATTGGAATCATTCAATTTTATGTCGGACAGTGGCTGTGCTGAATTAAGAGTGAATTGGTTCACTGATTTCTGATTTCCATCTTGGCTATTCTGAATTAACTGGAATAGTTTTTGTGACAGGTCTGCTATTGGATCAATTATTGCCTGGGATTGGTCAACCGGGCTGGGGAGGTCGGCCATTGTTGTTTCGGTGAGAGAAAGAAGTTGGGAAGGGTATCTGGTAAAGGATTATTGCAGGATGGCTATATTTTTAGACCGAAACCTGCTCTGATACCATCTTGATATTATAGGAAGAAAACTATTTTTATTTTCTTACCTCTTGTGTAGTAAGTTACAGAGTTTATATAGTACATGATATGAACAATTAGACCTTTGATTGAGCCCTCACTTATGTCCTAGAATCGTGCTATGCTAAATATGGTAAGATTTGAGCACTTACTGATTTACAATCATGACAGAGGATCACTGATTGATTTACAATCATGGCAGAGGATTCTTTCCAACAACTGATTGATTTACAATCATGGCAGAGGATTCTTTCCATCAGTGATGGACTGTATCACCTCAGCTTCTGCCCATTTACTGAACTGGTCTATTACCACAATAACAAACTTTCTCAACTCGGACGCCTTAGGGAAAGGACCAAGGATGTATGTATACCCCCCATTGAAAGAAAGGCAAGGGACTTCCAATGGCCGCTTACATTTGTCCCGGTGTCCTCGGGATGCTTGCGTGCATGTACCTGACACCTTTGACACTTCTGGACAAGTTGCTTTGCATCCTGCATTATAATTGGCCAGTAGTATCCTTGTCTGAATGCGTTTTGGGCATTTGTTCGAGCTCCTTCGTGACTTCCGTAATCACTTTCATGGATGTCTTTTAGGATTTCCTGGCCTTCCTCCTCTGTCACACATCACAAGCACAGCTATATGGAGGACCTCTTGTATAGTCAACCATCAATTAGCGCGTACTTAGAAGCCTTTTTTATTACCTATTTGGTTGATAAATAGTCAGCCGAAAGGTCATCTTACGTCCAGAATTTGTAGACAGGTGTCTTCTACGACTCTCCTTCTTCTATAGGAAAAGATTCTTCCATTTCTATCGCTGGAGTGTGTAACTCCTCGAACTAGAAGGGTTAGGTTAAATACTGTTCACCTGTCGCTACCATCTTAGCTAATAGATCCGCCTCTTTATTGTTACCTTTGGCCACTTGGCGAAGTTCGCTGCTGCCTTGCCTTTCCTGAATTTCATTCATTATGGTCTGGACCTTTTCCTCATATTTGATGAGGTTCGACTCTCAAAACTTAAATTGTCCCTAGCACTGATTGACAACAAATTGTGAGTCACTAAAAATAAAAGATTTTTTGATACCTAGCTCCTTGATGGTTCTTAGGACCATTATCACAGCCTCATACTCCGCTATATTATTGGTGGCTCTGAAGGCGAGCTTCACCGCGTACCAAAGCTTTATGCCAGTTTGGGATTGCAGAAGGATCATGATTCTAATGCCGCCAGCTCTGCAAGCACCATCTGGCCAAACCTTCCTTTCTTCTCTGTTGCTCCAGAGGACTCCGGGAGTTCCAGCGATGGTGTCATCTCTACCACGAAATCGGCTAGGATCTGGGCCTTCGTGGCCTTTCTAAGAACATACTTGATATCGTAGGCTGATAATATTACTGCCCAGGTGAGTATGACATAAATCTTTTATCTCAAAAGATTATTAAAAAAAAATAATCTTAAAATTTTCAAACTATCATTTAGGGATCTCGAATCCCTAATATCCTTTAAGGTATTTTAGAGAAAATTTAGGAGTTATAAATCTCTAACCACTCTAGGAAGTTTAGGGTGATGGGAGCGGGTATTAAGCGGAAACAACCCAGATCCGAAACACATATCAAGGGAAACTAAAAACATAAATATTAACTGACCTCTTGAAGCGCAGAATCGCTCACCGGTCTTTGTTCCTAAGATCTTGGAGTCACCCACGATCTTCTGCAGTAACCCTAGCTATCTCTCTAGAAAGTTTTTCTGAGTGGGCAGAAAAGAATAACGCAAGCGTCTTTTCAACTTAGGGTTTTTCTTATTTATATTCTTCAAAACGTATTTTCCATAGGAAAATAACATTTAATATAAATAAATAAATAATAAATTATTTTATTAAAATAATTATCAATTACTTAAATAAAATAATCCATTTATTATTTAAATAAAAACCCTATTATTCCAAACAACTAGGGTACTACAGGGACCGCAGGAATAAAATAAATTAGGCCACTAATTACAATAAGAACCTATGTAGGACCAACATATTCTTATTATAATTAATCAAGAATCATACCACTAAAAATTCATGATTGAACTCCTTATTTATTTTACAATTCCACAACATAATAATATTATGTTCTCCATGTTAAGATTACTGATGCTGTTATTTAAATAACTCACTGACAATTTATTTAAATAACAATACAACTTTAAGATTGTCGCTCAACTTATTTCATGTGTCGGATTCAAAATCCACCTGCAGGGTTTACACAATGAAACCTTATAAGCATACTTAAAGTGCATCATCAATCTCTAAATCGAGACATGGATTCCATCATTAATTAATATTTCACAAACACAAATTATCTTTGCCCAATCCACCGAGAATATTATTCCAATAATGAAACTCACCCTTTAATGAATCAAAGCACAAGATAACAAATGCTTGCTCATATTAAATTAAATCAAGATTAAGAACATAAACTATATTTCTAATGTCCTAGAGAATATGTTTAATAGCCAGTATAAACATCCATTCTCTATTTGGTCCAATTAGATACATACAAAATGTACTAATCACAATTATTGATCATATGCTGAAAACCAATTTATTTAATGCAAAAATCTAATTAAATACATAGATATAATTGTCAATAGAAAAACATAAAAAACTATACTATTACATTTGCATGGTTAATAGTATATCTCTATCAATCTCCCACTTAGACTCATAACCATGCATCAATTATTCTAACTCCCATTCCTTCTACATGACTGTCAAAAGTCTTTGCTGGTAAGCTCTTTGTAAAAGGATCAGCCAAGTTGTTTTCCGATGCGATCTTTGTCACTACCACATCACCCCTTTGAACTATGTCACGTATCAAATGATACTTTCGCTCAATGTGTTTTGCCCTTTTATGGCTCCGTGGTTCTTTCGAGTTTGCAACTGCCCCGCTATTATCACAATAAAGTGTAATAGGCGATTGCACTGAAGAAACCACACCTAGATCCATAAGGAAGTTTCTAAGCCATACAGCCTCCTTAGCAGCCTCAGAGGCTGCTACATACTCAGCTTCCATGGTGGAATCAGCAACACAAGTTTGCTTAATACTCCTCCAAATTATGGCTCCACCTCCTAAGACAAAAACATTTCCTGAGGTAGACTTTCGAGAGTCCCTATCAGACTGAAAATCTGAATCTGTATATCCAATGGGTATAAGATCCTCTGACTGAAAGACTAACATATAATCCCTAGTTCTTTTTAAGTACTTGATTATATGTTTGACTGCAGTCCAATGTTCTCGCCCAGGATTAGACTGAAATCTGCTAACCATGCCAACTGCAAAACAGATATCAGGTCTAGTACACAGCATTGCATACATGAGGCTTCCAACTGCTGAAGCATAAGGAACTGCCTTCATGTTCTCTATCTCATCAGGTGTCTTAGGACACTGATCCTTAGATAGAGTGATTCCATGTCTGAAGGGAAGAAATTCCTTCTTGGAATCTTGCATGCTGAAACGAGCAAGAATAGTATCAATATAAAGTGCTTGAGATAAACCAATCATTCTTTTCTTGCGATCTCGCATGAGCTTGATCCCAAGAATATGAGCAGCTTCTCCCAAATCCTTCATATCAAAACGCTGGGATAACCAATCTTTGACAGAAGTCAACATACCAACACAATTCCCTATAAGCAGAATATCATCCACATATAGTACCAGAAAAACAACTTTATTACCATTCCATTTCTTATACACACAAGACTCATCATGACACTGATCGAAACCAAAAGTTTTGATCGACTGGTCAAAACAAGTGTTCCATGACCTAGATGCTTGTTTAAGCCCATATATGGACTTATTCAATTTGCATAGCAAATTTTCTTGTCCACTTGTTATGAAACCCTCTGGTTGCTTCATATAGATGCATTCATCAAGACTCCCATTTAGGAAAGCTGTCTTGACATCCATTTGCCAAATCTCATAATCAAAATGAGCAGCAATGGATAGAAGAGTTCTAATAGACTTTAGCATGACAACTGGCGAAAAAGTTTCCTCATAATCGATCCCTTCTTTTTGAGTAAACCCTTTTGCAACAAGCCTTGCCTTATAAGTTTGCACTTTACCGTCTATACCCCTCTTTTTCTTATAGATCCACTTGCATCCAATGGGTTTAACCCCTTTGGGTGGTTCTACAAGTTCCCAGACTTGATTAGAGTACATAGACTCCATCTCAGATTTCATAGCTACAAGCCACTTATCAGCATCTTTATCTTGTAGTGCTTCATCGTAACATGCTGGTTCGATATTCACTTCTTCAGGGATTCTGTCAAATGCTTCTCCCAAAAGTGTATATCGAATCGGCGGTCGTCTAATTCTCCCACTACGACGAAGTACTACATTTTGTGCAATCTCACCTTGATCTTGCTGTGGCTGTAAGGCCAGCAAGTCAATGACTGGTGGTACTACATCCTGGTCATGTTCTAGAGTGTCAACATGTCCTTCATCACCCACAGGCAATGAAATGTCAATAGCTCCAACATGTTCTTGCTCATGTAAAGTTGGATCAACATCTGCAATTTCAGTTCCAACATAACTCCCACTACTTTCGGGCTGTAGTGAAATGTTGGGTGCTGAATGTTCATGCAGAGGTCGATCTACTGGTCCACTAACATGTCTCCCACTACGTTGAGGTAATGGAATGTCAGCTCCGACCATGGATGGATCAGGTTGGTTTTTAAATGGAAAAGTTCTAGTTGGTATATTCTCTCCTCTCAATTCATACAAGGCTAACTGACTTTTGGGAATATGGTTTCTAATATAGTCTTCCTCAAGATAATGTGCATTAGTGCTAACAATGACCTTTTTATCTTGAGAACTATAAAATAGACCACCTTTCGTTCCTCTAGGATATCCAATAAAGAAGCATAAGTCTGTTTTTGAATCCAATTTATCTGCTTTCCCTTTCAGCACATGGGCTGGGCAACCCCACATCCGAACATGTCTTAGACTAGGCTTTCGCCCAGTCCACAGTTCTGTAGGAGTTTTAGGTACTGACTTAGATGGAACCAAATTCAAAATATATGCTGCTGTTTCTATTGCATATCCCCAAAACGAAATAGGCAAATCTGAATAACTCATCATTGATCTAACCATTTCCATAAGTGTCCTATTTCTCCTTTCTGCTACACCATTCTGTTGTGGCATACCAGGTGCAGACAACTGTGAGGTAATTCCTTGTTCTGTTAAATAAGCAATGAATTCCCTAGAGAGGTATTCGCCACCACGGTCAGACCGCAATGACTTGATATATTTTCCATGTTGTTTCTCCGTTACTGCCTTGAATTCTTTGAATTTCTCAAAGCATTCAGACTTACGGCGCAACAGGTAAATATACCCATATCTTGAGTAATCATCTGTGAAAGTCACAAAATACTCAAAACCACCCCTAGCTTGGACATTCATTGGACCACACAAATCAGAATGAATCAATTCAAGCACATCACTAGTTCTATTACCCTTTATAGGAAAAGGCCTCTTAGTCATTTTACCTTCTAAACAAGATTCACAGGTTGGTAGTGCCTCTACTTTCAATGAACTCAATGGTCCATCCTTGACCAACCTAGAAATCCTATCTAAATTAATATGACCAAGCCTTAAATGCCACAAATAGGTATGACTAAAATCAATAGGACGTTTTCTTTTCAATGAAACAATGACATCAAAGTTATTAATTTCAGAATTAGGAATTTGCAGTTCAGGTGAAACTTTGAGAATAAAAAGATCATCAATCATTGAGCCAGAACATATCATTTGTTTTCGAAATTTAATAACGACTGAATCATCATAAAATTCATTGAAACAAACCGAATATCCATTCTTGCTCAAACTAGAAACAGAAATCAAATTCCTTCTAATAGAAGGTACATATAAAACATCCTTCAAAACCAATGTTCTTTTATTCTCAAAATTCAAAGAAACATTTCCTATAGCTAGAACTGCAACTTCTGTGCCATCTCCCAGAAAAATGCTTACATCTCCTTCACTTAGCTGACGAGTTACCTGAAACCCCTGCAATGAATTGCAGACATGATTAGTGGCTCCAGAATCTACACACCATTGGAGTGTAGTCAACACCGCTAAACAAGTTTCAACTATCAGCATATAGAAAAAAGATATACCTTGCTTCTTCTTGGCTAACCAAGTTGGACATTGTGCCTTCCAGTGACCAGGTTGCTTGCAGTGAAAACACTTGCCCTTAGGCTTTTTCACAGCACCATTTGCATTGGGCTTAGCCTTGTGAACATTTTTCTTCTTCTTACCCTTTTTCTGGGCAGAAGAAGAACCTCGCTCAACATTAAGCACAACAGGTTGAGCTCCTTGCTTAATGATAGTCTCAGCAGCTACCAGCTCATTCAGCAATTTAGACAGAGTAAAATCCATCTTATTCATGTTATAGTTCAGACGAAACTGCTGAAAACTGGCGGGCAGTGTGTTCAAGACCATTTCTATCTGTGTAGTCTGGTCAACCACAGCACCTAGAACCTCCATGTCATTCAGAAGACTCATCATCTTCAAGACATGAGTTCTAACAGGGGTTCCCTCTTCCATTTTGGAAGTAAGAATCTCCCTCAGTGCATTTTGCTTGGCCGCACTAGTTTGGTCTCCAAACATCTCCTTGAGATTTGCTAGCATATCATAAGCTGTGTCCATCTTCTGATGCTGATGCTGCAAAACATTTGACATAGAAGCCAAAATGTAACATCGCGCCATCTCATCAGCTTTAACCCATTTCTGGTAAGCCTTGGTGTCCTCCTCAGAGGCACCCTCACCGGGTTTTTCAGGACACTCTTCATTTAGCACAAACTTGTACTCCTCAGCAGTAAGTAAAATGTCCAAATTTCTTTTCCAGTCAACATAGTTTGAACCCTCAAGTTTGTTTTGGGTAAGGATGTTGGCAAGGGGACTGAATGATGCCATTTCTATTGTAAGATTATGCATTAAACAACAAAAAAAAAAGGCATATCAATAATAAAAAAAAATGAATTTAAACCAAAAATTGCACATTGACAACAATGATATCAAAATTCACATATGCATATCTAAACATTCATGAATAGTAACCTCGATGGGAGAATTCAACCAAACACATGTTATGCATATTATAATAAGATAAGACCAGCACATACTACTCGATGGGAGATAACATGCTTCTTAAATAAAAATTAATATGTGGGAAAAAATTATATCTAATTCATGTCCCCAATTAATTTATTCAGATGGAGAATTAAATTAATATAGACAAATTAGACTAGCTCAGTAATTATATTAAAACATGACATCTTCCGATGGGGAAGAAATGCAAATAATCACAACTAAAAAGTAATAATTAACACCCACAAATTAATTTTAATATAATTAAAACTTTAATTAAAAAAAAATTTAATTAAAATTCATTATAAAGTAAATTTTGCAAAAATAATAAAAATAATGGGACCATTTTGCAAATAAAATTACACATTTTGGACTTCAAAGTGAATAAAAATATATATATGGGTCTTTTAAAAAAAAATATAAAAAAAAAGAGCACCAAAACAGAAATTCGGCAGGCAGCAGCTTCTTCTTCACGAAGAAACCCTAGCCGCCGCCGCCAGTTCCCTTCAAACTCCATGGCCGCCGTCTGAAGAGCTTCAACCGCGCCGGACCAGGACTCAAGCGGCTTTGCGACCACCGCCCATCCACTCCAGCACCTAGAAGCTCGCCAGCGATCCAAGCCAGAAAACCGATTGGTATTCTTTGCTGCCGTTTTCAAGTTCCGGACGTCAAACCAGTCTACCGGCGACGAGCTAGCGAAGGTTTGAGGCCTTACGCACCGCCTGCCGACGACGAGACTCCGGTTTCACGCCAACTCACCTTCTGTTCTCTACTGTTCATTCTGTTTCCCTTTTTTTTTTATTTAATATTTAATCACAACAATTCGTTTTTCCAGATTTTTAATCAAAAACGATTTAAATTAAAACCAGTATATAAAACAACAACAATCATGTTTCAATCGCCAGAAAACATCAAACGAACAACATGATATTAATGGCAAAATGAATTTAGCCACCCTGTATGGTTTCGAAAGGCTCTGATACCAATTGATGGGAGCGGGTATTAAGCGGAAACAACCCAGATCCGAAACACATATCAAGGGAAACTAAAAACATAAATATTAACTGACCTCTTGAAGCGCAGAATCGCTCACCGGTCTTTGTTCCTAAGATCTTGGAGTCACCCACGATCTTCTGCAGTAACCCTAGCTATCTCTCTAGAAAGTTTTTCTGAGTGGGCAGAAAAGAATAACGCAAGCGTCTTTTCAACTTAGGGTTTTTCTTATTTATATTCTTCAAAACGTATTTTCCATAGGAAAATAACATTTAATATAAATAAATAAATAATAAATTATTTTATTAAAATAATTATCAATTACTTAAATAAAATAATCCATTTATTATTTAAATAAAAACCCTATTATTCCAAACAACTAGGGTACTACAGGGACCGCAGGAATAAAATAAATTAGGCCACTAATTACAATAAGAACCTATGTAGGACCAACATATTCTTATTATAATTAATCAAGAATCATACCACTAAAAATTCATGATTGAACTCCTTATTTATTTTACAATTCCACAACATAATAATATTATGTTCTCCATGTTAAGATTACTGATGCTGTTATTTAAATAACTCACTGACAATTTATTTAAATAACAATACAACTTTAAGATTGTCGCTCAACTTATTTCATGTGTCGGATTCAAAATCCACCTGCAGGGTTTACACAATGAAACCTTATAAGCATACTTAAAGTGCATCATCAATCTCTAAATCGAGACATGGATTCCATCATTAATTAATATTTCACAAACACAAATTATCTTTGCCCAATCCACCGAGAATATTATTCCAATAATGAAACTCACCCTTTAATGAATCAAAGCACAAGATAACAAATGCTTGCTCATATTAAATTAAATCAAGATTAAGAACATAAACTATATTTCTAATGTCCTAGAGAATATGTTTAATAGCCAGTATAAACATCCATTCTCTATTTGGTCCAATTAGATACATACAAAATGTACTAATCACAATTATTGATCATATGCTGAAAACCAATTTATTTAATGCAAAAATCTAATTAAATACATAGATATAATTGTCAATAGAAAAACATAAAAAACTATACTATTACATTTGCATGGTTAATAGTATATCTCTATCATAGGGGTTGTGAACACGTAAACTCAATTTAGTTGTTATTTAGGAGTTAGAGAATTGGTGAAACAATTTAGATAGAATTTAATGGTTAGGGATTTAAAATCTCTAACCACTAAAATAAAGCTTTTGAGTTGGACAAATGAGAGTTAGACCATTCAAAAAGTCCAATCAATTAGGTTTGACAACTCAAAGGAGAATAGTAAAATTAGTTGGTCGTTCATATCTTTATCCTCCTTCTTCTCCCAAGTCTTTATCATTATTGAGAGCCCTTTTCAAGAACAAAAATATTTTATTTTTGAAAAAAAATTTACACCATCATCAAGCAAGAGAATAATTATTTGTTCTTCTATCAAATCGTTTGGCTAAAGCTTTTTCGAGGACAAAATTTTGATTTCAAGACTTGAAATTTGTGGACTATCAATTCGTGTGGACTCACTAGAGGATTGACTTTTGCGACATAAAATTGAGTAAAGGACTTAAGGAAGCTACAAGAGTAATTATCTCTAATCTCCTTTGAGGATAGTTCTAATGTCTCCTTTTTCCTTCCAAAGAAAAAACGGTTTATGAAATTTAAATTGATGTAACAATATACAAAGTATATTTTGATTGATGTTTATGTTAATGGTTGGTTGTTAAAATCAAATATTAAAATATTAAATATGTAATCTTAGTTTAATTAGAATAAAAATTTAAAAATTGTAATTTTACCCTACACATGTTTTAATCGCTTTCGTTGTGTTGTTTAGGTCAAATTATGTCTGCCTTCAAATGTTTGAGGAGAGAAACTTTGAATTTGGAGAACGTTGAAGGATTGGAATGGGAGAGAGTAGTAGGGTGGGACAGGAGGGACGGATCGTATAGAAATGGAAAACCAGTGTAATCCTAAAAAATTTATTTTTAAATAAAGACACATCCATTAAATTTAAAAAAAAAAAAAAAACAAATCTTACAGAGTTTATTAAACTCAGTAAGTTTTATTTTTTTTTAATTTTCTATCCGATAACCGAGACTTATAGACGTGGTAAGGCACACTGCATATCTAAGCCTCAATTGCATGCAAATATTTCCTAAACAAGGGATTAATTTTTCTTTTTTAACCTTTCTAGGTAAAAGCCCTCTATTTTAACTTTGGTTTTAGTCATAATTTTTGTTGAAATCTTCATCATTGCAAATTAATATTACATAATATTCGTCTAAAGTAAAATATGACTTGTTATCACAAAATAGGAGTCACGTAACAAGGATCTGATAAGTGAAAAATATGGTCCAGTCCAAAGAAAGGGAGACTCAAACAATTTAACACTCAATTTATTGTCAAGACTCGCCCTACCCGATAGGCCGAGTCTTGGCATAGAATTACTGTTACTATGCACACTCCTATCTCACTTGTAATCGCTGGATCACCAACCTATTAGCTAGCAATGTCTCTTATCAAGCAGTCGGCCACATCATCACTGGATTCTCAGGAAATGCCATACTAATCTCCATCTTCTTACAGTATAAAAAGTGAATGATTACAAAGGCAAAGGTACGCTATCTCTAATACTACTCAAACTCTGAGTAGTCCATTACATTCTCTCTATTCTTCAAGATACTGACTTGAGCGTCGGAGTGGCTGTTAGGACACCCACCACCGTCTCACGTTTCGTCTCTTGCAGGTTCTAACCAATCACAACACAGTTCCATTCCGGCCATGTTATTAATCTAATCTCAGCAACATTATTTAGTTCTGCTACTAGGAGATCCATTAAACCCTATTTTGGATCATGATCAGTTCCCTATCATTTTTCCTCACTCGAAATGGCCGGAAGCCCTACAGCTGCTGAAAATATTGCTATCAACGAGAGAGTCATCGTTTCCTCTATCCCAGATAACCGAGAGAATACACCTTCAGTAATCAATAAAGCAGACCTTAATAATTTAAACATATACTTCAGTATATACAAAGGTTGCAGGCTACTCTCTGGCAGAATAAAGTTTGGGAAGAGGCATATAAGATGGACCCTAGAAGAAGGGATGAAGCCTCTGGGGATACTCTAAAGGCCAGAAGCGGCCAAATTGCAGCATAAAGGTAAGTCAGAATCTGAAGATGAATCAAATGAAGCTCCGAAAGGAGCGGATTGGAAGCTAGTATGGGTTGTCAATCCAATCAATCTCATAACCTGCACTAAATAAAACTTTAAAGCACTTAGTATTATATAATCCAATTGCATAATTTTTATTATCCTATCGTTCGATTTAAATATATATATTTGATTTATCAATTTTAAGTACAATTGTTCAATAAAAAATTTGGTAAAGTTTTATCAGTACATTGAATAATTCTAAAATTTCAAATAGATAAATCAATCTTACAATTTACACAAAATAAAACTTCAAAACAATCTTTATTATACAATCTAATTACATATTTCTTACTACCACATTATTCAATTCAAGTATACATATTTGATCCATCAATTTTAAGTACAATTATTTAATAAAAAATCCGGCAGAATTTTGCATATATATTAGACAATTTTAAAATTTCAAATAAATAAATCAATCTCACAACTTGCGCAAAATAAAACTTTAAAGCACTCATTATTGTATAATCTAATGACGTATTTCTCATTATCATATTTGATATTACACAATAATCGCTCAAAGAAAGACATGTGTTGGCACTTGAAGAAAGGGTCACATGGCAAGGGTCTGATAAGATGATGATCGATCCCACCGAAAGAAAAGAAGACTCGATCGCTTCAGGTCGGCATCAGTTCGGTTCAATTTGTTAGGATTTACCCTCTCAACTACAGGGCAAGGCTCTATAGGAAATTACCGTTAATAGCTATAATCCAACTAATCCTCTTTACGCCTGTAATAATGGGATATTCGACCAATTAACTGAAAAGATCCCTTATCAATGAGCTGGCCACATCACTGTTGGATTTTTGGAAAGTACTATAATTAACCTCACCTTACAATATAAAAGTTAAGGATCACAGATACAAAGATATATTATTCTCTTACACAACTATTCTTTGAGTTTTAAGCATTACAATTCTCTCGCCCTTCTCTTCAACTTACTGACTTGAGCATTGGAGTGGCTGCCGTAGGCGTCAATCACTTCACTTTCTCTCTCTTGCAGGACTAACTAATCACAACACAGCTCTATTTGGTGGACCAATCACAACACAACTCAATTTTCTGGTTATATCATTTAGTTCCATTGCCAGAAAATCCATTGAATTCTCTTTATTCATCTATATTAAAACCTATCTCTTATCCCTTTTCTCTTAAAAAGAAATCTCTCTCTCCTCTCTCAAAATGACCGATGATTCATGAGCTTCTGCTAAGGTTACTACCAATAAGAACATTGCGAACTTCACCAGGTTGCTAGAGGTGATAACGAAGAGGCTGATTTTTTGGCTAAAATGGTAGAGGCAGAGAAAGGAGAATTATGGATGATACCCGTGTATAAGTTTTTGACACATGATGATCTGCCGACCGATGAATGATTGGCTAAATAGGTAATAAAAAAAATCCTCTAAATACGTACTAATTTGTAACGACCCGAAAATCGGACCGCTACCGGCGCTAGGATCCAGATCGGCTTAAGGCCGCCGGGACCCGTAGCAAGCCTGACATGTAACCTATAAACCTGTTTTAATCCCATACATGATCAACAACATATATAAAATTTAAAACTTTTCCTTTCATTCATACACCAAACTCAACCTGTGCATGCACTATACATAATCATAATCATAACCATGACCCCTCAGTGGGACCTCATCAATGCCCCCCCCCAATGGGTGGCATAACATGTGTTGAGTTGGTTAAACATAGTCATCAATAAACATTAAGATCATGTATCAAAAAGGGATTACAATATACTATGGTCAAGCACACTTCTAACCTTAATATCGTTACATTACATATCTATACATCATTATACAATCTGTCATGTCCACATTCTAACTATTACATACATAAGACTTCATTACTCTTCTTGACTTCTCTGTCTAACCCGTACCTGCAAACCTGGGGAATTTGGGAGAGGGGTGAGCTACTAGAGCCCAGTGAGCAGAATCATAAAGCATTTAAAACACATGCTATCATGGACTGCATCACATCACAATTAATCATATCAAGGATGAACTTGACACCATTTAGCCCTCTACATATTCCAATCATGCTAGGGGCGTAGTGCAGGCCACACCTGGTCTTTCTCTTATACATAACATAACATACATAATCCATGGTGCCGGGGGCGTAGTGCAGGCCACGTCCGGTCTTTCTCTTACATAGTGCCAGGGGCGTAGTGCAGGCCACACCTGGACTTCCATACCATATCATCATGTCATAACATATGAGGGCTAATGGATCATTCAACATTCATCCACATCAACAACATATTATGCAATGCAACATATTCGTGATTTCTAATGCAAACAACCTAAAATATCACATGGCATCCGTGATGCATGAACATGCTCAAAACTGATTTATTTACTTAAGAGCATAAGAGTTATTCCACTCACCTCTAGCCAGCTCTGACAATGACTGAAGCAACTGACTCACTGCTGGGGTCCTCGGTTCCTCGGGTCCGAACCTACACAGATGGACTCAAATGAGGGACCAAACAACTAGAACATAACTCTAAAAACATCCCCCAAAAACCCCCTAAAACATCATGAAACAACCATAGAAGAACATGCAAAGGAGACCTGGACAGGGCACTTTCGGCGGCAGGTTCGGCGGCCGAAAGTCCCTCCAAAGCCGAAAGTCAGGCAGGTTCGGCGGCACCTTCGGCGGCCGAAACTCCCAGACAGAGACGAAACTCATGCATATTCGGCGGCACTTTCGGCGGTCGAAACTACCAGACAGAGACGAAAGTCTCCTTTCGGGGGCAAGCTTCGGCAGCCGAAGGCTGCCTCCACAAGAGGTTTCGGCGGCCGAAAGTCCCTTCGGCTGCCGAACCTGGTTCCTCCCAAAGGGCAGAAACTTGGTTCAAACATGCACAAATGCCTCCAAACTCAAACCATCATGCATTTAGCTCAACCAAAACATGCATACAAGCTCCTAGGGGTCTCAAACTACCTTAAACCCCAACTACAACACATCAAACATACATTACAAGCCACATTGCTCAAAAACACATCAAAAACTCATAAACTCAACATAAGCTTACTCATGTATTCTACCCCCATAGATCTACTTAAAACTTACTTAAAACATACAATGAGCTTAAGATCGGCTCTTACCTCTTGAAGATCGAGAGAGAGACGACCTAAAACTCGGAGGTGGGAGAGATTGGGTTCTTGAACCTCCAAGCTCCAAAACTTTGCTCAAAAGCTCAAATCTTCAAAACAAAGTTAAAACAAATGAAAAACTTGAAAGATCTAGAGGAAAAACATCAATGATCGGTGAGGGACGGCGGAGAGCTCACCTTGGCCGAAAATGGGGAAAAAGCTCGCCCGTTTTTGGCTAAGGGACCCTTTTATAGTGGCTGTCCAGGCCACGTTCGGGGGCCGAACGTGCTGCCGCATGCATGCCATGTTCGGCGGCCGAACTTGAGGTTCGGCGGCCGAACCTGGGCTTCCCTCACTTATGCCTTCGGGGGCCTAAGGCTCACTCGAAATGCATGCATGTTCGGCGGCCGAAGTTTGAGTTTCGGCGGCCGAACCTGAGTTTTCCTCCAAGGATATTTTCATGCAAAAACTCATTTCCTTTTCATTTAAAATCATGCAAAACATTAAAACGTTCTATGAAAACATGATTTTACCCTTCTAGAGGTCTCCGACATCCGAAATTCAATCGGACGGTAGGAATTCCGATACCGGAGTCTAGCCGGGTATTACATTCTCCCCCCCTTAAGAACATTCATCCCCGAATGTTCCTCAACTAACACATAGCATGGCATACACATATCCAACATGCAAAGCACATAAAACTCACAGGGAACTAACCTCAGAAAAGATAAGGGTATTGCTGGAGCATGGACTCCCGTGTCTCCCAGGTGCACTCTTCCATATTGTGGTGGTTCCATAGGACTTTCACCATCGGGATTTCCTTGTTTCTCAGCTTTCTGATCTGGGTGTCTATTATCCGCACTGGCTGCTCAACATAGGTGAGATCCTCTTGGATCTCCACATCAGGCTCACTAAGAACTTTGCCCGGATCTGACACAAATTTCCTCAACATTGAAACATGGAAAACCGGATGGATTCTTGCCATTGAAACAGGCAAATCTAGCTTGTACGACACATTCCCAATCTTCTGCAAGATTTCAAAGGGTCCGATGTATCGTGGGGCTAGTTTACCTTTCTTCCCAAAGCGAACCACTCCTTTCATTGGAGACACCTTGAGCAAAACCATATCCCCCTCCTGAAACTCTACCTGTCTTCTGCGGATGTCTGCATAACTCTTCTGTCTGCTTGCAGCAGTCTTGATTCTCTCTCTGATTATGGGCACCACCCTGCTGGTGATCTCTACTAGCTCAGGCCCTGCCAAGGCCTTTTCTCCAACTTCCTCCCAGTAAACAGGTGACCTGCACTTCCTCCCATATAAAGCTTCATATGGAGCCATCCCGATGCTAGCATGATGGCTGTTATTGTAGGCAAACTCCACCAAAGGTAGATGCTGCCTCCAAGAACCGCCAAAGTCCAGCACACACATTCTAAGCATATCCTCGATAGTCCGGATGGTCCTTTCGGACTGTCCGTCCGTCTGGGGGTGGAAGGCAGTACTGAAATCCAATCTAGTACCCATGGCATTCTGCAGACTCTGCCAAAACTTGGAGGTGAACTGGGGTCCTCTATCCGACACTATCGAAACAGGAACCCCATGCAGCCTGACGATCTCATCCACATATACCTGTGCCAACTTGTCCACAGAGTAGCCACTCCTGACAGGGATGAAGTGAGCAGATTTGGTGAGTCTGTCCACAATCACCCATATGGAGTCCAATCTGTTGGACGCCGCCGGTAACCCCACTACGAAGTCCATAGCTATATTCTCCCATTTCCACTCTGGAATAAGTAGCGGGTTAAGCATTCCAGCCGGCTTCTGATGTTCCAGCTTCACCCTCTGGCACACTTCGCAGGCTGACACAAACTGTGCCACTTCTTTCTTCATCGCTGGCCACCAATAAACTTTCTTCAAATCTTGATACATCTTGGTGGCTCCGGGGTGAACGCTGTATCTTGCATTATGAGCCTCCCTCATAATGTCTCCTTTTAGCCCTATGTCATCTGGTACACACAATCGACTCCCATAGCGGAGGATCCCCTTACTGTCAAATCTGAACTCACTGCCCTTGCCTGACTGAACAGTCCTAGCAATCTTCACTAACTATGGGTCCTCATGCTGTTTCTGAGCCACTTGCTCCAGAAACACAGGTGTCACTCTCATCTGGGCCACTAAAGCACCGGTACCAGACAACTCCAACTGTAGACCTTCATCAACGAGCTTGTAAAACTCCTTCACCACTGGTCTCCTCTCTGCTGTGATGTGGGATAGACTGCCTAGTGACTTCCGGCTTAGGGCGTCTGCCACGACATTCGCCTTACCCGGATGATACTGAATCTTGCAATCATAGTCACTCAGCAGCTCCACCCATTTCCTCTGCCTCAAGTTCAAATCTCTTTGACTCAGGATGTACTGCAGGCTTTTATGATCTGTGAAGATCTCACATTTTACCCCATAGAGGTAGTGCCTCCACATCTTGAGTGCAAAGATTACTGCTGCCATCTCAAGGTCATGTGTGGGGTAATTCAACTCATGCTTCTTTAGTTGCCTAGAAGCATAAACAATCACCCTCTCATTCTGCATCAGTACACAATCCAGTCCCACACGGGACGCATCACAAAAGACTATAAAGTCCTCATCACTAGATGGCAAAGCTAAAACTGGTGCTGAAGTCAACCTCCTCTTAAGCTCTTCAAAACTCTCTTCGCACTGGTCGGTCCACACAAACTTCTGATTCTTCCTGTTTAGTCTGGTCAGAGGAGCTGCTATTTTCGAGAAGTCCTGAACGAACCTCCTGTAGTAACCTGCCAAACCCAAGAAACTCCTGATTTCCGTCACTGAAGTGGGTCTGGGCCAGTTAGCCACAGCTTCTACCTTCTTGGGGTCTACCTCTATCCCATTCTCTGACACTACATGCCCCAAGAACGAAATGCTCCTCAGCCAGAACTCACATTTAGAGAACTTGGAATACAAGCCATGTTCCCTCAAGGTCTGCAAAACCAACCGCAGATGATGGGCATGCTCCTCTGCATTCCTGGAATACACCAAGATATCATCTATGAAGACAATAACAAAGTGATCCAGGTACTGGCTAAACACTCTGTTCATGAGGTCTATGAATGCTGCAGGGGCGTTGGTTAACCCGAACGGCATTACAAGGAACTCAAAATGCCCATATCTGGTCCTGAAAGCTGTCTTTGGCACATCCTCATCTCTGATCCTCAGCTGATGGTACCCCGATCTCAGATCTATTTTGGAGAAACAACCTGCTCCAGCTAGCTGGTCGAATAGATCGTCGATCCTTGGCAATGGGTACTTATTCTTGGTAGTGACTTTGTTCAACTGCCTGTAGTCGATACAAAGTCTAAGGGATCCATCCTTCTTTCTGACAAACAAGACTGGAGCACCCCAGGGTGAGGTACTCGGTCGGATGAAGCCCTTGTCTACTAGCTCTTATGTAATACCCGGCTAGACTTCGATATCGGAATTTCCTACCGTCCGGTGGAATCTCGGATGTCGGAAGTCTCTAGTAGGGTAGAAACATGTTTTCATAAAATGTTTTAAAGTATTTCATGGTTTTAAGTATGAAAATTAAATGAGTTTTTGCATGAAAAGTCTTTGGAGGAAAACCCAGGTTCGGCCGCCGAAAGTCAAGTTCGGCCGCTGAACATGCATGCATTTTGGAGGCACGTTAGGCCCCCGAAAGCATGAGTGAGGGAAGTCCAGGTTCGGCCGCCGAAACCCAAGTTCGGCCGCCGAACATGGCATGCATGCGGAGGCACTTTCGGCCCCCGAACGTGGCCTGGCCAGCCACCTATAAAAGGGTCACTTAGCCGAAATGGGCGAGCTTTCTCCCATTTTCGGCCACAGCTAGCTTCCTACCTCCCTCTCCCCAAATCTTGTGTTCTTTCTCCAAATCTCCTCCATTTTTCTTAAGTTTTCACCTCTCATTGCAAGTTTTGAGCATTTAAGACAAGTTTTGGAGCTTTGGAAACTCAGGAGCTCATTTGCTTGGATCTCCAAGTTTAGGTCGTCTCTCTCTCTATCATCAAGAGGTAAGAGTCGATCTTAAGCTCATTGTATGTTTTAAGTAAGTTTTAAGTGGATCTATGGGGTAGAATGCATGTTTAGCTCATAGTTAGGTTTATGGGTTTTATATGTGTTTTTGAGCAATGTGAGTTGCTTGTGTGTTGTAGTTGGGGTTTTTGTTGGTTTGATGCCCCTAGGAGCTTGTATGTTTGCTTGTGAATGCTTGGGAATGTTGTAGAATAGGTTTATGCATGATTGGTAAGTTTGGAGGCAAAAATGCATAAGGGAGCCAAGTTTCTGCCCTTTGGCAGAAACCAGGTTCGGCAGCCGAAGGAACTTTCGGCCGCCGAACATGGCTGAGGAGGCAGGCCTTTCAGCTGCCGAAGTTGCCCCCGAAAAGAGACTTTCGTCTCTGTCTGGGACTTTCGGCCGCCGAAGGTGCCGCCGAACATGCCTGAGTTTCGCCTCTGTCTGGGAGTTTCGGCCGCCGAAGGTGCCGCCGAACATGCCTGAGTTTCACCTCTGTCTGGGAGTTTCGGCCGCCGAAGGTGCCGCCGAACCTGCCTGACTTTCGGCTCTGGAGGGACTTTCGGCCGCCGAACCTGCCGCCGAAAGTGCCTTGTCCAGCCATTTTCTTGCATGTTTTTATGTAATTATTTTATGATGTTTTAGGGGGTTTTTGGGGAGTATATTAGAGTTATGTTTATGTATGTTTGGTCCCTCATTGGAGTCCACCGGTGTAGGTTCGGACCCGAGGAACCGAGGACCCCAGCAGTGAGCCAGCTGCTACAAAGTTTGTCAGAGCTAGCCAGAGGTGAGTGGAATAAACCTTAAGTTTTAAAATAAATGAAATATGAATTTTTAGCATGATCCATGCATCATGAATGCCATGAGATATAGTAGGTTGTTTGCATTAGTATTCACGAATATGTTGTATTGCATTTATGATGTTGATGTGGATTGGTTATTGGATGATCCTTTAGTCCTCATATGGTATGATGATGTTACGGCATGATATGGTATGGAAGTCCAGGTTGTACCCATTCTACGTCCCTGGCACATTGGTATGTATGATATGTTATGTTAAGAGAAAGACCGGTTGTACCCATTCTACGTCCCGGCACTTTGGAATGGAGAGGACTATAGGTGACAATACCATCCGAGATGTGATTTGTTGTGATGTGTTGCATTTCATGAAAGCATGAAATTTTAATATATGATTTCACTATTCTGCTCACTAGGCTTTGTAGCTCACCCCTCTCCCCTAACCCCAGATGTGCAGGTACAGGGTAGACCAGGAGGTTAGCTGTAACGACCCGGAAATCCGACCCGTTACCGGCGCTAGGATCCAGATCGGCTTAAGGCCGCCGGGACCCATAGCAAGCCTACATACCTCCTGTAAACCTGTGGAATCCCATACAAAACAACATATACATGATCTGTAAAAATTTTTCTTTTCTCTTATCCAAGCAAAACCTGTGCATGCACAAGATCATACATAAACCCCACACTGGAGTCCTCATCAAATACTCCAATGGGGTATCATCATCATACATATCAGCTTGGATAATCATGGTCATTAACATCATTACTCATTAAACACTCTGTACATAATGGGGATTCACACACCTCTAGGTCAAGCACTACTATAATCCTCAATACATCATCAAATCATTCATTACATTACATGGTCATAAATACTCATTACATCATGTTCATGTCCACTACTATCTATTACAACATACATGACTGAACTTCACTCTAGCCGACTTCCTGATCTATCCTGTACCTGCAACTCTGGGGATAAAGGGAGTGGGGTGAGCTACTAGAGCCCAGTGAGCAGAATAATAAAATATCAATTTAAATCATGCTTTCATGTATGCGCCATAACACAAACATTTCACAACAAGGATGAACTTGTCACCATTTAGCCCCTATCTTTCTGACTTAAACATGCCGGGGGCGTAGAGCCGTAGCAGGCACACCCGGACTTCCATAATCAGTCATAGTGCCAGGGGCGTAGAGCCGTAGCAGGCACACCTGGACTCACATAGGCTATCATGACATACAAGGGCTAATGGATCATTCAACATTCATCCACATCAACAACAAGTATGCAATGCAACATATTCGTGAGTTCTAATGCAAGCAACCTAATATATCTCATGGCATTCGTGATGCGTGAATCATGCTAAAACATTTCATTAATTTGCTTTAAAACTTAAAGTTTATTCCACTCACCTCTGGCTAGCTCTGAAGAGACTCTGAAGCAGCTGGCTCACTGCTGGGGGTCTCGGTTCCTCGGGTCCGAACCTACACAGGTGGACTCAAATGAGGGACCAAACATACATGAACATGACTCTAAAATACTCCCCAAAAACCCCCTAAAACATCCTGAAAACATCACATGAAAACATGTAAGAAATGGCTGAACAGGGCACTTTCGGCGGCAGGTTCGGCGGCCGAAAGTCCCTCTGCAGCCGAAAGTCATGCAGGTTCGGCGGCACTTTCGGCGGCCGAACCTCCCAGACAGAGACGAAACTTGAGTTTCGGGGGCAGGCTTCGGCAGCCGAAACTGCCTCCACAAGGGGGTTCGGCGGCCGAAAGTCACTTCGGCGGCCGAACCTGAGTTTCTGCCGAAGGGCAGAAACTTGGCTCCCTTGTGTCCACAGCCTCCAAAACGCCTCAAAACCTGCATAAACTTGTTTCTACACATGCATACACATCATACATCACACCTAGGGGTCTCAAACTATAATATACCCCAACTACAACACTCCAAACAACACATTTCCAACATACATTGTTCAAATCACAATATAAACCCATAAACCTAACAACAAGCCTAAACATGCATTCTACCCCACCAACTTGCATAAAACTTCCATAAAACATAAAAGAAGCATAGATCGAAGCTTACCTCTTGAAGATCGAGAGGAAGAACGACCCTAGCTCGGAAAATGGAGGGATTTAGCTCCAAGACTTCCAAGCTCCAAACTTGCTTAAAAACACTCAAAAACTTTTGTGGAACCTTAAAACTCAAAGAAAAATGGCGGGGATTGAAGGAAAAACACAAGATTTGGGAGAGGGAGGTCGGAAGCTTGCTGCGGCTGAAAATGGGAGAAAACTCTCCCATTTCGGCTAAGTGCCCCTTTTATAGGTGGCTGGCCAGGCCACGTTCGGGGGCCGAAAGTGCCTCCGCATGCATGCAAGGTTCGGCGGCCGAACTTGGAGTTCGGCGGCCGAACCTGCATTTCCCTCACTCAAAATTTTCAGGCGCCTAAAGTCCCTCCGAAAGCATGCATGTTCGGCGGCCGAACCTCAAAGTTCGGCGGCCGAACCTGGGTTTTCCTCCAAAGATTGTTCATGCAAAAACTCATTTAATTCTTACTTAAAAACATGAAATACATTAAAACATATCATAAAATCATAGTTTTACCCTTCTAGAGGTTTCCGACAACCGAGGTCCCACCGGACGGTAGGGATTCCGATACCAGAGTCTAGCCGGGTATTACATTCTCCCCCCCTTAAGAACATTCGTCCCCGAATGTTCCTCAACTAACATATGAAACATGGCATCAACATGGCATAAACATAACATACAGCATAGCATACATACAGACACTCAAAACAACTAACACTCACCTCAAAACAGATGGGGGTATTGCTGGAGCATAGACTCCCGGGTCTCCCAGGTGTATTCCTCTAAGTTGTGGTGGTTCCAAAGGACCTTTACCATCGGGATTTCCTTGTTCCTCAACTTTCTGATCTGGGTGTCAAGAATCCGCACTGGCTGCTCTACATAGGTGAGATCCTCTTGGATCTCTACATCAGGCTCACTAAGAACCTTGCTCGGATCTGACACGTACTTCCGTAACAGAGAAACATGGAAAACCGGATGGATTCTCTCCATCGAAGCAGGCAAGTCTAGCTTGTACGACACATTACCGACCCTCTGAAGCACCTCAAAAGGACCGATGTACCGTGGAGCTAACTTACCCTTCTTCCCGAACCGAACCACTCCTTTCATAGGAGACACCTTGAGCAAAACCAAATCCCCCTCCTGAAACTCTAGCTGTCTTCTGCGGATATCTGCATAACTCTTCTGCCGACTAGCAGCAGTCTTGATCCTCTCTCTGATTATGGGTACCACCCTACTGGTAAGCTCTACTAACTCCAGACCCGCAAGAGTCCTCTCTCCTACTTCCTCCCAGCAGATAGGTGATCTGCACTTCCTCCCATACAAAGCTTCATATGGAGCCATCCCTATGCTAGCATGATAGCTGTTATTGTAGGCAAACTCCACCAAAGGTAGATGCTGCCTCCAAGAACCGCCAAAATCTAGCACACACATTCTGAGCATATCCTCTATTGTCTGGATGGTCCTCTCTGACTGTCCGTCTGTCTGTGGGTGGAAGGCAGTACTGAAGTCTAATCTGGTACCCATAGCGTTCTGCAGACTCCGCCAAAACCTGGAGGTGAACTGGGGCCCTCTATCTGACACTATAGATACCGGGACCCCATGCAGTCTGACAATCTCATCTACGTACACCTGCGCCAACTTGTCCACAGAGTAACCACTCCTGACAGGGATGAAGTGAGCAGATTTGGTGAGTCTGTCCACAATCACCCATATGGAGTCCAATCTGTTGGACGCCGCCGGTAACCCCACTACGAAGTCCATAGCTATATTCTCCCATTTCCACTCTGGAATAGGTAGCGGGTTAAGCATTCCAGCCGGCTTCTGATGCTCTAGTTTCACCCTCTGACACACATCGCAGGCTGACACGAACAGTGCCACGTCCTTCTTCATAGCTGGCCACCAATACACTCTCTTCAGATCCTGATACATCTTGGTGGCTCCAGGGTGAACACTATACCTGGTATTATGGGCTTCCCCCATAATATCTCCCTTCAAACCAATGTCATCTGGCACACATAATCTGTTCCCGTAGCGGAGGATCCCCTTATCATCAAACTTGAACTCATTACTCTGGCCTGACTGAACCGTTCTGGCTATCCTGACCAACTCTGGGTCCTCATGCTGTTTCTGAGCTACCTGCTCCAGAAACACGGGTGTCACTCTCATCTGAGCCACTAAGGCACCTGTGCCAGACAACTCCAACTGTAATCCCTCACTCATAAGTCTGTGGAACTCCTTCACCACCGGCCTCCTCTCTGCTGAAATGTGGGATAGACTGCCGAGTGATTTCCGGCTTAGGGCGTCTGCCACAACATTCGCCTTACCCGGATGGTACTGAATCTTGCAATCATAGTCACTCAACAGCTCTACCCATCTCCTCTGCCTCATGTTCAGTTCTCTCTGACTCAGGATGTACTGCAGGCTCTTATGATCTGTGAAGATCTCACACTTTACCCCATAAAGGTAATGCCTCCACATCTTGAGTGCAAAGATCACTGCTGCCATCTCTAGGTCATGTGTGGGGTAATTCAGCTCATGCTTCTTCAGCTGCCTAGAAGCATAAGCGATCACTCTCTCATTTTGCATTAGCACACAACCCAGTCCCACACGGGACGCATCACAATATACTGAGAAGTCATCATCACTTTTTGGCAGAGCTAACACCGGTGCTGAAGTCAACCTCCTCTTAAGCTCCTCAAAGCTTTCCTCACACTGATCGGTCCATATGAACTTCTGATTCTTCTTTGTCAATTTGGTCATAGGAGCAGCAATCTTTGAGAAGTCCTGAACGAACCTCCTGTAGTAACCTGCTAAACCCAGAAAACTCTTGATCTCGGTCACTGTGGTGGGTCTAGGCCAGTTAGCTACAGCCTCTATCTTCTTGGGGTCTACTTCAATACCCTGTTCTGACACAATGTGCCCCAAGAATGAAATGCTCCTAAGCCAAAACTCACACTTGGAGAACTTGGCATACAAGCCATGCTCTCTCAAGGTCTGCAAAACTGTCCTCAGGTGATGGGCATGCTCCTCTGCATTTCTGGAGTACACTAAGATATCATCTATGAAGACAATAACGAAGTGATCCAGATACTGACTGAATACTCTGTTCATGAGGTCCATGAATGTTGCAGGGGCGTTGGTCAACCCAAACGGCATCACAAGGAACTCATAGTGCCCATACCTGGTCCTGAAAGCTGTCTTCGGTACATCTTCATTCCTTATCCTCAACTGATGGTACCCTGATCTCAGATCTATTTTGGAGAAACAACCTGCTCCTGCTAGCTGGTCGAATAGATCGTCGATCCTCGGCAAAGGGTACTTGTTCTTGGTAGTGACCTTGTTCAACTGTCTGTAGTCGATACAAAGTCTGAGGGATCCATCCTTCTTCCTCACAAACAAAACCGGAGCACCCCAAGGTGAAGTACTCGGTCGGATGAAACCCTTATCTACCAGCTCTTGCAACTGTTCCTTCAGTTCTTTCAATTCAGCTGGTGCCATCCTGTAGGGAGGGATAGAGATCGGTCTGGTACCAGGCATTAACTCAATCTCGAACTCTATCTCCCTAGTAGGTGGTAACCCTGGCAGCTCGTCTGGGAAAACATATAAGAACTCACTCACCACAGGCACTGAGGCGGGCTCTCTGACATGACTATCTAACTCCCTCACATGAGCTAGAAACCCCTGACATCCCCTCCTAAGCAACCTACGAGCCTGAAGAGCTGAGATCAGACCTCTAGGTGTACCCCTCTTGTCTCCTCTGAAGACGACCTCTGACCCATCCTGATCTCTGAATCTGACTACCTTGTCTCTACAGTCCAAGGTAGCACCATGGGTCGATAACCAATCCATCCCTAGAATGACGTCAAAATCTGTCAAATCTAGAACCACAAGGTCGGCGGAAAGGCATCTTCCCTCTATGAAAACTGGACTACATTGGCAGACTGCCTCTGCCACTGACGGGTCACACTTGGGTCCACTGACCCATAGGGGACACTCTAACCCAGAGACCATCAATCCTACCCTCTCCACGACTCTCGGAGCAATAAAAGAATGAGATGCACCCGGGTCCATTAAGGCATACACATCAGAACAACCAATGATGAGATTACCTGCCACCACGGTGTTGGATGTGTTGGCCTCCTGCTGAGTCATAGTGAAGATCCGTGCCGGAGCTGATGGACCTTCACCTCTGTATCCTGCTGATGAAGAGGCTGACCCTCTCCCTCTGCCTCTGCCACTGGCCTGTGTTGCGGCTGGAGCTACTGGCTGCACCACACTGCCGGAGGCTGTCTGCTGAGACGGTGCTGCAAAGACTGCTCTAGGACAGTCTCGAGCCAAATGACCCGCCTGTCCGCATCTGAAACATGTGTTTGTCCCTGCCAGACATACTCCCTTGTGTGGTCTCCCACATCTCATACATGCTGTAACCTCTGCGCCAGAGCTTGAGCCACTGCCTAAACCCAGACCTGACTTGATCTTGTTCCAGAACTTATTCTTCTTAGATTTTCTGTGGCCTCTGTCCCACTTCTTACTGCCTGCAACTGCTGCACTCAGAGAAGAAGAGTCTAACCTTTCCCCACCTGGGGTCTTGGAACCAGAGGACTGTGCCACTGATTGTTTTACCTTCCCCTCAACGATGGCACAAGCCTCCATTCTCCTAGCCATATCCACTATGGCATGGAAACTCTCCCTCTCTGCTGACTGTATCAAAGAGGAATACCTGGAGTGTAGCCTCATAATATATCTACTTGACTTCTTTTGATCTGTGTCCAAATTCTGCCCAGCATATGGCAACAACTCCAGGAACCTGTCTGTGTACTCCTCCACACTCATCTGATCAGTCTGCCTCAACTGCTCGAATTCTATCATCTTCTGCTCTCTAGAGCTCTCAGGGAAAGCCCATCCTGCAAACTCATTTGCGAACTCCTCCCATGACATACTGTCCGCTCTCGGGTTCACATAGTTCTTAAACCAACCACGTGCCTTCTTGCACTCCAGTGTGAACCCAGCCATCTGAATGGCTCTACTGTCATCAGCCCCTATCTCATCTGTAATAGTTTTGACCCTGCTCAGATACTCAAATGGGTCATCGCCTGCTCTGTACTGAGGAGCACCCAACTTCATATAATCGGTCATCTTGACCTTGCTCCCTCCAGATGAGGTAGGTTTGGGTACTTGTGTTTCCGGGACAGTAGGTACTGGTGGTGGTGGAGGTGCAACATCCCCTGGGGTAGGGTTTGCTGTACTGGTATAGGGAGGTGGAGGTGGGTACATGGGGTACTGAGAGTATGGTGGGTAGTAAGGTGGGTATGGCATATGTGGAGGATAAGGACTAAAACTGGGGTTATCCGATGTACCTCCCATCGAATACCCTGGATGGTGTGAATAGGATGGGTAGTGATGTGGCTGGACATAACTCGAGGCCTGAGTGCCTCCTTCTGATTCTCCCATGCCCTCTTCCGGCATGCTCACACCGAGACTGCCATCCCTCCTCTGGTCTACTTCCATATCCTCAGACATTCCTCCCTGCACTGTTCCCCTTACTGATCTGCTTCTTCCCAGATCCAAAGACCTTCTAGGGTCTCTAGCTACTCTGTCTCTGTTGGACCTACTGGACATTGCCCTAGGCAATGCTGAAGGACGGGCATCAGCGCCCTCGTCCTGAGGTGGCACTCCAGTCAATCGTGCAGATCGACGAGTTCCTCTCATTCTATCCTCTGAAAAACAGCACATAGCACAAGCAATCATTAGCATCATATGGTTCATGTGGAAACACATGAACCCTCATCACATACATAGCATCACATCGTAGCATTTATGCACATGCATATCATCATGGCATATCACATCATCATATAGACAGGACTCTACATCCTATCCTAGTGGACATGATTTTCCTAGTGTGCTTGACCTTCTAGAACATCTATGAGCCCGACACTCTAGGTCCGACCATATGAACCTAGGGCTCTGATACCACTCTGTAACGACCCGGAAATCCGACCCGTTACCGGCGCTAGGATCCAGATCGGCTTAAGGCCGCCGGGACCCGTAGCAAGCCTACATACCTCCTGTAAACCTGTGGAATCCCATACATAACAACATATACATGATCTGTAAAAATTTTTCTTTTCTCTTATCCAAGCAAAACCTGTGCATGCACAAGATCATACATAAACCCCACACTGGAGTCCTCATCAAATACTCCAATGGGGTATCATCATCATACATATCAGCTTGGATAATCATGGTCATTAACATCATTACTCATTAAACACTCTGTACATAATGGGGATTCACACACCTCTAGGTCAAGCACTACTATAATCCTCAATACATCATCAAATCATTCATTACATTACATGGTCATAAATACTCATTACATCATGTTCATGTCCACTACTATCTATTACAACATACATGACTGAACTTCACTCTAGCCGACTTCCTGATCTATCCTGTACCTGCAACTCTGGGGATAAAGGGAGTGGGGTGAGCTACTAGAGCCCAGTGAGCAGAATAATAAAATATCAATTTAAATCATGCTTTCATGTATGCGCCATAACACAAACATTTCACAACAAGGATGAACTTGTCACCATTTAGCCCCTATCTTTCTGACTTAAACATGCCGGGGGCGTAGAGCCGTAGCAGGCACACCCGGACTTCCATAATCAGTCATAGTGCCAGGGGCGTAGAGCCGTAGCAGGCACACCTGGACTCACATAGGCTATCATGACATACAAGGGCTAATGGATCATTCAACATTCATCCACATCAACAACAAGTATGCAATGCAACATATTTGTGAGTTCTAATGCAAGCAACCTAATATATCTCATGGCATTCGTGATGCGTGAATCATGCTAAAACATTTCATTAATTTGCTTTAAAACTTAAAGTTTATTCCACTCACCTCTGGCTAGCTCTGAAGAGACTCTGAAGCAGCTGGCTCACTGCTGGGGGTCTCGGTTCCTCGGGTCCGAACCTACACAGGTGGACTCAAATGAGGGACCAAACATACATGAACATGACTCTAAAATACTCCCCAAAAACCCCCTAAAACATCCTGAAAACATCACATGAAAACATGTAAGAAATGGCTGAACAGGGCACTTTCGGCGGCAGGTTCGGCGGCCGAAAGTCCCTCTGCAGCCGAAAGTCATGCAGGTTCGGCGGCACTTTCGGCGGCCGAACCTCCCAGACAGAGACGAAACTTGAGTTTCGGGGGCAGGCTTCGGCAGCCGAAACTGCCTCCACAAGGGGGTTCGGCGGCCGAAAGTCACTTCGGCGGCCGAACCTGAGTTTCTGCCGAAGGGCAGAAACTTGGCTCCCTTGTGTCCACAGCCTCCAAAACGCCTCAAAACCTGCATAAACTTGTTTCTACACATGCATACACATCATACATCACACCTAGGGGTCTCAAACTATAATATACCCCAACTACAACACTCCAAACAACACATTTCCAACATACATTGTTCAAATCACAATATAAACCCATAAACCTAACAACAAGCCTAAACATGCATTCTACCCCACCAACTTGCATAAAACTTCCATAAAACATAAAAGAAGCATAGATCGAAGCTTACCTCTTGAAGATCGAGAGGAAGAACGACCCTAGCTCGGAAAATGGAGGGATTTAGCTCCAAGACTTCCAAGCTCCAAACTTGCTTAAAAACACTCAAAAACTTTTGTGGAACCTTAAAACTCAAAGAAAAATGGCGGGGATTGAAGGAAAAACACAAGATTTGGGAGAGGGAGGTCGGAAGCTTGCTGCGGCTGAAAATGGGAGAAAACTCTCCCATTTCGGCTAAGTGCCCCTTTTATAGGTGGCTGGCCAGGCCACGTTCGGGGGCCGAAAGTGCCTTCGCATGCATGCAAGGTTCGGCGGCCGAACTTGGAGTTCGGCGGCCGAACCTGCATTTCCCTCACTCAAAATTTTCGGGCGCCTAAAGTCCCTCCGAAAGCATGCATGTTCGGCGGCCGAACCTCAAAGTTCGGCGGCCGAACCTGGGTTTTCCTCCAAAGATTGTTCATGCAAAAACTCATTTAATTCTTACTTAAAAACATGAAATACATTAAAACATATCATAAAATCATAGTTTTACCCTTCTAGAGGTTTCCGACAACCGAGGTCCCATCGGACGGTAGGGATTCCGATACCGGAGTCTAGCCGGGTATTACATTAGCCATAGTTTTGAAGTATGTTTATGTAATAGTTAGATTGTGGACATGACAATTGTACTATGATGTAATGTAAGAGATTACAGTGTGTTATGTAATGAGGTATATTGAGGTTATAGATGTGCTTGACCCTATGAGTATTGTTATCCCTTTTGATACATGATCTATAGATATGTTTATAATGTTTATGATTCAACCAAGCTTATGTATGATGAGATACCCCATTGGAGCATTTGATGAGGACTCCAGTGGAGGTTTATGTTCACGTTTATGTTTATGTACAGGTTATGCTTGGTTGATATATGAGAGAGACTACAGGTTTATGTTATGTATGATCATGTATGGGATTGAACAGGTTTACAGGTTATATGTCAGGCTTGCTACGGTTCCCGGCGGCCTTATGCTGATCTGGATCCTAGCGCCGGTAGCAGTCCGATTTTCGGGTCGTTACATCTTGCAACTGTTCTTTCAATTCTTTCAACTCGGCTGGAGCCATCCTGTAGGGAGGGATAGAGATCGGTCGGGTTCCAGGCATCAATTCTATCTCAAACTCTATCTCCCTAGCAGGTGGTAAACCTGGCAGCTCATCTGGGAAGACGTCTAGAAACTCTCTAACCACTGGCACCAAGGCGGGCTCTCTAACCTGACTGCTAAGCTCTCTCACATGAGCCAAATACCCCTGACATCCCCTCCTAAGCAACCTACGAGCCTGAAGAGCTGATATCAGACCTCTAGGTGTACCCCTCCTGTCTCCTCTGAAGACTACCACTGACCCATCCTGACCTCTGAACCTGACTACCTTGTCCCTGCAGTCCAAGGTAGCACCATGGGTAGATAACCAGTCCATCCCTAGAATGACGTCAAAATATGTCAAATCTAGAACCACCAGGTCGGCGGACAAGCATCTTCCCTCAACAAACACAGGACTACACTGGCAGACTGACTCTGCCACTAATGGATCACACTTGGGTCCACTGACTCAGAGAGGACACTCTAACTCAGAGATCATCAACCCTAACCTCTGGATGGCTCTCGGTGCAATAAAAGAATGAGATGCGCCCGGGTCCATCAAGGCATACACATCTGAACAACCAATGACTAAGTTACCTGCCACCACGGTGTTAGATGCATCTGCCTCCTGCTGTGTCATTGTGAAGATCCGTGCTGGAGCTGATGGACCTTCACCTCTGAAACCCGCTGAAGAAGAGGCTGCCCCTCTCCCTCTGCCTCTGCCACTGGCCTGAGTCGTGGCTGGAGCTGCTGGCTGCGCTACACTACCTGAAGCTGTCTGCTGGGACTGAGCCATCGGGACTGCTCTTGCACATTCTCGAGCCATATGCCCCTCCTGACCACATCTGAAACAGGCTGTCGTCCAGAACCGACATACTCCCCTGTGTGGCTTACCACACCTTGCACAAACTGCATTATCCGCACCAGAGCTTGAGCCACTCCCTAGTCCCAGACTGGACTTAACCTTGTTCCAGAACTTGTTCTTCTTAGACTTCCTGGGACCTCTGTCCCATTTCTTGCTACCTGAAGCTACTGCACTCATTGAAGAAGAGCCTGGGGTCTTAGAACCAGAAGGTTGTGCCACTGACTGTTTAACTGTCCCCTGAACGATGGCACTGGCCTCCATTTTCCGGGCCATATCCACTATGGCATGGAAGCTCTCCCTATCTGCTGACTGGATCAAGGAGGAATATCTGGAGTGGAGTTTCATGATATACCTCCTTGACCTTTTCTGGTCTGAGTCAAGGTTTTGCCCTGCAAATGGCAACAGCTCCAAGAATCTGTCTGTGAACTCCTCTACACCCATCTCATCAGTCTGCCTCAACTGCTCAAACTCTATCATCTTCAGCTCCCTTGAACTATCTGGGAAAGCCCATCCTGCAAACTCGTTTGCAAACTCCTCCCAAGACATGCTATCCACTTTCGGGTTCACATAATTCTTGAACCACTTTCGTGCCTTCTTGCACTTAAGTGTGAACCCAGCCATCTGAATGGCTCTACTATCATCAGCCCCAATCTCATATGTGATCACCTTGACCCTCTCAAGATACACAAACGGGTCATCCCCTTTTTCATACTGGGGAGCACCCAACTTCATGTAGTCGGTCATCTTGACCTTGCTCCCACTGGCTGAGCTAGGTCTAGAAGGTTGAGCAACTGGGGCTGCTGGTTCTGCTGGAGGAGGAGGTGCAGCATCTCCTGGGGTAGGGTTTGCTGGATTTGGATAGTAAGGTGGAGGTGGATACATTGGGTATTGTGAATATGGTGGATAATAAGGTGGGTATGGCATCTGTGTGGGATAAGGGCTAAAGCTGTGGTAGTCCGATGTGCCTCCCATCGAATACCCAGGGTTTTGTGAGAAGGGTGGGTAGTAAGGTGGCTGAACAAATCCCGAGGCCTGAGTGCCTCCTTGGGATTCTCCCATTCCCTCTTCTGACATGCTAACTCCCAAACTGCCATCCCTCCTCTGCTCTACATCCATATCATCCCCCATGTCCTCTGACGCTCCTCCCTGAACTGTTCCTCTGACAGATCTGCTTCTACCCAGATCCAAAGACCTTCTAGGGTCTCTTATTGCTCTTTCTCTGCTAGACCTACTAGACATTGCCCTAGGCAATGCTGGAGGACGGGCGCTCGTGCCCTCATCCTCAGGTGGTACTCCAGTCAATCTTGCTGATCGACGAGTTCCTCTCATCTTGTTTTCTGAAAAACAGTACACATCACATAAACATTAGCATCATATGGTTCATGTGGGCACATATGAACCTGCATCACACATAATAGCATATCATTAATGCACATGCATATAATCATGGCATTTCATATCATCATGTAAGACAGGACTCCACATCCTATCCTAGTGGACATGATCTTCCTATTGTGCTTGACCTTCTATAACATTTATGAGCCCGACACTCTAGGTCCAACCATATGAACCTAGGGCTCTGATACCATTCTGTAACGACCCAAAAATCGGACCGCTACCAGCGCTAGGATCCAGATCGGCTTAAGGCCGCCGGGACCCGTAGCAAGCCTGACATGTAACCTGTAAACCTGTTTTAATCCCATACATGATCAACAACATACATAAAATTTAAAACTTTTCCTTTCATTCATACACCAAACTCAACCTGTGCATTCACTATACATAATCATAATCATAACCATGACCCCTCAGTGGGACCTCATCAATGCCCCCCCAATGGGTGGCATAACATGTGTTGAGTTGGTTAAACATAGTCATCAATAAACATTAAGATCATGTGTAACAGCCCGGAAACCGATACCCTACCGTAACAGCCCGAACCGCCACCGGCACTAGGATCCAGATCGGCTTAAGGCCGCCGGGACCCGTAGCGAGCCAAACATACCTCCTATCACCTGGTCAAATCCCATACATGATCAAAACTTTAACATAAAAACTTAAACATATGATGTACATACCAAGCCTGACCTGTATGCGACATAACTGAAAACATAAAGAAACCCCCCTACTAGAGCCCTCATCAAAACTCTAGCTGGGTCAACATAACATACATCAAGCTGGGATTACATCCAAAGAACTAGAACCTAACCTGTGCATGCATCAAACCACAAACATAAGACCTCCTCTAGGGTCCTCATCCATTTCCATAGCGTGGTACACAACACATGCCATAAGATTAGTTCAAACTCAACTCCACATTAAACCAAAACATACATCATGTATTAAACAGGGACTAACCAAGTCTCAGGGCCAAGCACAGTACTAATCCATAAACATAACTCTACTATACTTTACATTACATAACCTTATCTCAAATTACATTACATGTCCACACTAAAAGTACTAAGCTAATACTACTACAAGCCTTTTTCCCTTGACGTCTTCCTAGCCTACCTCTGACCTGTAAAACTGGGGTTAGGGGAGAGGGGTGAGCTAAAAAGCCCAATGAGTAGAAACAAAGAAAACAGTTCATTAATTATATGCTTTCATGAAATGCGTCACAGCACAAACAAATCATATCACGGATTGGACCCAACCCCAAAACATCCCTAAGCTATTTGCCCGGCCACCATAGAGAGCACCACAGGACTTCGTAATGCCTGGCCCAGCCAGGTCTTATCCATAGGGCTAGTGGGGTCGTCCTTGGTCCAATCTCCATCAACAGTAGATAATGCAATGCTTCATATTCGTGTAACTAGTGCAATCAACCTATTACATATCAACATGATGTATGAGCATGCTTTAAGCATTTGATTTCATAAAATAAAAGATTTAGTTAGTTCTACTCACCTCTGGCAGACGCTGAACTGACTCTGCAACTGCTAACACTGATGGCCTCCTCGATCCCTCGGGTCCGATCCTACACAGGTGGACTCGAATGAGGTGCCAACACACTCTAAACAACTCATAAACAACTCCCCAAAAACCCTCTAAAACATCACTTAAACATGCATAGAAAATAACCTTGAAAAGGCTGGACAGGGCACTTTCGGCGGCACCTTCGGCAGCCGAACTCTCTCTCCAGAGATGAAACTCGGGTACTTTCGGCGGCACCTTCGGCGGCCGAAAGTCCCACTCCAGAGACGAAAGTCAGACACTTTCGGCGGCCGAATCCTTCCTTCGGTGGCCGAAAGTCTGCTTTCAAGCCAAAACTCAACTTTCGGGGGCAAGGTTAGGCGGCCAAACCATGCATCCAAAGGCAGGTTCGGCGGCCGAAACCACCTTCGGCGGCCGAACCTGAGTTCTTCCCAGAAGGGCAAAGCTCAGCTTCTCATGCATTCAAGCCTCCCAAACCTTCCAAACACCCCAAAACAAGCACCCAACCTTACCAAAACATGCATAAACCCTTAACCATGTACAAAGGAGCTTAATAGCTTGATTAAACTCCAAAAACAACATCAAAACATACATAGATAGCTTATGACCCACATAGGCCAAAACCATCAAAACAACCCAAATCCTCACTTGCTCTTTCCCAATCATGCATGCACTCTCCCACATGCATAACCTAGTGTAAACATTCAACATAGCATCATATAAACATACATGAGCATCACATAACATACATTGGGCATAAAACCCACATAAATCCCAACATGCATATCTACCCATACTCTACCATTAAAACCTTCATAAAACTTCAAAAGACACTAGGAAAGCAAAGATCTACACTTACCTCTTGAAGATCGAGGGTTGCGTGATCTCTAACTCGGAGGTATGGAGAATCCAAGCTCCAAAAGCTCCAAACTCCCAAAACTTGATCTAAGCTTGAAAACTCTTCAAAATAACCATGGAACTCATGAAAACATGAAGGAGATGAAGAAAAACATGAAAACGGCCAAGGGAGGACAAAAACTCACCTGAGCTCGAGAAAGGGAAGAAAACTCGCCTATTTCCGATCTGAGGGCCCTTTATAGGTGGCCTGGTCGAAGACCTTCGGCAGCCTAACGTGCCCCCTAAACTCATGCATGTTCGGCGGCCGAACTTGACTTTCGGCGGCCGAACCTTGGCTCGTTCAAACAAGACTTTCGGAGGCCAAAGGCGCTCCCGAAGCCTTTCCATGTTCGGCGGCCGAACTTCACTTTCGGCGGCCGAACCTGGCAAACGCCTCCTTGGTCTTTTCTTTTCAAAACTCAATTCTTTTTCATTTAAAACCATGAAATCAGTAAAAACCTTTTAGAAAACACATTTTACCCCTCTAGAAGCCTCTGGCATCTTCGGAATTTTAGATTCCAACGGAGATTCCGCCGGAAGGTAGGGATTCCGATGCCGGAATCTAGCCGGGTATTACATTCTTCCCCCCTTTAAGAACATTCGTCCTCGAATGTTCCACAAACAAACAGGCATAGCATAAAACATAACATCAATCATACATGAACAAGCAAACAAACCAGCAAGCAAAACCTGAAAATCTCTCTCCTGAAAGAGAGACACAGGCACTGCTGGAGTATAAACTCCCGGGTCTCCCAAACACTCACTATCAACCAGTGGTGATTTCCAAAACTTTTCACCATCAGGATTTCCTTGCTCCTCAATTCTTGACTTATGTGTCCATGATCCGCACTAACTGCTCAACATAGGTGAGATCGATCTCCACCTTTGGTTCTTTAAGAACCTCACTTGGATCTGACACGAGCTTCCATAACACAGGAATCCGGAAATCCGAATGGACTTCTCCATAGGAAATCACCCTCACCAAAAGAAACACCTTAGCAGTACCCAACCTACTCCTGAACTCCACTGGCTTCCGCTGCGCTACTCTGATCCTTACTCTTTCTCTCCTCATCTTTACTAACTGGCTTCTTCTCACAGCTAACCCAAAACTAACTCTAACTCTCACAGGTAGTACCCGAATTTCAGATCTATCTTCGAAAACAACCAGCTACTACTATCTGTCCCAATAGATCATCCATCCTGCATGGGAATACCTGCCCTTGGTAGTGACCTTGGTCAACTGCTTACAGTCGTTACAAAGTCTCGAGGGTCCATCCTTCTTTTCCCACCACCACACTGGAACAATCCAGGGTGAGGTACTAGGTCGGATAAAACCCCTTGTCTACCAAGTCTCGCCTCCACTCTAACTACTATCTTCTCTACGCAGGCGCCATCCTATAGGGAAGGGTAGAAATGGTTCTGCATCCAGACACCACTCCTACACCAAACTCTAACTCCCTGACAGATGGTAAACCTGACAACTCGCTTGGGAAAACAACTAAGAACTCTCTAACTATTACCACTGAGGCTGGTTCCCCGACTTGACTGCTAAACTCTCAACAAGAACTTGAACCCTCCTACAACCCCTCCTACGTACCCTACGAACCTGACAGGCTGACATCAAACCTCTAGGCATCCCTACTGTGTTCCCTCAACAGACTACCTCTGACCCATCCTGTCCTCTGAACTTAACTACCTTGTCTCTACAGACCAAGATAGCACCACGAGCAGAAAAACCCAATCCAACCCTAAACTGACGTCCAGACAGTTAAGTCTAGGACCTCAAAGTCGGGAGGAAGGCATCTACCCTCAACTGTCACAGAACTGAACCGGCAGACTGACTCTGACCCAGATGGATCACACGCGGTTCCACTGACCAAAGAGAACACTCTGGCCCAGAAGCTATCAACTCAACCTCTCGACGGCTCCTAGAGCAACTAAAGAAAGAGAAAAACACTAGGGTTCACAAAAACATACACATTAGAACATTCAAAGTGAGCGTACCTGACACCACCATGTTCGATGTGTCTGCCTCTTGCTGAGCTTGGGTGAAGATCCGAACTGGAGTTGACGGACCTTCTCCACGGGAACCTTCAGAAAGAAAGGCTAACTCTCTTCCTCTGCCTCGACCACTAACCTGAACCATGGCTGGAGCTGCTGGCTGAGACGCCCTACCTGCATCTGTCCGCTGGGACTGAGCCAACCAGGGCGCAGTAGGACACTCACGTGCTATGTGCCCCTCCTGTCCCCACCTATAACATAGATTAGTCCCATAACGGCAGACTCCCTTGTGCGGCCTACCGCACTTCAAGCATCTTGAACTGCCTGAGCCAGAGCTTGAGCCACCAAAACCCAGACTAGCCTTCAAATTTGTCCAGAACTTCTTCCTCTTCCCAATAAGGGTTCTGCCCCACTTCTTACTTTTTGTGGAGGCTGTACTCAGAGTGGAGGGATCAATCCCTCCTGAACTTGAAATTCTAGAATCCTGAGTCTGAGCATCCTCCTGAAAAACTCCCATACCTTCTTCTGGCACTCTGATTCCCAAACTGAAATCTCTTCTCTGAACATCCATCTCTACTTCCCTCATACTAGCTGACATCCTCCTTGGAGCCATTCCTTCTCTGCTTGCATCAAAAGACCTTCCAGGGTCCCTTGACGTTCCCCATCTGCTGACTCCCCACGACTGCGCTCTTGGCAGAGCAGAGGGAAAGGTGTCCATACCTTCCCTCTCAGATGGAGCTCCAGTCGATTCCACAAATCGACGAGCACCTCGCATTCTGGCTCCTCTGAAGAACAACACACAAGCATACAAACAATCATTAGCATCATACGGTTCATATGAAAACACATGAACCCACATACATATCATACATACATAACATTAATGCACATGCATAAAATCATGGCATTTCACATCATCAATCAAGACAGGACTCAACATCCTATCCTAGTGGACATGATTCTTCCTATTGTGCTTGCCCTTCTATGACCTCTAAACCAACCTCTTTCCGATGTGCAACACACCGTACTCTCGAGGCCCAAAGCTCTGATACCATTCTGTAACAGCCCGAAAACCGATACCCTACCGTAACGGCCCGAACCGCCACCGGCGCTACGATCCAGATCGGCTTAAGGCCGCCGGGACCCGTAGCAAGCCAAACATACCTCCTATCACCTGGTCAAATCCCATACATGATCAAAACTTTAGCATAAAAACTTAAACATCTGATGTACATACCAAGCCTGACCTGTATGCGACATAACTGAAAACATAAAGAAACCCCCCTACTAGAGCCCTCATCAAAACTCTAGCTAGGTCAACATAACATACATCAAGCTGGGATTACATCCAAAGAACTAGAACCTAACCTGTGCATGCATCAAACCACAAACATAAGACCTCCTCTAGGGTCCTCATCCATTTCCATAGCGTGGTACACAACACATGACACAAGATTAGTTCAAACTTAACTCCACATTAAACCAAAACATACATCATGTATTAAACAGGGACTAACCAAGTCTCAGGGCCAAGCACAGTACTAATCCATAAACATAACTCTACTATACTTTACATTACATAACCTTATCTCAAATTACATTATATGTCCACACTAAAAGTACTAAGCTAATACTATTACAAGCCTTTTTCCCTTGACGTCTTCCTGGCCTACCTCTGACCTGCAAAACTGGGGTTAGGGGAGAGGGGTGAGCTAAAAAGCCCAGTGAGTAGAAACAAAGAAAACAGTTCATTAATTATATGCTTTCAAGAAATGCGTCACAGCACAAACAAATCATATCACGGATTGGACCCAACCCCAAAACATCCCTAAGCTATTTGCCCGGCCACCATAGAGAGCACCACAGGACTTCGTAATGCCTGGCCCAGCCAGGTCTTATCCATAGGGCTAGTGGGGTCGTCCTTGGTCCAATCTCCATCAATAGTAGATAATGCAATGCTTCATATTCGTGTAACTAGTGCAATCAACCTATTACATATCAACATGATGTATGAGCATGCTTTAAGCATTTGATTTCATAAAATAAAAGATTTAGTTAGTTCTACTCACCTCTAGCAGACGCTGAACTGACTCTGCAACTGCTAACACTGATGGCCTCCTCGATCCCTCGGGTCCGATCCTACACAGGTGGACTCGAATGAGGTGCCAACACACTCTAAACAACTCATAAACAACTCCCCAAAAACCCTCTAAAACATCACTTAAACATGCATAGAAAACAACCTTGAAAAGGCTGGACAGGGCACCTGATCAGAGATACTAGTAGAGTGGTGCCCATGATCAGAGATAGAATCAGAACAGCTCAAAGTAGACAGAAAAGTTATGCAGACGTTCGCAGAAAGCAGTTAGAATTTCAGGAGGGTAATTGGGTATTGCTGAAAGTGTCTCCGATGAAAGGTGTGGTTCGTTTTGGGAAGAAGGGTAAATTAGCTCCACGGTACATTGGACCTTTTGAGATTGTGCAGCGGATCGGAAATGTATCATATAAGCTAGATTTACCTGCTTCGATGGAGAGGATTCACCCGGTCTTTCATGTTTCTATGCTACGGCAGTTTGTGTCAGATCCGACTCAGGTTCTGAGTGAGCCTGAGGTGGAGATTCACACAGATCTCACCTATGTAGAGCAGCCAGTGCGGATTGTGGACACACAGCTCAGACAGCTAAGGAACAAGGAGATTCCGATGGTGAAAGTCCTATGGAACCACCATAATGTAGAAGAGTGCACGTGGGAGACGCGGGAGTCTATGCTCCAGCAGTATCCATATCTGTTTTGAGGTTCGTTTCCTCCTTTTTGTATGTTTCTAATTTGTTTTAGGAACATCCGAGGACGAATGTTCTTAAGGGGGGGAGAATGTAATACCCGGCATGTTCAGACATCAGAATTCCTATCGTTCGGTGGAATCGAGGATGTCAGAGCATCCCTGAAGGGAGAGTGGAGGTTTTCTAAAATGTTTTTAGATGTTTTAAGCTTTTGTTTTAGCAAAGGAATAAGTTTTGAAGAAAAAAGGCTAAGGAAAGTTTTGCCACTTTCGGCCCCCTAAAGTGTAAGTTCGGCCGCCTAAAGTAGCTCATGTTCGGCCCCCTAAACTCAATGTTCGGCCCCCGAACGTGATGAGGTGTTACATGTAGCTTTGGCCACCGAACGTGAAGCGGTGGTTCACTTTTTTAAGTGGATATGGCCGACTATAGAGGTGCTTAAGCTCTCCTTTGGGTCAGGAACAAGCACATGTTTCCCCTTGGTGATTTTCTTGAGTTTCTAATCAAATCTTTCAAAGAAAAATAAGTTTATGGTGAGTTTTAACTAGTTTTGAGAAGTTGTGGAGTTTGAGAACTTGTGAAGCTTGAATCTTCATTTCTTCAAGTTTGGGGTCACGCCAGCCTTTGTTCTTCAAAGGGTAAGAGTGAATCCTTTGTTTTTATCATGTTTTAAATGAGTTTGATGATGGGAAAGGGGAGTTGTGCTTGAGTATGCATAAGTTGTCCATATTAGGGTGTATGGATCCTATGCTTTGTGTATGGTTGTTGTGTGTTGTTTGTTGGAGTTTAATTTATTTGAAGCTCCTTTATGCTTATTGAAGTGTTTATGCATGTTTTAGAAGGGTTAAATGCATGTGTTGAGGTCTGAGCAGGTGATGGAGGGATTGGCAGGCGTCCTTGTGCACGAAACTGAGTTCTGGATGAACTCAGGTTCGGCCCCCGAAAGTCCAAGTTAGGCCGCCGAACATGCCTGACTTTCGTCTCTGGAAGGGACATTCGGCCGCCGAAGGTGCCCCCGAAAGTGCCCTGTCCAGCCTTCCTTTGCATGTTTTCTATGTTTGGTCTAAGGTGTTTTAAGGGGTTTTAAGGGGAGATGTTTAGCGGTATGTCCGAGTATGTTTGGTCCCTCATTTGAGTCTATCTGTGTAGGCACAGAGCAGAGGAACCAGAGAGAGCAGCAGTGAGTACTGCTCCAGAGTTTTCAGAGCCTGCAGAGTCAGTCAGTCCAGATAGCCAGAGGTGAGTGGAACTAAACTTAATGCTTTTTGAATTGATCAAAGACATGTTTTAGCATATCTCATGCATCATGATTATGCCATAAGTTGATTGCATTAGTATCCACGAATATGTTGCATTGCATTGTTATTTGTTGATGTGGGTAAATGCTGAATGATCCCATAGTCACAGACAGGAAGACCAGGAGCCTTTGACTACGCCCTGGCAAGTATAGCAAAGACCAGGAGCCTTTGACTACGCCCTGGCAGGTATATAGTAAAGTCCAGGAGCCTTTGACTACGCCCTGGCAATGGTAAGTACAATGGTGTTATATACACATATACATATATGACAGGAAGTCCAGGAGCCTTTGACTACGCCCTGGCACAGAGTTACTGGGACTATGTGGTGACAGGTTTACTCTTGATGTGAAATGTTTGTGTTATGACGCATTCCATGAGAGCATCTGTTAATGAATTGTTTTACTGTTCTACTCACTGGGCTATAGAGCTCATCCCACTCCCTTAACCCCAGTTTTGCAGGTTCAGTATACCGTGTACAGGGACAGTCCAGCAGGGTTCAGAGAAAGAATAAAGAGAAATGTAATAGTCTAGAGTGGACATGTACTGTTAAAGAGATGTAATAGTTATATATGTGCTTGACTTAGTAGTTGTAAATCTATTGTGTTGTACATGATCGGTATATGTATACGTTTTACTGTATGTGGACTACCAGGCTTAACAGGTATGAATGAACCCATCTAGAGCAAGCTCTAGTCAGGGGTACAGAGTACAGAGTACAGAGTACAGAGTACAGAGATAGTGCATGCACAGGTTAAGCCTTGGGCCAGAAAAGAGTTTTCATTTTCACAGAAAATGTATGATCATGTATGAGATTTACAGGTACACAGAGAGTATAGCAGGCTTGCTACGGGTTCTGGCGGCCTTAAGCCGACCTGAATCCTAGCGCCGGTGACGGTCCATTTTGGGGTCGTTACAGATTGGTATCAGAGCCCTAGGTTCACATGATCGGACCTATAGCGCTAGTGTCGGGCTCATAGAGGGTGGTCAAGCACAATAGGAAATCATGTCCACTAGGATAGGGTGTTGCGTCCTATCTGTTTCATGCCATAAGTTATGCATGTGCTGTATTGATATGTGATGTTTATGTGCTAAGTGTTATGTTATGTATTGTTTTCCAGATAGAATAAAGATGCGAGGAACTCGTCGATCAGCTCGATTGACTGGAGTCCCACTAGATAGTGAGAGATCAGCTGCTCGTTCTCCTGCATTGCCGAGGGCAAGGTCTCAGCGATCTAGCAGGGAAGGTACGTCAATAGACCCTAGAAGGTCTGTGGACGAGAGCAGAAGAGGTACAGCAAGAGGAGGAAGATCAGAGGAGGAGATTGAGCAGTCGAGGGATGACAGTATGGGTATAGGCAGATTTGAGGAAGGTATGGGAGAGTCGCAGGGAGGCGCTCAGACGTCAGGCTTCGGCTACCCAGAGTATCAGATGGGAGGTATGTCGGAGTACTCGAGTTTTGTCCCCTATCCTCCTTACATGCCATATATGCCTTATCCTTCTTATTACCCACCATATCCTATGTATCCATCTTCCCCTACTCATCCAAGTGCAGCACACCCAGAACCAAATGAGCCAGTATTACCACCAGAACCAGTAGCCCCTGTTGTTGACAGACATCAACCTAGCTCATCTGGAGGTAAGGTGCAAATGACGGAGTACTTGAAATTGGATGCTCCTAAGTATAACACGGGAGATGATCCATTTGAATACCTCAGGTCAGTTAGGATGATAACCAGTGAGTTGGGAGCTGATGATAGTCGAGCCATTGAGATGGCAGGTTTCACGTTAAAATGCAAGAAGGCCAGAGAATGGTTCAAGAATTATGTGGAACCCAGGATGGATAATATGTCTTGGGTAGAGTTCGCCAATGAATTTGCAGGGTGGGCTTTTCCTGATAGCTCCAGGGAGATGAAAGTCATAGAGTTTGAACAGTTGCGACAGACAGATGAGATGAGTGTTGATGAATTTACAGATAAGTTCCTGGATTTGCTTCAGTATGTGGGTCAAGCCTATGATACTGACCAGAAGAAGGCAAGGAGATATACTATGAGATTGCATCCCAGGTATTCTTCCTTGATTCTTCCAGCAGAAAAGGAGAGTTTTCATACGATAGTAGATGCAGCCAGGAAAATGGAGGCTAGTGCCAATATTCAGAAACAGTCAAAGGCACAGGCTTCGAGTTCTAAGGCCCCTAGTGCAGCAGCCGCAGGTGGCAAGAGATGGGATCGAGCAAAAGGAACAAAGAGTAAGTTCTGGAGTAAAGTGAAGTCAGGTCTGGGAATAGGTAGTGGCTCAAGCTCTGGCACAGCTACAGTCTGCAGAAGATGCGGAAAACCACATGGCGGAGTTTGTCGGTTGGGATCTACAGCTTGTTTTAAATGTGGACAGGAAGGGCATATTGCTCGGGATTGTCCTCAGATGACTTTTGCACCATCCCAGCAGATGAGTTCAGGCAGTGTGGTACAGCCAGGTGTTCGGCCAGCAGCTTCAGTCATGCCTCAGAGTAGCGGTAGAGGTAGAGGGAGAGGGGCAGCCTCTACTTCAGCAGCAGGTTCCCGAGGTGGAAATCCGATAGCCCCAGCACGGATTTTCACTGTGACACAGGAGGAGGCTAACACGTCGAACACAGTGGTGTCAGGTAATCTCATCATTGGGTGTTCAGATGTGTATGCTTTGATGGACCCCGGTGCTTCTCATTCCTTTATTGCTTCGAGAGCCATAGAGAGATTGGGTTTGATCAGTTCTGAGTTAGAGTATCCTCTCTGGGTCAGTGGACCTAAATGTGACCCATCAGTGGCAGTGTCAGTCTGTCGTTTCAGTCCAGTGTTCATAGAGGGTAGATACCTTCCAGCTGACCTTGTGGTTCTAGATTTGACGGATTTTGATGTCATTCTAGGTATGGATTGGTTATCTACATATAGTGCGACTTTGGACTGTAGAGAGAAGATAGTGAGTCTCAGAGACCAGGATGGGTCAGAGTGTGTCTTCAGAGGAGACAGGAGAGGTACACCCAGAGGTATGATTTCAGCCCTTCAGGCTCGTCGTTTGCTTAGGAGGGGTTGTCAGGGGTTTCTAGCTCATGTGAGAGAGCTAGACAGTCAGGTGAGGGAACCAGCCGCAGTACCAGTAGTCCGAGAGTTTCTTGATGTGTTTCCAGACGATTTACCAGGACTACCACCTGATAGGGAGATAGGGTTTGAAATTGAATTGCTGCCAGGTACCAACCCTATCTCTATTCCTCCCTACAGGATGGCGCCAGCAGAGTTAAAAGAGTTGAAAGAACAGTTGCAGGACTTGGTAGATAAAGGGTTCATCCGCCCTAGTACCTCACCTTGGGGTGCTCCAGTGCTCTTCGTCAGAAAGAAGGATGGATCCCTCAGACTTTGTATCGACTACAGACAGTTGAACAAGGTCACTACCAAGAATAGGTATCCTCTACCTAGGATTGATGATCTGTTTGACCAGCTAGCTGGAGCAGGTTGTTTCTCGAAAATAGATCTGAGATCCGGGTATCATCAGTTGCGAGTCCGAGAGGCAGATGTGCCTAAGACAGCTTTCAGAACTAGATATGGGCATTATGAGTTCTTAGTGATGCCGTTCGGGTTGACTAACGCCCCTGCAGCATTCATGGATCTCATGAACAGAGTTTTCAGTGAGTTTCTGGATCACTTTGTCATTGTTTTCATCGATGATATATTAGTGTATTCCAGAGATGCAGAGGAGCATGCCCAGCATCTGAGGATAGTTCTACAGACACTGAGAGAGCATGGTTTGTATGCCAAGTTCTCGAAGTGTGAGTTTTGGTTAAGGAGCATTTCCTTCTTGGGACATGTGGTATCAGCAGAGGGTATTGAGGTAGATCCCAAGAAGATAGAAGCTGTAGCTAACTGGCCCAGACCCACGACAGTGACTGAGATTAAAAGCTTTCTGGGACTGGCAGGTTACTACAGGAGGTTCGTTCAGGACTTTTCAAAGATAGCGGCTCCTATGACCAAATTGACTCAAAAGAACCAGAAGTTTGTCTGGTCAGCCCAGTGTGAAGAGAGCTTTGAGGAGCTCAAGAAGAGATTGACTACAGCACCAGTCTTAGCTCTGCCTGTAAGTCATGAGGATTTCACAGTGTTCTGTGATGCATCCCGAGTGGAATTGGGCTGTGTATTGATGCAGAGTGATCGGGTAATAGCTTATGCTTCTAGACAGTTGAAGAAACATGAGTTGAATTACCCCACCCATGACCTAGAGATGGCAGCAGTTATCTTTGCACTTAAGATGTGGCGGCATTACCTCTACGGGGTTAAATGCGAGATCTTTACTGATCACAAGAGTTTACAGTACATCTTGAGTCAGAGAGAGCTGAATTTGAGGCAAAGACGATGGGTCGAATTGCTCAGTGATTATGATTGTAAGATCCAGTATCATCCGGGTAAGGCGAATGTGGTGGCAGACGCCCTCAGCCGGAAATCACTAGGCAGTTTATCCCATATATCAGCAGAGCGAAGACCAGTTGTGAGGGAGCTTTACAAACTCTTAGAAGAGGGACTACAGCTCGAGATGTCTGGTACAGGTGCATTGATAGCACAGATGAGAGTGACACCTGTGTTTCTGGAGCAGATAGCTCAGAGACAGCACGAGGACCCTGAATTAATGAAAATTGCCAGGACTGTTCAGTCAGGCAACAGTGCAGAGTTCAGATTTGACAGTAAAGGGATCCTTCGTTATGGGAGTCGACTTTGTGTACCCGATCGTGGCAGTGTGAAGGAAGACATTATGAGGGAAGCTCATAATGCGAGATATAGTGTTCACCCAGGAGCCACCAAGATGTACCAGGATCTAAAAAAGGTCTATTGGTGGCCAGCTATGAAGAAAGAAGTAGCGCAGTTTGTGACAACCTGTGAGGTTTGTCAGAGGGTGAAACTAGAGCATCAGAAACCAGCAGGAATGCTTAACCCATTACCGATTCCCGAATGGAAATGGGAAAACATAGCTATGGATTTTGTAGTGGGTTTACCAGCAGCGTCCAACAGAATAGACTCGATATGGGTGATTGTGGACAGACTCACGAAATCTGCTCATTTTCTTCCAGTTCGGAGTACCTATTCTGTGGATAAGTTGGCTCAGGTCTATCTAGATGAGATAGTGAGATTACATGGTGTTCCAGTATCAATAGTCTCAGATAGAGGACCTCAGTTTACCTCTAGATTTTGGCGAAGTCTGCAGAGTGCGATGGGCACAAGATTAGAGTTTAGCACTGCTTTCCACCCACAAACTGACGGACAGTCAGAGAGGACCATCCAGACCATAGAGGATATGCTTCGATTGTGTGTGTTAGACTTTGGCGGTTCTTGGAGGCAGCATCTACCTTTGGTGGAGTTTGCCTACAATAACAGCCATCATGCTAGCATAGGGATGGCTCCGTATGAAGCGTTGTATGGGAGGAAATGCAGATCCCCTGTTTGTTGGGAAGAGATAGGAGAGAAGGCTCTGGCAGGGCCAGAGTTAGTCGAGATTACTAGTAGAGTGGTGCCCATGATCAGAGATAGAATCAGAACAGCTCAAAGTAGATAGAAAAGTTATGCAGACGTTCGCAGAAAGCAGTTAGAATTTCAGGAGGGTAATTGGGTATTGCTGAAAGTGTCTCCGATGAAAGGTGTGGTTCGTTTTGGGAAGAAGGGTAAATTAGCTCCACGGTACATTGGACCTTTTGAGATTGTGCAGCGGATCGGAAATGTATCATATAAGCTAGATTTACCTGCTTCGATGGAGAGGATTCACCCGGTCTTTCATGTTTCTATGCTACGGCAGTTTGTGTCAGATCCGACTCAGGTTCTGAGTGAGCCTGAGGTGGAGATTCACACAGATCTCACCTATGTAGAGCAGCCAGTGCGGATTGTGGACACACAGCTCAGACAGCTAAGGAACAAGGAGATTCCGATGGTGAAAGTCCTATGGAACCACCATAATGTAGAAGAGTGCACGTGGGAGACGCGGGAGTCTATGCTCCAGCAGTATCCATATCTGTTTTGAGGTTCGTTTCCTCCTTTTTGTATGTTTCTAATTTGTTTTAGGAACATCCGAGGACGAATGTTCTTAAGGGGGGGAGAATGTAATACCCGGCATGTTCAGACATCAGAATTCCTATCGTTCGGTGGAATCGAGGATGTCAGAGCATCCCTGAAGGGAGAGTGGAGGTTTTCTAAAATGTTTTTAGATGTTTTAAGCTTTTGTTTTAGCAAAGGAATAAGTTTTGAAGAAAAAAGGCTAAGGAAAGTTTTGCCACTTTCGGCCCCCTAAAGTGTAAGTTCGGCCGCCTAAAGTAGCTCATGTTCGGCCCCCTAAACTCAATGTTCGGCCCCCGAACGTGATGAGGTGTTACATGTAGCTTTGGCCACCGAACGTGAAGCGGTGGTTCACTTTTTTAAGTGGATATGGCCGACTATGGAGGTGCTTAAGCTCTCCTTTGGGTCAGGAACAAGCACATGTTTCCCCTTGGTGATTTTCTTGAGTTTCTAATCAAATCTTTCAAAGAAAAATAAGTTTATGGTGAGTTTTAACTAGTTTTGAGAAGTTGTGGAGTTTGAGAACTTGTGAAGCTTGAATCTTCATTTCTTCAAGTTTGGGGTCACGCCAGCCTTTGTTCTTCAAAGGGTAAGAGTGAATCCTTTGTTTTTATCATGTTTTAAATGAGTTTGATGATGGGAAAGGGGAGTTGTGCTTGAGTATGCATAAGTTGTCCATATTAGGGTGTATGGATCCTATGCTTTGTGTATGGTTGTTGTGTGTTGTTTGTTGGAGTTTAATTTATTTGAAGCTCCTTTATGCTTATTGAAGTGTTTATGCATGTTTTAGAAGGGTTAAATGCATGTGTTGAGGTCTGAGCAGGTGATGGAGGGATTGGCAGGCGTCCTTGTGCACGAAACTGAGTTCTGGATGAACTCAGGTTCGGCCCCCGAAAGTCCAAGTTAGGCCGCCGAACATGCCTGACTTTCGTCTCTGGAAGGGACATTCGGCCGCCGAAGGTGCCCCCGAAAGTGCCCTGTCCAGCCTTCCTTTGCATGTTTTCTATGTTTGGTCTAAGGTGTTTTAAGGGGTTTTAAGGGGAGATGTTTAGCGGTATGTCCGAGTATGTTTGGTCCCTCATTTGAGTCTATCTGTGTAGGCACAGAGCAGAGGAACCAGAGAGAGCAGCAGTGAGTACTGCTCCAGAGTTTTCAGAGCCTGCAGAGTCAGTCAGTCCAGATAGCCAGAGGTGAGTGGAACTAAACTTAATGCTTTTTGAATTGATCAAAGACATGTTTTAGCATATCTCATGCATCATGATTATGCCATAAGTTGATTGCATTAGTATCCACGAATATGTTGCATTGCATTGTTATTTGTTGATGTGGGTAAATGCTGAATGATCCCATAGTCACAGACAGGAAGACCAGGAGCCTTTGACTACGCCCTGGCAAGTATAGCAAAGACCAGGAGCCTTTGACTACGCCCTGGCAGGTATATAGTAAAGTCCAGGAGCCTTTGACTACGCCCTGGCAATGGTAAGTACAATGGTGTTATATACACATATACATATATGACAGGAAGTCCAGGAGCCTTTGACTACGCCCTGGCACAGAGTTACTGGGACTATGTGGTGACAGGTTTACTCTTGATGTGAAATGTTTGTGTTATGACGCATTCCATGAGAGCATCTGTTAATGAATTGTTTTACTGTTCTACTCACTGGGCTATAGAGCTCATCCCACTCCCTTAACCCCAGTTTTGCAGGTTCAGTATACCGTGTACAGGGACAGTCCAGCAGGGTTCAGAGAAAGAATAAAGAGAAATGTAATAGTCTAGAGTGGACATGTACTGTTAAAGAGATGTAATAGTTATATATGTGCTTGACTTAGTAGTTGTAAATCTATTGTGTTGTACATGATCGGTATATGTATACGTTTTACTGTATGTGGACTACCAGGCTTAACAGGTATGAATGAACCCATCTAGAGCAAGCTCTAGTCAGGGGTACAGAGTACAGAGTACAGAGTACAGAGTACAGAGATAGTGCATGCACAGGTTAAGCCTTGGGCCAGAAAAGAGTTTTCATTTTCACAGAAAATGTATGATCATGTATGAGATTTACAGGTACACAGAGAGTATAGCAGGCTTGCTACGGGTTCTGGCGGCCTTAAGCCGACCTGAATCCTAGCGCCGGTGACGGTCCATTTTGGGGTCGTTACAAAAGGCGCTCCCGAAGCCTTTCCATGTTCGGCGGCCGAACTTCACTTTCGGCGGCCGAACCTGGCAAACGCCTCCTTGGTCATTTCTTTTCAAAACTCAATTCTTTTTCATTTAAAACCATGAAATCAGTAAAAACCTTTTAGAAAACACATTTTACCCCTCTAGAAGCCTCTGGCATCTTCAGAATTTTAGATTCCAACGGAGATTCTGCCAGAAGGTAGGGATTCCGATGCCGGAATCTAGCCGGGTATTACATCATGTATCAAAAAGGGATTACAATATACTATGGTCAAGCACACTTCTAACCTTAATATCGTTACATTACATATCTATACATCATTATACAATCTGTCATGTCCACATTCTAACTATTACATACATAAGACTTCATTACTCTTCTTGACTTCTCTGTCTAACCCGTACCTGCAAACCTGGGGAATTTGGGAGAGGGGTGAGCTACTAGAGCCCAGTGAGCAGAATCATAAAGCATTTAAAACACATGCTATCATGGAATGCATCACATCACAATTAATCATATCAAGGATGAACTTGACACCATTTAGCCCTCTACATATTCCAATCATGCCAGGGGCGTAGTGCAGGCCACACCTGGTCTTTCTCTTATACATAACATAACATACATAATCCATGGTGCCGGGGGCGTAGTGCAGGCCACGTCCGGTCTTTCTCTTACATAGTGCCAGGGGCGTAGTGCAGGCCACACCTGGACTTCCATACCATATCATCATGTCATAACATATGAGGGCTAATGGATCATTCAACATTCATCCACATCAACAACATATTATGCAATGCAACATATTCGTGATTTCTAATGCAAACAACCTAAAATATCACATGGCATCCGTGATGCATGAACATGCTCAAAACTGATTTATTTACTTAAGAGCATAAGAGTTATTCCACTCACCTCTAGCCAGCTCTGACAATGACTGAAGCAACTGACTCACTGCTGGGGTCCTCGGTTCCTCGGGTCCAAACCTACACAGGTGGACTCAAATGGGGGACCAAACAACTAGAACATAACTCTAAAAATATCCCCCCAAAACCCCCTAAAACATCATGAAACAACCATAGAAGAACATGCAAAGGAGGCCTGGACAGGGCACTTTCGGCGGCAGGTTCGGCGGCCGAAAGTCCCTCCAGAGCCGAAAGTCAGGCAGGTTCGGCGGCACCTTCGGCGGCCGAAACTCCCAGATAGAGACGAAACTCATGCATATTCGGCGGCACTTTCGGCGGCCGAAACTGCCAGACAGAGACGAAAGTCTCCTTTCGGGGGCAAGCTTCGGCAGCCGAAGGCTGCCTCCACAAGAGGGTTCGGCGGCCGAAAGTCCCTTCGGCTGCCGAACCTGGTTCCTCCCAAAGGGCAGAAACTTGGTTCAAACATGCACAAATGCCTCCAAACTCACACCATCATGCATTTAGCTCAACCAAAACATGCATACAAGCTCCTAGGGGTCTCAAACTACCTTAAACCCCAACTACAACACATCAAACATACATTACAAGCCACATTGCTCAAAAACACATCAAAAACTCATAAACTAAACATAAGCTTACTCATGCATTCTACCCCCATAGATCTACTTAAAACTTACTTAAAACATACAATGAGCTTAAGATCGGCTCTTACCTCTTGAAGATCGAGAGAGAGACGACCTAAAACTCGGAGGTGGGAGAGATTGGGTTCTTGAACCTCCAAGCTCCAAAACTTTGCTTAAAAGCTCAAATCTTCAAAACAAAGTTAAAACAAATGAAAAACTTGAAAGATCTAGAGGAAAAACATCAATGATCGGTGAGGGACGGCGGAGAGCTCACCTTGGCCGAAAATGGGGAAAAAGCTCGCCCGTTTTCGGCTAAGGGACCCTTTTATAGTGGCTGTCCAGGCCACGTTCGGGGGCCGAAAGTGCCTCCGCATGCATGCCATGTTCGGCGGCCGAACTTGAGGTTCGACGGCCGAACCTGGGCTTCCCTCACTTATGCCTTCGGGGGCCTAAGGGTCACCCGAAATGCATGCATGTTTGGCGGCCGAACTTTGAGTTTCGGCGGCCGAACCTGAGTTTTCCTCCAAGGATATTTTCATGCAAAAACTCATTTCCTTTTCATTTAAAATCATGCAAAACATTAAAATGTTCTATGAAAACATGATTTTACCCTTCTAGAGGTCTCCGACATCCGAAATTCAACCGGACGGTAGGAATTCCGATACCGGAGTCTAGCCAGGTATTAGATAATTAATGGTTGGTTATACAGGAGATCCTCAACTCAACCATGGTTATGATGCATGACAGAAGATGAGTGCCGAGAAATCCTAAAAATTTTTATGAAGATAAATGTGGAAACCACAAAGCAGCTCGAACGATGGCTCAGAAAGCATTCAGACAGGGATACTACTAGCCAATGATAATGAAAGATGCAAAAGAGCTTGTCCAGAGGTATCATCGATGTCAAGCGCATGCAAGCGCCCTGAGATTTTAGGAAGTCCTAAAAAAATGTAATTCAATTTGAATCAAGCCGAGTGTTTACGAGAAAATGCTGCAATTAGAATTGTGGTTCACAGAAGTGAAATGTCCAGAATGTTCAATAGTAAGGTCAAGCCATGTGCTTTTAATGTGGGGAACTTAGTCCTTAAAAGAACAGATGCAACAGATGTCGAGTCTGGTAAGTTGGCAAAAACTGAAAAAGACCGTTTAAGGTCCAAAGGTTATTTATCTAGGGTCTTATAAGCTGGTTAAGCTAGATGGTCGAGTCATTCTCCACTCCTTGAATATTTATAATCTAAGAAAATTTTAACATAACAGTTAATGATGTAATTTTCATGTGTTATTTAGTGACAAGGAACAATAGGGTCGCCTACTTCAAAATGATTAAAGAGCATTCATTAAAGGCCATAATTCGAGCGTTGGTCCCACTAATCAAAACACTCGTGCCAGGCCACAAGGTGAGAACCCACCAGGCCAGAAGACTAGACATTAGACCCACTAATCAAGGCACTCATACCAGGCCATAGGAGGAAACGCACTAAGCTAGAAGACCGAGTGTTGGATCCACTAATCAAGGCACTCATGCGAGGCCACAAGGCGGGAACCCGCTAGGTCAGAAGACCGAGCGTTGGACCCACTAATCAAGGCACTCATACTAGGCCAGAAGGTGGGAACCCGCTAGGCCAAAAAACTAAGCATTGGACTTACTAATATAGACACTCATGCCAGGCCACAAGGCGGGAATCCGCCAGGCCAAAAGATCGGATGTTGGACCCATTAATTAAGGCATTTATGCTAAGCCACAAAGCAAGAATCTATCAGGCCCGGAGACTGAAAACAAGGCATTTATGCCAGGCCATAAGGTGGGAGTCCGTTAGGCTAGAAGACCAAGTCTTAGTCCCATTAAACAAGGTATTTATACCAAGACACAAGGCGAGAACCCATCAGGCCAGAAGACTTAGTGTTAGTCCCACTAAATAAGGCATTTATGCCAAGCCACAAGGTGGGAACTCGCCAGGCACACGACTGGGTATTAATCTCAATCAACAAAAGTTTCAAGACCATAAAGCGGGAATCCTCTAGGCACATATATCGGTGTTTGTCCCGATCAACTAACGCATTTTATGCCAACAAGCCACAATGCATGATCGGGTGTTAGTTCCAATAAACAAAAGCTTCAAAGCCATAAGGGGGGTATTCGGCAGGCCAACCAACCAGGTGTTAGTCTCGTTCCATAAGGAGTTTCTATGGCATTTCATGCCCAGGCCACAAGGCAAGTATACACCAGACCAACCAAACGGGTGTTAGTCCCGTTAAATAAAAAGTTTCTAAGGCATTTCATGCCAGGCCACAAGACGAGTATATGCTAGATCGACTAATCGGGTGACAGTCCTGCTCCACAAAAAAGTTTCTAAGGCATTTTATGCCACACCACAAGGTGGGTATACACTAGGCTAACCAACCAAGTGTCAGTTCCATCCTACAAGAAGTTTCTAAGGCATCTTATACCCAGGCCACAAGGTGGATATACGCCAGACCGACCAACTGGGTGTTAGCCCCTTTTCAAAAAGAGTTTCCAAGGCATCTCATGCTAGGCTGACCAACCAGGTGATAGCCCTATTTCACAAAGTATTCTAAGGCATCTTATGCTATACTAGAGAATGCCCCAAAGCTTGCCAATGCTAGAAAATGCCTAGAAGCCTGACAGGGGTGGAAAATACTTGAAAGCTCGTTAGTGCTATAAAATGATCAGAAGCTCATTAGGGCTGCTCGGGGTGAGAAAATTCTTGGAAGCAAGTCAGTGCTAGAGAATGTATGAAAGCTCGACAGGGTGAGAAAATGCTCAAAAGATAGTTAGGGGCTAAAGAATGCTCGGAAGCTCGATAGGGCTAGAGAATGCCTAGAAGCTTAGCAGCGCTGGAAAGTGCTTGGAGGGTCACCAGGGCCATTGGGACAAAAGAAAACCTGAAAACTCGCCAAGGCATTACTATATTGCTTGGATCAATTTTGGGCAAGCACTGGACAAGATCTTGGACCAGGCTGGTTATAACGACCCGGAAATTGATACCCCTCTGTCACAGCCCGAATTGTTACCGGCGCTAGGATCCAGATCGGCTTAAGGCCGCCGGGACCCGTAGCAAGCCAAACATACCTCCTATCACCTGGTCAAATCCCATACATGATCAAAACTTTAACATAAAAACTGTAACATCTGATGTAGATACCGAGCTTGACCTGTATGCGACATAACTGAAAACATAAAGAAACCCCCTACTAGAGCCCTCATCAAAACTCTAGCTGGGTCAACATAACATACATCAAGCCGGAGTCACATCCAAAGAACTATAACCTAACCTGTGCATGCATCAAACCACAAACATAAGACCTCCACTAGGGTCCTCATCAAATACTCTAGCGTGGGGAACAACACATGCCACAAGTTCAGTTCAAACACAACTCAACATTAAACCATAACATACATCATGTACTAAACAGGGACTAACCAAGTCTTAGGGCCAAGCACAGTTCTAATCCATAAACACAACTCTACTATACTTGCATTACATTACATTATCTTACAATCCATTATATCAATTTATAATACATGTCCATACTAAAAGTACTAATCTATTACAATTACAAGACTTTTACCCTTGACGTCCTCCTGGCCTACCTCTGACCTGCAAAACTGGGGTTAGGGGAGAGGGGTGAGCTAAAAAGCCCAGTGAGTGGAAACAAAGAAAACAGTTCATTAATTACATGCTTTCATGAAATGTGTCACAGCACAAACATTTCACATAACGGATGGACATGACCACCAAAACTCCCTCTGTCTATAACATATCAGGGTGCCCGGCCCTTCGGGCTCCTCAGGACTTCATTATTCCCGGCCCTTCAGGGTCCTCAGGACTTCATTAATATAACATATCTAGGGCTATTGGGGTCGCCTTGGTCCATCCACATCAACAGTAAATAATGCAATGCGTCATATTCATGTAACTAGTGCGATCAACCTATTACATATAAACATGATGCATGAATATGCTTTAGGCATTTGATTTCGTAAAATAAAAGATTAAGTTTAGTTTTACTCACCTCTGGCAGACGCTGGACTGACTCTGCAACTCCTAACACTGATGGCCTCCTCGGTCCCTCGGGTCCGATCCTACACAGGTGGACTCGAATGAGGTGCCAAACACACCCTAAACAGCACATAAACAACTACCCCGAAACCCCTCTAAACATCACTTAAACATGCATAGAAAACAACCATGAAAAAGCTGGACAGGGCACTTTCAGCGGCACCTTCAGCGGTCGAACCCTCTCTCCAGAGACGAAACTCGGGCACTTTCGGCGGCACCTTCGGCGGCCGAAAGTCCCTCTCCAGAGACGAAAGTCAGGCACTTTCGACGGCCGAACCTTCCTTCGGCGGCCGAAAGTCTACTTTCAAGCCAAAACTCAACTTTCGGGGGCGAGGTTAGGCGGCCAAACCATGCATCCACAGGCAGGTTCGGCGGCCGAAACTACCTTCGGCGGCCGAACCTGAGTTCATCCAGAACTCATCCTCTTATGCATTCAAGCCTCCCAAACCTTCCAAACACCCCAAAGAAGCACCCAAACTCCTAAAAACATGCATAACCCTTAACCATGTACACAGGAGCTTAAACAAGCTTAAACTCCAACAAAGAACATCAAAAAGCATACATGAATAGCTTATGACCCACATAAGCCAAAACCATCAAAACTACTCAAAACCTCACTTGCTCTTTCCCAATCATGCATACATTCTCCCACATGCATAAACTAGCTTAAACCTTCAACATAACATCACATAAACAGGCATAAGCATACATTAATATACATTGGGCATAAAACCCACATAAACCTAAACATGCACATCTACCCATATCCAACCATTAAAACATCATTAAACTTACTTAAAACTTCATTAAAATACAAGGAAAGCAAGGATCTACACTTACCTCTTGAAGATCGAGGGGTGGTGCGATCCCTAACTCGGAGGTGTGGAGGATCCAAGCTCCAACAATCTCCAAGCTCCCAAAACTCCTATTGAAGCTTCAAAACTTCAAAACAAGGGTAGAACTCATGAAAAACTTGAGGGATGTGTAGAGAAAATATGAAAATGACCAAAGGAAGGCAAAGACTCACTTGAGCACAAGAATGGGGAGAAAACTCGCCCATTTCCGATCTGAGGGCTCTTTATAGGTGGCCTGGTCAAAGACCTTCGGCAGCCTAACGTGCCCCCTAAACTCATGCATGTTCGGCGGCCGAACCTTGGCTCATTCAAACAAAGCTTTCGGAGGCCAAAAGCGCTCCCAAAACCTTTCTATGTTTGGCCGCCGAACTTCACTTTCGGCGGCCGAACCTGGCAAACGCCTCCTTGGTCTTTTCTTTTTAAAACTCAATTCATTTCCATTTAAAACCATGAAATCAGTAAAAACATTTTAGAAAATACATTTTACCCCTCTAGAAGCCTCTGGCATCTTCAGAATTCCAGATTCCAACGGAGATTCAGGCGGAAGGTAGGGATTCCGATGCCGGAATCTAGCCGGGTATTACACTGGTCAGAAGGGTGAATGAGAAGGAAGGAAGGACAGAGCACGCTAGGAATCTAACTTGGTTGGAAAAACTGAACTAAAGACCACACTCGGGACAGTCAATGTAATTTACACTTTAGGACCATGATACATTTCTCAACTAGGTCACCAGGAGGTTATCCACCAAGCCAATGATCGTGGGTCAGCCCGAATTAATAAAATGTTCAAGTCATTATTGTGATTGAGTATTAAGTTCGGTTTATTATTTTTAATTTTTATAGCCACAAGGCAATTGTCATTTATGGGCAAGAGTAAGTAAAATGATGCAAATAGGGAAAAGCCAATCAAAATGAGCCAAGTACCCAAGATCGTGAAGACGAAAATCATCTTTGAATCTAAAAAATTGAAGACCAGTGTGGGAATTTCTGATATTACACAATAATCACCCAAATAAGGCCATGTGCTGGCACTCGCAGAAAGGGCCACATGGTAAGGTTCTGATCAGATGATGGTCAGTCCCACTAAGAGAAAAGAAGACTCAGGTGCTTCAGGTCGGACTCGGTCTCAACTATAGGGCAAGGCTCCATAGGAAGTTACTGTTAATGGCTACAATCCAGTAGATCTCCTTTATACCTATAATCACAGGATCCCCGATCAATTAACCGGTGAGATCTCTTATCAACGAGCTGGCCACATTATTGTCGAATTTCTAGAAAGTATTATAATTAACTCCACATTCTTACAGTATAAAAGTTAAGGATCACAGAGACAAAAATATGCTATTCTCTTATACAACTACTCTTTGAGTTCTAAGCATTGTAATTCTCGTGCCTTTCTATTCAACCTATTGACTTGAGCATCGGAGTGGCTGTCATATGCATCAACCACCTCACTTTCTCTCTCTTGCAGGACTGACCAATCACAAGACAGCTCTATTTTTCGGTTACATTAATATTGTTCAATTCAAGTATACATATTTAATCTATCAATTTTAAATTGTCCAATAAACAATCCGGTAGAGTTTCATTTGTATATTGAATATTTTTAAAATTTCAAATAAATATTGCAATCTCACAACCTACATAAAATATAACTTTACAAGTGCTCATCAATTTATAAATCAATTATATACTCAATTCTCATAAAATTTAATTCAGGTGTATTATAGTAAATAAACACAATAAATAAATAATAGTACATCTTCATTTATAAATATTAAACTTAAATCATTAATTATATTACAATAAAATATAGTGAATAAAGAGTATGGTAAAAGATAGTAATTTATACCTTATCACAATGATGCAGATTGATCGAAAGATGAAGGAGTTACATATGGAGTATTAGCTTGAATCTGTAGTATAATATCCTGAAGTTTTTTTTGTTATAACTTCTACTTCATACAACTTAATTCAAGTATATTCTTGAAACAAATCTCTAACTATAGTGATGTCACTTAATGAATAAGATTCATGAGGACATAATTAGAATGGAGACTCTAATTCTTTCAAGAAATATATAATACAAAGATTATATTCAATAGAGATTGATGTAATATGATGAAAGGAGTTTATTACATGATAACTGGATATAGAAGGATTATGGTCAAACCACCTTTGACTTTCTAGTATTTTAGTAATTATGATGCATAACTAGATTTTCTCGTAATAAGTACATAATACAAATAAAATAAATTAATTATAATTTAGAGTTTAAATAAAATTAATTATTAATTAATATTATATGCAATTAATATATTTTAAAAACCTAATGGATCACAAATATTTAGGAATGAGAAACTAGAGTAAAATAACAATTTAAATATTAATATGATATGTCGATGAGCCTATTTAAATATTAACATGAGATGTCAGTAGACCTAATTAAGAGAAAAAATTAAATAGTTGAGTTTATTACAATAAGTACTAGTTAATAGGGTTTAAGAGTTGGCCTTTTAAATTAAAATAAGTATAATGGACCCAATTAATATAATTAAAAGACTATCCAAAATAAAGAGTTTTATTAGGACTAAACTAGGAGAAAGGATAAGCCTAAAGAGGTTATAAATAATCCCCTTTTTGGCCGAATAAGTGATCATCTAAAAACCTAAGAGAAATTCTTCTCGTTTCTTTTTCTTCTCTTGGTTGAATCCTTCACTAGCCTTAAGAATGATTTTTTGTCATTGTTATATATCTTTGAGAGTTCTTGACTTCTCAACCTAGTGTGAATTACTATTAGAGGTAATCAATTTGGATTACTGTAGTTTGTGATAATTCGATATTGAAAAATAATTCAAAAAAATCAAGAAACTACAATTTCAAAGGTAAAAATTTTATACCTTTAATTAAGAATTTAAATCTTCAATAATTTCTTATTATAACTAGGGCTTCCAAGATTTTATTTTTCACTACTATTATTCTTATTAATAATCTTGAAAAACTAACAATGGTATCAGACCTTAGTTATTATAAAAAAAAATTTGAGACCAAGCTTATTTATTGATGGAATTGATTTTCTTACAATTGTTCAACTTGATTAGAATAGTTCGAGAATAACCTAATCTAAATTATTTCAAAAAGTTTCAGATTTATTTAAAATTAACTAAAAAAGATTCAAAAAGAATTGCAAAATTTAGCTTTTATAAGTTTTTTTGGATAAGTATCAGTTTTTTTGGATAAGAATCTAATAGAGGTTGATTTGAATAATTCTTTTTGTTTATTCATGAGATGAATAATCGGATCTAAATTAATTCTAAAAATTTCAAAATTAATTAGAAGTAATTAAAATCTGAAAAAAGATTCAAAAATTATTGCAAGATTTAACTTTTATCAATTTTTCAAATAAGAATATGACAAGAGCTATTTTGTACAATTCATTTCGTATTCATGAGATGGATGACTTTTTCTAAATCAATTTTAGATATTTAAAAAATAATTATAATTGATTAAGATCTGATTTTCATCTCAGATTGAGTTTACAATTCAGCCAAGAAGGTGTTTCTAGCCATGTCTTACAATTTTACAAAATTCTTAAAATTGTTGGTGTTGTTTAGGATTCTTTGTGAGGTGAAAATTTAGATATAAATAAATACCAAATAATTTCAAAGTTATTGAAATTAAAATAGTATTTAATTCTAATTTTATTGCAATTAAAATTGTTAATTTTGGTCAAGTTAAAATTCTTGTTCAAGTAGATTTGTGTACTAAATTAAATTCATTACATGGGGTTTTTAGTCACCATTAATTTCCAAAAAAAAAAAAATTCAGATTTAATTTTTATATAAAATATGATATTTTAAAAACTAATTTGATGAATTTTGATGGTAAAATCAGTTTGAACAAAAAATAGATTAATTAAAATATATTATAATAAAGGTTTGAGCTTTTTATAACTCCTAAAATTAGTTTCATCTTAGAAAGTCTAATGTATTATTAATTAATAAAATTGATCAATTTTGGAACTATGCCAAAGTTATTTTGATTAATTTTCCGGTAAGAAATGTGTAAACATAAATAAAGAATCACAAGATTGTAAATTCTAAATTAAATTATTAAAATTCAGATTTAGTATAATAATTTTCAAATTAAAGTAATTATATTTGATTTCCATAATAAAGTTGGGTAATTGAGATTCAAGAGTTTGAATGCTCATAATTTCATCAAGTGACCAAATAATAAAGATGTAACGACCCCAAAATGGACCGTCACCGGCGCTAGGATTCAGGTCGGCTTAAGGCCGCCAGAACCCGTAGCAAGCCTGCTATACTCTCTGTGTACCTGTAAATCTCATACATGATCATACATTTTCTGTGAAAAATAAAAACTCTTTTCTGAACCAAGGCTCAACTTGTGCATGCACTATCTCTGTACTCTGTACCCCTGACTAGAGCTTGCTCTAGATGGGTTAATTCATACCTGTTAAGCCTGATTTTTCACATACTCTGTAAAACAGTTATATAAACAGACCATGTATACAAAAGATGTACAACACAAACTAACTAAGTCAAGCACAATTCTAACTTTATACACAACTGTACATCATATTACCTGTACTTACCGTTTGCCAGGGCGTAGACTGGGCACCTGGACTTTACTATACCTGTCAGGCCGTAGAATGGGGTCCTGGTCTTTACTATACCTGCCAGGCCGTAGAATGGGGTCTTGGACTTCCTGTCTGGAACTATTGGATCATTCAGCATTCACCCACATCAATAAATAAGTATGCAATGCAACATATTCGTGGATTCTAATGCAAACAACCTATTGTATTCGCATGATGCATGAAGTATGCTAAAAGCATTTCTTTTCTCAATTAAAAGAATTAAGTTTAGTTCCACTCACCTCTGGCTAACTGGACTGACTCTGCAGGCTCTGTCAACTCTGGAGCAGTACTCACTGCTGCTCTCTCTGGTTCCTCTGGTCTGTGTAGGCACAGATAAATTCAAATGAGGGACCAAACTAGCTTATGACCAACTCTATTAAACTCCCCAAGAATCCCCTTACATTCACTCAAACATCCTTGCAAAGCATGCAAAGGAAGGCTGGACAGGACACTTTTGGCGGCAGGTTCGGCGGTCGAAAGTCCTCTCCAGAGCCGAAACTCATGCACCTTCGGCGGCCGAATCTCTACTTTCGGCAGCCGAACCCTTTCGGGGGCAAGTTTCGGGGGCTGAAAGGCACTCCAGATATGAAAGTCTCTAACCTTCGGCGGCACCTTCGGCGGCCGAAATTCCCCTCCAGAGCCGAAAGTCCAAATGCTCGGGGGCAAGCTTGGATAGCTGAAGCCACCTCCTCATGGGTTCGGCGACCGAAAGTACCTTCGGCTGCCGAACCTGAGTTCATCAGCAAGGCAGAAACTTGCTCTGCCTCTCGCTAAAAAGCACCAATCTTTCTCAAACTCAACCACCTCAATCCCTCAACATGCATACACCAAGTATATGCTCAAAGGGGTGAAAAACTACCTAAAAACCCCAACAACACAAAACATACAACACATATACAAGCTTTTCTCACAAAATCACCAAAACCTCTCTTTTTACCCTATTCATGCAACTCTCCCCCAAAACCTCAAAAATCATCCATAAATCATGAAAACAAGCTCAGGATCTTCACTTACCTCTTGAAACCAAGAAGATGAACGATCCTAACGTGGAGTTTTGGAGCAACTCTCCTTCAAACTCTCCAAACTTCAAAATCTCAAGTGTTTAGGTCAAAACCTTCAAAAAACCATAAAAATCAAACAAACTTTTGCATGATTGAAGAAAACATGAAAGATAATGAAGAAAGACAGGGTCTCACCTCTGGAAATGAAAAGATAAGCTCAGTCTTATCCTTTCAACCGACTGAGGGCCGTTTTATAGGTGGCTGGCCAGACCACCTTCGGCGGCCACACGTGAAACCGAAAGCCATGCATGTTCGGCGGCCGAATGTCACCTGCGGCGGCTGAACCTAACTTTTCTGCCTTGGTTCTTTTCTTTCAAAAACTCTTTTCATTTCAACTTGAAAACATTAAAACATACTACATTATTTAAGAAAAATATAAATCTTACCCTTCTAGATCATTCCGACATCCTGGATTCCACCGGACGACAGGAATTCCGATGCCGGACTCTAGCCGGGTATTACATTCTCCCCCCCTTAAGAACATTCGTCCTCAAATGGTCCTAAAACAACAAATAAACACATAAAAAGGAGGAAACTCACCTCAAAACAGATATGGATACTGCTGGAGCATCGACTCCCATGTCTCCCACGTACACTCTTCTAGATTATGGTGGTTCCATAGAACTTTCACCATCGGAATCTCCTTGTTTCTTAGCTGTCTGATCTGGGTGTTCAGAATCCGCACTGGCTACTCTATATAAGTGAGATCCCCTAGAATCTCCACATCAGGCTCACTCAGAACCTGATTCGAATCTGACACAAACTGCCGTAGCATAGAAATATGAAATACCGGGTGAATTCTTTCCATAGAAGTAGGTAAATCCAACTTATACGACACATTTCCGATCCTCTGCAAAATCTCAAAGGGTTCAATGTATCGTGGAGCTAACTTACCCTTTCTTTCGAAATGAACCACTTCTTTCATTGGAGACACCTTCAGCAATACCCAATTACCCTCCTGAAACTCTATTTGTTTCCTGCGTATGTCTGCATAGCTTTTCTGTCTACTCTGAGCTGTTTTGATCCTCTCTCTGATTATAGGCACTGTTCTACTGGTAATCTCTACTAATTCTGGCCCTGCAAGAGCCTTCTCTCCTACCTCTTCCCAGCAAACAAGTGATCTGCACTTCCTCCCATACAACGCTTCATAAGGAGCCATCCCGATGCTAGCATGATGACTGTTATTGTAGGCAAACTCCACCAGAGGTAGATGCTGCCTCCAAGAACCGCCAAAGTCTAACACACACATTCTGAGCATATCCTCAATGGTCTGGATGGTCCTCTCTGACTGTCCATCAGTCTGCGGATGGAAAGCAGTGCTAAAATCCAACCTTGTGCCCATCGCACTCTACAGACTTCGCCAAAATCTAGAGGTGAACTGAGGTCCTCTGTCTGAGACTATAGACACTGGAACTCCATGTAATCTCACTATCTCATCCAGATATACCTGTGCCAACTTATCCACAGAATAGTTACTCCTAACTGGAATGAAATGAGCAGATTTCGTGAGTCTGTCCATAATCACCCATATGGAGTCTATCCTGTTAGACGCTGCCGGTAAGCCCACTACAAAATCCATAGCTATATTCTCCCATTTCCACTCTGGAATCGGCAGTGGGTTAAGCATTCCAGCCGGCTTCTGATGTTCCAGTTTCACCCTCTGACAAACCTCACAGGCTGTCACGTACTGTGCTACTTCTTTCTTCATGGCTGACCACCAATATACCCTCTTCAGATCCTGATACATCTTGGTGGTTCCTGGGTGAACACTATATCTCTCATTATGAGCTTCCCTCATAATGTCTTCCTTCAAACTGCTACTATCTGGTACACAAAGTCGACTCCTATAGCGAAGGATCCCTTTACTGTCAAATCTGAACTCTACACTATTGCCTGACTAAACAGTCCTGGCAATTTTCATCAATTCAGGGTCCTCATGCTGTTTTTGCGCTATCTGCTCCAGAAACACTGGTGCTGATGTCAATCTCCTCTTGAGCTCCTCAAAGCTCTCTTCACACTGGTCCGACCAGATAAACTTCTAGTTCTTTTGAGTCACTTTGGTCATAGGAGCAGCTATCTTCGAGAAGTCCTGAACGAACCTCCTTTAGTAACCTGCTAGTCCCAAAAAGCTTTTAATCTCAGTCACTGTAGTGGGTCTGGGCCAGTTAGCTACAGCCTCTATCTTCTTGGGGTCTACCTCAATCCCTTCTGCTGATACCACATGTCCCAAGAAGGAAATGCTCCTCAACCAAAACTCACACTTAGAGAACTTGGCATACAAACCATGCTCTCTCAGTGTCTGCAGAACTATCCTCAGATGCTGGGCATGCTCCTCTGCATCTCTGGAATACACTAAGATATCGTCAATGAAAACAATGACAAAGTGATCCAGAAACTCACTGAAAACTCTGTTCATGAGATCCATGAATGCTGCAGGGGCGTTAGTCAACCCGAACGGCATCACTAAGAACTCATAATGCCCATATCTGGTCCTGAAAGCTGCTTTGGCACATCTGTCTCTCTAACCCTCAACTGATGATACCCGAATCTCAGATCTATTTTAGAGAAACAACCTGCTCCAGCTAGCTGGTCGAATAGATCATCAATCCTAGGTAAAGGATACCTATTCTTGGTAGTGACCTTGTTCAACTGTCTGTAGTCGATACAAAGTCTGAGGGATCCATCCTTCTTTCTGACAAAGAGCACTGGAGCACCCCAAGGTGAGGTACTAGGGCGGATGAAACCCTTATCTACCAAGTCCTGTAACTGTTCTTTCAACTCCTTTAACTCTGCTGGCGCCATCCTGTAGGGAGGAATAGAGATAGGTCTGGTATCAGGCAGCAATTCTATTTCAAACTCTATCTCCCTATCAGGTGATAGTCCTAGAAGTTCATCTGGGAACACATCTGGAAACTCTCGGACTACTGGTATCGAAGCTGGTTCCCTAACCTGTCTGTCTAGCTCTCTCACATGAGCTAGAAACCCCTGACAACCCCTCCTAAGCAAACGACGAGCCTGAAGGGCTGAAATCAAACCTCTGGGTGTACCTCTCCTGTCTCCCCTGAAGACACACTCTGACCCATCCTGGTCTCTAAGACTCACTACCTTCTCTCTACAGTCCAAGGTCGCACCATATGCAGATAACAAATCCATCCCTAGAATGACATCAAAATCTGTCAAATCTAGAACCACAAGGTCAGCTGGAAGGCATCTACCCTCTATGAACACTGGACTGAAACGATAGACTGACACTGCCACTGATGGGTCACACTTGGGTCCACTGACCTAGAGAGGATACTCTAACTCAGAAATGATCAAACCCAATCTCTCTATGGCTCTCAAAGCAATAAAGGAATGAGAAGCACCGGGATCCATCAAAGCATACACATCTGAACACCCAATGATGAGATTACCTGACACCACTGTGTTCGACGTTTTAGCCTCTTCCTGTGTCACAGTGAAAATCCGTGCTGGGGCTACCGGATTTCCACCTCGGGAACCTGCTGCTGAAGTAGAGGCTGCCCCTCTCCCTCTACCTCTACCACTACTCTGAGGCATGACTGGAGCTGCTGGCTGTACAACTGGTTGTACCACACTGCCTGAACTCATCTGCTGGGATGGTGCAAAAGTCACCTGAGGACAATCCCGAGCAATATGCCCTTCCTGTCCACATCTAAAGCAAGCTGTAGATCCCAACCGACAAGCTCCTCCATGTGGTTTTCCGCATCTTCTGCATACTGGATAAGTTGTGCCAGAGCTTGAGCCACTACCTATTCCCAGACCAGACTTGACTTTACTCCAGAACTTATTCTTTGTTCCTTTTTCCTTTTCCCATCTTTTGCTGCCTGAAGGTGCTGCACTAGGGGCTTTAGAACCCGAAGCCTGTGCCTTTGACTGTTTCTGAATATTGGCACTTGCTTCCATTTTCCTTGCTGCGTCCACTATAGTGTGGAAACTCTCCTTTTCTGCTGGAAGAATCAAGGAAGAATACCTGGGATGCAATCTCATAGTATATCTCCTTGCCTTCTTCTGATCAGTATTATAGGCTTGACCCACATACTGAAGCAAATCTAGGAACTTATCTGTAAACTCATCAACACTCATCTCGTCTGTCTGTCTCAACTGCTCAAATTCTATGACTTTCATCTCCCTGGAGCTGTCAGGAAAAGCCCACCCTGCAAACTCATTGGCGAACTCTCCCCATGACATACTGTCCACCCTGGGCTCCATATAGTTCTTGAACCACTCTCGAGCTTTGTTACACTTAAGTGTAAAGCCTGCCATCTTTATGGCTCTGCTATCATCTGCTCCCAACTCATCAGTGATCATCTTCTCCCAACTCATCAGTGATCATCTTCACAGTTCTAAGATACTCAAATAGATCATCTCCTGGATTGAATTTAGGAGCATCCAACTTCAAGTACTCTGTCATTTGCACCTTACTTCTCCCAGATGAGCTAGGTTGCTGTGTTTCAACAACAGGGGCTACTGGTTCTGGTTGGGGTGGTGGAGGTACTGGTTCATTTAGCTCTGGGTGTGCTGCACTTGGATGGATAGGGGAGGGTGGATACATAGGATATGGTGGGTAATAGTGAGGATAAGGCATATATGTAGGATATGGGACAAAACTAGAGTACTCCGACATACCTTCCATCGGATACTCTGGGTCCTGAAGAAAGGCTGGATAACCAAACCCCGAGGCCTGAGCGCCTCCCTGAGACTCTCCCATACCTTCTTCAGATCTACCCATACCCATACTTTCATCTATAGACTGGTCAATCTCCATAGCCTCCCTCACTTCCTCTGATCTTCCTCCTCTAACTGTACCTCTTCTGCTCTCGTCTACAGACCTTCTAAGGTCTATTGATGTACCTTCCCTGCTAGATCTCTGAGACCTTGCCCTTGGCAATGCAGGAGGACGAGCAGCTATTCTCTCATTATCTGGTGGGGCTCTAGTCAATCGAGCTGATCGACGAGTTCCTCGCATTTTAACTCTGGAAAACAACACATAACATAACATATCAGCATACATTTAACTCATAGCATTTCATAGCATCAAATAGACAGGACTCAACATTCTATCCTAGTGGACATGCTTTCCTATTGTGCTTGACTTCCTCTAGCCTCTATGAGCCCGACACTCTCTCTATAGGTCCGATCATGTGAATCTAGGGCTCTGATACCAATCTGTAGCGACCCCAAAATGGACCATCACCGGCGCTAGGATTCAGGTCGGTTTAAGGCCGCCAGAACCCGTAGCAAGCCTGCTATACTCTCTGTGTACCTGTAAATCTCATACATGATCATACATTTTCTGTGAAAAATAAAAACTCTTTTCTGAATCAAGGCTCAACCTATGCATGCACTATCTCTGTACTCTGTACCCTGACTAGAGCTTGCTCTAGATGGGTTAATTCATACCTGTTAAGCCTGGTTTTTCACATACTCTGTAAAACAGTTATATAAACAGACCATGTATACAAAAGATGTACAACACAAACTAACTAATTCAAGCACAATTCTAACTTTATACACAACTGTACATCATATTACATGTCCACAATATTCTATTACACAATTCTTCTCTCTTCCTGAACTCTGCTGGACTTCCCCTGTACACTATACACTGAACCTGCAAGACTGGGGTTAAGGGAGTGGGATGAGCTCTATAGCCCAGTGAGTAGAACAGTAAAACAAGTCATTAACACATGCTCTTATGGAATGCATCAGACCACAGACAATCCACATCAAGGGTAAACCTGTCACCACATAATTCCAGTAACTGTGCCGTGCCAGGCCGTAGACTGGGGTCCTGGACTTCCTGTACTGTGTATATGTATATGTGTATATAACATCTGTACTTATCGTTTGCCAGGGCGTAGACTGGGCACCTGGACTTTACTATACCTGCCAGGCCGTAGAATGGGATCCTGGTCTTTACTATACCTACCAGGCCGTAGAATGGGGTCCTGGACTTCCTGTCTAGAACTATTGGATCATTCAGCATTCACCCACATCAACAAATAAGTATGCAATGCAACATATTCATGGATTCTAATGCAAACAACCTACTGTATTCGCATGATGCATGAAGTATGCTAAAAGCATTTCTTTTCTCAATTAAAAGAATTAAGTTTAGTTCCACTCACCTCTGGCTAACTGGACTGACTCTGCAGGCTCTGTCAACTCTGGAGCAGTACTCACTGCTGCTCTCTCTAGTTCCTCTAGTCTGTGTAGGCACAGATAAATTCAAATGAGGGACCAAACTAGCTTATGACCAACTCTATTAAACTCCCCAAGGATCCCTTTACACTCACTCAAATATCCTTGCAAAGCATGCAAAGGAAGACTGGACAGGACACTTTCGGCGGCAGGTTCGGCGGCCGAAAGTCCTCTCCAGAGCCAAAACTCATGCACCTTCGGCGGCCGAATCTCTACTTTCGGCTGTAATACCCGGCTAGACTCCGGTATCGAAATTCCTACCGTCCGGTGGAATCTCGGATGTCGGAAGCCTCTAGTAGGGTAGAATCATGTTTTCATAAATTTTTTTAAGGTATTTCATGGTTTTAAGTAAAATGGAAATGAGTTTTTGCATAAAAACAACCTTGGAGGAAAACTCAGGTTCGGCCGCCGAACATGCATGCTTTCGGGAGCGCCCTTAGGCCCCCGAAAGCACAAGTGAGGGAAGTCCAGGTTCGGCCGCCAAACCTCAAGTTCGGCCGCCGAACATGGCATGCATGCGGAGGCACATTCGGCCCCCGAACGTGGCCTGGCCAGCCACTATAAAAGGGTCCCTTAGCCGAAAACGGGCGAGCTTTTTCCCCATTTCCGGCCAAGGTGAGCTCTCCGCCACCCCTCACCGATCTTGAGTCTTTTCCTTCAGATCTTTCAAGTTTTTCACTTGTTTTAACTTCGTTTTGAAGATTTAATCTTTTGAGCAAAGTTTTAGAGCTTTGAGGTTCAAGAACCCGAATCTCTTCCAACTCCAAGTTTGGTCGCCTCTACTCTCGATCTTCAAGAGGTAAGAGTCGATCTCTAGCTTATGTTATGTTTTAAGTAAGTTTTATGAAGTTCATGAGGGTAGAATGCATGTTTAGCTCATAGTTAGGTTTATGGGTTTTATATGTATTTTTGAGTAATGTGAGTTGCTTGTGTGTTGTAGTTGGGGTTTTTGTTGGTTTGATGCCCCTAGGAGCTTGTATGTTTGCTTGTGAATGCTTGGGAATGTTGTAGAATAGGTTTATGCATGTTTGGATGAGATTGGAGGCATAAATGCATAAGGGAGCCAAGTTTCTGCCCTTTGGCAGAAACCAGGTTCGGCAGCCGAAGGAACTTTCGGCCGCCGAACATGGCTGGGGAAGCAGGCCTTTCGGCTGCCGAAGTTGACCCCGAAAAGAGACTTTCGTCTCTATCTGGGACTTTCAGCCGCCGAAGGTGCCGCCGAACATGCATGAGTTTCGCCTCTGTCTGGGAGTTTCGGCCGCCGAAGGTGCCGCCGAACCTGCCTGACTTTCGGCTCTGGAGGGACTTTCGGCCGCTGAACCTACCGCCGAAAGTGCCCTGTCCAGCCCTTTCTTACATGTTTTTCTATGATTATTCCATGATGTTTTAGGGGGTTTTTGGGGAATAGTTTAGAGTTATGTCCATGTATGTTTGGTCCCTCATTTGAGTCCACCTGTGTAGGTTCGGACCCGAGGAACCGAGGACCCCAGCAGTGAGTCTGTTGCCCCAGCGTCTGGTCGGAGCTATCCAGAGGTGAGTGGAATAACCCTTTATGTTTTTAAGCAAATCAATTGCAAGGATTGAGCATGATCATGCATCATGAATGCCATGTGATGAATTAGGTTGCTTGCATTAGAATTCACGAATATGTTGCATTGCATATTTTAAATGTTGATGCGGATGAATGTTGGATGATCCATAGCCCTTGATCTATGATATGACGATGTGATATGTAATGTACGGAATGTAAGACCAGTGGGACCCATTCTACGTTCGCTGGCACTATGTAAGGGAAAGACCAGGACCCATTCTACATTCTGGCACAGTTGGACACTGTTATGTTATGATATGTAAGGGAAAGACCAGGACCCATTCTACGTTCTGGCACAGTTGGACCATGTAGAGGGCTATTGGTGACAGGTTCATCCTTGATGTGATTAGCTGTGATGTGATGCATTCCATGTTATCATATGTTTTTAAATGTTTTATTATTCTGCTCACTGGGCTCTAGTAGCTCACCCCTCTCCCATTTCCCCAGGATTGCAGGTATAGGGTAGACCAGGAGGTTTACAAGAGTAATGAAGTCTGTTTTATGTAATAGATAGTATGGACATGATAAATGTATTAACGTTATGTAAAAGTACAGTTTCAGTCATGTAATGATATTGAGGATTAGATATTGTGCTTGACATGATGTATGAGGTGTCCCTTTTATTACATGATCAAAAATGTTTTATAATGTTCATGAAAGCCAACTCATCTCATGTTGTATCGCCCGTTGGGGCATTGATGAGATCCCACAGAGGGATCACGATTATGATTATGACTATGTACATGTATGTTCAGGTTGAGTTGGATGTTTGAAGGAAAAGTTTTAAATTTTTATGCATGTTGTTGATCATGTATGGGATTATACAGGTTTACAGGTTATATGTCAGGCTTGCTACGGGTCCCGGCGGCCTTAAGCCGATCTGGATCCTAGCGCCGGTAGCGGTCCAATTTTCAGGTCGTTACAGAATGGTATCAGAGCCCTAGGTTCATAGGATCGGACCTAGAGTGTCGGGCTCATAGATGTTCTAGAAGGTCAAGCACAATAGGAAGATCATGTCCACTAGGATAGGATGTGGAGTCCTGTCTTGTATGATGATGTGAAATGCCATGATTATATACATGTGCATTGATGCTATGATATGAATGATGTATATGTGATGAGGGTTCATATGTGCCCACATGAACCATATGATGCTAATGTTTGTATGATGTGTACTGTTTTTCAGAAAACAGGATGAGAGGAACCCGTCGATCGGCAAGATTGACTGGAGTACCACCTGAGGATGAGGGCACGAGCGCCTGTCCTCCTACATTGCCTAGGGCAATGTCTTGTAGAGCCAACAGAGAAAGAGTGTCAAGGGACCCTAGAAGGTCTTTTGATGCTAGCAGAAGGGGGACTGATAGAGGAGGAAGTTCTTCAGATGTGAGGGAGGTTATGGAAGAGGATCAGAGGAGGGATGGGAACCTGGATGTGAGCATGGAGGAAGAAGGGACAGGGGAGTCTCGGGGAGGCGTTCAGGCCTCGGGGTATGGTTTTCCACCCCATTATCCACCCTTCCCACAGGGTTCAGGGTATCAGATGGGAGGCACATCGGACTATTCCAGCTTTAACCCCTACCCTACCTACATGCCTTATCCACCTTTCTATCCACCTTACACACAGTACCCAGCTTATCCACCCTCACCCTTCTATCCAAACCCGGCAAACCCCACCTCGGGGAATGCTGCACCCCCACCTCCACCACCTATAGAACCAGCAGCCCCAGTTACTCAACCTCCTAGACCTAGCTCAGCTGATGGGAGCAAGGTAAAGATGACAGATTACCTTAAGCTGGATGCTCCCAAATACAAGTCAGGGGATGACCCCTTTGAGTATCTGAGAGTGGTGAAGACAATAACTGATGAGCTAGGGGCAAGTGACAGCAGGGCCATTCAGATGGCAGGGTTCACTTTAAAGTGCAAGAAGGCACGGGAATTGTTCAAGTGTTATGTGGACCCGAGACTAGACGGTATGACATGGGAGGAATTCGCGAATGAGTTCGCGGGATAGGCTTTTCCAGATAGTTCCAGAGAACTAAAGATGATTGAGTTTGAGCAACTGAGACAGTCAGAGCATATGGGTGTAGAGGAGTTCACGGATAGATTCTTGGAGCTATTGCCTTTTTCAGGGCAAGCTCTAGATACAGATATGAAGAAAGCCAAGAGATATGTTATGAAGCTTGACAGAGCATATTTTAGCCCACTTTATCATGATGTTCTTGATGTTTATTTACACCTTTTCTACCTAATTTTGTGGTTTTAACCATGTTTTGCAGATATTAGGTGTAAAGAGACAATCTGGAGAAAATGCTCTTAAAACTGCCAAAAAGTGCCAAATATGGAAAGTTCCAGAAAAGGAAAGTTTTCATATATGGAAAGTTCCAAATAAGGAAAGTCTTCATATATGGAAAGTGTCAAATAAGGAAAGAGTCAGAAAGCACAGTCAGCAAACTGTCCGAAATTCGAACTGCAGAATCTTTCCTGCCTTATTTAGAACATGTGCTAAGAAAGGAAAGTTTTCAAATAAGGCAGGTTTTCAGAAAAGGAAAGTCTTCAAATGAGGAAAGTGCAGAGACAAAAGCAAATAAGGAAAGCTCAGTCAGGAAATTATTTGAATTTCGAATCGCAGATCTTTCTTTCCTTATTCAAAGATGTGCACGTACTGCAGCAGTCAAATCTTCCAATTTAGGCAGCAAGGTCTCATCAAGGCACACTTGCCTCTTCTGCGTTCAGCGTTTAAAATTCAAATGAAGGCTCCACCTAAAAAGGAAAGACTGGACATATATCTTTCCACTTCTGCACATTAATGACTGCATTCTCCTGCCTCTTTTGCAATCCATGCGCGCGCCACCTCTTCTGGAAGCATGATCCGTGCATCCTTCCTCTTCTGAAAGCCTTAGTACATGCATATTTCCTTATGAACATCAAGCCACGACTTTTCTTCCTCTATTGGCAGCCTTGGATCGCTCTTCCTTCCTTTTCAAGCACAAGGTACGCTCCTTTCCTATTCTGAAGGCAATCTGCGCGCCAACTTCCTTCTGAAGCCTTGCAGTCCGATTCTTTCCTCTTTTGCAACAACTTGGGCAGCAAGTTGCATATGGGCAGCACCTTGGGCAGCCTCTACACTAATTAGGAAGCAAGGTCAGCATCTAAACTTATTTAGGAAGCACAATCTGCGCCTCCTTCCCTTTTTGAGAGCAAACCGCGCGCACCAACTTCCTTCAGCAGTGCATTTTCGCGCAGCCTTCCTTCTGAAGCCGAAAAGCGCGATTCTTTCCTTTTCAGACACATCTTGGGCAGAAAATACCTCTTGGGCAGTAAGTATGACCTAGGGCAACACTTTTCAACTATAAAAAGCCACATAAGAAGCCTCTACAGGGTCCCGAAGCTCCCCTTGGGAGACACCTACGAAATTCACATCTCTTCTTCTACCTTTCTTCTTTTCTTTTATTTTTGGTTTTTGTTTCAGCCATGAGAGGCTGAAACCTCTTTTCTAGTTGAAGAACAAGTGAAGCTTTAGTTGTATTGTGGATTGAGAGACTTGGACTACATTGTTTATCTTTTGTTATTCAGTATTCTTGTGATTTCATGCTTAAGGACATTATTGCTTTGTTATTTAAGATCTCCATTGATTCTTTGTTGCAAGGTAATATATTGTTGGTTTGAGTGATTTTAAGTCCGAAATTGCTTGATTTATTCAACCATAAGAACACTTGGTGCATCACCAAGGAAATCACATGATCTAGTGTTGTCTCCATGCATGTGGGTGACTAGAATTGGTTCTCTCTATATCTTTATGCAATTGACTATTGTAAAAGGCCTAAGGCTCAAAGACGTTCTTTGGCAATTGTTAATTAGTAATTAATTGGAGGACTTTCCCTAATTGATTTAATCTTAAAGAGAGACAATGGATGTGAGAAGCTTCTTCAATCTCCATGGCCAATTTATTGAATCAACAAAGGAACATATGAGTCAATGATCAATCCTATCAACTAAAGTGAATCTGAATCTTCAACTAGAGCTTTTATCATTATTGTTTCCTCTTTATTTTTATTTGCTTTATTTACTTGCTTTCATCATTAGTTTAATCAAATCAATCTCAAAACCCCCCATTTTTACTTTACATGCACTTGCACTTTCTTTTCTTTTCTGCTCTTTTTAATTTGGTCTACTCAAGGAAGGTAAATAAGTATCAATTCCCTGTGGATACGATCCTTTCACCACTGTCTACAGTTTTATTATTGTTGGCAATTGAATTGATTATTTTGACCGGCTTCGACAACCGCTCTGTCAAAATTGGCGCCGTTGCCTGGGAATTGATCTAACTTGTTTATTTTTCTTTCAGGACCCGATCTGTACTGCGAAGAACACTATCTTAACAAAAAAAAAAAAAAGAAAAAAAAAGTCACCCAATCACACCACTCTTCTGAAACATCTCCATCGCACCTCTTCCATATTCAGCCACCTAACCTCTTCTGCATCCGGCCGCCGAGCCTTTCGCCAAAGGCACAGACACCATCGCAGATCTGAATCATGGATGAGATAAGTATGTCCAATATTGATCCTCGATTGTCATATCTAACCTCTCTTTTGGAAAATTATGTCCAACAACTTGAGCGATCTCGGCCATGTGGGATGTGTGCACAAATATGACACCTAACTGATCAATGTCCTATGCTTTATGAGAATTATCAACAAGTACATGCATTTGAAGGATACTATGGACAGCCAAGATATGATCCGTACTTTGACACATACAATCCATATTGGGGAGACTATCCGAACTACGACTATGCTAAGGATGACCAATACCGGGACTATCAAGGATATCAAGCCCAACCAGCACCTACAAGTTCAGATCTTGCCTCTAGTGAAATGGCAAAGATGATGCAAATGATGCAAATGATGCAACTGCAGATCGGGGAATTGACATCCGCAATGAACAGATCCGACACTCAAGGGAAGTTACCTTCTCAAACAGAAGACAATCCCAGAGAGAATGTGAATGCTATTACATTGAGAAGAGAGGAAGAGCTTCAAGATGTGTGGGATGATGATGAAAGTTCACAAGTGCAAGAACAAAGTGCTGAAGAGAAACAACCAGAAAACTGTTTGTCCAAACAAACAGATCAAATAGAACTTGTTGTTGATTTAGATATCACTGATTTTTTGAGTAAAGATGTTTTTCATGTAAATCAAGATGATATACTAAATAATGATCTTTGCAGGAAAGAGAGCCAGAAAGAGCCAGAACTAAAAGAAACTGACTGTTGCATCCAACAGGTGGACTGCAGCCATGCACAGAATGAACAGAAGCAGATCGCACCACTTCAGCTTGGTGCGCAGATCAGCCTTGCACAGACCAAAACCACCACCTTTCGGCTCCCGAACTTCACCACCTTTTGGAAGCCGAACTTCACCACCATTCGGCAGCCGAACCTCACACTTCAGCTTCCAATGCAGAACAGTCCTCTTCCACCTCCCTTTCAGGTAAGTCCTGCACAGAAGGAGCAAACTGAATCCAATTCAGCCATTCCTCCATCGCAGAAAGCCCATGCACACAATGAACTAGTGGAAATCCAAGATCCAAAACCAAAGGAGCATGTAGATCTATGCCTGCCCAAACCGCCGGATAAGGTAGAGATTGTTTTGCCTGAATTCAGTACTAAATTGCAGCTACCCATGGAGAAATATGAACTGGAGTTCAAAGTGCTGCCCAATCATCTCAAAAATGCAAACATAAGGGCAAGAGGCACACCTCATCTGAAAGAAGAGATGCTAATCATGTTGCTTCATGAGTACATGAAAGAAATAAGATGGGTTATGACCAAATCAAAAGGCATGCTACACTTTGTACTTAATTCTGTTGGGACTCTTTTCCCTTCCCCAATTACTTGAGCCTTGATCAAGTGGATCGCACCATGCACACCACACCCAGGGGAGTACTCAGTTTCCTTTGTTCTTTTATGTTTCTTATACATTGAGGACAATGCATGATTTAGGTGTGGGGGTGCGGATCTCTGAAATTTTTAATTGTTTGCTTTAGACACATTTTTCCTTTCAGTTTGCATTTTCTTTTCAGTTTTCCTTTCAGTTTGTGTTTGATCATCCACAATCTTCTTTTTGATTTGCTTTACTCAAACTGATGAACTATGTTGGATGAACTTTCTTTCCATGACCCCATTGATGTGATAACTCTTTAAACCTATGTTGAATCAATTGCAATGAGATGTATTCTTGTTTGGGAATTGCCTTTGAATTGAATCTTTAAGCTTGCCATGGTGAAAAATATATTGATGACTCTCATTTGAGAGAATGAATTGATTGATATGTGAATAAACTTAATGTGACTTGTGTTAGCAATTGGTGTTGATTTGCCCAAATTATTGAGAAAAATAAATTCAGAAAAGGCCTAGACTTCATGAGCACAAATTGAAAACTGTTCCAATGGTCAAAAGACTATGAACAGAGCTAGTAGCCACTTGGACAGGTGACCAACTGAGTAACTGGGGGTGGGTATCACCAATATGTACCTTCACGTCAAAAGGTTGGTGACTTTTTCAAGCAAGTTTAAAGTGCAAAAAGGCTGAATAAAGTACTTCAAGGTAAGGGCAAGTCACTCTGAAAGCTAGAATAAGTCCTTAACTGAACAATTGAAATGTGCATGTATTATCTCTCTCTTGAGTAAAACCAATCCTAGCCATGGTGAGTAAAGGGAAACAAGGAAAGAGGTAAGTAACCTTGATGCATATATTCTTTATTGCAATGCTTCAAAATAGGGGTCTAGAGTAAGAGCTTAAGTGGACATAAAGGATCAAAGCAAAGAGAGTTTATTTGACTATGTTTGTTTGCTTGAGAACAAGCAAAAGGTTAGGTGTGGGGGTATTTGACAGAGCATATTTTAGCCCACTTTATCATGATGTTCTTGATGTTTATTTACACCTTTTCTACCTAATTTTGTAGTTTTAACCATGTTTTGCAGATATTAGGTGTAAAGAGACAATCTGGAGAAAATGCTCTTAAAACTGCTAAAAAGTGCCAAATATGGAAAGTTCCAGAAAAGGAAAGTTTTCATATATGGAAAGTTCCAAATAAGGAAAGTCTTCATATATGGAAAGTGTCAAATAAGGAAAGAGTCAGAAAGCACAGTCAGCAAACTGTCCGAAATTCGAACTGCAGAATCTTTCCTGCCTTATTTAGAACATGTGCTAAGAAAGGAAAGTTTTCAAATAAGGCAGGTTTTTAGAAAAGGAAAGTCTTCAAATGAGGAAAGTGCAGAGACAAAAGCAAATAAGGAAAGCTCAGTCAGGAAATTATTTGAATTTCGAATCGCAGATCTTTCTTTCCTTATTCAAAGATGTGCACGTACTGCAGCAGTCAAATCTTCCAATTTAGGCAGCAAGGTCTCATCAAGGCACACTTGCCTCTTCTGCGTTCAGCGTTTAAAATTCAAATGAAGGCTCCACCTAAAAAGGAAAGACTAGACATATATCTTTCCACTTCTGCACATTAATGACTGCATTCTCCTGCCTCTTTTGCAATCCATGCGCGCGCCACCTCTTCTGGAAGCATGATCCGCGCATCCTTCCTCTTCTGAAAGCCTTAGTACATGCATATTTCCTTATGAACATCAAGCCACGACTTTTCTTCCTCTATTGGCAGCCTTGGATCGCTCTTCCTTCCTTTTCAAGCACAAGGTACGCTCCTTTCCTATTCTGAAGGCAATCTGCGCGCCAACTTTCTTCTGAAGCCTTGCAGTCCGATTCTTTCCTCTTTTGCAACAACTTGGGCAGCAAGTTGCATATGGGCAGCACCTTGGGCAGCCTCTACACTAATTAGGAAGCAAGGTCAGCATCTAAACTTATTTAGGAAGCACAATCTGCGCCTCCTTCCCTTTTTGAGAGCAAACCGCGCGCACCAACTTCCTTCAGCAGTGCATTTTCGCGCAGCCTGCCTTCTGAAGCCGAAAAGCGCGATTCTTTCCTTTTCAGACACATCTTGGGCAGAAAATACCTCTTGGGCAGTAAGTATGACCTAGGGCAACACTTTTCAACTATAAAAAGCCACATAAGAAGCCTCTACAGGGTCCCGAAGCTCCCCTTGGGAGACACCTACGAAATTCACATCTCTTCTTCTACCTTTCTTCTTTTCTTTTATTTTTGGTTTTTGTTTCAGCCATGAGAGGCTGAAACCTCTTTTCTAGTTGAAGAACAAGTGAAGCTTTAGTTGTATTGTGGATTGAGAGACTTGGACTACATTGTTTATCTTTTGTTATTCAGTATTCTTGTGATTTCATGCTTAAGGACATTATTGCTTTGTTATTTAAGATCTCCATTGATTCTTTGTTGCAAGGTAATATATTGTTGGTTTGAGTGATTTTAAGTCCGAAATTGCTTGATTTATTCAACCATAAGAACACTTGGTGCATCACCAAGGAAATCACATGATCTAGTGTTGTCTCCATGCATGTGGGTGACTAGAATTGGTTCTCTCTATATCTTTATGCAATTGACTATTGTAAAAGGCCTAAGGCTCAAAGACGTTCTTTGGCAATTGTTAATTAGTAATTAATTGGAGGACTTTCCCTAATTGATTTAATCTTAAAGAGAGACAATGGATGTGAGAAGCTTCTTCAATCTCCATGGCCAATTTATTGAATCAACAAAGGAACATATGAGTCAATGATCAATCCTATCAACTAAAGTGAATCTGAATCTTCAACTAGAGCTTTTATCATTATTGTTTCCTCTTTATTTTTATTTGCTTTATTTACTTGCTTTCATCATTAGTTTAATCAAATCAATCTCAAAACCCCCCATTTTTACTTTACTTGCACTTGCACTTTCTTTTCTTTTCTGCTCTTTTTAATTTGGTCTACTCAAGGAAGGTAAATAAGTATCAATTCCCTGTGGATACGATCCTTTCACCACTGTCTACAGTTTTATTATTGTTGGCAATTGAATTGATTATTTTGACCGGCTTCGACAACCGCTCTGTCAAAGCTGCATTCTAGGTACTCCTCGTTGATTCAGTCAGCTGAGAGAGAAAGTTTCCACACTGTGGTGGATATGGCTCGAAGGATGGAGGCGAGTGCTATAGTTGAGGGGTCAGTGAAGCAGTCAGTGACCCAGTCTTCAGGGGTTAAGACCCCAGGCAGAGGAGGACCAGGTTTCTCTTCTCAGAGCTCAAGTAAGAAGAGGTGGGATAACACCACCAAAAAGTCGAAGAAGAATAAGTTTTGGAACAAGTTGAAATCCGGTCTGGGATTTGGCAGTGGCTCGAGCTCAGGCTCAGATGGTACATAATGTCAGAGATGTGGAAGACTGCACAGGGGAGTGTGTTGAGCTGGGACTAATACATGTTTCAGATGTGGACAGGAGGGACACATAGCTCGGGAGTGTCCTAGAGCCCCTTTTTATGGGCCAGCCCCAGCAGACAGCTTCTGGTAGTGTGGCACAGCCAGCAGCTCCAGCCACAACTCAGGGCAGTGGCAGAGGTAGAGGGAGAGGGGCAGCCTCTTCTTCTGGTTCCCGAGGTGAAGGTCCATCAGCTCCAGCCAGGATCTTTACCATGACTCAGCAGGAGGCTAACACATCCAACACCGTGGTGTCAGATAATCTCGTCATTGGGTGTTCTGATGTGTATGCATTAATGGACCCGGGTGCATCTCATTCATTTATTACTCCGAGAGCCGTTGAGAGGTTGGGTTTGATAGTCTCTGGGTTAGAGTGTCCCCTATGGGTTAGTGGACCCATGTGACCCGTCAGTGGCAGTGTCAGTCTGCCAGTACAGTCCAGTTTTTGTTGAGGGAAGATGCCTCTCCGCCGACCTTGTGGTTCTAGATTTGACTGACTTTGACGTCATTCTAGGGATGGATTGGCTATCTACCCATGGTGCTACCTTGGACTGCAGGGACAAGGTAGTCAGGTTCAGAGATCAGGACGGGTCAGAGGTCGTCTTCAGAGGAGACAAGAGGGGCACACCTAGAGGTCTGATATCAGCACTTCAGGCTCGTAGGTTGCTTAGGAAGGGATGTCAGGGGTACTTAGCTCATGTGAGAGAGCTAGACAGTCAGGTCAGGGAGCCAGCCTCGGTGCCAGTTGTCAGAGAGTTTCAGGATGTTTTTTCAGACGAGCTTCGAGGTTTACCACCTGCTAGGGAGATAGAGTTCGAGATAGAGTTGATGCCTGGAACTAGACCGATCTCTATCCCTCCCTACAGGATGGCCCCAGCCGAGTTGAAGGAGTTGAAAGAGCAATTGCAGGAGCTGGTAGAAAGGGGCTTCATCCGACAGAGTACCTCACCTTGGGGTGCTCCGGTCTTGTTTGTGAGGAAGAAGGATGGATCCCTTAGACTTTGTATCGACTACAGGCAGTTGAACAAAGTCACTACCAAAAATAGGTACCCTCTGCCTAGGATCGATGATCTATTCGACCAGCTTTAAGGAGCGGGTTGTTTCTCCAAAATAGATATGAGATCGGGGTACCATCAGCTAAGGATAAGGGGTGAAGACGTGCCGAAGACAGCTTTCAGGACCAGATATGGGCATTTTGAGTTCCTTGTAATGCCGTTCGGGTTAACCAACGCCCCTGCAGCATTCATGGATCTCATGAACAGAGTATTTAGCCAATACCTGGATCACTTTGTTATTGTCTTTATAGATGATATCTTAGTGTATTCTAGGAACGCAGAGGAGCATGCCCATCATCTGAGGTTGGTTCTGCAGACTTTGAGGGAACATGGCTTGTATGCCAAGTTCTCTAAATGTGAGTTCTGGCTGAGGAGCATTTCGTTCTTGGGGCATGTGGTGTCAGAAAATGGTATAGAGGTAGACCCCAAGAAGACAGAAATTGTAGCTAACTGGCCTAGACCCACTTCAGTGACGGAGATCAGAAGTTTCTTGGGTTTGGCAGGTTACTACAGGAGGTTCGTTCAGGACTTCTCAAAGATAGCAGCTCCTCTGACCAGACTAACCAGGAAGAATCAGAGGTTTGTGTGGACCGACCAGTGCGAGGAGAGTTTTGAAGAGCTTAAGAAGAGGTTGACTTCAGCACTAGTTTTAGCTCTGCCATCTAGTGATGAGGACTTTACAGTCTTTTGTGATGCGTCCCGTGTGGGACTAGGTTGTGTACTAATGCAGAATGATAGGGTGATCACTTATGCTTCTAGGCAGCTGAAGAAGCATGAGTTGAATTACCCCACACATGACCTGGAGATGGCAGCAGTAATCTTTGCACTCAAGATGTGGAGGCACTACCTCTATGGGGTAAAATGTGAGATCTTCACAGATCATAAAAGCCTGCAGTACATCCTGAGTCAAAGAGATTTGAACTTGAGACAGAGGAGATGGGTGGAGCTTCTGAGAGATTTGAACCTGTAATACCCGGCTAGACTCCGGTATCGGAATTCCTACCGTCCGATGGAATTTCGGATGTCGGAGACCTCTAGAAGGGTAAAACCATGTTTTCATGAAATGTTTTAATGTTTTTAATGATTTTAAGTAAAGAGGAAATGAGTTTTTGAATGAAAACACCTTTGGAGGAAACTCAGGTTCGGCCGCCGAACATGCATGCACTTCGGGAGTGCTTTAGGCCCCCGAAGGCATAAGTGAGGAAAGTCCAGGTTCGGCCGCCGAACCTCAAGTTTGGCAGCCGAACATGGCATGCATGCGGAAGCACTTTCGGCCCCCGAACGTGGCCTGGCCAGCCACTATAAAAGGGTCCCTTAGCCGAAAACGGGCGAGCTTTTCCCCATTTTCGGCCAAGGTGAGCTTTTCCGCCGTTCCTCACCATCCTTGAGTTCTTCCCTTCAAATCTTTCAAGATTTTCACAAGCTTTTACATTGTTTTGAAGATTTTCGAGTTTAAAGCAAGTTTTGGAGTTTTGAGGTTCAAGAACTCAAAATCTTCCACCTCCGAGTTTAGGACGTCTCTCTCTCGATCTTCAAGAGGTAAGAGCCGATCTTAAGCTCATTGTATGTTTAAAGTAAGTTTTATGCAAGATCTATGGGGTAGAATGCATGTTTAGCTCATAGTTAGGTTTTTGAGTTAATGTTATGTTTTGAGCAATGTATGTTGGATTGTGTTGTTGTTGTGTGTTGTAGTTGGGGTTTAAGTTAGTTTGAGGCCCCTAGAAACCATTGTATGTATATTTGCATGATTTGAATGAGTTATATGCATGTTGGAAGAGTTGGGAGGCAAATGTGCATAAAGGAGCCAAGTTTCTGCCCTTTGGCAGAAACCAGGTTCGGCAGCCGAAGGCACTTTCGGCCGCCGAACATGGCTGGGGAGGCAAGCCTTTCGGCTGCCGAAGTTGCCCCCGAAAAGAGACTTTCGTCTCTGTCTGGGACTTTCGGCCGCCGAAGGTGCCGCCGAACCTGCCTGGGTTTCGGCTCTGGAGGGACTTTCGGCCGCCGAACCTGCCCTGTTCTGCCTTCCTTTGCATGTTTTTGCATGATTGTTTTGAGGTGTTTTAGGGGGTTTTGGGGGATATTTTTAGAGTTATGTCCTAGTTGCTTGGTCCCTCATTTGAGTCCACCTGTGTAGGTTCGGACCCGAGGAACCGAAGACCCCAGCAGTGAGTCCAGCTGCTTCTGAGTCAGTAGAGCTTCGGCCAGAGGTGAGTAGAATAAACCTTTACGATTTAAAGCAATTAAATTATAAAGTTTTTAGCATGTTCATGCATCATGAATGCCATGTGATGAACTACGTTGTTTGCATTAGACTTCACGAATATGTTGCATTGCATTTATGATGTTGATGTGGATTGGTTATTGGATGATCCTTTAGTCCTCATATGATATGATGATGTTATGGCATGATACGGTATGGAAGTCCAGGTTGTACCCATTCTACGTCCCTGGCACGATGTAAGAGAAAGTCCAGGTTGTACGCATTCTACGTCCCTGGCACATTGGTATGTTATGATATGTTATGTTAAGAGAAAGACCGGTTGTACCCATTCTACGTCCCGACACTTTGGAATGTAGAGGACTATTGGTGACAATACCATCCGAGATGTGATTTGTTGTGATGTGTTGCATTACATGATGGCATGAGATTTAAATGTTTTCTATTATTCTGCTCACTGGGCTCTTGTAGCTCACCCCTTTTCCCTAATCCCCCAGGACTGCAGGTACGGGCTAGACAGAGAAGTCAAGAAGAGTAAAGCCTTATGTTTGTATTAGATAGATAGTGGACATGATAAATTGTAAGATGATGTATAACTGAATAGTTATGTTATGTGTAATGATATTGAGGTTTAGAATTGTGCTTGACCATAGTTCATTGTAATCCCTTGTTGATGCATGATCTTAGATATTTGATGATACAGATGTTAGCCAACTCAACACATGTATATCGCCCATTGGGGCATTGATGAGATCCCACAGAGGGGTCAAGTTTATGATTATGTTTTAGTGCATCCACAGGTTGAGTTTGGTGTATGAGGAATGAATGAAAGAAAAGTTTAAATTTTTACGTATGATTGTTGATCATGTATGGGATTAAACAGGTTTACAGGTTACATGTCAGGCTTGCTACGGGTCCCGGCGGCCTTAAGGCGATCTGGATCCCAGCGCCGGTAGCGGTCCGATTTTTGGGTCGTTACAGAATGGTATCAGAGCCCTAGGTTCATATGGTCGGACCTAGAGTGTCGGGCTCATAGATGTTATAGAAGGTCAAGCACAATAGGAAAATCATGTCCACTAGGATAGGATGTGGAGTCCTGTCTTGTTTGATGATGTGAAATGCCATGATTTTATACATGTGCATTAATGATATGCTATGCTATGTGATGTATGTGATGAGGGTTCATGTGTGCCCACATGAACCATATGATGCTAATGTTTGTATGATGTGTACTGTTTTTCAGAAATAGGATGAGAGGAACCCGTCGATCGGCAAGATTGACCGGAGTACCACCTGAGGATGAGGGCACGAGCGCCCGTCCTCCTACATTGCCTAGGGCAATGTCTTGTAGAGCCAACAGAGAAAGAGTGTCAAGGGACCCTAGAAGGTCTTTTGATGCTAGCAGAAGGGGGACAGATAGGGGAGGAAGTTCTTCAGATGTGAGGGAGGTTATGGAAGAGGATCAGAGGAGGGATGGAAACCTGGATGTGAGCATGGAGGAAGAAGGGACAGGAGAGTCACAGGGAGGCGTTCAGGCCTCGGGGTATGGTTTTCCACCCCATTATCCACCCTTCCCACAGGGTTCAGGGTATCCGATGAGAGGTACATCGGATTACTCCAGCTTTAACCCCTAACCTACCTACATGCCTTATCCACCTTTCTATCCACCTTACACACAGTACCCAGCTTATCCACCCTCACCCTTCTATCCAAACCCGGCAAACCCCACCTCGGGGAATGCTGCACCCCCACCTCCACCACCTACAGAACCAGCAGCCCCAGTTACTCAACCACCTAGACCTAGCTCAGTCGATGGGAGCAAAGTGAAAATGACATATTACCTTAAGCTGGATGCTCCCAAATACAAGTCAGGGGATGACCCCTTTGAGTATCTGAGAGTAGTGAAGACAATAACTGATGAGCTAGGGGCTAATGATAGCAGGGCCATTTAGATGGCGGGGTTCACCTTAAAGTGCAAGAAGGCACGAGAATGGTTCAAATGTTATGTGGACCTGAGACTAGACAGTATGACATGGGAGGAGTTTGCGAATGAGTTCGCTGGATGGGCTTTTCCAGACAGTTCCAGAGAACTGAAGATGATTGAGTTTGAGCAACTGAGGCAGTCAGAGCACTTGGGTGTAGAGGAGTTCACGGATAGATTCTTAGAGCTATTGCCTTTTTCAGGGCAAGCTCTAGATACAGATACGAAGAAAGCCAAGAGGTATGTTATGAAGCTGCATTCCAGGTACTCTTCATTGATTCAGTCAGCTGAGAGAGAAAGTTTCCACACTGTGGTGGATATGGCTCGAAGAATGGAGGCAAGTGCTATAGTTGAGGGGTCAGTGAAGCAGTCAGTGACCCAGTCTTCAGGGGTTAAGACCCCAAGCAGAGGAGGGCCAGGTCTCTCTTCTCAGAGCTCAGGTAAGAAGAGGTGGGATAACACCACCGGGAAGCCGAAGAAGAATAAGTTTTGGAAGAAGTTGAAGTCCGGTCTGGGATTTGGCGGTGGCTCGAGCTCAGGCTCAGATGGTACAAAATGCCAGAGATGTGGAAGACCGCACAGGGGAGTGTGTCGAGCTGGGACTAATACATGTTTCAGATGCGGACAGGAGGGACACATAGCTCGGGAGTGTCCTAGAGCGCCTTTTATGGGCCAGCCCTAGCAGACAGCTTCTGGTAGTGTGGCACAGCCAGCGGCTCCAGCCACAACTCAGGGCAGTGGCAGAGGTAGAGGGAGAGGGGCAGCCTCTTCTTCTGGTTCCCGAGGTGAAGGTCCATCAGCTCCAGCCAGGATCTTCACCATGACTCAACAGGAGGCTAACACATCCAACACCGTAGTGTCAGGTAATCTCGTTATTGGGTGTTCTGATGTGTATGCATTAATGGACCCGGGTGCATCTCATTCATTTGTTGCTCCGAGAGCCGTTGAGAGGTTGGGTCTGATAGTCTCTGGGTTAGAGTGTCCCCTATGGGTCAGTGGACCCAAGTGTGACCCGTCAGTGGCAGTGTCAGTCTGCCAGTACAGTCCAGTTTTTGTTGAGGGAAGATGCCTCTCCGCCGACCTTGTGGTTCTAGATTTGACAGACTTTGACGTCATTCTAGGGATGGATTGGCTATCTACCCATGGTGCTACCTTGGACTGCAGGGACAAGGTAGTCAGGTGCAGAGATCAGAACGGGTCAGAGGTCGTCTTCAGAGGAGACAAGAGGGGCACACCTAGAGGTCTGATATCAGCTCTTCAGGCTCGTAGGTTGCTTAGGAAGGGATGTCAGGGGTACTTAGCTCATGTGAGAGAGCTAGACAGTCAGGTCAGGGAGCCAGCCTCGGTGCCGGTTGTCAGAGAGTTTCAGGATGTCTTTCCAGATGAGCTTCCAGGTTTACCACCTGCTAGGGAGATAGAGTTCGAGATAGAGTTGGTGCCTGGAACTAGACCGATCTCTATCCCTCCCTACAGGATGGCCCCAGCCGAGTTGAAGGAGTTGAAAGAGCAGTTGCAAGAGCTGGTAGAAAGGGGCTTCATCCGACAGAGTACCTCACCTTGGGGTGCTCCGGTCTTGTTTGTGAGAAAGAAGGATGGGTCCCTCAGACTTTGTATCGACTACAGGCAGTTGAACAAAGTCACTACCAAAAATAGGTACCCTCTGCCAAGGATCGATGATCTATTCGACTAGCTAGCAGGAGCGGGTTGTTTCTCCAAAATAGATCTGAGATCGGGGTACCATCAGCTAAGGATAAGGGATGAAGATGTGCCGAAGACAGCTTTCAGGACCAGATATGGGCATTTTGAGTTCCTTGTAATGCCGTTCGGGTTAACCAACGCCCCTGCAGCATTCATGGATCTCATGAACAGAGTGTTTAGCCAATACCTGGATCACTTTGTTATTGTCTTCATAGATGATATCTTAGTGTATTCTAGGAATGCAGAGGAGCATGCCCATCATCTGAGGTTGGTTCTGCAGACTTTGAGGGAACATGGCTTGTATGCCAAGTTCTCTAAATGTGAGTTCTGGCTAAGGAGCATTTCGTTCTTGGGGCATGTAGTGTCAGAGAATGGGATTGAGGTGGACCCCAAGAAGACAGAAACTGTGGCTAGCTGGCCTAGACCCACTTCAGTGACAGAGATTAGAAGTTTCTTGGGTCTGGCAGGTTACTACAGGAGGTTCGTCCAGGACTTCTCAAAGATAGCAGCTCCTCTGACCAGGTTAACCAGGAAGAATCAAAAGTTTGTGTGGACCGACCAGTGTGAAGAGAGTTTTGAAGAGCTTAAGAAGAGGTTGACTTCAGCACCAGTTTTAGCTCTGCCATCTAGTGATAAAGACTTTACAGTCTTTTGTGATGCGTCCCGTGTGGGACTGGGTTGTGTACTGACAGAGCGGTTGTCGAAGCCGGTCAAAATAAATAACCTTTTTAACTACCATCAATATTAAAACTGTAGACAGTGGTAAAAGGATCGTATCCACAGGGAATTGATACTTATTTACCTTCCTTGAGTAGACCAAATGAACAAACAGAAAATAAATAAACAATGAAAATAAATTGCGAGTAAAGTAAATAAGGGGGGTTTGAGATTGATTTGATTAAACTAATGGTGGAAACAATAAAGTAAAGCAAATAATAAAAATAAAGAGAAAACAAATAAGAGAAAAGCTCTAGTTGAAGATTCGGATTCACTTTAAGTTGATGGGATTGATCATTGACTCATATGTTCCTTTGTTGATTCAATAAATTGGCCATGGAGATTGAAGAAGCTTCTCACATCCATTATCTCTCTTTTAGGTTAAATCAATTAGGGATAGTCCTCCAATTAATTACTAATTAACAATTGCCAAAGAACGTCTTTGAGCCACAGGCCTTATACAATAGTCAATCGCATAAAGAAATAGAGAGAACCAATTCTAGTCACCCACATGCATGGAGACAACACTAGATCATGCAATTTCCTTGGTTTTTACACCAAGTGTTCTTATATTTGAGCAATCCAAGCAAATACGGACTAAGATTATTCAAACAACAATATATTACCTTGAAATCAAAGATCAATAGAGATCCGCAGGACAAAGCAATAATATCTTAAAGCACCAAATTACATGAATATTGAAAAGCAACTAAAGATTAACCATGTAGTTCAAGTCTCTCAATCCAAAAATACAACCAAAGTTTCACCAAATCCTCAACTAGAAAAAAGGTTTCAGCCACTCATGGCTGAAACAAAAACTAAAAATAAAGAAAGGAAGAAAGAGAAGATGTCACTTGCAATCCCGTAGGTGTCTCCCAGGGGGAGTGTAAAGACCCTGTAGAGGCTTCTTATGTGGCTTTTTATAGTTGAAAAGTGTTGCCCTAGGTCATACTTACTGCCCAAGAGGTATTTTCTGCCCAAGATGTGTCTGAAAAGGAAAGAATCGCGCTTTTCGGCTTCAGAAGGAAGGCTGCGCGAAAATGCACTGCGAAAGGAAGTTGATGCGCGCGGTTTGGTCTCAGAAAGGGAAGGAGGCGCAGATTGTGCTTCCTAAATAAGTTTAGATGCTGACCTTGCTTCCTAATTAGTGTAGAGGCTGCCCAAGGTGCTGCCCATGTGCAACTTGCTGCCCAAGTTGTTGCAAACGAGGAAAGAATCGGACTGCAAGGCTTCAGAAAGAAGTTGGCGCGCAGATTGCCTTCAGAATAGGAAAGGAGCGTACCTTGTGCTTGAAAAGGAAGGAAGAGCGATCCAAGGCTGCCAATAGAGGAAGAAAAGTCGTGGCTTGATGTTCATAAGGAAATATGCACGTACCAAGGCTTTCAGAAGAGGAAGGACGCGCGGATCATGCTTCCAGAAGAGGTGGCACGCGGACAGCACTGTATAGGAAATATTTGCTGTCCAAACTTCCTCTTTAGATGGATCCTCTATTGAATTATGAATCTGGACTGAATGAAGGCCAAGTGCATAGAGATCTCCTTCCTGAATAGGGAGTGGTGCGCAGATTGTGTTGCAAGAGGCAAGTGGTGCGCAGTCATTGAATGCAGAAGGGAAAGTGGATCTGCCAAGTCTTTCCTTTTCAGGTGGAGCCTTCGTTTGAATTTTAAACGCTGAACGCAGAAGAGGCAAGTGTGCCTTCATGAGATCTTGCTGCCTAAATTGGAAGATACGACTGCTGCAGTATGTGCACATCTTTGAATAAGGAAAGAAATATCTGCGATTTGAATTTTAAATAATCCTCTGACTGAGCTTTCCTTATTTGCTTTTGCCTCTGCATTTTCCTCATTTGAAGACTTCCCTTTTCTGAAAACTTGCCTTATTTGAAGACTTTCCTTTCTTGGCACACGTTCAAAACAAGGCAGGAAGGATTCTGCAGTTCGAATTTCGGACAGTTTGCTGACTGTGCTTTCTGACTCTTTCCTTGTTTGGCACTTTCCATATATGAAACTTTCCTTATTTGGAACTTTCCATATATGAAAACTTTCCTTTTCTGGAACTTTCCATATTTGGCACTTTTTGGCAGTTTTAAGAGCGTTTTCTCCAGAATGTCTTTTCACACCTAGTTTCTGCAAAACATGAACAAAACAACCAAATTAGGCAGAAAATGTGCAAATAAACATCATTAAGATCATGATAATATGGCCTAAAATGCGCTCTGTCAAATACCCCCACACCTAACCTTTTGCTTGTCCTCAAGCAAACAAACATAGTTAAACAAACTCTCTTTGCTTTGATCCTTATTTCCACTTAAGCTCTTACTCTAGACCCCTATTTTGAATCATTGCAATAAAGAATGTATGCATCAAGGTTACTTACCTCTTTCCTTGTTTCCCTTTACTTACCATGGCTAGGATTGGTTTTCCTCAAGAGAGAGATCATACATGCACATTTCATTTGTTCAGTTAAGACATGTTCTAGCTTTCAGAGTGACTTGCCCTTACCTCGAAGTACTTTATTCAGCCTTTTTGCACTTTAAACTTGCTTGAAAAAGTCACCAACCTTTTGACGTGAAGGTACATATTGGTGATACCCACCCCCAGTTACTCAGTTGGTCACCTGTCCAAGTGGCTACTAGCTCTGTTCATAGTCTTTTGACCATTGGAACAGTTTTCAATTTGTGCTCATGAAGTCTAGGCATTTTCTGAATTTATTTTTTCTCAATGATTTGGGCAAATCAACACCAATTGCTAACACAAGTCACATTAAGTTTATTCACACATCAATCAATTCATTCTCTCAAATGAGTGTCATCAATATATTTTTCACCATGGCAAGCTTAAAGATTCAATTCAAAGGCAATTCCCAAACATGAATACATTTCATTGCAATTGATTCAACATAGGTTTAAAGAGTTATCACATCAATGGGGTCATGGAAAGAAAGTTCATCCAACATAGTTCATCAATTTGAGTAAAGCAAATCAGAAAGAAGAAGACCATGGTTGATCAAACACAAACTGAAAGGAAAACTGAAAAGAAAATGCAAACTAAAAGAAAAAACTGAAAGGAAAATGCAAACTGAAAGGAAAAATGTGTCTAAAGCAAAAAATTAAAAATTTCAGAGATCCGCACCCCCACACCTAAATCATGCATTGTCCTCAATGTATAGAAAACATAAAAGAACAAAGAAAACTGAGTACTCCCCTGGTGTGGTGTTGTATGGTGCGATCCACTTGGCAAGTTGTCTCAAGTAATTGGGGGAGGAAAAAGGGTCCCAACAGAATTAAGTGAATAGTGTAGCACGCCTTTTGATTTAGTCTTAACCCATCTTATTTCTTTCATGTACTCGTGAAGTAACATGATCAGTTTCTCCTCTTTCAGATGAGGTGTGCCTCTAGCCCTTATGTTTGCATTTTTTAGCACTTCGAGCTTCAATTGATATTTCTCCATATGTAGCTGCAGTTTAGCATTGAGTTCGGGCAAAACAAATTCTACCTTGTCCGGAGGTTTGGGAAAGCATAGATCTTCATGCTCCTTTGGTTTTGGATCTTGGATTTCCATTTGTTCCTTGTGAGCCTGGGCTTTTTGCATTGGAAGGCTGAAAGGAGTTTCAGATTCTTCTTTCTGCGCAGAACTTACCCGAAAGGGAGGCGGAAGACCACTGATCTGCGATTGAAGCTGAAAGGACACAACTGAAAGGCTTTCAGGTACTCCTTCTTGCGCAAGGTTGGTCTGCAATGGGAGGCTAGAAGGAGTTTCATGCGATGGAAGCTGAAGAAGTGTGACTGGAAGTGTTGCAGGACTGTCCTGCGCAAGGTTGATCTGCGCACCAAGCTGAAGTGGTGCGATCTGCTTCTGTTCATTCTGCGCATGGCTGCAGTCCACCTGTTGGATGCAACAGTCAGTTTCTTTCAGTTCTGGCTCTTTCTGGCTCTCTTTCCTGCAAGGATCATCATTTAGCATATCATTTTGATTTACATAAAAAACATCTTGGCTCATAAAATCAATGATATCTAAAGCAACAAGTTCTGTTTGATCAGTTTGATTGGACAAACTATCTTCTGGTTGGGTTTCTTCAGCAACTTGTTCTTGTACTTGCCATCTTTCATCATCAGCTTGACGCTCTTCCTCTTTTCTTACCATGTCTTCTCTCCATTTGGCGGCTACTCGATCCACTTCCTGTTGGAAATTGTGCAAAGTCTCCAACATCTTATAAAGATTAGTTCTGGTATCTTCAGGTATTGCATATCTCGGCTGTCCATAGAATCTTTCACATGCATGTACTTGTTGGAGTTGTTGTTCTTCAAAAGCTTGTTCAGCTTGGTCTATAACAAAACTTCTCATAGCAGCGATTTGTTCATAAAGTTCCACAAGGCGGAAAGGTGTACTTACCGCGTCTTGTTCTATGGTTAAATCTTTCAATAAAGATGTTAGAAAAGAAAGATCAGATCTACTTACCTCATCCATGATTCAGATGTGCGATTGAGATGTTTCAAAAGATGGTCTGCGATGACGTGCTCTCTTTTTTTTTTTTTTTTTTTAAATTTGGTCCTGAAAGAAAAACAAATAAGTTAAATCAACTCCCCGGCAACGGCGCCAATTTTGACAGAGCGGTTGTCGAAGCCGGTCAAAATAAATAACCTTTTTAACTACCAACAATATTAAAACTGTAGACAGTGGTAAAAGGATCGTATCCACAGGGAATTGATACTTATTTACCTTCCTTGAGTAGACCAAATGAACAAACAGAAAATAAATAAACAATGAAAATAAATTGCGAGTAAAGTAAATAAGGGGGGTTTGAGATTGATTTGATTAAACTAATGGTGGAAACAATAAAGTAAAGCAAATAATAAAAATAAAGAGAAAACAAATAAGAGAAAAGCTCTAGTTGAAGATTCGGATTCACTTTAAGTTGATGGGATTGATCATTGACTCATATGTTCCTTTGTTGATTCAATAAATTGGCCATGGAGATTGAAGAAGCTTCTCACATCCATTATCTCTCTTTTAGGTTAAATCAATTAGGGATAGTCCTCCAATTAATTACTAATTAACAATTGCCAAAGAACGTCTTTGAGCCACAGGCCTTATACAATAGTCAATCGCATAAAGAAATAGAGAGAACCAATTCTAGTCACCCACATGCATGGAGACAACACTAGATCATGCAATTTCCTTGGTTTTTACACCAAGTGTTCTTATATTTGAGCAATCCAAGCAAATACGGACTAAGATTATTCAAACAACAATATATTACCTTGAAATCAAAGATCAATAGAGATCCACAGGACAAAGCAATAATATCTTAAAGCACCAAATTACATGAATATTGAAAAGCAACTAAAGATTAACCATGTAGTTCAAGTCTCTCAATCCAAAAATACAACCAAAGTTTCACCAAATCCTCAACTAGAAAAAAGGTTTCAGCCACTCATGGCTGAAACAAAAACTAAAAATAAAGAAAGGAAGAAAGAGAAGATGTCACTTGCAATCCCGTAGGTGTCTCCCAGGGGGAGTGTAAAGACCCTGTAGAGGCTTCTTATGTGGCTTTTTATAGTTGAAAAGTGTTGCCCTAGGTCATACTTACTGCCCAAGAGGTATTTTCTGCCCAAGATGTGTCTGAAAAGGAAAGAATCGCGCTTTTCGGCTTCAGAAGGAAGACTGCGCGAAAATGCACTGCGAAAGGAAGTTGATGCGCGCGGTTTGGTCTCAGAAAGGGAAGGAGGCACAGATTGTGCTTCCTAAATAAGTTTAGATGCTGACCTTGCTTCCTAATTAGTGTAGAGGCTGCCCAAGGTGCTGCCCATGTGCAACTTGCTGCCCAAGTTGTTGCAAACGAGGAAAGAATCGGACTGCAAGGCTTCAGAAAGAAGTTGGCGCGCAGATTGCCTTCAGAATAGGAAAGGAGCGTACCTTGTGCTTGAAAAGGAAGGAAGAGCGATCCAAGGCTGCCAATAGAGGAAGAAAAGTCGTGGCTTGATGTTCATAAGGAAATATGCACGTACCAAGGCTTTCAGAAGAGGAAGGACGCGCGGATCATGCTTCCAGAAGAGGTGGCACGCGGACAGCACTGTATAGGAAATATTTGCTGTCCAAACTTCCTCTTTAGATGGATCCTCTATTGAATTATGAATCTGGACTGAATGAAGGCCAAGTGCATAGAGATCTCCTTCCTGAATAGGGAGTGGTGCGCAGATTGTGTTGCAAGAGGCAAGTGGTGCGCAGTCATTGAATGCAGAAGGGAAAGTGGATCTGCCAAGTCTTTCCTTTTCAGGTGGAGCCTTCGTTTGAATTTTAAACGCTGAACGCAGAAGAGGCAAGTGTGCCTTCATGAGATCTTGCTGCCTAAATTGGAAGATACGACTGCTGCAGTATGTGCACATCTTTGAATAAGGAAAGAAATATCTGCGATTTGAATTTTAAATAATCCTCTGACTGAGCTTTCCTTATTTGTTTTTGCCTCTGCATTTTCCTCATTTGAAGACTTCCCTTTTCTGAAAACTTGCCTTATTTGAAGACTTTCCTTTCTTGGCACACGTTCAAAACAAGGCAGGAAGGATTCTGCAGTTCGAATTTCGGACAGTTTGCTGACTGTGCTTTCTGACTCTTTCCTTGTTTGGCACTTTCCATATATGAAACTTTCCTTATTTGGAACTTTCCATATATGAAAACTTTCCTTTTCTGGAACTTTCCATATTTGGCACTTTTTGGCAGTTTTAAGAGCGTTTTCTCCAGAATGTCTTTTCACACCTAGTTTCTGCAAAACATGAACAAAACAACCAAATTAGGCAGAAAATGTGCAAATAAACATCATTAAGATCATGATAATATGGCCTAAAATGCGCTCTGTCATGTACTAATGCAGAATGAAAAGGTGATCGCTTATGCTTCTAGGCAGCTGAAGAAGCATGAGTTGAATTACCCCACACATGACCTGGAGATGGCAGCAGTAATCTTTGCACTCAAAATGTGGAGGCACTACCTCTATGGGGTAAAATGTGAGATCTTCACAGATCATAGAAGCCTGCAGTACATCCTGAGTCAAAGAGATTTGAACTTGAGACAGAGGAGATGGGTGGAGCTGCTGAGTGACTATGACTGCAAGATTCAGTATCATCCGGGTAAGGCGAATGTCGTGGCAGACGCCCTAAGCCGGAAATCACTAGGCAGTTTATCCCATAT